>NC_080606.1:2733826-3336568 GCF_027887145.1 Ammospiza caudacuta | reverse complement strand
TTCTACTCTAAACCAATCTGTGAGTGCCACCATCACAGCAGAAGATGGAGGCCAAGAAGAAGAAGGAGAAAGGCTGGACACACCCAGATCCCTCCATCTTGCCCCCTGAACCCCCATACCAAAACCCCAAAATCTACTTTTCCACCCCGTGATAACTTCACTGTTATTCTACCTAAACTGTTGTGGCTTGCTGATCTTCATCTAAGGTTGGTAATTTGCTCCATGGGTCACAATCAAACCCACAGGTGTTCTGGGCTCTGTGCCAGGGTCTCTGAGCCCCCTGGCAGGGTCCTGGCCATCCTGGACAGCAGAGGGATGTCCTGGGTTCTGACAGTCACTGACATCCTTTATGAAAAATCCCTTCTCCAGGATTTTTCTCCTGAGAAGCTGAGAGGCTCAGAAAATAAATGTAAACAATAATTATCTGATTGCTTGGAATGTGGTCTGGAGGTTGCTTACCAGCAGGTGCATCTTTGATTGGTTCCATGTGAATTGTTTTAACTTAATGACCAATCCCAGGTCCAGCTCTGTCAGACTCTCTGGTCAGTCACAAGATATTATTCATTCCTTTGCTAGCCTTCTGATGTCTCCTTTCTCTCTTTCTTTAGTACAGTTCTAATATATCATTTTCTCTTAATATAATATATATAATAAAATAATAAATCACCCTTCAATAAATTTGCCCCACAGTGCTGGAATGGCTCCAGAGCCTGCTGGGGTGCTCACAAGGGGAAAAAATGGCATTTTCACTGTCATTTACCAAAGCAATCCATTCCGTGCAGCCTGCTCCATCTGAAGCTCTCCAGCTGCTCCTGCTGTGCATTAATCACTGACAGAAAGCCTGGGGATGGCTGGAGGAGCTGTGTGAGGCAGGCAAGGAGAAGGAGCTGCTGCACACAACTGGAAGGGTTTTGTTTGTGCAGCACGGCTCAACTGCAGCCAGGCTGCAATTTTTAATGTGCCTGTCATCTAAGGGCACAGAATTACAGAATGGTTCGCATTGGGAGGCGTCTTCAAGACCATCTAGTTTCACCCCAAATCATCTCATTTAATGGGCAGGGACACCTTCCATTGTCCCAGGGTGCTCCAAGCCCTGTCCAGCCTGGCCTTAGGATCCAGGGGCTTCCACAGCTGCTCTGGGCAACCTGTGCCAGGGCCTGCCGACCCTCACAGGGAACAATCTCTTCCTAATTGTCTTGGTTTGGAAAGACAGGAGTCTGCTAAGGAAAGCACGAGCCTCCCCTGAAATGGAGAATGGAAACCCTCCCCACCCCTCCAAATTGCTATAAATTTTAAATTAAGGGGCTCTCAGGCAAAAATATGGGAGCAGGAATAACAGTTCTTTAATAGGGAAAGGAAAAAAAAATAAAAGGATAAAATAAAGAGTGCAGTACTAGAACAACACTGGCAGAGTCAGAACCCAGCCTGACACCCTGTGGGTCAGGGTGTTGGCAGCAGTCCCATTGGAATTGTGGCTCAGCCCTGCTGCAGTGTCAGGGGTGGTTCTGCTGGAGCAGGGATCCTGGAGAGAAGGATGGATTCTTCCTCTGAAGATCCAGTGGAAGGAGAGGCAGCTGCTGTTCCTCTGGGGAATCCAGTGGAGAAGCCGTGCTGGTGTCTCAAAACCTCTGGATTATATCTGGGTAGGAATGCTTGGCTCCTCCCTCTGGGCTCACATCTCCCAGTGGGATGCTGTAGTTCTTATCAGCCATGCAGTGACATTCAATAGCTGTTATCAGCAGATGTCCCCTCCCGAGGGAGGAGTGAATGTGGTCACTCAGAGAGAGAGATAAGGCAAACTGCTCACTTGACAAAGATAATCTGCCATACAGATGGTAATAGAAAACATCTTGCATTGCAATCTTCAACACGAATATCCAGTGTAACCGTGCTGTGGCGTTTGTTTGCAGCAGTTTGCCTCAGAGGGCAGTGGGTTGAGGGTGTTGGTGGGTGCCCAGCACGTCTGGGGGCTGCAGAGCAGCATTGGAGGCAACAGATTTTGCGTGCCAAAGGGAGCAGGGGAGCTCCTTCCTCCTCACTGGAAAACAAGACATCTTCATAAAGACAGAGATTTATTTATTTTACTCACAACTTGCACCAGCACTGAGAGCCAGGGCAGGGGGCTGGGAGCAGGGAATCATTTGGGAGCTGGAGGAGCCCAGGGAAAGCCTGGCAAGGTCGGGGTGGATGCCCTGCCAGGGCTCAAGGCACCCCTGCAAACCCTGCCCTTTGTCCAGGTGGCTGAAACTGCAGCTTGGCAAGACAAAACCTGCATCATCCCACCCCACCAGATCCATGGAAGGAGGCCAGAGGCTTTCTGGCTGAGTGGATGCACATTCCTGGCCCAGAAAATGTTTTGGGGGAATATGGGCTTTGAAAGTGGTTTTTATCCATGCTGGCAACAGGTTTTTTTAATAGGGTCACTACCCAGAATGGCTGTGAGGGTATTTCTATTGTAATGTATATTTTGAAGGTGTAATTTGCTGGAATTGTCACATTTATGAGAAAATCAATAACGTTTTGAAAAGTCTTTAATGTTTTATGTCACATGTGCTGCTTAAGTAAAATAATGGGCTTCATTCTCATTTAGCAAGAATGATACCTTCCTATTGAAAACCAATGTTTTAAAAAATTCATTTCCACATCAGATTTGAAGCTGGATATTTAATATATAGATATTAGGGGTTTTGATTAATGTCTTATTTCCCCTGTTCATAGAGCAGTGTTATTAATAATGACAAGCAAAATGGAAGTATGTTTCATGCAGGTTTTTAATGGAAAATTTTATTTGAAAGTTTATCTTGGAACAACAGGCATTTCATACAAGAAAAAACCCAACATATTGGTTAGTTTGCAGGCAGTTATCCTACCAAAAATCTCTTGCTCAGAGAGGTTTTGCTGAGCTAAGGGCTATTTCCTTCATCATTTCTCCAAGGAGGCAAGGGCATCTCAGCAAATTCTGCTGAATAGAGCGTTGACAAGAGATGCAGATTGACATTACAGCCCAGAAAACGTCTACAAGCAGCTGTCACAGCATGTTCTGATTATCAAATCTCACATTTTATTGTCACCAAGACCGAGATGAAATCTTTATGGCAACATTTCTGTATCAAATGGGAGGTTCCTATTCCCACACCTAATGAGCCCTGGAACCTGCCAATGGCCCCAGGCAGAACATGGCCCGAGCTGGATTTCAACAACACGGAATCTTGATAGAAATTTTGCTTTTTAGGTGGCAAGAAGGGCACATTTCTGTGAAAAGTATCTTTGCAGAGCTGGGGAGGGAGCTGGGAGTGCTGCTACGTGCTGCTCTGGTGGTAAGAGGTGCATCAGGCACACACGGCTCTCTAATTGACTGCATAAATAACAATATAGAAGATCTGGGAATGCCAACAGCCCAGCTGTGATTTGTGCCTCCCACAGGGCCCATCCCCTCCAACCCACCCTCCCCAGACTCCTCTTTCAAAGGTGGTGCAGTCCAAAACCCTCACTTGCCAAAAAAAAAGTTTGAAACTGGCAGGAGCCTCTCTCAAATCCCTTCTCCGCAGCTGAATTCCCAGATCCTCCTGCAAGTGCCTCATGTGCTGTGAACGTTTTATTGGCTCATTCCCTGAAGCAACCTACCTCCTGCCCATCCCTGCTGGCTCCTGCCCTGGGAAAATGAGCCTGGAAATTCAGGAGAACCCTCCCAGGCTCTCAGTCCAGCCTCAACAGCAGGGTCCTGTCCAGTTAAACAGAGGAAGGTGAACTTGCATGTGAACAGAATGGGAAAATAACAGAAAATAGCAAGGAAATCCTATGTATTTTTAATTTTTAACTTTTTTTCCTTTTAATTTTTTGGGGGTTTTGGGTTTTTTTTTTTGGTTGTTGTTTTTTTTTCTTTGGTTTTTTGGTGTGTTTTGGTCTGGTTGGGTTTGGGTTTTTGGGGTTTTTTTGGTTTTTTGGGTTTTTTTTTGTTGTTGTTTTTGGGGGGGTTTTTTGTGGTTGGTTTTTTGGTTGTTTTTATTTTTGGGGGGGGGTTGGGGGGTTTTTTTTGTGGTGTTTTTTTTTTGCTTAAAATACATTTTCAGGTGCTACTGGTTTCTCCCTCAGATTTTCTCTTGCTGGACCATCCTGGCTTGCTGGACATGCTGCTTGAGCAGCTTCTTCTCAGGGCTGATGCAAACCCAAACCCCCCCAGCCCATCCCTCCCTCCCTGGAGGGAGAATTCAGCAGCAGAATTGAATAAAATGAGGATTTTCAGCCACACCGAGGTGATTGCAGCCAGAAGGACCAGAGCAGAGATTTAATCAGGGCAATGTGCTTTTAATTTGTTTTTTTTTTTCCCCTCTTTGTAACAGGCCCACTGAACAGCTTGGGAAGAGGAATAATTAATACATGAGGCCTGGGAGCAGCCAGGATAGCAACTGCAAAAATTTCATAGAAAGCCAGGTTTAATTGTGCCTGCCAGCTCCCTTGCAGCAAAGTGCTGCCACACCAAGTGCTGTGCAGGGAAAAAGGGACATTTGCTGAGCAGCTTTGATGTTCTGGCCTTGCTCAGGCTGCCCTGGAGGGCATTTCATGGAATCACAGAAGGGTTTGGGTTGGAAGGAGCCTTGAAGATCATCTCACTCTGCCCCCTGCCATGGCAGGGACACCTTCCCCTGTTCCAGGATGCTCCAACCCCAATGTCCAACCTGGCCTTGGGCACTGCCAGGGATCCAGGAGCAGCCACAGCTGTGCCAGGGCCTCACCCTGTGCCAGGGCCTCACACCCTCCAGGGAGGGATTTCTCACTGATTTCTGATTTAATTGATGGATTTTTCTCTGCTGGGGAGCTCCAAGTTCTCTGCCTCAGTGTCTGAGATGAAAACTGGGATGAGCTGCTGGGGAAGCATCCATGGGGCCTGAACCCAGAGCAGCACAGAGCTTTAAAGCACAAAGGAAACATGACAACATGACTCAAGGCCTTGCCACAGGCTCAGGGGACAAAGCTGATGTTGTTCTCTTCAGACTTTTTGAAAACTTTAATGTTGGGGTTTGTTGTGGTTTTTTTTTTTCTCTGTAGACCAGAGCGATTTTTTTGTTGTTGTTGTTGATGAAAATCTAGGAGGTTCTGAACTCCTTCAAAAAAATACAAAATTCCCCTTCTTCCTTTTGGCAAGCCAAAGTTGCTGCATGCACTAAAATGAGATTCACCAACATCAGTCCTCTGATCTGTATTTTATGAAGAATAAACTCACCTTCAAAACTCTCCTGGCAAACCTGTAGGAAGCAAACAAGTGAGAAATTTTTGCCTTCTGATGATTATGCCACCTTTGGCATGATATTTTATTAAAATTCTGACCTGCCATGGCTACAGATTGCCCTCCACCTGCCCCAACAGTCCCTTTCCAGACTGTGCTGTCAGAGCCCTTAGGGAGGAATTTCCCATTGCCCTGCCCACTCTGCATTTGCCCTGCAAATTCTGCAAATCTCTGGAGCATTTAAATCATGAAAGAGAAGAGGGAGGCCAGGAGCTTGTTGTGCTGCACACAAAATATTGCTTTTCTTTGCACCATTTTCTTCACACGCCAGCAAAGGCAGTTTTGCTCCCCCTCCAACTCTCATGTTTCATAAACTCTCTGCAGCTCTGCTGGAACAGAAATCAGCTCCCAGAAGAGATTTGAAGAGTAAATGGTCCCAAATTTCCTGGCAGGAGCCTGTTACCAGCAGCAGAGCAGCTTTTGAGGCCAAAGTTGCAGCTTTAACTCAGGTGAAGCAGGGGCTGTGTGTGAGCCCTGGCAGGAGGCACTGCAGGAGCTGCAATGCCCTCTGAGCCCACAGGAGAAGCAGAAGCTCCCCCCAAGTCTTTAATTAACACCTGGATAATGAGAAATCTCAGTGTGGAGACAGTGCAGGAGCCCAGGGCAGAGCTCACACTGGATCCTCCCAGCCGCAGCATCCCCAGCCCTGCCTGCTCCTCACACACCGCAGGAATTGGCACCGAGGAATTCCAGCCAGGGCATCCCCAGGGCCCTGCTGGTGCCTGGCTCAGCCTCCAAACCTCACACTGGGAGGGGAAGACCAGAGCAGAGAGCACCAACTGTGCTGGCAAGCTGGAGGCAGAGGCATCATCCAGAAAGGAAATAAAATTCAGTGCTTAGTGCGGGGACATGGTCACTATAGGACATGAAATAACACGACATGGACACGCTGCTCTTTCAAGGTGAAAAGAAGCCTTTTAATTTCTGACTCTAACATTTATATTTTTCCAAAAATGGACAGTGACAGTGCCACCTCTCCAATGACACTGGACAAACCAACAGTCCATCAAATTTCATCTCATCCATAAAAGAATGCAGAACAATAAGTTATTTACAGAAAGTGTGTGAGAAAGCTCATTACAAGAATGTAAACATCAGAAGGCTTAGAAAATCTTAAAAAATCAGGGTGACAGACATGTTTCCAAATTTCTCTGAGCTGCCTGAGCTCAGGAACTGACTGTGACCAATGTTTCAAGGTGGGATCAGTTTTTCCCAACTTTTTGAAGCATGCCCTGCTTCAGAGAGAGACCTCGTCGCTCTGCACAGCTCCTGAAAAGTGCCTGTGCTCAGCTGGGGCAGCAGCACTGACACAACCAGAGCACACAGCCTCAAACTTCACCAGGGGAAAATCAGGTTGGATATTTGGAAAAAGTTTTTTACAGAAAGGGTGATAAAGTTCTGGACTCATTTGGTCCCATTCCCATCCTGGTCCTGTTCCCATTCCCAACCTCATCCACCCCTGGAGGTGGTGCAGTCCCCATCCCTGGGTGTGTTTAACAAAGCCTGGATGTGGCACTGGGTGCCAGGGTTTGGTTGAGGTTTTGGGGCTGGGTTGGACTCCATGATCTTTAAGTTCTCTTCCAACCTGGTGGCTCTGTGAGTTCTGTGTGAGATGGGCATCAAAACCCACAGCAGGGCTGGCTATTTGAGGATTCTTCTCTGGAGAACTGGGAAATCACAACAGCAAATGAAGTCACAGCAGAGCCAAAAAAATTCAATTTTTGAGCAAGAAGTTGTTACCTGCAAAACCCAGGTGGGCCCTTCCCTCCCAGCCCTCCCAGTGCAATGTGCAGCCTCCTGCTGCAGCAGTGGTGTGATTCTGTGTTCAAAGAGATCTTTTCAAAGGAGGAAATGTCTGCTTTCCTCCCTCAGGAGAAAAGGGAGGTCAGGTGTGCAGGGTGACACAGTGAGGCCTGGCAGGGACAGCAGCAGATGAGGGCCATGGGCTGCCAGCTCCCCCTCTGGGCTCTCCCAGCCAAACTCCTGCTGACTCAGGAATTATTTTCCATTTCCTTCTGAACCTCCAGCAGTGTAAGCTGTGGGGATAAGGGCAGTGTGATCCCCAGACCCAGAGTCCAAGCAGGTTTCTCAGTTCCTAAATTCTCAGGAACATTAGAAAGTCATTTCTGTTGTCATATTTATGTTCATTAGTAGCCTGTCAGATCAATTATCTCTGATCTTGCTGATGACACTTGGTTGGGCTCCAGCTCCAAGCAAACCACAGCACTGCTGGTGGCTGACTCTGTTATTCCCAGCCAGTTGTCAGCAGGAGGAGAAAAATCATTACAGATTTTGTCACTTTGCTTTGGTCCAGATTGGACAGACTATGATGGAAACTTTACTGTCTCATGAAAACAGAGCCATTGACTGCGAGTGGCACTTGCTGGCTTTGCCTCTCTGTGCTGAGTTGTTTCTGAGCAGCAAAGGTTGGAGTTGGAAGGGCTGTCTGATGGCAAACATGATCACCCCTCACCTGGCTGGGGGGGTTCCTAGGAGAGACTGGACTTAAACTACAATAAAAGAGACTTAGATGGGGAAGGAATTGTTCCCTGTGAGGGTGGGGAGGCCCTGAGATCTCAGGATTCTGCTACTTACAGTGACCCTGAGATGTGTTAGAAATTCTCTTTTCCCAGCCTGGCACTCAAAGAAGGAGTCAGAACTCTTCTATTCTCGTTCTCAAGGTTGTTTATTGTTTCTTATCTATAAAATTCCTTCTCTGGCCTGCTGAGGTCTGTCCAGCAGGTCAGACAGAGGCACTCTGACCACCCTTGGGGCAGTGTTATCTTCTTATACTAAAAACTGCACGTACATTATTTACCATAACTTCCCAATACCCATCACCTATGTTAGACAATGAGCTTCTACTCTAAACCAGTCCAAAAGTGCCACCATCACAGCAGAAGATGGAGGCCAAGAAGAAGAAGGAGAAAGGCTGGACATGCCCAGATCCCTCCATCTTACCCCCTGAAACCCCATTCTAAAAATCCTGAAAATCTATTTTTCACCCCATGACAAACTAATTATTATTCTTCTTAGACTTTCGTGGCTTTCAGATCCTCATATAAGGTTGGTAATTTTTTCCATGGGTCATGATCAAAGGCACAGGGGTCTTGGGCTCTGTGCCAGGGTCTCTGAGCCCCCTGGCAGGGGTTTGGGCAATCCGGGACAGCCAGAGGGATTTCCTGAATTCCAACACTGAGACAGCCGTGGCAGGAGCTGGGGCTGCCCCTGGATCCCTGGCAGAGCCCAGGGCCAGGCTGGACATTGGGGCTGGGAGCAGCCTGGGACAGTGGGAGGTGTCCCATGGCAGGAGGTGGCACTGGATGAGCTTTAGAGCCCCTGCCAACCCAAAGCATTCCATGGTTCTATGATTTAACTAATGTGTGGTTGCAGGGAGACAGAATGAGAGTCAGAAACGATCAGCCCCAAAGCCTTCTGCCTTTTAATTTATTTGTGCCCAATGAGTGGCTCGTTGTTACAATCCACTCCCATTTTAAAGAGCATTTTGGCAGGTTTCCACCCCCTAATACCATATAGATAATTCTCTCACAATGTACCATAGATAATGCAATTAGCCTAGAGTTTCCATAGACATGTTTTATATTATCTACTTAAAATAATCCTGTTTCTTTGCTGTAATCTAATCTAGCTGTGACTTGGTGTGCCCTAAACAAGATATATGGTTGAAGACAAGATAGAAATAATTAACAAGGGGAGGACAGGTGCTGTACCCTTGTTTTCCTATTGAGACACCATGGATTCAGAGTAGAGCCAAAGCTACATCTGCCTTGGGTGGTACATTTGTGTGGCAGTGAATATTTTAAAGGCATTGCTGATCACAGAACCATAGAAATATGGTTTCTATCATATTTCAGAGATTGGAAAAGCCCTCTGTGGTCATTGAGTGCAACCACTGCCAGCCTGTCGCAGACATCTTTTATGAAAAATCCTTTCCTTAGGATTTTTCCTTCTGAGAAGCTGAGAGGCCTCAGGAACAAAATGTAAACAATGGTTATCTGCTGCTGTGGAATGCAACAGGTGCATCTGGGATTGGTCTCATAGAGTTGTTTGTAATTAATGGCCAATCACAGTGAGCTGGCTTAAACACAGAGCCCGAGCCACAAACCTTTGTTATCATTCTTTCTTTGCTATTCTTAGCCAGCCTTCTGGTGAAACCTTTTCCTCTATTCTTTTAGTGTAGTTTTAATGTAATATATATCATAAAATAATAAATCAGCCTTCTGAAACATGGAGTCAACATTCTCATCTCTTCCCTCATCCAAGAACCCCTGTGAACACCGTCACACCAGCCCAACATTAAACCATGTTCCTGAGCACCACATCTACACATTGAACACTTCCAGGTGATTCCAAAACCTCCCTGAGCACCTCTTCCAGTGCCTGACCACCCTCTCAGGTGAAGAAGTTTTTCTTCTCCAAGCTCAGAAAGATCAGAGCAGGCTGCTGTTGGAGTGTGACTGATCCCTTCAGCCAGTGCAGCAGCTCATGGCTTTGGGGAGAGGGCACTGGGATCTGTGCATCTTGTGAGAAACACTACTCACTTCCAAAATATTTTATAAGTTTATTAAAGCCTTATCAAAAATACAACAGAAGACTGAATAAAAAAATATTGTGGAGCTGGGAGCAGAGGATTTTTCACACCATGTGCTCATCCACACAATGGAGGTTTTGCCTTTTATCTCTTTAGCTCCCCCAAAGTTCTGTCCATTGACTCCTTTCCTGCCTAGTGGTGGAGATCACTGCCTTAAATCTTGATTGGAGCTCAGGTGCTGCCACAGTGACAATCTGACCCTCCCAAATGTCCCAAACCCAGGCCACCCCCTGATAACAACATAAGGGGGGTAAAACATAACTATAAATAGGAGGGAGGGAGGGAGGGAGGGAAGGAAGGAAGGAAGGAAGGAAGGAAGGAAGGAAGGAAGGAAGGAAGGAAGGAAGGAAGGAAGGAAGGAAGGAAGGAAGGAAGGAAGGAAGGAAGGAAGGAAGGAAGGAAGGAAGGAAGGAAGGAAGGAAGGAAGGAAGGAAGGAAGGAAGGAAGGAAGGAAGGAAGGAAGGAAGGAAGGAAGGAAGGAAGGAAGGAAGGAAGGAAGGAAGGAAGGAAGGAAGGAAGGAAGGAAGGAAGGAAGGAAGGAAGGAAGGAAGGAAGGAAGGAAGGAAGGAAGGAAGGAAGGAAGGAAGGAAGGAAGGAAGGAAGGAAGGAAGGAAGGAAGGAAGGAAGGAAGGAAGGAAGGAAGGAAGGAAGGAAGGAAGGAAGGATCCCTTGTTTACAGGTCAGAGCAGATTCTGCCTCCCATTTTCATGCACCCTGTGCACCCACAGCTCCTGTCCCCAAGGCAGGGACTCCTTTTTGTGCCCAGGGCACTGAGCTCTGTCAGTGAAAATCCTGGGAAGGGGCACTCATTCCTCCTGCCCTGAGCCACACAACCTGTAAATGAGCTTTCCTTGTAGACATGTATATTTTATAGGCAAACACTCAGCCTGCACACTCCAAACATCATTTAGAGCTGTTGTTACAGCTGAAAAATCTGATGGATGCAGGAGGGCTCGCAGGTAATAATACAAACAGTGGTTTTGCCACAGTTTAGAGTCAGATTAGTCAATATAAATGGAGGGCCTGGTTGTGCTTGTAGCATCAGAGATGCATCATCTGCTCAAGCTTCTGAGGGCCCTGCTCAGCAGAGCACTGGTGTGGGAACCCAGGAAATTCCTCTGGCTGCCCTGGAGGGCTCGAGACCCTGCCCAGGGGGCTCAGAGACCCTGGCACAGAGCCCCAGACCCCTGTGCCACTGATTTAGCCCTTGGAAAAAACCAATTACCAACCGTGTATGAAGAATTACAAGCCATGAAAATTTAAGTAGAATGATAGTGACTTTATCACGTGGTGAAAAATAGATTTGGGGGGGTTTTAGTGTGGGGGTTCAGGGGGCAAGATGGAGGAATCTGGACGTGTCCAGCCTTTCTCCTTCTTCTTCTTGGCCTCCATCTTCTGCTGTGATGGTGGCACTTTTGGATTGGTTTAGAGTAGAAGCTCACTGTCTAACATAGGTGATGGGTGTTGGAAAGTAACAGTAAATAATGTACATGTCGTTTTTAGTATAAAAAGATAACAACACCACCCTGGGGGCAGGCAGAGTGCCTCTGTCTGACCTGCTGAACAGACCTTGGCAGGGCAGGATAAAAAATTTTATAGATAAGATACAATAAACAACCTTGAGACCAAGAACTGAAGAGCTCTGACTCCTCCTTTGAGTACCAGGCTGGGAAAAGAGAATTTCTAACACATCTTGGGGTCACTGTGAGCAGGTAAAGTCCCAAGGCACTGGAGCATGGGCTCAGCTGCAGGAACACCAATCCCATCCCTGCACCCTGTGGGATCCCTGGCTGTCCTTAGAGATAAAACAAAAACACCTCCAAGGTGGCTTCAGTACTCCATGAGCAGGGGTGAACTGGTTCTCTAAGCAGGTTTGAGTTTCAAGATGCTGTGTTTGTGTTTCTGTTTGTGTTTGTGTAGAAGAGGCTGAGGACCCAGCCCTGCTGTCACCTCAGTGTCTCCAAAAGCCACATTTGTCCCCCTCAGTTTGAGCAGCCTCACACCTGACAGTGATTTCCACCTGAATCCATTCACTGTTTTGGCTTCCCTGGGCTGCAGTGTCCCACTCCAAGGGCACAATTCATTCAACTCCCCTCCATTAGACAGCTGGTTTATCTAGCTCATGGAGATAAAAGAATATATACCATAAAAATAATTCCAGATTTAAACTTCTGCATTTATAACATTTCCCATCTCCCTCTCTTTTTTTCCTTCCTTTTTTCATTTTTTTTTCCTTTTGTTTTATTTTCTTTAAAATTACTCCACCACCACTGAACTGCAGTGTCTATAATCCATGTGTGGACGAGGATGTAGGAAATCCAAAGCACCTTATTAACACACAGTAATTTCCAGAGCAATAAAAGCAGGCAGGTATTATGGCAGATGCTGTAAAGAAGCAGAAAAATCTAATAACTTGGAAAGGAAGAGAAAAGCATACTCCAGAAAGATTTTTCTGAGTTGAAAAAGTGTCAGGAAAATTAATCCACAAACACCAGAGGTTTATGTGCAAAAAGGAGACAGAGTCCTTTTTATTTTATTTGAATAAAGGGAGAGGCCATGGGGTATTCCCCTGGGACTTCTCCAGTTTTTGGAGGGTGCAGCCTCCTTTTTATCCCAATTTCCACCCACATTTCCCTTCTCTCTTTCCCCATTTCTGAGGTGCTTGAGAGGTTCAGACTTCCCAAAACACCTGATACCAGAGATTCCCCTCTAATGTACAACCCTCCCTTTTCATTTTTAATTCTTATGGAATTTAGGGAGTTTTCTTCTCCATTGTTTCTTTCATCTTTCAATGTCTAATTTCATTTACCAGCAAACCTAAAGTTTATTTGTAAAAGCAAATATCTTTTTCCATTCATCATTCAGTGGGATCCTTCCCATTGTTTCTTTTACCTCCCAGTGCTGCTTTTGTCTACCAGCAGACCCACAGCTTGTTTGGAAAGACAAATCCACCGTTCCTCTCAGAAGGATGATGTAAAACCCAGTGGGCAGCAGCACCTGGAGGTGAATGGGCTCACAGAGAGGCTGTGGGGACACACTGAGACATCCCTGTGTGAAAAACGCCAATCACTTGGTTTTAAAATTTAAAAAGTTTAATAGTAATAAAATGGTTATAAAAATAGTAATACAATTAGAGTAATAATAATTTGGACATTTTGAATTAGGACAATATGACGATAGACACAAAGAGTTACAGACATTCCGGATACCTCTTTCTGGGCAGCACAAGCCCGAAAAAGAACACACGTTAACAGAGGATTAACCCTTAAAAACAACTGCCTGTTGCATATTCATACACCTCATACATGATGCATAAATTCCATTCAAACACAGGATTCTGTCTGGTCATCCTCTGCTTCTTCCTCTGAATCCTGACAGCGCCTTCGAGGCAGGAAGAAGTTCATTTCTTTTGATAATGGAGCAATAAATTCTCTTTCTCTGAAAGATTCAGGTGTCCTGTGGCTGCTATCTCACTGCAAGTCCTTTCTTTAAAAAAAAATCTTACATTGCATCGTTTCTATTTTAACATTTTTTTATAACCTAAAACTATATTTACCACACTACTCAAGAGAATTAACACAGCATAACTTTCTAACACAACACATATAATATTCATTTTAATATTTGCAAAAAGCCAATCATAAAATATGCATTTTTCACACCTGGCACGGCTCAGTCACCGCTTAATTCCTGGGGAAGGGTGGCTGGGAGAGGGTCCGGGCAGCAGGGCTGTCCCGAAGGCAGGCGCTGATGGCAGGATTTATCACTGCCAGCACGCCTCATTACCCATTGCTCGTTAGTGTTTAATGGAGCCAGAGAGGCTCCGAGCTGCCTTGGCCCCCGGGCGCTGGGATGGCACTTTAAGGGTTAATTTAATGAGCCCGGCAGTGTGATAGGGCTGCTTGGCCTTGATCGTCGGGAAATCGGAGCTGGGACAGCCCTGGGTGGGATGTGCTGAGCCCCAGAGTGGGGACAGAACCACAGGTGGGATGAGCAGAACCCAGGTGGGATGAGCAGAACTTCAGAGAAATGACAACCCCAAGTGGGATGCCCAGAACAGTGAGGACAGAACTCGGGTGGGACGTGCAGAGCCTCAGGGTGATGGCAGCCCCAGGCGGGACATGAAGGACTCTGAAGCAAAGGCAGCTCCATGTGGGGTGTGCTGAGCCCCAGAGTGGTGGCAGAGCCCCAGATGGGATGAACAGAACTTCAGGTGGGATGTGCAGAGCCCAGGTGGGATGTGCAGAACCTCAGGTAGGATGTGCAGAACCCAGGTGGGATGTGCTGAGCCCAGGTGGGATGTGCAGAGCCCAGGTGGGATGTGCAGAACCTCAGGTAGGATGTGCAGAACCTCAGGTGGGAGCTGTAGCAGCCCCAGGTGGGGTGTGCAGAGCCCCAAAGAAATGACAGCCTCAAGTAGGATGCCCAGAACATGTGATGGCAGAACCCAGGTGGGATGAGCAGGACCGCAGGGGAATGTGCAGAATCCAGTTGGGATGTGCAGAACCCAGGTGGGATGTACAAAACTCCAGATGGGATGTGCAGAACCTCAAGTGGGAGGTGCAGAGCCCAGGTGGGATGTGAGGTGGGACAATGCAGAGCCCCAGGGCAATGGCAGCCCCAGGTGAGACATGAAGAACTCTGAAGCAAAGGCAGCTCCAGGTGGGATGTGCAGAATCCCCCAGAAATGACAGAATCTCAGGGCAGGATAGGATGACCAGAGCTCCAGAGTGATGGCAGAACCCAGGTGATGCAGAATCTTGGGTAGGACACGCAGAACCTCAGGTTGGATGAGCAGAACCCAGGTGGGATGAGCAGAACCTCAGAGAAATGACAACCCCAAGTGGGATGCCAAGAACATGTGATGGCAGAACCTCAGTTTGGATGTGCAGAATCCAGTGGAGATGTGCAGAACCCCACTGTGATGTCTCGTGGCACAAAGGAAACAAAATCTGCCCCAAAAAGAGGGAGCAGGAGGCAGACACAGCACCCAGAGCCCCAAGGGACCAGCACAGGGCTCATCCTGCAGATCCCTTTGCCCCAGCACGTGGGATTGGAGGATTTGTGGCTTCTGCAAGTTCTCTCTGCTCAGGGCAGGTTTATAGGAGTGTGTATAAACATGAACACTCTCTGATGAGCAAATAATGGAAATATCTCTGTGAAAAGGGAGAGGAATGTACAAATGGTTGAGCAAGCAATGAGCAGTTTGAAAAAGTAAAGGCATCAGCCAAAAACTCCTGCTGCATGATGGTGTTTCAGATGCTGGTTGTCACACACAGCAACCCAGCCAGGTAATTTGCTGCCTTTAGAACTGAAACAACTTCATTTTTCTTGCTTGAAATGTTACCTTGGTGCCAACTGGTCTTGTAGTGCCTCTGTTGTGCACTGCCTCCATCAACCACGCTGCTCTGCTGTGGGGAAATGTCAGCTTGAGAGATCCCACAATCTATTACTGCCCCAATTCATCCAAATTCTTCCAGCTACTTCAGTTATGGGATCAAAAAGGGCATAGAGAGCCTCAAATTTAGTATCCAAGTCACATAGCACATGTTAAAGAGCTTGGAGAGTTAAGCTTCAGCTACTCTGCTTTAATTTTTTAAATGCCAAAGCTCCCCAGAAAGCATCTTTCAGAGGAGGACACCTACTTAAATCCTAAACACTCTGATAAAAATGTTATTTAAAACATTAGGATATGTGAAAAAGAGGCACTTGAAAGTGAATAAGACATTCAGCAAAGTAATTGTGCACACACATAAAACACTCACCCCCTGCACACTCTGCTGGTTTTGCATTCTAAGCTTCAAATGATGGCCCATGAATTAATGCTGCATATAATGTGAATGTTGTGGAATGAAATACAGCACAGTAGCAAAAAAAAAACCCAAACTCTATAAAAAACCTCTGCCTGCTGTCCTGAGCTGTCCAAACACACATTCCTGTTCCACCCATGAATTGTAGTGCCTGGTATACCGTCCATCAGGGATTTAATTTCATTATTTCATCAAGGGAAGATCATAAAACCTGATTTTACAGCTACTGTAGAGAGGCTGAAAAGTGCCCAGAGAGGAGATGGAGCACACTGTTATTCCTGATTGACTCGAGCACTCAGATTGATTTCACCATGAGGGGAATGGTTATTAATGTCTCCTCAGCCAGTAAATAACCAGAGTGATTTAGAGGCTGTGCTGTGGTACAGGGGGTCACCCCAGCTCAACAGCATCCCCTGACAGCCCTGGGGAGCCTGGGGAGTTCATGCCCCCCTGCAAGGGGGAGATTTTCATTTTTAGCACATTTAGCATTAAATGTCACTGTATTCCTGCCCCATCTTTACATTCAGCCTCTTTCAGAGGCCACCTTGTGTATAAAATTAACTTCTATTGATGCCTCAGGTTTCAGCTTTTCTGTTTTTCAGATTCTGTGCTGCTTCAGTGTGTGGGTCTGGGCTTCATATGAGGGGATGGTGAGCTCTGTGCACAGAGCAGGGAGACAAAACAATTCCTGCTCCAGCTGGGGACCAAGGATAAATGATCCAAATCTCAGCCCCAAGAGCACAAACAGCATGAGCTGGAGAGAGAAAAACAAGAAAGATGGGACTGCATGGGCTGAAGCTGGAATTGGACAATGAACTCCAATATGGAAATGGAGCAGAATTTATAAAAGAGAGAGACCCCATGACTTGTTGTCCATTTTGTGACCATTTTAGTTCATCTTGCGTGCAGCTTTGGACCCCCAAAGCAAAGTTTCTTATCTGGCTTTGGTGACTAGCAGCCCAAGCTGCCTCTGCTCTGAAGAGACCAAAGCTGAAACCAAGCTGTCAAACCATTAAACCAGCTCAGGCTTTCCAGCCCATCCAGCCCTGTCCCTCCCAGCCCTGCTGTGGATTCTCCTGGTGGAGGAAATGTATTTTTCCAGAAATGAACAGTATTTAGGCACTAATATCTGGCACAGCCCTTCCCTTAGCAGCAGCACTACACAAGAAGAGGGATCTGAGGAGAGCTATCAAACCACGAGGTCAGGAGGGAAGCAGAAGAGCTCAGGTACACAAAAGCAGCCCAGGGCATGGCTTGCACTGCTGCTAAGATTAAACTGTTCAGGGAAGAACAGCAAAAGCTTTTCTTGTCTTTTTTGTTGTTTTCCCCCAGTACTATTTTAATCAGTTTGGCAGGAGAAATGTCTGCAAGGCATCTCTCACCAGTTTCTGTCTTTCACTGGTAAACATGTATGAAATGACAGATTTTCCTGTGGAAACCTCAATCCTGTGGCCACTTGACAAGTTGTAGAAGATGAGGCCAAGGGCTTGTAACAAGTGATAAGCTCATCACCTTGCTTGTGCTGGGATAGCAGGAAATACCCACCTGGCTCTAAGAGAGAATTTCTGAGATAGATGTGCTGATGTCTGCAAAGCCCTCAGAGATCCAGCAGCAGTGCCTTTGTGTGTTTGGAGCTGGGCCCTGTTCCCCCTGAGGACAGCAGCAAAGCTGGGGCCCAAAGGTGCTTATTCAAGATTTCCAAGTGTCTGACCTTCCTATTTCAGCACTGTTTAACATTGCACTCACACACACACACATATATAAGATTTAATCATTTTCCTGGTACTCATGCAGCTGCACTATTCTGGGAATCACTTTATTGCAGCATTCAGGGGCAAATTAGTCTTGCCAATAATTGCTGAGTGATAAGTGTGTTGTGTTTTCTCCTCCTGGATGTTTCCATCTCTCCCTCCCCTGTATATAAGCCCAGAGCAGCACTTCTCACTTGCTGCTCCTCTGCACTGAGGAGCAGAGCTGTGACTCTTGTCTGGCACTGCCATGGACACCCAGGCTGTCTTCCCCAATAAGTTTTTGCCAGTTTAAAGGATTCCATGATTTGGGATTTGGTTGCTCTGAGATGAGTCTGGTGCCATGCAGGACATTCCTCTGGCTGCCCTGGATAGCTCGAGACTCTGGCAGGGGGCTCAGAGACCTTGGCACTGAGTCAAAAACACCTGTGCCTTTGATTTCAGCCCATGAAAAAAATTACCAACTTTGTGTGAAGATTTACAAGCCACAAGAGTTTAAGTAGAATGATAGTTAATTTGTCACAGGGTGAAAAAGTAGAATTTTGGGCATTTAGAATGGGGGTTCAAGAGACAAGAGGGAGGAATCTGGGCATATCCTCCTCCTCCTCCTCCTGCCTCCTCCTGTGTCCCTCTCCCCTGGGGGACACAGCCAGGATGGCACTGTCCCTTCCCACCTTCCTCTCACACCCAAAATCCTCCCAGCCAACCAGATTAACATTTCCCAGCTTCTCCCTCAGTGCCCGAATAATTAATATATTCATTAATATCATTAATTAAACAAAATACAAGTTTTAGGTGTTTGGTTTCCTTCCTGGGGGAAGGCTGTTCTGTGTCATGGCTTTTCCCCCCCAGCTCTTTGTCAGTGCCTCCCTGCACATCCCTGAGGGATTGCTCAGGTGCTTCATTAAGAGTTTAATTACCTTGAATTGAAATCTAGCCTCCTTTTCTATTTTTAATAGAAAATTAAAAATTAAGGTTCGACTTAGAAAAACACCAAAAAACCCCAATTTCCTGCTTGAAATTGGAGGGGGATTGACTGAAACAAGCTGCTGAAAAGGGGCTCAAAATTAGGGATAACTCACTTGGATGTCACTTCATGACACATCCATCAGCCCCAGCCCTGCTCCAGCATGAGCACTGGGGCTGCAGGACCAGCGTCACCTCTCCACAGGGAGGGGAACCCTTCCCATCACTCCTAAGAGCCAAACAACTTCCAAAAAGGACCTCAGTGCTTCCTGGGGCAGAGCTGGAGCTGTATTTCTGTGTCATCTTCTCCGGTAATTGTCACTTGTTTGGGCCTGTGGCGGCTTGGCAGCCAGGATGGGGAGGCAATAATGTAGCGGGTTATTAATTATGCTGCTTTATAAACTCTCCATCTTATCTACAAGCAGATCTTTACTCTGACAAGGAGCCTGAGCACAGGCACAGCCAGCTACAAGGTGTTATTAATTGTAGCACATGGCTGTTTACAGAGATACAGCCCCGCTCCCACCTCCGGAGGGATTAAACGAGACCTCGCCCAGAAACGGGGGGTGAAAAATGGGCCCAAAATGAAATTCCTCACCACGATGCTATTTTTAAGCCAGAATTGCATGTTCACTCTACAGGCACATCAGCCCCGCAGCAGGGGCGTTAGATTAAACTGCAACATTTAAATAAATGACACTTTAAAAATGCCCTGGAGCCGGGCAGCTCCCGGAGAGGAGATGTCTGCAGGGAGGGAGCAGCAGGGGCTGTGCTGGGGGAATCATCTCTGCTGCTCCTGCTCTGCCCAGCCCAGCTCCAGAGCCCCCCAGCCAGGGCAAAGCCTCTCCCTCCCCTCTGTTGTATTTGTGGGGACTCACAATGAATGATGAGTCTGATTCCATGCTCTCAGAAGGCTAATTTACTATTATATTACATTATATTATATTATATTATATTATATTATATTATATTATATTACATTATATTATATGTATTATATATATTTTATATATATTATATATTATTAAAATATATCATATATTTTATATAATATAAAAATATATAATATATATATTTATATATTTATATATATAAATATATATATATAAATACTATACTAAAGAATACAGAAAGGATACTTACACAATGCTAAAAACATAATAATGAAAACTCGTGATAATAACAAATAAAAAGATAATAATGAAAGATAAAAAGATAAATAAATTAAAAGATAATAATGAAAACTCTCTCGAGTCCCGACATAGCTTGGCCCTAATTGGCCAAAGAGTGAAAACAACTCTCACCAGAATCCAGTGAAACAATCATCTGTGGGTAAACAATCTCCGAACACATTCCACATGAGCACAACACAGGAGAAGCAAATGAGATAAGAATTGTTTTCCTTTCTCTGAGGCCTCTCTTGCTGCCTTTCAGCTTCCCAGGAGAAAAATCCTTTTTCCAGAGAATGTGAACGCCACACCTGGGCAGTCCTGTTTGGATGGTAATCTCCAGCCTGAGCAAACATGTTCTGCCTGATTTAAACACTCAGTTTTCTTCTCTTTCACTCGGTGTTCTTTCCAGCCCCACTGTGTGACCCTGATGGGCCAAAGAGTGAAAACAACTCACAGCAGAATCCAATGGAACAATCACCTGTGGGTAAACAATCTCGAAACACATTCCAGACCAGCACAACACAGGAGAAGCAGATGAGATAAAAATTGTTTTCCTTTTCTCTGAGGCTTCTCAGCTTCCCAGGAGAAAAATCCTGGGCAAAGGGATTTTTCAGAGGATGCGAATGCCACACCTCTGAGCACTGCCCAGGTAACCCTGGCAGGTCACAGAGCACCTGGAAGGGTTGGAAATTTGCTTTGAAGGTGGCCATGGCTCTGGTGTGTGCCTCTGGTCAGAAATGACCCAGCCCAGGAGCTGGCACAGCCCCTCTGGGCCATTCCCAACCCATTGCCATCATTTTCCCAACACAAATCCCTTGGGGTTTGACTTCTGCTCTCTTCCACCAGCTGGGTTCTGCACAGGCTCAGAAATTTGGCTGAAATATGGGAAAGTCCTCAAGACTCAGAGAATAAAACATTGATAAACTTCTTTGTTCTTATCAGCATTTTGCCAAGCAATGTTTTGTCCTCTCTGGCAGGCAAAGTTTCCTTATTTCCCCAAAACACGCAGGCTGCCCTCAGCCCCATCCTCCCCTCCTCGAGCTGTTGTGACAACACAGACACCCATTTTTGCAGAACAGCTCACCCTTACTGATGTCAAATGTTGTTAAAATTATCTTCTTAGAAAGCTGCTTGATTTATGGTTACTTTTTACTGCTGGGCTTTTTTTTTTTTTTTAAGAAAATCAATCCTTTTGTACTTTCCCCTTTGAAAAATTCCTCCAGTAAATTTCTTCCTCTGAACTGCTCTGACAGAAATCACTTCCCTGCCCTTTCTGCTTTTGAAGAAATAGGAAAATCAGAGGCAATAAATGACAAACCTCTGAGCCTCACTGACAGAAATGGGATGGTTCCGAAAAACAAATATTATTTATAGTTATCACTATTTCCTAGTTTGTTCCTGTGTTTCAGCCATGCCTCCTGAGCTGTGCTGCATCTCTGGGGTGGCATTTTTGGCCTTTTTTCTCTGGTTATTGGCAATGATGCAGGATGGCATCCCTGTGATGGTGTGGCAGCTCAAATCCCTGTTTTTACTGGAGTGCTCCAGGGGCTGCTCAGGAATTCCTTGGCTGGGGGATCGGGAAATGGTGAATTGGGATCCCCAGCTGCTCTAGAGGCTGCAGGGTGACTCAGAGCTTGCACCAGGCTGTGAGAGTCCAATTTCTTCTGTCCCTGTAGGAACCAGCACTCCCAGCCCGGCTGCTGCACGTGATGAGCAGCCCTCAATCCCTTCCTGCAAAAGTTCACAGCAGGACACTTTTATTTTTGGGTATGGCAATGAGTGAAAGTTTGGCAGAAGGAGGCAGGATTTGGATGGAGGAAATCAGACAGGGTTCCACCCCACGACTCTCCAGCCTGGGGAATTTGGGGTTTGAGCACTGTGTTTTCTTTGGGACCGAAGCCCCAAAGGAGACATTGGTGAAAGCGACATTCAGGAGGCTTTTGGGAGAGCCATATTTTTTCCAAATCCCCCTCTAACATGTCACTGGGAAGGGACACCAAGTGACCCCTCCTGGAGGGACACAAAGGACCTCTCTCTGTCCCTGCCAGCTCACACCAAGTGTGAGGTCACCCCAAACCCCACCACCAAAACACCCCTGCAGGAAATGATTGCAGAACCTCGATCCAGCCAGGAGCTCTGCTGTCACCTCTGCATCCATCAGATGCACCTTGTAGGAGGGGAGAAGGCCTGAGATTAGATTGCACTGCAATCTCCAAGAAAAACTGCTTTTGGATGGCAAAAGTGATGAATTGCTGTCTGTTCAGGGAAGATCACATCCGCGTGTGGCAGTCAGAGCCGTTCAGTGCTCTGAGGCTGAGGGTGATGAATCAGTGGAGTGAGGCCTGAAACTCATCCAAGGGAGGAAAAAATCTCTATTTTATAAATATATACACATATACCTCCACACATGGGTATCTTGAGTCTGAAAACCATTTTCTGCTGCCCAAAGAGCAGCTGTTCTCCATTAAACAGCCCAAGGTTTCACCCACTCCTGCTCATGCCCTTGCACCCAGGACTGGATGTTATGAGGATGAGGAGGGAAGTTAATGAATCCCCATATAATGAGGTTTCATTAATAAACTGTTTATTTTTATTACAGTGACACATTTTTCCCCAGACTGTGACTGCTCTAGGCTGGACAGAGCTTGGAGCAACCTGGTCTGGTGGAACATCCCCATGGCAGGGGCTTGGAACAAGAGGGGCTTTAAGGCCCTTTCTGATTCTGTGATTCCATCATTCTGTAATTGTATGATTTCACAAAAGCAGGTATAAAACACACAAGCCCTTCCCCAGGCAGAGCTGTGGTTCAGATAATAATGGAGACAAAATTGCCAATCTATTAAAAGGCATCTGCTTTTAAAGATAAACCCATCTCACTTTGCTATTTCCAAGGTGACTCTTTTATTCCCAAGCCACCAGCTGAAAACTGCTTGGAGGGAGGCTGAGGGGAAGCAGGGGAGATCATTCCTCCTCCTCTGCCCCAGCCCTGTGGAGTTTCCCTGCCCTGAGAGGAAAAGCTGCTGCTCTGGCATCTGCCTGGTTTAGCAGGGCTTAGTGCTGCTGCTCATTTATGGTGGCAAGTCCAGGAGTGGCTCTGGCCACGTGGGAAGGGGTCAGGATATGCAAAATCTCCTCCAGCATCACTGCAACAGGTTGTAAAATATTCACAGCACCTGCAAGCCTGGGATCTGACACGACACCAGCTTTTCCCTTCCCCAAGCAGAGGGAAAAACAGCATTTAAAACACTCAGAGCCTGCTAAGATCTGCTGTCAGGGCCAAATGTCAGGTTTCTAAACATCTTTACAATGGCTTTAAGTGTGGCCTGGAGATTTTGGGGGGTTTTTAAAGCCTGTCTTTGATCTCTTGGACAGAAGTGATCAGGAACAACTCCTGGGGGCACATTGCAGGAACCCCCTTCTCTGAACAGCTTGCTACAATGGTTTGTGCTTGGAGGGACCTTAAAGATCACCTTGTTCCACCCCTCCCACTGTCCCAGGGTGCTCCAAGCTCTGTCCAGCCTGGCCTGGGACACTGCCACAGCTGGGACAGCCATTCCCTGCACTACACCAGGGAATTCAGAGTCTTTGGAATGCAGTAAATCTGGGTACAGGCTGTCTGCATAAGACAGAGGTTTGGGTGGATAATTTATAAAGGATGGTAATAAAACAGACTGCACAGTTTAGATCTTAATAAAACTGTGATGCCTTTTGTCTGATTTTATGGACAAATTTTATTAACTTAGTACCTTTGTACCAGAGAGGTCTGACAGGTTTCTTATGGCTGAGAGCTCTCCTGTGCAGCAGAAGAATATCAGAAACATTTAGTACCCAGCAGCAGGAGATCACAAACCCACCCTCCTTGCAAATCCATCCTCCTCAGGTGAGCCAGGGCTGGGAGGGACCTGTAGGAGAGGAGGAATCACAGAATTATGGAATGGTTTGGGTTGGGATAGAGCTGCCAGCAATGAGGGAATCACAAAATTATGAAATGGGTTGGGCTGGGATGAAGCTGCAGGAGAGGGGGAGTCACAGAATTATGGAATGGGTTGGGTTGGGATGGAGCTGCAGGAGAGGGGGAATCACAGAATTATGAAATGTGTTGGGATGGAGCTGCAGCAATGAGGGAATCACAGAATTATGGAATGGTTTGGGCTGGGATGGAGCTGCAGGAGAGGGGGAATCACAGAATTATGAAATGGATTGGGCTGGGATGGAGCTGCAGGAGAGGGGGAATCACAGAATTATGGAATGGGTTGGGTTGGGATGGAGCTGCAGCAAAGAGGGAATCACAGAATTATGGAATGGTTTGGGTTGGGAGGCACCTTCAAGACCATCCTGTTCCACTCCCTGCCATGGGCAGAGACACCTCCCACCATCCCAGGGTGCTCCAAGCCCCATCCAGCCTGGCCTTGGGCACTGCCAGGGATCCAGGGGCAGCCCCAGCTCCTCTGGAGGAGCCTCTGGCCTGGAGCCACCCCAGCTGGCAGCCAGGGCTGGCAGCCCTCAGGGACAGCTGGTGCCTGGGAGCACCAGGAATTAGGAATGGTTTGCTAACAAATCTCATTCCCAGCCATAATCAGCAGTGCTCAAGCACCCATCCACAGCCTCCCTGTGTCCCACCCCCACAGCTCACACTGGAGAGGGGTGCCCAGGAATGTGGGGAGGGGTTCTGGCTGTGTGCTGTGACAGAGGGATATCCCTGCTGCAGGATTCATGGGGATGGTGTGGGATGAGACCCTGGCAGCCATGGCTGGGAGGCCCTTGGGACACCCCAAAACCAGCTCTGCTCGCCCTGCCTGCCCCAGCCCCTCCCTCCAAGGAACAAAATCCAGGTGAGAGCAACAGGTCCCAGTGTGCAGCCCTTCCTCACTCCAGCTGGTTCATGGATTGTTTATCTGCAGCTAATTATCTAAATTATTTGCATCTTCTCTAGGCCTGGGCCGAGCTCTCCTTGGTGAGTGATCCACCAGCCCTTTGTGCCTGCCTCGTTAAGTTAATTTAGTGAATTTCTGAGGTGCTGATTCTGACACTTGTGTGCAAGACTTTGCACCTCCACCATGGCCTTGGGATGGGGGAAATGGCCTTGGGGAACTTCCCCCCACCAGGGATGGGGGAAATGGCCTTGGGATGGAGGAAATGGCTTTGGGGAGCCTCCCCACCAGGCACAGCCATGGGATTTATGGTGTTTTCCTTGAAGAGCTTCATCCCCACACATGACACAGCCCTTACAGAGATCATCTGAGTGTTTTTTCTCTGCTCTTTCCTGCAGGCAGGACAATTCAGCAGACTTGGGAGGGTGGTGGGGTTTGATTGGGATCCAACCCCATCCCAAGGCATCCACACTGCTGAAGGACACAGCCAACATCCTCCTCCCTTGTACTCCAGGGTTAAAAAAGGGGGGAAAAGAAGGGAAGAGAGAGCAGCAGCATTCTCATTTTGTTGCCATAGCAGCCTTCTGGATTATTTAGACTGATAGCATTTGTAAAAATTCAACAAAGGGTAAAGGATCACTTGGAAATGGGAGCAGATGTAACAGTGCGTGCCATATGCCACTGGGAAAAAAATCCCTTGGCAAAGGCAGCATCATCAGAACGAGAGCCTAACCCACATTGTGCTACGGAAAATGTCACTTTCTCTAGATTACAGGGTAGAGGATGGAGCAGAGAAAATTCTGTTCACAGGGATAATTGCTGAAAGGCGTCCACAGCACGGAGCCTCTCCTGCAGCCCTGCTCAACCTCCATGTGACACAAAGGAAAGGTTGTTAACATTAAAAATTAATTAACCCTCGCACACAGCTTAATGGAAGTCACTCCTGAGAAAGCCTGCGTGCCCAAGGGGGGAATTGCAGGGGGCTCTGTGAGGAGCAGAGCCCGAGGAAAGGCACTGCCTTTGCAGCCTGAGCTCTCCTGCAGCAGTCCTGCAGTACTGAGTGTGGTGTTGTGATTTCAGGGTTTACCTCAGAACCTTGGGTTCCTCCCCTGATGATCCCCTGCCAGGTGTGCCAGTCACCTCTCCTTTCCCCTCCCAGCACTGTCTGTCAGTCCTGGCATTCCTGAAGGGCATCAGTGATTGGCAGAACTCAAAAGATGCCCCCTACCCCTGGGGGGCATTGGGCCATCCAGGTGTCCTTTGTCCTTTTGTCTCTCCCCTCCTGTACCTGGTTAGTGGCTCCCTACTCCTTTCCCTGCCCCTCTCCCCTGTTAAAGGAGCAGCAACCACGGGCTCAGGGAGTTCTCTTGGAGCTGGTGCTGCATTCAGAGGCCTGTGGGCCAGAATAAAGCTCTGGATCCAAACCCTCCATCAGAACGACTCCTTTCCTTCACCATCGCCTTAAAGCTTCTCCTCCATAGGGAAACCTGAGGAGCAGCCCCTGTTATGGGGGGAAGCTCCATCCCAGCACCACCAGAGCTCCTGCAGGCCTGGACTTGTCTCTAGCACTCAGCTGCAGCATCCAGCTAACCAAAAGTGTCTGTGGGGTGAAACACCACACACCCAGCCAGCCCAAAGTGTCTGTGGGGTGAAACACCACACACCCAGCCAGCCCAAAGTGTCTGTGGGGTGAAACACCACACACCCAGCCTGCCAAAAGTGTCTGTGGGGTGAAACACCACAGTGCCACTGTTTGGTTCAGCACCAAGGCCCAGACAAGCTCAGGCCCGTCCCATCTGGGTGTATTGGTAAATATTCCAATAGCTGACGGAGCCTCTCGGAGCTCCAGATCAATCCCAGGAGTTGCTAAAGGCTCCAGCACACCTGGAGGGGCTCAGGGCAGTCACCCTTAGCAGGGGTCAGGGCAAAAGGCCCCAGCCCCAGAGAGGGAGGGGGCTGCAGGCGAGGCTGTGGGTCAGGGGGAGCTGCTCCCCAGCATCAGCCTCGTCCCGCTGCTCCTGGAAGGCACAGCCAGAGCTCCTCATGGATCCAGCCAACACCAGAGCCCTGCCAAAAAGGCACTGAGGGATGAACAGAGGCCAGCACATCCAGTGTGTGGATGGATGAGGGCTTGGAGCAACATGGGATAGTGGAAAGTGTCCCACAGAGGGATGCAATGAGATGAGTTTCAAGGTTCTTTCCAGCCCAAACTACTCTGTGATTCTCTGATAATACTTGGGAATGATGAAGCCTGGCAGGGGAAAGCTCTGGCCCCACCCCCAGAACCCTTCTTGGAGCTCCCTGCAATTGGAGGGAGATTGGCAGGAGCTCCCATTTTCACTCACCCAGCACTGCATGGGGATTAAAAGGCTCTTATTTATCAGATCCTCATTATGAAAGGGGTTATTAAATGCCCAGACCTTCCTACAGCAGCCTGGGCACCAATCCTGTCCATGCCCCCTTGCTTGCTTCTGCTGCTGCAATTTTAAAATAAATAAATAATTCAGAATGGCCACGTAATTATAGGAAATGGAGACACACATTAGGCTGGAGCAGCAGGGAATAATTATTTGCTGTGCTTCAGCACCCCAAAGCAGATAGGAGTGGAGGGGAGGCTTGCTGTGGGTAGGAGCTCTGGGTTGCCCACCCTGGCCCTGGCACAGGACGAAGCCCTGGCAGCCAGGAAGGGGAAGCAAACACCAGGGATGGTGCTTGGCACAGCCAGGAGAGCCAAAACCATGTGCAGAAGGGAGGGAAGGACATGGCCAGAGGCACAGCTGGGGTGGGGATGGGGAATGGAGCAGAAATATTCCAAAGTGGAGCACACAGAGCCCCCTGGAGCACCCCGAGCAGGGACCCCCCAGCCCAAGGGCAGCAAGACACAAGGATCAGCCCTGGAGGTCCTGGGTGCCCATGGGGGTGGGACATCACCACAGCCAGCAAAAATCACCTCAGATGCAATTTCCAAGGAAGAAAGTTGCTTTATTACATTACCAGCCTGTGGAAAATGTATATCCTGTTCCTCTCCAGAGGAGAGAGACACATAAAATTTGGGCTCGTTTTGACAAGCTCCCTTCAGTGAGTGTAAATCACTCATGGGTTGATTAACTCCTCTTCTTAGGCAATTCTGCAAGTTAAATGACAAAGCTTCCTCTCCTCCTGAAGGCTTTTACTGAACTTGTAATGAATCCAGGTATACTAATGTCTTTCTTTTTTATTATTATTATTCTTACAGAGCCATTATTATTATTCTTACAGAGCCCAGGCAGCACAGCAGCGTTTCTGCCTGGGAGCTGTTTGTCATTGCACAGGACACCACTCGCTGTTTACCTTGTTTTGTCCCCAAATAACAGCAAATTAAAAAAAGGGGAGAAAAAAGGAAAGATGATTTTGTCAACCATGACAAATGATGCCATTTTTTGATGCATATGCAAAACAGCAAATGAGGCATTTGCTGATTCTCTTCCATTTCAGACACAAAAGGGGTGAGATGCTGGATGTGGCCTCTGGGAGCAGCACAGGAGGGAGGGGTGGATGGGGTTGCCAGAACCAAAATATGATAAAAATACTGTAAATTCCCAGAAAACTCAGAAATTCCCCAGTCTGGCCACAGCCAGTTCATATCTGTGATAGCAGTGGCAGAACAATCCCTCAGGGCTGGGAGCCAGGCAGCCATCCCTGCCCATGGATCTTCATCTCCTGGCCCTGTCACAGCTTCTCCCTGCTGAGGTGCTGAGATGAAGGTTTCAGGGTGCTCAGGAACTGTTTTAATTCAAGGCATAATTATTTGAAAGAGCAATTATGTGCTTGGTTGTCGGAAGTCAGTGCATCCCTCCAGGTGTCCAGAGTTGCCAGGACCCCGTCAGGGGGCTCAGAGACCCTGGCACACAGCCCAGAACACCTGAGGATTTGATTTTGACCCTTGGAGCAAGTTGCCAACTTTGTATGAGGACCTGAAAGTCACACAGATTTGAATGGTGTAATAATAAAATTATCACAGGGTGAAAATGTAGATTTTAGGATTTTTGGTATGGGGGTTATGGGGACAAGATGGAGGAACTTGGGCATGTCCAGCCTTCCTTCTTCTTCTTCTTGTTCTCCATTTTCTGCAGTGATGTTGGCACTTTGGGATTGGTTTAGAGTAGAAGTGCACTGTCTAACATAGGTGATGGGTATTGGGAATTAAGTGTAAATATGTTATATGTAGTTTGTAGTATAAAAGGACAACACCGCCTCAGGGGCGGTCAGAGTGCCTGTGGCTGCCCTGCTGAGCAGACCTCTGCTGGTCAGAAAGAAAATTTTATAGATAAGAATTAATAAACAACCTCAAGACCAAAAAGTGAAGAGTCCAGACTCGTTCTTCAGTTGCGGGGCCGAAGCAGAGACATCCTGCACATCTTAGGCAGCAATTATCAACAGCAACCCGAGACTTGGTGAAGCTCAGAGACCCAAGTGGTGTCTGGGGGAGCACTGAGCACCCTGGGTGGCACCTGTGGTGTTTGTGAACACCCTGGTGGCTGGGGGGGTTTTGTTCCCCTCGTGACTGGAGGAGGAGGATGAACATCCCTGTTCTTGGCTCTGCACTCCTTCATCCCCACTGCTGCACCAGGGTTCTGCCCTGAGAAGCTGCCTCCAGGGTGGAGGAACTCATTTCATCTCTTGTCACAGACATCTTTTATGAAAAAATCCTTTCCTTAGGATTTTTCCTCCTGATAAGCTGAGAGGCCTCAGGAACAAAATGTAAACAATGGTTATCTGCTGCTGTGGAATGCAACAGGTGCATCTGGGATTGGTCTCATGTTGGATGTTTCTAATTAATGGCCAATCACAGTCAGCTGGCTTGGACCAAGAGCCCAAGCCACAAACCTTTGTTATCACTCTTTGCTATTCTATTCTTAGCTAGCCTTCTGATGAGAACCTTTTCTTCTATTCTTTTAGTATAGTTTTAATGTAATATATATGATAAAATAATAAATCAGCCTTCTGAAACATGGAGCTAGATCTTCATCTCTTCCCTCATCCTCAGACCCCTGTGAACACCATCACAATCTCTCAGCTTCACCTGCAACATTCTGCCTGTGAAATCAGCGTGGCACAACAAAAAGCCATTTTTATGTGTGAGTTCTGCTCATGTCTCAAAGTCTGCAATGTAAAATAGAATAATTTTAAAGCCCATTTGCAGCAATAGTTCTCTCATTCAGGGCAAAGAGCTGGGGCTGCTTCCCTGCAGAAATTCAGATAAAAGAGGGGGAAAATCCTGCAGCTTCCTACACCAGGCTCAGGCAAAGCAGGGATGTGCTGTCAACACGGCTGTGAGCTGCTGGAATGTTTTCTTGGATTAACAAATAACAAATGCTGGTTTCTCTGGGCTGTAATAAGAGCAGGGACTGCAGTGAGGAGGGATGGATGAGCACCCTCCCTGCCAAGGGCAGCTCCTCACCGAGGCTGGCACAGCCTCTCACACCTCGTACAGAAAGTCCAAGTATCTCTGTGATGAGTTTGATAAATGATGGAATACGTCCTCCAAAATAAACTCTGTCAAGGAAGCTGATAGCAATAAAGGAGTTATGAGAGGAGAGGAAATTTGCCATTCAGAGAGAGATAACCTTGCAAACACTCTGTATTCCTGCCACAGAGAGAGCAGAGCCGACACGCTCCCTGCTCTCCCGCCTATCCCAAAGAACCGAGCTTTTCCACAAGCTGTGAAAAGGATCGTGCTTTATCTGCTCCTTCCCAGGTTCAGCTGAGGTTTCAGCAGGAGCTTGCTGAACCATCAGTGCCTGCAATTAACACTTGCAGCTATTTTTAAGCGGGATCTGGGCTGAGTGTTGGAGAGCCCTCGGAGGGAGGCTCAGGCTCAGGCTCAGGCTCAGGCTCAGGCTCAGGCTCAGGCTCAGGCGCTGCTGCGGGAGGAGCATCACCCTGACCCTGTGGCTGCTCCTTGCCTTCCATCCCACAGTGGAACCTCTGGAAACCTCTAACCTCAGCCTAACCCTTAGGGGGACCTTAAACCAGGACTCAGCGTGGTCTCACTCCCTGCTGAGAGCACGGCCAAGCGCTGCTGCCCCTGAGCCTCATCACCAAACACAGCTTGGGACACCCAAAGGTTGGAAAATTGTCCAAAAAAAGCTTCCAGGTGTTATTTGGGCTGAAAGGAAGGGGGTGGAGCCTGAGGGCTCTGCTGCAGGCTGGGCTGGGGAAGGCTTTGGGCTGTGCAGAGCTGAGCTCTCCTAGCAGGGACTTTGTGTGCAGGATTGCTGAGGGAGGCGAGGAGAAACTGTCCCAAGGGTGAGATCTGGTTGATTTTATAGCAGAGCAAACCCAGTGTGGCTTCAGGGAGAACTCCAGCTTTACTCCAGGTGCCTCGGCCAGGACCTGCTGCCCACTGCAGGTACAAGTGTGTCCTTTCCCTAAGCAGGAACAACAGGCAGGACCTGGAAGCTCTGGGTTGTTAAATCTGGAACTGAATCCACAACCCAAGGCCATCCTTGGGTACCCCAAGGTGGCATGGGGCTGATGGTGAACACAGAACCAGAGGTGATGCCCAGTGCTGTACCCAGGCTGAGGATGTGAAGAACTTTTTATTATTCATTTTATTATTCAGTTCTTGCAGTGACCCAAGTGCAGATGGCAGGTCATGCTGGGGATCACTTACAGCCACAACAATGACATTTTTTTGCCTCTTTCTTTTTTGCAGCCTCTGCAGAACCAGTGACCACTCACCCTGCCCCAAAGGGCACTTGAGGAAAAGCCACAGTCCTAGCAGGAATGAGTAAAAAAGCTTTCAATACAGGTTTTGGGGTTTTTTTTGTATAAGCTCCACTGTGAGTGGAAGGAAGCAGGATGGGAGGCATGGAATGGGAGGAAGGTCTCAAAGCTGCCATGGGCATCACTGTCCCACAGGAAAGCTGCAGGCACCACCTCCAACTAATTTAATTTGTGGAGGGAAGGGGCTTTATTTGTATTTGTGGCAGTATTTCACACCCCTTTGGTGGCAAGGAGGGGCTCCCTCTCCTCCCCCAGCAGCCTCATTCCCTAGCAGCCACAATCCAATGATTCTCCTTTTTAATCTGCCTGGGAGAAGGGGGATAATTAGTAATGAAGCACACGTGCTAAGAACATGCAATTATAACCATTGGGTTATAATTTATGTCTTATCCTTCTGTGCAAAGTAATTAATATAGTAAAAGATTATTTATACCTAAGTGAGTAGAAGGCAAAGTTAGCTCTGCTCAGCAATGGACCCAGCTGAACAACCTTGCCCAAAAGTGGCTGGGCGCTGGAAACCCAGGGAGAGGCAGAGAAATTCCTGAAGGAACAGGAACTTTTTGGGAAAGCCTCCTCTTCTGGGCACCTTACAGTGGAGGAAAAGAGGGAGCAGGCTCTGCCTTTCCTCTGCTCCCACTGCAGCTCCTCTGTGGGGTGGCTCTGGCCCTGCTGAGGTTCTGGGCTTTATTTTGGGATTGAGATTTACTACAGAATAATTTAGAGTCTATTCCCCACCCAGTAGCCAGATTTCCTTCTTTTCTGGCCACAAAACAAGGACCAAGCAAGGTGAGGGCTGGCCCATCCAGCAGGGAGGGGCAGGACAGAGAGGGGACAGCAGGGACAGGGGGTCCCAGCCAGCCACCAGTGCCACTGGGAAGGGAAACTGGGACCAGCAGCCAGCTCTGAATGCAGCCATGCAACAGTCTGAGCCAATTAGCAGGGTCTGATTTGTTTCTGATGATGCCCAAGCATTCAGGGCCTTGCCCTTTAATGAGTTTCTCCCCTCAGCTCTGACCTGCAGCTGGTCCCCACCAGAGTCAGCTCAACATGTGCATTTTTATTAAAAATCACTGCAAACTCCTGCCAGGTCACAGAAGTAGGGACCAATAACCCTCAGAGTCCCAGGGAAAGCTGGAACATGCCCAGGAAGTCCTGGGATGAGTTTCCCTGCCCTGTCCCTGCTGCCTCTGGAGCTCCAAGCCCCAGGGGCAGAGGGGGGAGGCAGCAGAGATGAACAAAGCCTCTCCCCTGGCAGAACCCCTCAGCCCAGGCTCAGAGGCAGATTTTGTGTGCCTGGGCTCTGTTTCTGTGGCAATTTGTCTGGGAGCACCACTGCAGAGGGAGCATCCCCAGGGGATGGCCTGGGAGCAGAATGGGCTGCAGGGCAAGGCTGGGGCTGCTGGGGACTTGGCATGGAGAATGTGGGGAAGGAGCTGGAGCTTGGACTTCCACTTCAATTCTTTACTTCAATCAACTTCCAAACTGCTGCTTTCCTCCTGTCCTGGTGGGGTTTACAGCCCCCTGGCCATCCCAGCTATCTCCTGTGTCCCACCTGGCCATGGAGGAGCTGTTTCAGCCAGGAGGCCACAAAGTAAAGGAGCAAACGTTGCTGCCAACCCATGACAGGGACAAACCAGCCAGGCAGGGGCATGAGGACATTGGCTTGGCCACCAAAACAGCTGAGGGGGTTCAGCACTGTCATAACCCATGTTATGTGCAGGGCAAAACCTGGATGCAAAATCAAGGTGCACAAAGCAAAGCTCAGCAGCAGAATTCAGGTTTTAGAGCCAGCAGAGCACCCAGCAGTGCTGCAGCTGTGAGGGCAGAGCCTCCAGCCAAACTGCACTCAGGTGAATCCCCTCAGTCCAAGGGCTGTAAGAGCCTGAATGAGAGATGCAGGATTCCTGCCACTCTCCAAAATGCAGTTTATTCCTTGCAAGAGGTTACAGCAGTCCAGGATGGTGGGTGACAGAGCTGTGCCTACAGCTGTCAGCTCCAGCTGCAGGTAGGCCTGAAGACCCTTTGTTTAGGTTACAAATGAATTATATGCTTTTCTTTTGGTTACAATGCATTATATACTTTTCTTTGCTGAGCGTCTCAATGCAGTAGAACCAATCTATAGCTTAACTTTTATCTATAGCCTATCATAATTACTGTAATTACCATATTCATGTTACTGTTCTCCAATCACTAAAAGTTAGTACATTACAGTTTAAGCTAGAAGTTGTTTTTCAGTTTTCTTGTAGTGGAAAATTCTGAGACCTTTTTTCTACTTGCTACATTTGCTGCCTTGTTTGCCTGTGCTCTCTTCCTGCTTGGTAAAAACATCTTGTTTGGGGTGGGTTTATCCTTTGCTCTAAGTCATAAAAACCCCTTCTAATGAGCATACCCTTGGTTATCCAGTAAGACTGGCTCAGCAATTCTTTTCTTCCATATCAAAACTTGCTTCCATCTCTTTTCCTTCATCAGACTCTACATTTACAAATCTTTCTGCTAAGCACACATATCTGTGAGACTTTCTTGCCAAACTTTGATCCTGGCCAACACCTGGGGCTCAGCCCAGTTTAGGAGTGGCTCAGGTGCTCCTGTCCTGCCCTCCAGCAGCTCCAGCTGCTCCCTGACCCTCCCAGGCCCCTCTGGCACAGGGTTCTGCCAGCCCAGGTGGGATAAAGGACAGAGGGACACAAGGCTGTGTGCTGGGTGATCAGGGGAGGCAGCAGGTCCCTCATGGCCTGGCTGTGCAGGAGCCTCGCCAGCCATGGGATGCTGCTGCTGGAGCCACCCTGGAGCAGGGATCACTGCCAGAGCCTGAGCTCTGCTTTCTGCTGCTGGACCAGCCCTGAGCATTTCACCCCAGAGAAAAGCCAGGTATGAGAAAGCAAAAAATAACTTGGGGCAGGTGGCTGAGGAGCAGATAGGCTTTGCTTTCTTTTTTTCTGTGCCAGCTTCCAGAGTAATTTGCAAGAACCCTTTGACAGTCATTCTCCCTGCAAGAAAAACTGGCATTTTTACAGATGATTAAGGGATTATTGCTCTTTGACAGCGCTGTAGACACACAGGTGGTGTGGTGGTAGTGCAGATAAACAGCCCTGTCCATCTGGCTGTGGCTCTGCCTTGGCTTGACCAGCCCTGGGCTGTGACATTGGACTGATGATGATGATGAGTGTGAGCATCATCACCTCCTGGAACAGCACTTGCCCCTCAGCTTTGTCCATGGTGGCTGTGCAGCTCATCAGCACCATGGTGGCACCCAGTTTGTGCCCTTGGCACCAGCTCCTCACACACAGAGCTCACCTGGGGCACTTGTGCTTCTCCTGAAGGTCACTGCCATGAGTCAGGGTGATTTCTTCTCCCTCCAGGCCTCCTGAAATCCATGAAGCTCATTCAGCAGGGAGAGGTGAGCATTAAAGATTACAAAAGGACGTGCCAAACACCAGCAGAGAGTATTTTGAATTCTTTCCATCACTGTAAAGATGGGGGATTCAGCAGCAGGCTCTCAGGGCCCTGGCTGGTGCTGGCCATTGCTGCTCTGGGGTGCCCTGGGATTTGAGGAGACACAGCCACTCCCTTCTGCCCCTTCAGCAAGGATTGATGAGGCACTGAAATCCACCCAGCTCTGGGCAGTGCCTGTGCCCAGCTGCTGCCCTGGCTCCAGTGCTTCTCTCCAGTTCTGATGGCCATGGGGGCTCTTGTCAGCAGATGCTCCTCTCTGCTGCTTCCAGAAATGTGCTGTAAAGCACTGTAATGAAAAATGGATAGAGAGAGGCCTCCAAACACTGCTGTGCCAGCAAACACCTGCTCTGGGGTTCCTTCCTGCAGCCTCTTTTCAGAGGAGGCACGAGAGGCAGAGAGATCAGCCCCTTGAAGGATCATCCAATGCCCCAGGAGCAGAGCTGGGCTGTATTCTGCTGCTTTACAGGTGCAGCCTGGGGTGTGAAACCCTATTTTCATTCACAGCCCTGCCAGGAAGGTTATCAATCTGGAATAGCCCCGTGGTGCAGCCTGTGGGGTATCCCCAGGGTGAGTGGGGAGTGAATAACTCAGTGGTGCTCCTGCTGAGCAGCATCTCCCTGTCCATCATCCCCAGCTGGGCGTTCCCCACGTGCAAACGGGGCCAGAGCAATCAGCGAGCCTGGGATGAAGGGAGGGGAAGCAGAAGCAGCTGATGTGCCCAGCACAGCCTGTCCCTCCTGATGATCACTCAGTGCATTGACCCAGAGGTCTCAGGGCTCTCACTGCTCACAGTGACCCCAAGGTGTGTCAGAAATTCTCTTTTCCCAGCCTGGCACTCAAAGAAGGAGTCGGAACTCTTCAGTTCTCATTCGCAATGTTGTTTATTGTTTCTTATCTATAAAATTCTTTCTCCTGTCCAGCTGAGGTCCATCCAGCAGGACAGTCAGAGGCACTCTGCCTGCCCCTGGAGTGGTGTTATCTTTTTATACTAAAAACTACGTGTACATTATTTACCATAACTTCCCAATACCCATCACCTATGTTAGACAGTGAGCTTCTACTCTAAACCAATCTGTGAGTGCCACCATCACAGCAGAAGATGGAGGCCAAGAAGAAGAAGGAGAAAGGCTGGACACGCCAAGATTCTTCCATCTTGCCCCCTGAACCCCCATTCTAAAAACCACAAAAAAACTATTTTTCACCCTGTGATAAATTCACTATCATTCTACTTAAACTTTCATGGCTTGTAATTCTTCATACATGGTTGGTAATTGTTTTTTCCAAGGGCTAAATCAAAGGCACAGAGGGGTCTTGCGCTCTGTGCCAGGGTCTCTGAGCCCCCTGGGCAGGGTCTCGAGTCCTCCAGGGCACCCAGAGGAATTTCCTGAGTTCCCACACAGAGGGAGAGGAAGCCCCCTGAGGTCTGTGCTGGAACAGCCCTGTTGTCACAGCCATGCTGATGCTGCTCTGGCTCCAGTGGAGCTGCTCCCCTCTGCAGAGCCCCCAGAGCCCCCCCGAAGGACCCAGAGACCCCTGCAGGACCCAGGGCCAGCAGCTGTGGGCTGGGGCTGGGCCCAGGCTGGGCAGAGCAGCCCATCTCAGACAGGGTTTGGTACCCAGCCACAGCCTCTGCTCCTGCATCCTCTGCTCTGACCAACACATCCCTGTGCCCAAACATCCAGACAAACAGCAGGAGGGGAAGGATTTGGGAGCACAGCTCCGGCTGGGAGCGCTGCTGGCACAGTGCCCTCGCAGCTCTGCTGTTTGTCCTCCTGCCAGAGGCACTGAGAGCTCCAGGAGGATTCTCCAAGGCCAGTGGCTGCGGATGGGAGAGTAAAAGCCAAGCAGCACTCAGAGCTGACAGCTCTGCATCTGGCTTCTGCTCTGAAGGAAATAATTAACAGGAATAATCACCCAGGAGCGGCAGCACACCCGGGAGGGGAGCTGGGTTTGTCATCACTGGGCAGGGGATGGTGCCACTTTCTCCAGGGGTAGAACAGCAAAAGGCAGATTCATAAAAAAAAAAAAAAAAAAAAAAAAAAAAAAAAAAAAAAAAAAAAAGGGGAGAAAAAGAGGTTCCAGGCAGAACCTGGGGAGTCTCCCTCCACTGCAGGCAATCAACTGCCCCAGCTCCTGATGAGTGAGATAAGGGACACGAAAAGTTCCCCTGTGGGATTGCTGGCTGTCCCCATCACTGGGACCACTGGGACCCTGAGAGGGAGCAGGGCCAGACCTGGCACTGTCACCTCCTGTCCCATGGGCTCTGCAGCAGGGGGGCACCTCCCTGCACCAGCCTTGCTGTGTGGCCACAGAACTCCTCCTCACCTGGCTGACACCTGCAACACCCACTAGGGAGCAGAAAAATCCTAATAAAATTCAATGAAAGCACTCAAAGCATCCTTGCACCCCCAGTAGGGTGTGCTCCCCAAATGCCACCCCATGGGGGGACAACATCAGGTACCAGCAGCAGATCCAGGATCCTGAGTGGGGACATGGAGCCTCTCGAGGCCCAGAGGGGAGTGGCAGCCACTCTGCCTCCTCAGCCTTGCCAGCAGACTTGCAGATGGATGTTAAAGGCATTTAAGTTTTAATTTTTTATGGTGTCTGACAGTTTATTTTTTAATTAAAGCCGTGCCTGTGTGGGAATAGCTGGAGCTGTTGCTCCTGTGGCTGCGCTGCCCTGGCAGATGCTCGTGGTTGTGTTTCACCCACAGGTCTGGGAGAAGGAGCAGGATGGCCTCTGGGAGCACAGCCCTTTCCTGCTTATTTCAATAAAAATGCTCAGGATGCCATCTGTGCTTCCTAAGAAAGAAGAACTGAAGAAACTCCTCCAGGCTCCATCACCTCCAAGATACCAGACACAACAAGTCATTAAAACCCATCCTTTGCACTTACAAATGACATTACACACTGTGCAGCCCTGGAATGGCCTTTCTAGTGCTTCTGGGGGGAAGGAGGATGAAAAATCAGCCCAGGATGAGAAATTCTGCCCATTTCTGGGAAAGAGGAACAGAAAAGCTCCTGGTGTGGGTGCCCAGCACAGGGCACTGCTGGAGCAGTCACCCCTTGCTTTGCCTTCCACACCAGCCCTGCTCTCAGGCAGTCGCTAAAACCAGGCATGAAACAGACTTAATTACGTTAGCAAATGGCTCCCAGGAAATAATTAACTCTTTTATGGGAGTGACCTCATTAGGCACCATTAAAGCGGGCAGAAAGGAGCCATCTGGTGCCTCTGACATCACGGCTCCAGCCGGGGCTGGGATGCAGCCACGTCCTCCCGGGGTCACCCAGGGGTGATTGTCCTGTCCCTGCAGCCTGATCCCGACACACAGCTGTGCTGAGGGACACCTGGTGACAGCACAGGCACAGGGCAGCCCTGCCAGGGAGCCCAGGAGCAGTTCCTGCTGCGGGAGATGCGAGTCCTGCACAGCAGGGAAGGTGGAGGAACACAGATCCTGAAATCCTGGAGGAGTCAGGGCTGCCTAGGCTGGCAACACATCTAAACCAATAACCAGGCAGCCCAGCATAAATGGCGATAATTAATTACTTCTTACTGCATTATTTATTATTGCAGGGATTTATCATTTTCTATCATGATTCATTATTTTCTGCTTGCTCCCTTCTGCAGCTCCTCATCCCTGGTGCTGAGTCAACTCCAGCCCTGGGCAAATGTCTCACTAGGGAAAAGCAGCCCTGCAAAGCTGCTGGGAAAGCTGCTTGGTGTCCAGCATGCCTGCAGCTCATGCTGTTCCTGAGGCAGGGAAAGTGAGCAGCTCCTTTTTCTGGATGTGCTGCACCCTTGTCACTGTTGGGTCAGACGTGACACCCACACGTGATCAGGGTCCAAGAAGAAAAAAGATTTTTATTTTGTTCTCTTAACAAAGTGTGATCTTAAGCCATTAACTACATCCCAATAACTTATTCTGTTCATTGGTGCAAAGCAATTAACGTCAATATAATTGGCAAAAGTTCTACAAAAATTTAAAATAGCACGTATACACATCTACTTATGCACGTTGTCTAGCTTACAAATATTTTCATGTATCTTTTCTAATCTGTTTCCATGCTGACAGCCTTGTCTTCTTCCTTGCTATGGATACACTCAAAAATCATCAGTTATTTCTTGTATTAACTCAGCTTTGCTTGCAAGCCAGCTCCATACAGCCTGCCCTGCCCATGGCTCCACCTTCCTCACAAAATCTGAACTTGTGGAAAAGTTGTTGAAACTGAAGGAGGATGGAGTGTGTTGGTTTTCTTAGCTTTTACAGAGATGGGGCAACTGAAAGGCATTTTAAAAAATTTTATTTTAATTCTCAAAACCTAACAAAAAGCTCACACAACTTATACATCTATATACGAATATTAAAATAAAATATACTAACTTTAAAAAGCATAAAATAAAAATAACATTATTTTCTAAAAATTAAAACAAAGACAAATTTCAACAAATTTCAAAATATAACCTTGCAAAAAACCTAAATATTTTTAAAAATTAAAATGTTAAAAAATACTATAAAAATACTACTAAAAATACTATAAAAATTATAACAAAGCCACATAAAGAAAACATATATATAATTAATATTAAAATAATAACATTATATAACAAAATTAATTAACCAAAAAAGCATTTATGAAATATTATAACCAAAAAATAAATTAACTTCTGATGGAATGGCATTGAGTTTTACATCTCTTGTGTCTCACTACTCATTGAGGCTGATAATAGAACAAAACCTTTTCAAACACCTCTCAGTTGTCTCTGTAAAAGCTGAGAAAACCAAGAGGTGGGCAGTGGGGTGGGATGGGATGGGATGGGATGGGATGGGATGGGATGGGATGGGATGGGATGGGATGGGATGGGATGGGATGGGATGGGATGGGATGGGATGGAATGGGATGGGATGGGATGGAGGCAGGATGAGGCAGCAGATGGAGCAGACCCAGGGCCTTGGTGCCCCTGCCTGGCTCCCCCAGCAGCCCAGGAACCTGAAAATGGAAATTAGGCAGCAGCAGCAGTGCCCAAGTGTGAGCATGAGGAAACACAGCTGGAAAGTGACTCTTGTTTTTCCCCACCTCCCACCAGTGAGGCTGCAGTCTGTGATTACATTTTACCGGAGAAAGCAGCAATATTTGCCCTGTTAGCTGCCCGGCAGCTGCAGTCTGGGAGCTCTCCTGTGAGCACAATAAATTCCATTTTCTGCACCCATCGCCGGGGACAGCCAGGGACAGGCGGGGTTTGCAGTTTCCCGGCTGGAAGCTGCTCCAGTCTCAGGTTCCACAGCAGGACCCCGCTGGTCCCTGTCCCCCACAGGTGGGGTTGGCCAAATCTGGGCTCAGCCCTCCTTGGCACCCACGGCAGCAAGAGAGCCTGCAAAATCCTACTTGGCTGGCCAGTCACTCTCCACTTAAAAATACACTTTACAGTTTGGTTACCATGAGAAAATCCCTTCTAGCCAGCTGGGAATAAACTGGGTGACTTGATTATTTTTCTCCAGGTGTGTTTGTCCCCCGTGAGACACAGGAGCTGATGTCAGGGCTGGTGGCTCGTCCCAAAGCCCCGTGTCGGGAGCAGGGAGGTCAGGAGCAGGGACAGAGCCCCGGGGAACAGGCAGGGAGCAGGACAGGAGGGATGTGACAAATGACACCGGCTCAGAGCATCTGCAGGCGGCAGAGGCCGGGCTGGCTCCGGCGAGCTGCGGGAGGAGGCTCGGTTAGCAGGGCTGGGAGCGATTGCCATCTAGAGGCTTTGGGGAGAGCAGTGCCCTGACCCTGCCGACCCTGCAGACACAGCCCGAGCCGTCAGCTCCCGCCCGGTAGGTGACACAGGGCGTTCCTCCGCCCGGTGGGTGACACCGGGCGTGCTCCGGGACCCGGGGTGGCCGCGATGTCCCCAGAGAAGCCCCCCGGGCCTGCACTGCGGCGCTGGCATGGCTGAGCCGGAGCACGGAGGAAAAGCTGATGGTGGCTGGGATAGAACCATGGAATGTTAAAGTTGGAAGGGGACCTTAAAGGTCATCCAGTCCCACCCCTGCCGTGGCAGAGACACCTCCCACCATCCCAGGCTGCTCCAAGCCCTGTCCAGCCTGGCCTTGGGCACTGCCAGGGATCCAGGGACAGCCACAGCTGCTCTGGGCACCCTGTGCCAGGGCCTGCCCACCCTCAGAAGACGATTTTCTTCCTAATATCTAAGCTAAATTTCTCCTTTTTTAATTTTTACCCATTCCTCATAGTCCTGTCACTGCAGGACAATGGGGCCCCAGAGAAAGGACAAGCTGGCATGGGGCAGGAGATGTGGGCACGGCCTGGGGCGCCCTCAGGGCTGTTCTGTGCCTGTTCCCAGGCCGTGGGCACCTGCCCGGTTTTGACCTCTCTGCCCAGGGTTGGGTGTGGGCTCTGCTTTGTGAGGTGGTGAAGTGCAAAGATACTCCAAAAAGGATCAGCTCACAAAGATGCTGCCCCCAGACCCATTATTTCAGTATTGCATTGCTTGTAAAGGGTTTTTTTTTTTTTTGTGGCACCGGGACAAAACTCATCTGTCCTCTCAAAGTGTGTGCAGCCTCCCTCCTCAGGTTTTGATGTGCTTGGAAAGACACGGGTGCGGGGTGGGTTTGATTTGATTTTTTTTTTTAATATACTTTTTTTAAGTTAATGACATTTGAGGCTTCCCTGCTCCTTGGTGTCCCCACAGAGCCCCCAGGGCAGCGCTGCCTTTCCTGCCTCCTCCAGAGCAGCGTTGTGCAGCTGTGGAACCAACGAGGCACCGCTTGTTTCAGGAGCACAGATGAATTTAATAAAGGTCTTGGGGACTGCCTTGTGGCACTGCAGCCTCGGGGCTGGGTTTCTTATCTCTCCCTTATCGATCTCTTATCGATCTGTTTATCTGCGGGGCTGGGAGCGCCCGCAGCAGCAGCACGGACACCGATGGCGCTGTTTGGGTGAGAAATGGGATTTGCCTCTCTTCCACTGCTCTCTGAAGCATGAAATGCTCATTTTTTAAAAGGCACGGATGTTTGGGAGAGGCGGTTCCTTTATGTTCCCTGCTGTGCTGAGCTGCAGGTGGAAATGTTCCCCAAAGCCCAAATCCTGCTGTTTAACTTCCGTGTTTTGCTTGAAACTCTCGAGGAAAAATGCTGCTTTCCAAAATCCCATTCTTGCCTTCCTTCATGTTAAAAACCAAAGTGAGAAAGGTGCATTGGGCACAGGCTCCAGCCCTGCCTCAGCTGGGTCTCCCTGAAGGGCTGCACTCTGCAAAATGGGATTTTCTTGCCAGTCCAGTGCCTGAGGGCTGGATGGTGCCCATGGACACAGCTGCCCTGCCAAGGAGGGCCAGGAGCAGCATTTTGTGTGGCTGCAGTGAGGGGTACAGGGACCATCACTGTGTTGGTGATGCCTCGTGGCCCCAGCACCCCAAGCCCCTGGTTAATAATTATAACAAATAAATACATGTGTTAGCATCAAAACTTTTCCCTACACATGGTAGATTCAAGCCTGGTTTGCTCGGCCACTTTGTTTTCCCATCCAGCCATGGGGTATCTTTTTTTCTTTATTTATTTTTTTGAAGACTCAGCAGCAGCATTTGAGGGTTAAACCACCAAAGCACCCCCCATGAGTGGAGCTGGCATAGCTGCTTAGCCTCACTCCTCCTGGTGCTTGAAATGGAACAGAAATCTAGGTTTCATTATCACAGCAGGCTGTGGGAAGGGTTAATTTTGGATTTTTGTGATGTGGGGTGTCACTCATCAGCCTTTGTTTGGGCTGTGAGAGGGGGAGAGCAGCCCCTGCCCACTGTGTCTGTACAGGCAGAACTGTTTCACTCTGCAGGTCAAACTGAGTTTGATTTGCAGCACGTGGCTGTGCCAGCTGGGCATCTCCAGCTCCTGATGTTTATTTTCTCAGCTTTAACCTCTATTTTCTCCTCACAAGTTGTTCACAGTTGCCACTAATGCAATTACTTTAATTTAAATTGATATTAGGAAGGAATTCTCCCTGTGAGGAGGCCCTGGCACAGGGTGCCCAGAGCAGCTGAGGCTGCCCCTGGATCCCTGGAAGTGCCCCAAGCTGGACTGGACAAGGCTTGGAGCCCCCTGGGACAGTGGGAGGTGTCCCTGACCATGGCAGAGGGATTTGGAACAAGATTCCTCCTAACCCAAACCATTCTGTGATTTTGTGATTTGGGGACCAGTGGAAGTTTCTCATTCTCCTTCCAAGGGCTTAATCTGGGAGTGAAAGATTTCCCATCAGAAATTGTTTAGAGAGTGCAGGATTATGGCTTGTCCAGACTTTGGGGTTTGAAGTGCTGAAGAGTTCCAGCGATGTCACCTCTTAGCAGCAGGGACAGCAATTCCTGCCCCACTGCACATCCCATCTCTGAGCCAGGCAAGGCCCACACTGGGATGGCTCAGAGGGCACCAGAGGCTCAGAAAAAAGAGAAAACAGAAGGATTGGGAATTGCTTAATTAGAAACAGTTTTCTCCTTTAATGTTCTGCAATTACTTTGAGGTCAGGAGAATTATTAGTAATATTAATGGCTGTATTTCCAGAGAACTAAAGTTAATAGTGCCCTAATTGGGCTGTACAGTCCAGCACTAATTGCTGAGGGCCAGCAGGCAGCTCATTAAGTCTTCCAGCCCTTCTTCCTTGGCAAATCTCGTTTCTCCTGAGTCCACGTCCCAGATAATGTGGCTGCAGAGGGTTAAAGTGTGGGGATAAGCTCACCAGACCAACGAGGCTGAGGACTCTGCTTTCAGCCTCCCAGCCATGCCACTGACACCTCGGGCCTCTTGCCTTTGTTTGTGTGCCCAGGTGGGCAGGGAGAGGTGTGTGCTGCTGGAGGTGGGCCCAAGTGTAGATTTTTCGGCTCTGAACAGGCTGGGATCTTGTTCCAAACCCTTCTGCCCTGGGCAGAGACACCTCCCACCATCCCAGGCTGCTCCAAGCCCCATCCAGCCTGGCCTTGGGCACTGCCAGGGATCCAGGGGCAGCCACAGCTTCTTAGGCACCCTGTGCCAGGGCCTGCCCACCCTCACAGGGGAGAATTTTTTCCCAATATCCCCTCGAAACCCACTCTTCATCACTCTGAAGCCATTTCCCCTTGTTCTATCACCACATTCCCTGGTCCAAAGTCCCTCTCTGTAGCCATGATATTTTCTGAAAAATCCTTTTCTTAGGATTCTTCTCCTGAGAAGCTGAGAAGCCTCAGGAACAAAATGTAAACAATGGTTATCTGCTGCTGTGGAATGCAACAGGTGCATCTGGGATTGGTCTCATGTGGTTGTTTCTAATTAATGGCCCATCACAATCAGCTGGCTCAGACTCTCTGTCCCAGTCACAAGCCTTTGTTATTATTCCTTTCTATTCTATTCTTAGCCAGCCTTCTGATGAAATCCTTTCCTCTATTCTTTTAGTATAGTTTTAATATAATATATCATAAAATAATAAATCAGCCTTCTGAAACATGGAGTCAGATCCTCGTCTCTTCCCTCATCCTCAGACCCCTGTGAACACGGTCACACCTCTCCAGCTCTTTTGGTCTCTTTTAGGTACTGCAGGGTTGGGTGCCCCAGCAGGGAAGTGCTGGTGCTTCCCACAGGAGGACAGGACAGGGATTTTCCTCCTGCTAAAGGGGATGGATGTGCAGACAGGGATTTTGTGGCTGTGAATGAACATGACCCAGGCATCATCCTGTCCTTTGGGGTGACCAGCAAAGGAAGAGCAACCAAAATACACTCAGAATACTGAAATAAAGAACTGAAAAGCTGCAGACAGGAGGGGTTCTTTCTTATTTCTGAGTTCCGAAATGCAGCAACAGGAAACAGAAGGGTAGAGACACAATGAGGTTCCAAACCTGCCCATTTATGTTTGAAAAACATGACTAGGGAGGAAAAGAAAATTTCATCAGGTACAATTTGGTTCTCAAAATTACCAGTTTTTATAAATTGCATGTATTTATGTATGTATATATATATATATTTAAAAAGCCTTGTATTTAAAAGATTAGTGCCCCTTCTGGCAAAACATCAATGACAATTTTCCTCTCCCATTTACCTCCACAGTACAAAGTGAAGATTATCTCATTCCAACGTCACTGTACATAAATAGCACTGTAAAAGCACCTTCACAGGGCCAGTGTTTTGCTGCCATTTTATATTGTTCTTCCTTACAGAATTCAGATAAATGCTCCAAAATACATAAAATGCTCCAATTTTGCCTTGGGGAGCAGGAAGGGGAGGCACAGAGTTGTTGCTGGGAAAGGTCCTGTGGCATTATGGAATTTTGCTTTTCTCTGGAGGTGTTTAACAGCAATAACAGGCAAGACTTTACAATAAATAGAATAATGCAGCCCTTGGGAATGTGCTGTACTCACTGTGCACTGTTTTAGCTTCTAACTCCCTCCTCCCACCCATGGGGCTGGCGTGGAATCAACCACTGCACTTAGTGAGGATTTGGAGCAAAGGAGCTTTTTCACCTAAAGGCTGGAGCCAACTGAGAGGGGGGGAAAAAAGCCCAACCAACCAAACCTAAACCACCAGCCTTTTCATTTTTATTCCCTTTTAAGCCCCAGCTCTTGGCTGGCTGAGTAGCAGATAATGGGGTTGAAGGAGGTGCCTTTCCCTTGCAGGTGTTGAGCAGATGCAGCAGCAGAACAGGGATGGCCTCTGGAGGGGTTTAAGGGCTGGACAGCAGCAAAGGTGAGGGCAGTGGAATCCCAGAGAAATCCCAAATCCTCCCTGCACGGCTCCTGGCTGCTCCCCACAGAGCAGGGGTTGGATCTTTGCTGCCCACATGGGCTTGTTTAATGACCAAGGACTCCCCTCACACCCCTGTGCAGATGGGCCACACTTGTGTTATTAAATAAAGCAGCTATTAGCCAGCTCCTCCAGTTTTATCTGGCCAGGTTGGGGTTTTTGAGGCTTTTTTGGTGGGTTTTTTTTGGTGGTTGTTGGTTTTTTGTTGTGTTTGTTTGTTTGTTTTTGAGTTTTTGTTTTGGTTTTGTTGTTGTTTTGTTTGCTGTTTTTGTTTTTGTTTAGAGGGTTTTTGGGGGGATTTTTTTTGTCTTCTTGTTTCTGCTCTGGCACTCCAGAGAGATTTATAGAAACAATATCAAAAGGCCTGAGAGTGGAGGGGATGGATGTGCTGAGCTGACCACTGGCCCCGGGATTTGTCAGGCTGGTATTTATTACAGCAGGGGAGGTGACAGCTATGTTAAGATCAAACTCAAAAGTCAACAGTGAAATTGCATCAAGGCTGACAACTTTCAAGCAGCTTCCCAGTAATCCCTGCTCCTTCCCTCCGACAACACCAGCAGAGGGGAGAGATAAATTAGGAGGCAGCAAAATGCACCAAGAATACAGGAACAAAAGGCACAAGGGTCTAGTGCAGGCTGTGATGTGGGAAATACTCACAGGGCTGAAGGCTGCTCGTGGGCTGATGGCCTCAGATGTCTGGAAAAGGGACCAGCATCAAAGGAGAGGTGGCTCTCACCGCAGCTCAAAGTGCTGCTAATCTGCTGATAAAAGGTGTGAGCTGCAGGGACGGCCAGAGGGAAAAATAATTCGGGATGCTTAAGGGAACAGACTGGAATGACAATTACTTTATCCTGTAAAATCTCCCATTAGGAGTTGAAAACCCAAAGACAGAGGCCAAGCAGTAGTGAGGAGGAGGGAAGGTGAAGATTGTTTTTGTTTTATATTCCATAAGCTTCTCATACCAAACAAATTTACTGCAAAAGAAGAAAATCAGTGGAAAAAAGCTGAAAATACAGGGTCCATTCTTTAAAAATACATGAATACACAACATTTACAATACTTCTTGCTGCATATTTACACTGACTATTTTGTTTTCTTTCTAGAATTAAAGCTGCCATAAACCTTCAAAGACTTAAGGGCTGTTTCAACAGCTGAATTACAAAACAGCCCAGTCACAAATTACAAAATAAACTTGGATGGTTTAAATAAAGGGGGGAAAAACAAACCACGTGATTCACTTCCATATAGATTTATATAGGAAAGATCATTCTCTTGACACACTGTCTGTGGTTGTGAAATTGTAAACTTTAGTATTTTAATTCATGCTTTGATATTTTGGGTCCCAAAGAGAAGCAGCTGACTGGGCCCCTGTTAGACCACAACCCTGCTGGGAGGGAAACTGCTCAAAGCCATTTGCCCCCCAAAACCCTGCAAGATGATGGTGGTGGAAACCAAACTCTAAAACCAACTTAGAAGAAGATCTTTTTGAAAAGAAATGTATTTTCTTCATAAATACAGTACAATTACATTTTACAATGTCTTTTTACTTCCTAGACATAAAACCACTAACTTTTACAAAAGAGTTCCTATACAAATACATGAAAAGAGACCCTTCCCCCCTCCCAGCCCCTGGCACAGAGCACAGCCAGGGCAGCAGGGTGAATCCAGGATAAGCTGTGCCAGCCCTGGGGAGGGGAAGCTCAGCTACCCCTGGCTGTTCCTGCCCTGGGCACTCCGGGTTTGGGTTTGTCTGGTGAGAATTTGGGTTTGTCTGGTGTGAATTTGGGTTTGCCTGCTGTGCAGAGCCCGGTCTGGGGGTGTCCCACACACTCTGGCCCCTGGAGCAGGAGGTGACCTTGGAAATGGGCCTGGATAAAACTCTGAGAGTGTCCCCCCAACCCAGGCAGCCCCAAAAACCACAGCAAAGGCCATGCTCAGCTTCCAGCACAGCCCACAGGGGCAGAACTTCAGCCCCAGCACTCGTGGTGACCTCAGTGTCCCCCTGCAGACTCCTCACACATCCCCAGACACTAAATCCCTACTTTAACCCCCCGGGAGCTGCAGGTAGGAGCTGTTTAATTTAATAACAACCTTGGGCCAGGTGGAACAAAAGTCTCCAGATCTCAGGCAGTTCCCTGAGCAGTGAAACCACAAAGGAACTGCCCAAGGGAAGGACTTGGGAGTTTGGCCTTTCTGTAAGCAGTGAAAGGAAAGAGGAAAAAATAACTAAACTTCATTTTCTTGTTTTGCTCTACAAAGAATATGTGGCTTTCTTTATAAAAGCTACAATTCTGCTTCTAATACCCGAGTTTAAGAAAAACTCTTAGTCTAAAATTTTGGTTTGCAAAGGTCATTGCAATCATTGTTAAAAACCACTTTCTACTAGAAATAAGCTCTACAGAAGGCAAAGGAACTAGGTGTGCAGTTTGTCTCCTTAAAGCAGGTTCTGTTTTAAAAACAAAATAAAAATCTGTACAGAGACTGAAGACTATGGTACACATCTTCCTCAAAGCAAGCAGCTCGTTTACATTCACATCAGGATGGCTCTGAGGAAGCTCCAGGGGAAAAATACATTCCTGATGGCTCCCAAGAAAACAACCTCCAGCTTCCACAGCAAAGTTTTGGGGTTTTGCTTTTTTGGAAGAAATTGAAATTATACAAAATAAGGCAAAGAGCCCGACCTAAGCAGTGTGAAACTGCATCATCTTCCAAAATTACTTCAGTGGGTAAGGAACTGCCAAGGCTGCTGCAATCCTGATGGTTCAGGCTGTAGAGACAGCCTGGCTTCCATTTCTGGAGGAGATAGTTGCTGTATTTTATTCACAAAAAGCTGTCATGTCCTCTTTGATTTGTAAAAATAAAATGCAGTGGCACTCCACTTGAAATCAGTGAGCTGCAGGGAGGATAAACCAATTATTTTCACCTGAACAGCCAATACTGATTGGAGAAAATCAGTTTTCTGAAAGAAGTTTTATCTGTAAAATATCCAAATTTTCCCAGACATTTTAGAATTTATGTGAATCAAGAGAGTTGTAACTGTTTATTTAGAGCCCTACAGTTCATAAAACTTTTTTCCAGATGCTGAAATGTATTTGCAAAGATGGAATATTACTTTTCCTGACTCTAAAGGAAGAGAAAAGCATTCAAACAGTTCTCCCCCACTCACACTGCCACTTAATGGCATTTGATTTCCCTTGCTCATTTTAAGCCAAATTTATAAAATATAATACAGATACTTAAGCTGAAATGGCAAAAAGGTGAACACCTTGAGCTAATGAGAAAAGCTGAATATCCAACAACTGTGGAGGAGGAAGAGAAATCAAATCACCCAGGGTGGGCATTACATCATAAAGTGAGATGGAATTAAACCAAGAGAAACAAAACAAGACATTCTCAGGGATGAGAATGAGGTGGTGGTGGACAGAGTGCCTGGAAAAGAGTGGGGAATGGCTCAGAGGGAAGGGAGCTCTGGCACTGTCTGGACAGACATCCCACAGGACAGACAGAGCCTGGCAGTGCCTGGCCACAGCATCTCCCAGCCCACCCCTGGCCACCTCTGCCTTCTGCAGCACTGGGAGTGTGGCCTGAATGTCCCTCACCAGCAGCAAAGCTGCCAGAAACAGTGGGAAGGGTTTTCCTTGGATTTGCAGTGATTGTTATCAGAAGGAAAGCTCAGGGCTGAGTTTAGGCACCACCTGTCCCCTCCCACTGTAGAACTCCTGTGATCCCTGCTGGGCTGCTGAGGCCATTTCATTTGAACACCACAGCAGTAGGGTCAAACTGGAATTAAAGACATTCACTAACTCTGTGATAATTAATTGCTGGATTTCCTTTTTTCTGGGGTGAAATATCTGTAATGAAAATTTTGCTACTCTAATGCTGAACAGAAAGCTGAAACTAGCCAGGTTCCCAGTGTGTGACCACTGGCTAATGAAATATTTTAATTTTCAAGTACAAAAAAAGAGTAGGTTTTAACAGAAATCAATATTGAAGTGTTTTAATAAAATGCAAAGACAGTAACAAAAAAATACTCATGTGCTTCTATTGGTCTTAATATCTCCTTATAGTTTCTGTAACCAAAGCACTGCTGCATCTGTGCTAGTTCCCAAAACTCTGCAAGTGAACCTCATGACTTAAATATGTAACTTTTTTTCTGTAATGCCTCTGGGACTTTCTTTAAACTGCTCTCTCCCCTCAGATGAATTAAAGAAGTATTTTGAAAGGAGAGAATCTGCCACTTGAACCTTTACACAGAGCTTCTCTTTAAAGCTCTACCTCTGAAGCCTTGCTATGTGAAAAAGAATCCAGTCTCTCCAGAAAGGAGGGATATACAAAAGGTATTTGAAATATAGAAAGGGTATTTGAAATATAGAAAAGTCTGCTACAGAGAAAAATCTCCACAGATACAGTAGATTAAGTTGTTATATCTACAACAGAGCTTCCCACTTGAGCTATAGTAAATTTGAAGTAGTTTCACTAAAGCCAATGGAATTATGTCAGAAATCTGATCTAGCAGATCAGGGCTGGGCCTGTAAATTCTCCTTATTAATTCATGTAAAACATGAATGCAATATATTATTTACTATCCACTGTAAAAATTATTGAAAAAGTACTTAAGTATAAAAGTGTGGCAAATCTTGCAAGAGGAACTACAAATATGAAATGTGACATTAATCACCAGAGTAGTTTGTTTTAATAATGAAATAATTAAAAAAGGAACTTGGGAAGTTTAAAAATACGTTACCACACTGAAAATGGACATCTTTTCAACCTATGAACATGAAACACCTACTCTGAGTTCTTACACTGAGAGGAAGAGGAAGTGAAAGGGAAATGTCCCTTGATCACAGCTCAGATTTGTCAAAGCTCCCCAGAACAGCTGAATTCCAACACCATTAAGTGATGCTCACAACCATGTCCCTGGTTCTGATCATTTTAAGGCCATTAAGCTCACCTCACTACATTCAAGCTAGACATGTATCAGCACCTGTGAGAGCAGGTACTTCTGCTTAAGAGACTTTAAAAACACTGAAATGAAATAGATGTAGTGCACCTAAGGTCTAGTTTTTTTCTCCAGATGTTACCAGATCCAGTATTTAAAAAATAAAGGGGGAAACCTTCAAAGAACAAGTGTTACGGGTTTTTTATAATTTAGAACAAATTATAAATTAACCTGTCCAAACTTTTGAGACATAATATACAAGAGCAAACAGCTGAGTGTTCTTTTATTACTCAGGTACTACATTTTTTTTCCCAATAAAAATGTCTTTTACAAATTTCTTGCTACTGTTATCCCAGCTTAGATCCTGGTACAGCCTTTCAGATGAGGTATTCTACCATCTCTCCATCTGGGAGGTCCTGCCCCACAGTCTGAACAGGGGCTTTTCTTTCAAGAGTGCTGGAGTGGAAGAGTGGCCCATCTATGTGGTGAGGAAAAAAAAAGAGACAATTAAAGGTGAAACTTCAATCAGGTTAAAAATGTGACATTAACGCTTTAAGTCATCTTGTATCATTGGCTAAAGACAGCTAATAACTTATTTAGTTTTAAAACATTCAATTCCCACATATGCAGCCAGACAAATAAAGCAATTTTATCAAATTCCCTTTGGGTACCTCCCACTGATACACAAATCCACAGAACTGGAGTGACTGCATGTAAACCAGTGCAGTCAGCGTGGATTTTCACCACCAGACCTGTTCTCCCTCAATACCCATTAAACAGCACAGCATGGGCAGGAGGCAGAGCCCAGGCAAACACTCTCTGCCATGAAGAACAACAGCATTGTAATGTGTCTGTAAGGAGAAGAGGCAAGGTTGTGTAATCTGCATTGATTTGGCAGAGTGGGCTGGAAAATGAGCAGCTCCTGCCAGCTGGGAGCTCTGTGGGAAGCAAATTCAGCTCCTGGGACAGTCACTGTCAACTGGATCTCCAAGGCTGAAGCTGCTCCTGTGACTGGGGTGGTACCAAGGCAGCTTTATTGTGATAGCTCCCTCTCCTCCTTCTCCCTCCCCCTTCTGAGTCCACCTGGCTTTGGATGCCCCCTCAATGCAATAGCCAGTTTGAACAGCCCATTTCCATGTGTTTAAACCCCACATCCTACTCACAACTTACTTCAGAGCAGACACTGACTGCCCAGGGATTTGCATCTCCCTGTTCTCAATTCTCAAATCTTGCTGCACCTCCCTGCCCAGTGTGCCCACACTTATGCTGCCACTCCTCAGGCTTTTCTTTTATTCCCTCAGTGTGTTTGAGACCACTCAATCACACTTGTCCTCATAGAAACCAACCCCAGTTTGCCTGGAGGGAGGAAGGGAGGTCAGGGCTGCCCCAGAGATGGGGAGTGGGTGGCAGGGTGCCCCTGGCACTGGGGCTCAGCTCTGTTACCTGTTTTCTCTGCACTGTAGCTCAGGTTGGTGCTGGGGAGTCGTGCTGGGGTGGGAGCTGCAGGGGAAGGAGCAGCTTTGCCCTGCTCACTGCCCCTGTCTGTCTGGGTGCTGCAGTCTCTGCTGCCTGTCTTGGAGTGGGCTGACAGCAGTGGTGTGGAGGGCAGGACAGGAGAAGGGGTGGAGGGGATGGATTCGGAGCGATATTCTGTTCCCAGCAGAACACCTGTGTGGGAAAAGGGAAGGAAATGTCACAATCACAGAAAACTAACTGCTATCAGCTCTGCACCACTCTGCACTGATTGCTGCAGGAGCTGGAAAGTGCACCCTCCCTCAAGAGGCAGCACAGGTTTGCCTTTGCACAGCAGCCCCCTCCCCTGGGTGCTAAAGTACCAGAACAACAGCAGTGTCCCCATGTTGCTGCTTGCAGCTGGGCACTAATCTGCACTCTGAAATCACCTGCAACAGGTCCTCATTTACATTTCAGGGGTTTTTACTCTCAGTTCTGAGCCTAACTTCTCCCAGGGAAAAAAAAAATCACCTGGGACTTGCTTTGTTACAACTCCATTTCTCAAACAATGCTGTTGAGCCATTCCAGACAGGAGTCATGTTGCTGCAGGCACAACACTACAGGATAGAAATCCTGATTAAAATCTCTGCTGCAATTCAAGGAGACTTTACACCACCATCCAGCTGTAACATCCAGCTGAAAGCAAGTGCTTGGGAACCTTGGAAACTGTATCCCAGACATCCCTAAAATCAGGTGGCAAATTAGGAATAAAGGTTTACATATCTAATGGCAGAGCCTGAGTATCAGAAGTCACTAATTCCCAGAAGTGATTAAAATAAGCACCTATTTCAAATGTGTCCCATCCTACAGCTTTACTGCAGGCCAGGCCAGCTGCTCTATCTGTCCAACACACCCTCCTGTGCTGCCCCTGCCTTCCCTCCAAGCTGGCTCTGAATCAGAATTGCAACTGGTATCTGGAAATTACCCAGGCTGCCCTTCCAGCTCTTGTCCTCCCTCTTCTCCTCCAGGATGGGGGTGCTGCTCAGGGTTGAGGAGTGGGACAGCAAGCCTGAGCCAGCGTTGGAGATGGACATGAGGGACTTGGCAGGTCTCATGGAGGAGAGCTGCTCTGTCTTGCCAGGCTCCTTGCGGGAGCGCTGCTGCAGCACTTTGATCATGGCGTCCTTCTCGATGATCTGGGCATGCAGGGTCTTAATCCTTTGGGGCAAAGAAAAAGAACAGTTTAAGTGTTTCCCATCTCCCTGGATTGAGGCCTCAGTGTCCTCATGGCTGTGATTAGGGCTCCCTTAGGCACTTGGAGAGGTGGAGGGAGGATGCCAGGAGATTGTCCTGGGCACTGGCTGCTCTCCGACCTACAGAGCAGATCACGTGAGATACACCCACCTCCCTCTGGCTGCTAGAAACTGCTCTAAACAGCCATGGAAGGAGCTCTGAAACAAACCTGAGAATAATGGGCAGGACCTGAGACCAACAGAAAGAATTAACACATTTTGGGGAGTCTGCACTGGGGACCTAACCCCAGGGAAAACAGCTCTGTGAGCCTGTTAAAGGGTGGCTGGAGCCTGGGGTCTGATGAAGATGCCCTGAAGAGAGAAGAGGAACAAGCTAGATGCAAAAAATCTAAGACAAGACTTTTTTGCATTAGCCTTCAGTATCAAGACAGGTTTTGGATTGCTGTGTTTATTACTTCCTTGGCCAAATGAGTGTCTGGCATTTGACATGGCTGCTGCTGGTGAAGACACAAGAATTTCTGGTTCTGAGGCGTCTACCCAGGCAGTTCATCTCAAATCCCTGTCCCAAAGAAGCCAGACAGGACCAAAGTGCACTTTACCTTCCCTCCATGTCCAGACATCTCCTGTTGGCCAGCAGGATCTCCTCCTCCTCCTTCTGGATGCGAGCTTCCAGGGAGGTGTCATAGCTGGGGTTGGGCGAGTGGTTGATCACCGTGGTGTCCCTGCAACAAGCAGCACAGCACATGAGGGACCTGACAGCACATGAGGGACCTTACAGCACGTGAAGGACCTGCTAACTTTGCTGCTTTCCCCCAGCAGCACAAAAGTACTGCTCAAATGGAACAAACATGGATATCCACATTTTTTTTGCATTTAAGCTGGCTCAGTGTCTTTCAAAAATTCAACTCCTAATTTCATTTGTGTCCTACTGAAGAGGGATTACAAAAACATGGAGATCATTATAACAACAACCTCCTGTCCATTTTGGGACAGTGCCTCACCTAAACTGAGTCACTGCACTACTCTGAAGTGATCAAGGAGGCAAATCCAAGGACACAAGGAGGGGAAAGGAACACCAGGCACTTCTCTTCAGATTAAAAGCTTTTCCCCTTCTCCTTCCAACAGTATCATACAGGGGATGTGAATATCAAAGGGAACAAGGCATGGAAGTTTCTTAAGCAATCCTAAGCAGCTTGGTCCAAATAATCTGGAAAAAGGTGAAAAGAGTTTCAGACTAATATAAGGCCTAATGTTAACACTGTGATACTTGGTCAGTCCACTAACCAAATAATGAGTATTTCATTCTACTTGTGAATGTGGCAGGATATGAGAAGATCCTTCACCAAAGAAACCCAACCTGACCCAGCTCCTGCCTCTAAAGCATCTTCCTGCAACCTCAGCTTCCCAAGGGATGCCAGCTTCCACTGTTAAAGGCAAGGGAAAGAAATCTGGGCAGTGTTGATGAGGTTGCCACTGGAATTAGTGGAATCTAGATGGAAATGGAAAAGCAGAGGCTCTTTCCTGACTGGACAACATTCTTGTTCATTTGGTGAAACCTGAGCAGGCCTAACACATCCCCTCCCAGTCCATGATAAACAATAGACCAGGCCCCAACTTATCAGCCCACGCTGAAAATATAACCTGGCCTCTGAGCACAAGCAGCAGCCGGAGCCTTCAGGGAATCTCTGGGGAGGTGGAAAACAGTGCACAAGAAGCATCAATGCCCTAAAATAACTGCTTCCTTCTGGAGCAAGATAAGATAAGACTTTAAACACCAACACAGCAGATCTGCAGCTTCACCCCTGTAATTCCAGTGTGATCTTACAAGCTGGGAAGCCAGTTGTAATAACATCCCTATCTGGATTTGGCTCATGAAACAATCTACAGGAAAATCTGCTGTCCAGAACCATGAACTAGTGAGCAATGAAATGACATGCAAGCAAGGCCTAATGCTAAGGAGTTGCACTCCAGTAACAGCTCTCATTTACCAACCAGCTGAGGCACTTGGCCTATTCACAGCCATAGTAAGTGTTTCTGTACAGTTGTCTTGGAATGGGAGCTTGTTACCAAATTTCAGACCCCTTCCCACCCCCACAAGCAGTGCTTTCCATACACAGCAGAATGTTTTGAGCAGAATTTCCTAGTAGATGCTTCTGGTTAGTAACCAGACAATACCACAAAGTAATTTGCAAAAACATTCTGGAGAACAAGGAAGCCATTCAGGGTGAATGATGTGAATCACCAAGCTCACCCCATCTCACATGACTTCAGCAAGGACTGATCCCTGTTTTAAAAATTAAAAAAACCCCAAACCTCTTCCCCTTTGAATCAACAGCATCTAGGAATGGCTCAGAACAATTTTAGTCTGGAAAGTGGATCCTGCATGTGGAGGAATCTTCCCCTGGAAAAACATTTCTAATTGCTGGCAATTGCACAGCTCCCAGGAAGAGCAGCCAAGCTCCACTTGCTTGCAGAGCTCTGAGGAGCTGTTCAGACCACAGGATGAGCAATCACAGGAGGATGGCATGACAACATTCCTGGGTGGGAAATATGACATTCAGCTGGAAAAAGAAAATAATCCCAGTGCTGTGAAAAGTCCCATTTACCTCTGAGCAGCCACAGTCGCAGCCGCATCCAAAGCAAACTGTCTCATCACACTTTCCTCCAGGTACTTCTGTTCCCACTTGGTCATGTCAGCTTCCAGAGCAAGGATCCTCTCCTCCTTCTCACGCAGGAGCTCCATCAGCGCTGTGGCGTTGTACTCTGAGACATTGGCAGCCTGAGATGTGCCCTGGCGCTGAGCCCCAGGAGGAAAGGAACAAAGCACACAAAAACAGGAGTCTCAGGATGCAGCTGTAAGGCTCAGGGTTGGCTGCTTTGCTTTTTGTCACTGGTTTGACACAAGAACCCCCCAGAGGGAAATGCAGTGGCTTTATGCTGTGTTGGGCAGGGTAACAAGAAAACACCTGAGATGCAAAATAATCCTCCCAAGGCCTTTTTGCCCAAAAGTATCTTTTTTTCCAAAGATGTGTATTTGGGCCTTCCCAAAGTCCCAAATATGCATCCCAGAGCTGGACTGTGCTATAGATGTGTGATGTGCACAGCCCTTCCATAATGCCTGCTGTAACACAGACTGACTCCCAAGTGTTCACCAAGGCACTGACTAGTGCCATCCCTTCCCAAAAAATACATCAAAAATATTTTACAGCATTTGACTATTAAATTAATATGATCAGTGTATAGCTAGGGACTGAAATAATTCAGTTCTAAAGCAAGATTTGGAAGGCAGGCAGTGTTTCCTTTTAATGTAAGGAAACATGGAGATTTGCTCAGATAATAGTTCAATGAATAAAACTTGCAGTTTTATATGGAAGTCTCATGTGGAATCCCACATGAGCAAGACATTTGACTTAAAACATATTTTTAAAAAATGGTTTAAAGGAATAGAAATAGGGCAAACTAACTATTTTATGCTAAGCTCAGAATTTTAACCATGACAGGAAAACAATTTTGGTGTTGACTCAGGCTCAATGTAAAAAGCTGTGGGGTTTAGAATACCTGATCTTCCAAAAGTGTAACAGAAAAGTTTAGCAAATTACTGTAACTCCTACTAAAACCTACACAAAACCCCAAGATTTAAATATCTATTTCTATGCAGAGATGGAAGTTAGGGGATAAAAGTAAGCTGAATCACTAAAGCTAATCACTAAATGTGATTTAGAGCACAGGCCTGCATCCGATTTCCAGTAAAATTCAGACACCTGACAGTTTATCTGTATTTAACATAGGCTGAAGTTAATGTAATTTTTAACACAATTGCACAATCTACTTCTCATTCATTCTTTTCACTGAAAAAAGACTCTCAATAATACTGCAATACAGTCTATATGAAACTCCCATCTATTTCCATCAACTGCATTTATAGAATTGACTTTGCTAGTTTACCCTTGTGTGCTTTTTCAAATTCAAAAGGTTTTTGAAGGGCCTCTTTTCAGGCCAGTTGTTAATGAATTTTATGTAAAATCACAAACTGTGAACAAGAATTTTTAAATAATTTCAAATAACATAGCCATGGTATTTAAAGGTACAGCAGCATGTAGCTATGAGGCTGATCTTGTCACAGGATGGATCCTCTATTGTTCCTTATCTATAAATCAGGTGAAAGCAATACAATGGAGGAAATCCATGAATATAACTAGTGAAAAAGAAGTTTTTTAAGAACACCAGATTAAAAATGCAGTGCCTTTCTCCTGTGTGTGGAGCAGGAGCCCAGCAGGGCCAGGGGTACCTGCTGCATGCGGAGAGATTCCAGCTCCCTCTCCAGCCGGGTGCGCAGCCGGTGCTCCAGCTGCTCCCTCTTCTCACACGCTGCCTGCAGCTGAACCAAGGCCTGCTGCATCTTCTCCACCTTCTCAACATAGACCTGCTTCTTCTTCAGCTGAAACAAAGCAGGAAAAGGCAGCATAAACAATGGGAATGAGTGAGTGAACTTCAGGCTTTGCTGGGAAGAAAATGTCCAGGTGACTTCCAGCACCTGAAGGGAGCCCACAGGAAAGATGGAGAGAGATAGGACAAGGGGGATGGCTTCATATGGTCAGGGGGATGTTGGGAGGAATTCTCCCCTGTGAGGGTGGGCAGAGGTGCTGTTGCTGCCCCTGGATCCCTGGAAGTGCCCAAGGCCAGGCTGGACAGGGCTTGGAGCAGCCTGGGTTAGTGGAAGGTGTCCCTATGACAGAGGGTTGGAATTGGATGATCTTAAAGGTCCCTTCCAGCTCAAACCATTCCATGATTCGTGACAGATTCCATGCTGTCAATGGGTCTGGGACAGTGGAAGGTGTCCCTATGGCAGAGGGCTGGAATTGGATGATCTTGAAGGTCCCTTCCAGCCCAAACCATTCCATGGTTCATGACAGACTCCATGCTGTCTGTGGGCCCTGGCCTCCTGCTCTGGCCTGGCCACTCAGGATGTTGCAGCTCTGTCCCAGCTCTGCTCTCCTGCTGGGTGTTTTTGTCCTTTTTGTCCTCAGTGACCCCATGGTAACAAGGGGGAAACAGAAGAAATTATCTATGGCAAATGTTTGAGAGCAGCAATGGACTAGAAAGGGCACCAGGGACTGAAACAGAGTTTGAGTGACTTGACACACATTTCCAAGGAAACTGCAGCAGTGTTTAGAGCTGATCCCCAAGTTGGGAACACTCTCAGTGCACAATTGAAAATTGCTGGCAGCATTTTCAGAAACTGAATCAAAATTTGTAGCATCCTATTGCTTTCCAATCACAAGAAGATAATAGGATCAAAGCACACACCAGCCATGGCCCAAGCTCTCCCCATGGCAGGTTTATCCCATCAGTACGGCCATTCTTCTTGGCCTGAGAGGTCCTGCTCTGTATCTGCCACTGCCCTTCCATCCTCCTCCACTGCTCGTCCTGCAAACCAAGCTGCCACCCTGCCTCACAAGAAGCAACAAAAAGTACTACACTGAGCCCCCAGTAACTGTCTTAGCAAGATTAATCCACAGTTCACACAGAATAAAAACTAAAACATTACTTAAAAATAAAATAAAATATATCCAGGGCCCGGTTCTATTCAAATATAGGAAATACGGCACACCTGTGGGCATTATTTTCTGTTTGGGAAAAGATTAAACAATTGCAATTAGCTGGCCCTGTGCAGCAAATCTGGGGCACTGCTTTTGTAGCTCTGATTGTCATAAACCCTGAAATACAAAAATAGCAGGAAGAAGGCAACTTTTCCCAACAGTCAGAGCCAAAGCTCTAGACAAGCACCACAATGCAAAACACAGACTCCCTTATGTGAGTTCAAAGAGCTGCTCTACAGCTTGATGGAAGAAAAGTCCACTGAGGGATATTAAAGACAAAAGACACCACTTTTGGCTCAGGAAGTCCTTCTTGGAAGCGGAAAGTATTCTGGGAAAGTATCAGGGCTGGCTGGCCCCATGCTGCCAGTGCTCCCCAGGAATCTGCTCTCAGCCTCAGCACACACAGGATACTTTGATCTGAACAACACGAGCTCTTCTTACATCACACCTTTGCTCCAAAAAGGTCTGATCATGTGTTCCTTAAAAAATTTTGCCTTTTCTCACTCCTGTTCCTTCAGGCAATGCAAAGAACAGAGACAGAAAAATCTCCCAGCAATATTAATCTCAGACATAGTATCCTTTTCTTCTCTCCATAAAGTCAGCAGGCATCTAATCTCACAGCGTGAATGTTGCTGCCTTAGAGGATTTTCCCCAAACAAGAATTTTATAATAAAAGTTACAACAAACAGTGAGCAATCCAGCCAAAGGACTTCCCACCAGTGCATGTACAGTAGAAAGGTATTTTTATTCTTTGATTGCTCAAGATTTCAAGCTTGTTTGGAATGGGAGGGATGAGAACATTTAAATGTAACTTAATAGTCGACTGCTGCTCTGCAGAAAATCAATGAATGTGTTATACTTAATAAATCTTTTTATTCCAGATCATAGTACTTGATAACACCAATTCAGAGTTTGTCAGACTCCACTGAAGTGTGCATTAATGCACCAGGTTTAAACTTAGATTAAGAGCAGCTCAAAGTAGCCAAAAGTGATAAATACAGGGTCAGACAGAACCCAGATATGGAGAGCACTCAGTATCTTGGGTTTTGACCTGGACAAGAGTGAGGAACAACTCGATAAACTCACTAGCAGTGAAATACCACACATTGAGCTGAAAAATAATCCCTTCAAAACCAGCTCTCCTACCTCTCTCTTCTTTATAAAGTTAAGGATGAGGTGCTGGACATTTGGTCTCATTACCTACTACCAAGCATTTCAATTCCTGAGCAGTTTTTTAACACACAGGTAAAATCCTGCAAAAGCAGCAACCAACAACTTTTTACAGTTTCGCAATTAACAAACCTGAGTATGCATATGTGTGGATTAACACTCTGGCCTGCATTCAAAGAATACCAAGAGCCCAGCCAAAAAGCAGAATTAGGACACAGAAATTCCACTGAAACATCCACTTTGAAGGTTCTCCCATCAGCCAAACCTGCAGGTGAAAAGTTGCAACACAAGGTGTTGCCCAAGCTCCCAGCACTGCCTGCACACGCCTGACTCGGGCACCAGCCCCAGAGTACAGGCACAGCTTGTTCAGTGGCTTTGCAGAAACACAACGTTTTTTTATCCCTTCATAAGATGCACTTCATCTTCCAGCATCAGGAAGAATTAGGAATGTTGGAAGATTTAGGGCTGGTGTGTGTATTCTTTTCAACAGCTTAAAACTGGAATTAATTCACAAATTCTTCAAATGATTTTCTGGTTTTTGGAACTCAGGTGTTCAGTAAGCTTTAAAGGCACGGGATGTCTCCAGACAACTCAATTTTCCTGATATCTTTTGTCAGAATTATCCTTTCTCTATAAGATAATCTCATTTCATGCACTTGCTGCCCTCAGTTAAGTCACTGCATATTCTGGCACTCTCATTCATTTCCAGCTCTGTCACTCTGCTGCTGCAAGTATTTGTGAGAAAAATTTACTTTTCTGTGCACCAGGATTCTCCAGAAGTGCTAGAAGGGAAATCTAAATTTATACATTTTTGGTTTTCACCTCTCTGAGTGGATCTAGCTCTCACTGTTAACAGGATCAGGAATGATTCTTCCAAGCACAGAGGGATTTCATTACCAGAAATCAAGAGTATGATCTTGTTTTCCTAAGACAGGAATTGGAAACAATTTCCTGAGTATTGCCAAGGTGCTGAAGACATAACTAAGATGGGAAGAAGGAAAAAAGGCAGCGAGCTGAGACTTGTTCTTGGTCATTTGCCATGGATTCCCCACCCTCCCTCTCCCAGCAAAGAACCAAAATTGGCTGCTCAGTGCCAAGGGCCACAGCAACATCCACCAGGGCAGGGATGGCATCAAAGGACACAGGAATTCTCTCCTCTGCATCAGGCCTTGCAGAGAACACATGCTCCAGATAAGAGCTCATTCCTGAAGCTTTACAAGGATGCAGTCACACCCTTTGGGATGTAATTTTAAATAAATTTGACAAGACAGTAATTTTCCTTTTGATGGTACAGCATTTAACTAAGAAGCAAGCTCATGTTCACTTAATGTATCATAACTGCTTTGCCTCCAAGGGTGCTCTGAAAATGCAGAGCATTTTGCTAATGAGAGTATCTTTATTTTAACACCTATTTACGATGTAAGATCTCAAATAACGTCAGTGCATGTCTGGAAGCACAGCAGGATGACTGTATCCACTCCCAGCATTTCCTACAGCACAATTTCAATAATGTCCTTATCATCTCCAGGTCAGTCTCTGACTGCTTTGGAAAATGTCCTAACCAAGCATCAGAGGTCAGGCTGTAATTCTAACTAAACCAATGTAAACAGGAGCAGCCACTCTCCAGCTGCCATTTACTACAAAGTTTATGTAAATTCTGCACCAGGACTCAGGACAAGAAAAATAAAGATGACCATGACTGACCTGGGCTCTGCAGAAATCCAGGGCAAAATTGCAAAGCAAGGCAGGGAATATCCCAGAAAGATTCCCTGGCTGCCTGATCAAGTATTTCCAGCTTCATTTAACTTCCCCTCTCCCTTGGCATGTACCTGCATGGTCTAAAATCAGTGGCCAAAAACAAGTTTTCCTCTCAGAAATGGGGGATATTTGATTATTACTACAACTGCCTAGCAGAAAATGATTTAACAACATTCTAAAAGCCAAACACTGTTCCTCATTTATTTAGGCTTTTACAACCCATGCAATGCCTTTCAGGGATCCCAGCTCCTTGCAGAGGCTCTGAGGAGTACACAGAGGTTCATGGAAAGGGAGCAGGGGCACACAGGAATGAGGAATTTTCAGTCAAGGCACAAAGCAGGCTGTAACATCCTCCAGCTGGAGCTGCCTGTGTAGGACAAACACAGCCCTGGACACAGCAGGTGAGGGGGAAGGATCTTCTTTGAGGAAAGAGATTCATTGCTTCCAGATGAGTTACTCAGCAAAGATTTTTTTTTTTTCTGGGGAAGAAGAGAAGACTTCCTGCACTGATTCAGAACTCTCCCAGGCATTTTGTCAAACCCAGCCATTACCCTCTTCATCTTGGACAACTCCTATTTCAGCAAATTGGTAACACTCATCAGCATCTGCTTGTCTCCCACCCACTATTTCTGATGTCTTCAAAGTCCTTTGTTTAATATATTCAGGGTGTTTTCATAACATTTCTGGGTTTATCCTAAAGCTGAATCCATTCAGATGCAGCTGAAAAAGTGTTTCCCCACAAGAATTTGCCTGCTATGGCAGAAATGTAGTTAAAAAAAAAAAAAAAGAAAAAGCCAGCAAGCACGTTTACATCACCTCACCCTCTTGCAGTTGGAATATATTCCTCTAGGATGCCTTTGAACCCTCAGTTTGTTTGAATTCAGGCCCAACAAGGCGCCAGTGGCCTCAGCAAGAATTCCTGCTGAAACAATTTGGTAACACTATCCCGTGCTAGGGAACAGTGTCTGTGGCATGGCAATGTCACAATGTCGTCGCCCGGTTTGTTTGTGTTTGTGTTAAAATAAAGTTCTGACTCTCAAAGCCACCGCTGGAAAATCACTAACAGGCAGAACATGTGAGACAGTGACATGGCAATAAAAAGGCAGCTCTGTCACAAGAATGCAGCTCATTAGAAGGAAGCAGTTTCAGGGAAAACAGGGAGGTTTCTCTCCTAGGCACCCAATCCATCCAGGAGTGACAAGCCATCCAAAACTTGTCCCTTTTAGAAGAAACTCTCTCCTGAAAGGATTATTAGGTAGCTCTCAGAGTCTATGTGAAACAAAGCTGTGGAGACCAGGAATATCTTTTTATAGTGACTAGAAAAAACTTGAGCAGGCATCAAGCAGACAGCTCTCCTTTGGGTCTCCTCCTTACAAGCCAGGGCTCTGTTCTGAAAGTATCTCAGGCACAGCATAAAAAGTACAAGAGATGTCATTGGAAATGTATTTTTGCATTTCCCCCCAGACAGAACCCTCAGTGTTATCAGAAATAGAGCATTTTTTCTCTGCACAACAGCAGAGTGAGAAATGAACACATTATCTCAGCTGGTATCTGCTCAATTTGGAATTGTGATGGCTGAAAGATCTATGAACTTCTAAACAAAAAGATATTTCATTCAAACTTGTCCCCTGCTTTATCCCCCAGTTTCTACCCATTAGAGAGGTGGTCTGTCTCCTCTCCCCACTGCAAGGTGTGTGTCTGAGGATGGCAAAGAGCAGATATTTTTATCTTCCTGATGCTTGTCATTATTCTTCAAAGCTGTGTCCTTGAGGCACTTGGTAAAAAAGTGATTTGTAAAGCAGTGGAGCAAAGGAGTACAAGTTACACTACTCTCAAAAACCCACAAACTTTTGTTAAGTTGAAATGTGGTCTTCCATGGTATAAATTAAATAGGGTAAGCAGAAATGACCAATTTGAGGGGAAAAAAAAGTAAAACCAGTAGCACTTGCAGCCTCTGCACTCAGCAGTTGTGGTTAGATAAAGTATTTGGCACCAAACTCCCTCCTGCAGCATTCCAAGTCTGGTAAGGACTGGCAGCAAGTCAGCATTTCCTCAGAGTCAGGTGGGTCAGGATGGTCCTTTCTGCAAAGCCAGAAGTTCTGGCCCTGGCCCAAAGCTAAGCCCAGCTTAGCTGCTCCATCTGCTCCAGGCTCAAGGTGGATGAGAGCACATGGGGTTAAATCCTGTGGGAGAAACCACAACCCTGCTGCCATCCCACCTGAGACCCTCACAAATGCTCCACAATGAGAATTTTTCATTGCTTTAGCTCCAAATATTAACACTAACTCTTTCTGACTGTGATATACATTTTAAAGCCAACTTTCATTTTACCTCAAATATGTTCAATTTATGTCAAATGTATTACATGTAATGAAAATAATCTGAAGTTTTGATTTCAGAAACCACAGACCAATACTTCACTAGAAACAATTTTAGTAAGCTGCTGATTTATTCAAAACTGTGGAACATTTACTAAAGGGAAGAACAAATATAGAGAAGTGAAAATAGGGGTTAATAACTGTGTATCTTTATGGAGAGTAGAGAAGTAGTAAAGTTTAAATATTATATATAAAACATATACATACTTAGCAATTCTGTTCGTAGACACATTTAAGTTTGCTTTAAATATTTATGAACACTCACCCTATTTTGCACTTTGCAGAAATAAACCCCACACTATCAAAAACTTTAATGGCAGCTTGTTCTAAATTTGAAGAGCCATTTCACCCCTGCTAACAGGAGAAGCATTCTGTGAATGTCTACTTTTGCATCCAACTGCTTCACACTGCACTTCAGTATCTCCAAGATCATTCCTTTCTCCATCACATTGAACATCCCATTATCTCTCCTTTTTTTAACTTGGATGCTGAAATCCAGTATATATAAAAACCCTCAAAGCTCCACAGGTGTAGACAAGTGTCTACATTTTACAGATTTTGTCCAGACTGGCAATACAAGCCAAGGGTTTTGAAAAGAATCTAAAGCTCCAATTCCAATGCAACATTTAAATTCAGTTACAGTCATATATTGCTTATAGCTCTCCCTAGAATGGAAATATTCATTTTTAAAGATCTGGTGCACACAAGGGAAGGTTACTCTGCTTAATAGGAAGTCAAAATGGAAAGGGCAAAAAGAAAAGGTGAAAACTTACATTACAGGAGGCAACACCTGAAATATGCATCCCCCCTCAGGCCCTGAGCCAGAGTAGCTGCCAAACCTGAGCCTAAGAAACTCCACCCTCTGCTGCAGGACCAGTTTGGAAATTCCTGACACTTACAGGGACTAGTCACTCAGATTAACCTGGACAGAATAAAGAAATAATCCACTAATGGTTCATATCTCTTGGCCACTGAATGCCACTAACTCAGAATGGTGTTCCCAGCCTTTTCTAAAGGTGCCCTGAGCTCTGAGTAGCTCCTTGGCTGCCTTTGGGAATTACCAAACAGCCTGGGGATTGGAGAACTTTCCACAGTTCAACACTAATGAGGCAACAAATACGTTCTAATCCTAAGTATTTCATTAAAAAGTGATTTGGGAAACCTGCAAAAGTGACTCTTTAGCATTTGTTTCCCCTTATTCTCTCTCACCTCTAGGAAAAAGCAGAGTTAATTCCTGCTCCCTCACTGAGACACTTCCATATTTATCTACAGCAGGAAGGGTGGCACTTCCTGCACACCCTGGGATTGGAGCAAAGGTTGGATGTCTGTGACCACAAGCCCTCATGCAGATCATTTCACCCTGGATCAGCCTGTGTGTGCTTTTTAAGCTATCATACAATTTAGCCCAGAGTGACTTACCTATTTCACTGTTCTACCTAGGCAGAAATACTCTGCCACAGCACTGAACCCAATTCTTCTACTGAAACAAGAGCAGTCTTTGGAAAATAAAACATACATTTATTACCCCTCAAGGCTTCAATTTTACATTGAGGGAGCCAAAAAGAGTGCCTACACAGAGGTTCAGCCCAGCCAAGTGCTGTGTGTGCTGGCCCGGCTATCAGAGCACCTCATCCACACTGACTCCAAGCATTTTCCAGGGAAACCACAAGGATGTCCCATGTCCTTGGAGTTAGTGACCCATCAGACTTTTAAGTAAGGTGCTGAAATTTGAATGAAAGCCAAAGAGCTCCAATACACTGCAGAATCAATGAGACAATAGTTTGAGAGCTAAAGAGAGCCATGGCAGATGTAAATTATCCTATAACCTAATGCTCCCTGTCCCCTGAGTGAGTGCAAGTCAGCCATGGCAGGCTAAAAGAGGTTATGACAGCAGATAAACCCACAAGAACATCCTGAATGAGCAGAGCAGCTCCAGGGCAGATCCAGAGGGACTGAGGGAAGGCTTCCATGAAGAGATTGAAAGAATGACAAAAATTAAGGATAGCAGGGAGAGACATAGGAAGATTCAGGGGAGGGCTATTGAGGCAAATCCAGAGCTCAGAGAAGAGCAGGCTAAAACTCAGGAATGAGCTACACCTGCACCTGGGAGAGGAGGATATTCACTTAGTATTTGATCATTCCTCCTCTGTTGGCACAATGGGATCCTGAAGGGAGAGAGAACTAAAAGCAGACAAGTGGAGGGTTTGAGTAATGTCTCTGAAAGCAGCAAAATTCAGGTGGGCATAGGCACAGTGCCCAGCTGAGTGCTGGTAGCCAGGGAGATGGCAGGGTTGGAGAACAAATCTGCAGTGAGGAAGTGTGCTTGGCCAGGAGATTTCCTCCTGAGACTCTCCATGGAGGAAGAGTAGGAGTAAAGGAAGCAGAGGCTGGAGTGGGAAATGGGGCCTTTGAGAGGAGAGGAGAAGGCAGGAGAGGAAAGGACAGACACCATGACGCAGAAGGGGCAAAGGTGAGAGCCATGATGGCAGGGACAAGGCTGCAAAAGAAACTGCTGTGAAAGCTGCCCAGCTGAGCAGCTCAAATGTATTATCCCCTCTTGGGAAGAAAGGCAGAGAAAACAACTAAGGTCATGCCCAGCTTATTACAAATGCTGGGCACACACGGGGATCTGCACTGTCCCCACACCTGGCAAAGGGACAAGCCACATTCATCTGATATTACTTGAAAGTCCATCCAGATCTGAACTTCTGCCAAGTTCAGCAGGTTTCCAGGGCTGAGATTCCATTTCCAGCCCACTTTTACAAGTTGAAACAAAAGAAAAACAAAATATGGCTGCTTAGACAAAAGCATTTCCAAGGAAATAGAGATTTGTGGCTTATCTGTTTAGCTAGTCAACACAAAGCTAAACTGACAGAAACAGCTTTGAAGAAAGCAGATTTCCTTATAAATTCCACAAGACAAACTCATTCCCACAGCCACTTTTGCTGGCACACAAGCTACCCTGACTCCTCTTTCTCAGCTTTCTTACCTCCTCCTCCAGTTTCACCACCTTGGCCTGAGCGTTGTTCAGGGCCTGGTCTCGGATCTCGATGTGTCTCCGCTGGTCCTCGTTGGTGGAGCGGGCAGCAGCCAGCTCTATTTCCAGTTTCTCTTTTTCCCTCTGTGTTTCCTTGTCTGTGGATAAAAAAGTGATAGTTATCAATGCACAGCACTTGTCTCTGTCCAGTTTTCAGGAGCCTTTCACTCCAGAGGTGAAGGGAAAATTGCAATGGGACTTCTCAGAAGAAAGAGAATGCAAATCTAGTGCTAAGAGGGAAAAGAAAAGGACATGGCTTTCAAGGAAGAGAAGGACCTGTAATCCTGAAAAACAAGTATGATACCTTCAAGCAACAATGTGCCACAAAGATAGTGAGAAGGAACAGAAGGTGCATCACTCAGTACAGTTACTCAGGTAATTTGCTGTGATTATACAGATGGTTAGTGAAACTTGGCACTTCCTCACCTCTGAGATTTCAGCAGTGGAAAACAAACTGAGTAATTTTAATATCTCAGGCTGGGGAGAGAGATAGCAGACTGGTGTTCCTGAAAAACTTGTGTTCCTTTTTTCCACACTGACCCCCCAAACTGGAAGGGGGTTCTGTCCTTTCTCAGGGCAATATCTTCAGAGGAGGTATCTTCAGAAAACAAACCAGCAGTAAGAACTGCTCAGTCCTCCTCTACTGCCTGTAAAATTGACCCCCTGGGCCAGAAGTGAGGCACATACATCTGTTCTGTCCCTTCCCAGAGCAGACCTGCCACCCCAAACACAGCAGTTCATCCTTTTCTGCTGCTCTCCAGGAAGAGCTGGAGCAGCAATGCTGAGTGTTGCAGGAACAGGGCACTGCCTTCATAAAAACATAGATAGGATAAAAATAATTGGAGACTGGAGAAATTATCACAAAGGGTGTAAGGCAAAGCCACAACACAGAGCTGATGTCCTCTGTGTATGTTGCCATTCCCAGCTCAAACCAACCAGCTCCAAAGATAACATTAACCCACTTGCTGCATACACAACCACAGAATACTCCCTGAAGTGATCTACACCCAGCACTGATGACACCAGAGAAACTGCATTCCAGAAACCAATATCCCAGGACAAAGGAATGAGGACAAGGAGTGGAAGGCTTGAAAAACAGGAACGAGGTGCTGGGTGTTAGGACAGACTGCATATGGAGCACACAGGCCCATTTGTGCAAGCATGTGCATAACTATATTTACAGGACCACAATTACTCCCTTTCTTCTGCCAGCAAAGAGCCAGGAGCAAAGCTTTAGCAACACAGAGGAGCTAAAGATTCCCTTCTGCCAGGGAATCAACACAGCCCACACACAGGTTGCAAAACAAACCTGTCCACCAACAGCACCCAGAGCTCTGCAGAGCAAACCCAGGGCCAGCCCAGGACATAAGGACAAATGTCATCACATGATGGGGTTTTTTTTTGCCCATCTTTTCCCAGCATTTCTCCTCCACCCAGGAATGAGTTGCTGCCAGTGTGAGCACATTGCACTATACTGCAGAGACTGAGCTGCATTGAGACAGGGTGGCATTGTGCCAGCAGGTATCAGTCAGTGCTACCAGGCTGTTTGTTAATCTGGAAATGCTTGCAGTGAGGCTTTTGGAGGTTTTGTTGCACACTTTTCTCCAAAGGAGAACTGCTTCACTTGACAAGTGCCTGCAGCACCCCCAGAAATGCTGGGACTGATTAAATGCAGGACTGTGGCTTCCATGTTCATCCAAAAGGAGAGGCCCCACAGCTTTGACCTCCCCAGTTTCTGGGTGCACCTATGAACCTCAGTGTCCACCAGCAGAAGGAGAGACTAAACTCCCAGACTTCCCAGTACCACCAGGAGTTTGGAATTCACATCCTGCCAGCCATTTGCTTGCAAGGCAAACCACAAGGAATAAGCTAAAGATGACACAAGAGAGGGACACCAGAATCTGTCAGGGTAGCTGCAGTGTCTATTACACCACAGAAAAACTCTGTTTTGCAATTTTATTGTACTACCTTTTTATATAACAATTGGAGAAAAGTGAGCATTGTCAGAAGGGTGGAGCACACTGTGGGATGAGAGAAAAGTTGGCCCGACGCCGTCAGCCTCAAGACATTTCAGAACAAAGGAAAAGCAGCATTTCACACCCATCATTTTGGTTTGCCTTGTGATAAATCCACTGCTGTGGACACAATTCCTGACCCTCACCCAGCCCAGCAGACTGCAGGAGTGTTCATCATCTCCTTTATTTTTGCTCAACAGGATAGGGCAGTGGCAAACTAAAGAGGAAGGAGATAGAGACCTAGCAGGCTCCTCTCCTGCTGGCCTTAACTCATGCCAGGACTCCTGCTGGCTTGGGAAGGTTTCATTTCAAAGCTTTCAAGGAATAAAATAGATGGATAAAATATGTAAATTATGGGGCAAACACTAATTTTATGGTTTAACTGAAAATTACCTATGCTCCAATATCTCTAATAAATCCCACCAGATGGACTTTAGATACTGACAGAAAAGGAATTCTTGGATCCCTCCTCCCTTCTCCACTGCCAGCTTTGGGCTGCCACTGCCCTGATTTCTGTGCTGATCATTAACCTGCTGCACTGTCCTCCCAGGCAGGTGACTGGAGCTTTCCAGTGACCCACAAAGGCTGTGAAACTCACTTTGTGCAAAGAGCTGGGAGATGGTTTTCCGATTGTCTTCAGAGCCCTCAAACTCCTTCTCTGCCAGCTGCTTGTTGGCTGTCTCCATGCGTTCTGCAAAACAATTCAATACAAGCAAAAGGAATAATTAACAGCTTTAAGTTACATCTGCTCAGGGCATTCCTGATATTGGGGGAATGGATCTGCTAATTCTACAGCCTATGAGAAACTGGCACTCACTTTTGAAATGTTTTGAATTATGTCCTTAAGGAAATACACTCAATGAAACAAAAAAAGGTTAAAGTTCCAAAGAAATTATTTTAAACGTCTGTAACACAGAAGTTTATTTTTTCAATTTATGCCTTTATTTTTTCCACACAAATAAATCCCACCATGCAATTAAAAGATCTCTTATAACTCTCCACTAAATCTTAACAGGAGATTAAATTACTGTTGTCCAATTACCTTACTTGAGGGAATAGTGTAAAACCCTAAAAACAGCTTAACAGCTCTGCTGCTCCAAGCTGCTAAAAACTTGTATCAGTCTGTGAAAATTAGAATGAAATGTTTATGCTGTGTTTTATTATGAATAAGATTATTTAATGCAGGCCTTAGTGTACAGTACTGGGAAATGCATGGCTTTACTCCCTGGATGCAAAACAATTTCTGTGAGTCTTAGTAAAAGACGTGAGGCAGTGAGAGCATGCAGGATAATCAGAAGCCTTTCTTAAAAAAAATTAAACTTACAGTTTAAACAACTGTTTGTGTACCTTCAAAAATGTCAAATTGCAGATGATTTCCACCTTCCAAACTAATGTTTAAACTTTTCCCCCCAGTAAGGTCAAATACCACTCAACACCACTCTGCTGCCAGCCGTGGGGCTGCCTCAGCCTCTTAGCAAGAACCAGACACCAATAGCAGCTCACTCTGGAAAAGGAAGGGAGATCCAAAAAACCAGATGCCTACACTGATAAGGAATGACAAGACCTTCAGGAAGAACAGATACTCTGCAGTTTGTATGTCAGTGCAAAAAGGGTCACTGGACAGGAAATAAAATGAACGTGCCTGCTGTGGGATTAGGCAGTCAGCAAAACCTCTTTCCATTTGTGTAAACTGAACAAATTGTACAAATTGTCTCTAGGATATAAGACATGAGAGAATTCCAGGCTTGCATCTGGTTTATGGTATTTGGCTTATCACATGTTTCTTGTCAATGAGAAACAGGCTGGAAATGAAAGACTGCAGCCCTCTCCTAAACCTGTCTTTTCCATTCCTCCAGCAAGTGCTTAAAATCTCTGACTACTGCATGCACCTGAGTATCCTGTCATATTCCAGTCGTGTGAATTCTGCAGCAAAACTCTGTCCTGCCAAGTAAGCATAACAATAAAAACCCCCAGCACTGAAGAACAGAAGTTTTACTTCATTTACCTCTTAGATCCCTGTTGAAATCATGAAGCCTACGAATTTCTCCTTCCAGTTTGTTTCTCATGGCTTTTTCCAGGGCATCCCGCTTAGAGGATGATTTCTCCAGGTTTTTGTAGGCCTCTGAAACTTGCTGAATTTCTGTTTCCAGCTGCAGTGGAAGTGAAAACAAGCACTTATTTTTTTTCACTGACAAATTTCATAGTCTCAGACAGATTACTTTGTCTCAAGTGTTCTTCATTGAGGGAAACCTACACTTACACACTAAGTAAAAGTCTCAGATCCATGATGAATCCCTCTATAGAAAGAATACCAGTGGCTGAATAATTTTGCAATAAAATATGCATTATCCTTCATTTAGGATATGTTTTATCCTTCAGTGTAAATCTTCTCTGATCATCCAGAGCAGGAGATTCTCTCCTAACTCTCCTTGCTGGGCATGATTTGCTAGGGAAGTGTGGATCCACACCATAGCAAACCCCATCAGCATTGTCTAAAGCAAGTGATCAACAGGGAGGTGGAGGGAAGTGCATTTGTATCCTTCTGTCATTATCAGGAAGCTGTCAAACAATTATCTCAAGTATTTCCTGGCCAGAAAAATTCCAAAAAAATACAACCAAATGAACCTATGTCCCTGGTAAGAGGTAACATGGGGAATAATGAGTGTGGAAAGCCACACTGGTCACCTGAACTCAAGGACAAGCAGCCACACATTTTTCTGGCCCAAACACAGTGCAAAGAGCACAGCAAGGTCCATGAAGTCCTAAATTGCTAAGGAGCATCAGCTTTTCCACAGCTGCAAGGCAAAAGCAAAGCTGACCTGCTGCCCAGCTTTAAACCACTGGTCATCAAGAAGTTATTTCTGTGAGGCAGCATGGAAATACCTCCACACATGCACATTAATGATGGGTCTCACTGGGGTATTTCCTTCTAAATGTCTTAACATCATTTATTCTGCTTGTTCCACAAAGCCAAAGGTGGCAAATGGCTGGGTCCAAATCAAGACATTAAGTTTTCATGGAAATTGTGTGGTGTTGAGAGAGAGACAAAAGGAGTGTTAGTCCCAGTCCTGCAGTCCAAATGTCTTTAGTGTAGCCATAGCAGCACTGCTTGCCCTGCACACTGTGGTGCCAACCAGTTTGTAGCAATGTCCTCTGAGCCTCCTTGAGTGGCTGTGGTCTTGTGCCACGCCAAACAGGCCCTTCCTGCAGCTCTGAAGTCTTTTAGGGAAAATGAAACCTGCTGCTATCATGGACAAGCCTTAACTTAGCCAAGCAGTCAGCCTCTTCAGCAGCTGAGGAGGATGTGCTTCTGAGCATGGTCAATGAACTGTTAGCAGAAAACTGAAGGCTTTGATTCCATCTTCTGCCAAAGTTAAGCTGCTGCCCAAAGGCACAGGACACAGACTAATCAATCTGCATACCAAAGACTCTAAAGTACCTCATCAATCCCTTCAGCACAGGAATCCAACACTTGCAGATTAAATGATTCAATTAGGGACTAGACCAGAGACAGGAGAATGCCTGAATTACACATCCACCCACCTTCTGCAGCCGGGCCACCTTCTCATAGCACCCATCCAGCTCCTGCCGCAGGGACCGGTTCTCCTCAGACAGGATTTCCACCATTTGCTGGGCCCTGGACACGATGGCAAAAGGATCCACTTGCACCTGCTGGTATGGGGAAGGGATCTGCTGGGCTCTCATGGAGTAGGAGTCTCCTTGCTGCTGCTGCTGGGGGCCCAGGAAGGGCTGGCATAGTCGGTACAGATCCCCCTGCTGCACTGGGTTGGACAGGAAAGGCTGCTGGGGCCGGGGCAGAACGCCAGGGTCTGCCTGGCTGGGAGTCAGAGGTTGCTGGTGCTGGGATGGGGACAGCCTAGAGGGTGGAGGAGACTGGAGCAAAGTCAAAGATCCCAGGGATGTCAAGGAAGAAGTTGGGCTGTGGTGGTGAGGTGGTCTCTGTTGTAACTGCAGCTGCACATCTGGGTTCTGCCTGGAAAACAGAGAGCACAGGCTCCATCACAGTCATGCACAGGAAGGTGCACAAAGCAGGGACAAGCTGTGTAGCTCCTGTGCACAGGTCTTCCCATACAAAAGGCTCAGGTGAGGCTTTCTTCCATTTAAAAAAACATTTCAAAATCAAATCTTTAGCAGAAAATTTATCCTAAGGGCACAAAAGTGTTTCCTAGAAACTATTTTTTTTTTTACAGAAGTACTAAAAGAAAGTGCATCAACAACTACCGGCCAAAATTATTTTCATAACTTTTCTCCACACTTTGTGGATAAAACTGCTCAACTAAGGACTGCTAGGAACAGGCTCTTTTGTTCTGGCCTTAAATGTGCCATCTGTCATCAAGAAAACAATTAATTTTCTTCTGCAAGCCAGGATAGAGAGTTGAAAGCATTGGCTAAGCTTGATGCTACTATTCCAGCATCACTGATCTGAGCTTTCTGAAATATCAATCAATAAACTGCAGCCTGGCTAAATGAGACAAATAAAGGATATGGAAACCAGCCAAAGAATCAGAAGCAGCATTTTCATTCCACCCTGCCCTGACCTATGCAGTAGGTGTGCTTACTGCTCCTAACAATAACTCTGCTGGCTATCAGAGACACATCTAACAATCTATAACCTGCCTGAGTCCACCACAGAACTAAATCCAAGCTACACCCTCTGACATTTCCCAGGCTCTGGAGATCCCCAGCTCAACTCCTGCTGCATCAGCCAAGTAAGAAATCTCCCTGAGAAGACTGTGTGGATTTATCATGCTTGGATGACCTCAGGAGGCAGGATTTGCTTTCTCCTCCAAAAACATTCAACCTTTAACTTCTCTGGAGGTTCTTTATTCTAACAGTTGAAGTCCCTCCCTCTTCATGCTGCAGCCAGTCTCCCCTTCAGCATGGAGCTCAGGCCAGAGCAGACCCAGCCTGGCAGCTCAGTGTGTCCTGCTGCTCTGACACAATTCCCACCCTTTGGGATGCACTTCAGCCCTGCAGCTGGAAAAGCACACAGTGTTGTTCCACCCGGCCAGAGCTGCTACAGAACATCCCCCTGTGCTCCGAGGAGGGACTCCTGCACTGCAGAGGATGGACAAGGCAGCTCAGAGCATTCCCACAGCACCAGGAACAGACAGCAGGGAGCAGGAAGCTGAGCTGGGAGCTCAAGGGTTACACACAACAATCCTGAGCCCAAGTTCAAACACTCAGCACCATCCTTCCTGCTCTCCAAGAAAGAGGGAATCACTCCTTGCACCCACCACTCACATCTGGGCTTTACTCACATCTGGCAGCAGCTCTCAGCCCAGCACAAGGTTCACTATTTCAGCATCATGCCCTTCATGTCTCATTGCCCTGCTTCCCTGCAGAGAAACCTCCAAGTTCCTGCTCAAATTCCTTAATGGAGAAACAAATCTAGCCTTTGTTAACTAAGAAAAACAAAGAATCACTGCTCTAGCTACTGTTTCTCTCCTTCTCACATTCAAGGTGATTGTGGTGCCTGCCAGCAGCATCATTTCAGGAGCTGTATTTCCCCAGAAATGATCATTTGCAGCATGAGGATTTCAGGGGTCATGCAGAAGAGTGATGTGCAATTAATTTCCTCAGGAATGTTCAGTTTAGTAGCAGCAATTTGGTTCTTCTCCTCCCAGGGGGGCAGCTCTACTTATTGTTGCACTGATTTCATTAACTTCATTTGCCAGTTCTCCTAATGAAGAATGAGGCAAAACCATCACAGGCCATGCTCAAGGTCACCTGGTTTGTCTCAGGTGGTTTCCTGCTGCTTTCTCAGCTCACCCAGTTGTGTGCAGAGTTAAAACTTTGCATCCTCACAAACCACTCATCTCCCTGAGTTTACTCTTTACCTATCACCACAGCTCTGCTTTGATGTTGTAATCAATTAGGGAATAACCTTGCTGTGACATTTCATCTGTGATGACCTACAGAGTTAGATCAAAAAGAAATACATTGCCAGTCTGCCTCATGGGTGCAAAAAACCAATTTTCAACCCACAAAACACTCTTTTCCAGTTTGAAAACAACCTGGAGCAGTTACTGAGGAAGACTGGTGTCAGTGAATTAATCTTAAAAGCCTCATGAGGAAGATTTAAATGCCAGTGTTAACATTTTGAGCTATTTGACTAAAAACATCTTGTTATTCTGTCAACAGAGACCCAGTGGCAGAACCTTGCCATCCTAAGCATCAATGAGATGAACAAAATAATGGCCACAGAAACACAACAGCAGCACTTTAATTCTGAAGGGCCAGTGGAACTGACATGCCTTGTAATGATCCTTTTTTTTTAAACCTATTGTAAAGAACAACTCTAGGAAATCATGGCTGAGCATTTCTAAACAGGATACATTTCCAAGAATTCCAGCATCTTGGCACTCACATCCAAAGCCTCTCATAGTCTTGAAATTGTATCAATCTTGTGGGCTCAAGCTAGAACATGAGAGCTTGGAGCCTCTAGTTCTGTGGCATTACTAACAGCATTAAAGCTTCCAAAATGTCCCAAATGCATTTATATTCCCAGCAGAATGAGACAGCACAACTGGGTTAATACATCCTAAAGAATTATATTTTAAAAATATCATCTTTTTAAAAATTGCATTAAAAATCCTAGTAACCTCATAGTGACACCAGACTTATTAAGATCTTGCATGAAAACTTTTGCATACACATTCAAAGAACTTTTTGGCATTCCCACTGCTTACAATTTTGTCTTATAAAATGCTTACATATAATTTGTGGGTAAAAAATACCTGGCTCTGGGATTTCTTTATATTAACAAGAGAAATGAAGAATTTATTTCTCTGGTAAAGCAATTTGGGGTTGAGAGAGTCAGAAAGGTAAACGAACACAATTTGGATTTTTCAATATTTTTATGCTACACTGCAAAATGTAAAGGTAAAAACAACTATTGGTGTCTCTTAACAGTATTGCTGATAAAATGGTAGCAGAAAATTCCCTCCATGAGAGAATGAGTCCTCAGGTAACCCCACAACAGCAATCAAAATTTGATCTGAACCAACCACTTCAGAAAAAATGCAGACTCTCAAAACACATATACAACAAAATTACACAACCTCCTTCCATTTGCCTCAGTGTCACAAAGACCTGAATAAACCAAATGCAGGGGGAAAACAAAACTCACAGCAATTATCCCCACAAGTGTTTGGGTTTGAAAGTATGACTTTAAGGGCCACTTCTCTGTGCACCAGGCAGGAATTTCTGCTCTCTGGCATGGGCAGAGGAACTCCACAGAGGCCAAGTACAAACCTGCATTTATGGCTCTGGAACCAGCAGGGTGAGCTGAGCTTTTGGGGCAGGAAGGCAGAGCCAGGGAGCGAGGGCAGCTCTGCAGCCATGGGGTGCTCAGGCTGCCAGGACAGAGGGACACACACAAGGTCTGTGGCACAGCAGCACAGTGGGGAAGGCAGAAGAATGGATCAGGAAAGATCTCTGGCTCGTTATGGTTTTTTTCTAATGCCTTCCCAGCTTCTCCTGCCTGTTTCATGTTCAAGAAGCTCCAGTCGCCCTCCTGCACCGAGCAGGAAATGCTGCCCGCGGGAGGGAGCAGGCTCCACTCCATTACACAGCCGAAATCAAACCCAGGAATTTTTGTTCTGCTGCCCAGTCACACCTGATTAGCCCCCACTTTGATGCTGCTCAGGGGAACGCAGTGCACACGGTGATTCACTAATTATGGGACAAATTCTGCAGACCTCCCTCTCAAAAACTTTCTGTGAAGTCGATGGGATTAATCACCACAGCAGGAGCTCAGGCACTTGGGCTCCAGACAGAGGATGGCGCTTGAAGCAGAGAGACAAGAAGCTTCATTGCACCCAAAAAAGCACCAGACAGGAGCTTCCTCTGCACCTAAAAATGCATCAGACAGGAGCTTCCTCTGCACCTAAAAATGCATCAGAAATGAGCCTCCTCTGCACCCAAACCTGCATCAGACAGGGGCTTTTTCTGCACCCAAACCTGCATCAGACAGGAGCTTCCTCTGCACTCAAAAATGCATCAGACAGGAGCTTCCTCTGCACCTAAAAATGGAACAGACAGGAGCATCCTCTACACTCAAAAATGCATCAGGCAGGGGCTTCCTCTGTACCCAAAAATGCACCAAACAGGAGTTTCCTCTGCATCTAAAAATATATCAGACAGGGGCTTTTTCTGCACCCAAAATGCATCAGGCAGGGGCTTTTTCTGCACCCAAAGCTGCTCCAGCCCTCGCTGTGCTGCCACAGGAGCCCTTGTAGCCCCAGGACACGGAGCCCAAGGCACCCCTGCTCTGCTCTTAGACTGGTGGGTTGTTTTCACTACCAATGCTAAAGTGCAGCTGAAGTATTAGGGAGAGAACCCGACTCTGGAGCTTCACATGTGGCCAGCCCTCTTCTAAACTTTCTGTAAAATTTCCAAATAACAGCAGAGATGCCTCCAGCATGCCCGGTATTTACATTAAACCAACATCATTACCAACATACACTGTTCCCAAACTTGCACCGCCCAGGAGCAGGTGAGGCAAACTGTTTGCAGACTGGTTTAAACTTACCACACAGCCCATTCCTTTCCCAGACTGGGGAGGGTGAAGCATGAGAATGCTGTGAATTCCCCAATGTTTATCTTGCTCAACGAGTTTTATTTAACCGCATCATTAGGTCACCCTCAAATTCCCCCGAACAATGAGGGGAAAAACCCGCAGAAAAGGGTGTGGCTTCGGGAGCACAGAGAAGGGGCTTTGTTTCCTTGACGCACAATTCAAAAAATGCACACATTTACCAATCCAAATGGATCCCGATAAAGGCTGAGCCGCGGTGCAGGAAAACTGGAGGCTGCAAGGACGCTCCTGGTGAGAGGCAAAAGCTCTCCCCGGAGCTGTTTGCCTTTAAAATCCCCACACACCATCACCCAGCTGCACCTTTAGCAACACAGAAGGTTTCTTGTCTAAATGACAGTTTCTCTTACAGCATGTGGGAGAGGGAGGGGAATAGAGGGCTCGCTGCCTTCCTTTGCTACGCTGCTCTGTAATTTATGGATTAGTCTTGCAATTGTTCTACTGCTCCAGCATTTGCCTGCAAAGGAAACCTCTCCTCTGTGCAGCTATTTAGGTTAAAAAGTAACCTCATTAGATTCCCAGTGCTTTGAAGACAAATTTCAGTTGCTTCCCCTACTGGAAACGTTGCCAGCTGAACCTTTCTCCTCCCCCTCCTTCCCCCCACCATGTTCTTTCAAAGCAGCCAGGATCCATCCAATACAGACAAAAATCACCCTGTCTAGAGGAGCTGACTGTTGGCGTGTTTTCAAATACCTCTCCCTTGAACAGCAAGCAGGCTACATCTCACTGCATATAATATAAGGAGTATTTCTGATGCAGCAGAACCACTGAGGAGCTGTTTCCCTGTCCTGTGTGCACAGAGGTTTGAGGCCTTTGAATCTGCAAAAACATTTACAACGAGCTTCTACAATCATTACCCCCCCTAAACCCTTTACTTCCCCTTTTCCTGGCCTCTTTATTATTTATTTAGCCAGATCAAAGGGCCTTTTCATCAGGCTTGTATGCTGCTGAAGTCATTTCAGATCACAAACAATGGTGGACAAACTCTGAAAATAGCTCCTCATAGGGCTAGGAAGGTTCTGAGCAGATTCAAACTCCCTAAAGCTCAGACTCTGCTCCTAAATACTGACTGGTTTCTTCATGCTCCCCTCAAAATGGGCAAACACAAATTCACAGAGACCTCTCCATTTACATCCTCTCGTTGCTCCTCTGAATTATCCTTTTAGCTTCAAAATGAGGCCAAAATCATTACACCAGATCCCACCTGGTCAGGCAGAGGTGAGATGGTATGGGAACAGGTAAAGTGAGGCTGGGGTTTTAGCCCACCTTAATAAAACTTCATCTTCCCACATGGACATCAGTGTTTGGCTCAAGCCAAATCCAGCTCTTTATCTAGAGGGAACCAGAACAGGCTGAGATTTCAAATGATGCAAGAAAAATGAGCAAAAGCTGAACAAGCAAGCCTGGGATGAGGCACAAAGCATATTCAATTTTCCTCTCCTACACTTCAGGCCACTGGAAATAAAATTCTAAAAACTCTACAGGACTCTCAGAGGTGATTTTTGCTACCTGCACCATTATTGCTTTCATTCATTTTCTCCTGTCCTATGTGATGCACTTTTAAGAAAAATCTTTTGTCTGGCGGATGTAATTAAAGAACAACCTAAGTCTTGGAATAAGTAACTACAAGTTTCTACAATGAATCACACCATAACTTTGGCTTTTGTAGCAAAGCTTTTGTGAGGCTCTGGAGCCTCAGCATTGAACTTCCCCATACCATAAAATCAAGTTGGCTTGTTTTTTTTTTTCTTTGTAAAAAAGTATCAGGCCTCAGCATCTCTTTTTTTTGTTGGATTTTTTTTTTTTTTTGTAAAAAAGCATCAGGCCTCTAGTCAGCTCCTGAAGCAGGTAACAGTCGTTCCAGACAGTCTACAGCTGAACACAACATGTCATCTCACATAATGAAGATGGGGTCTTTGTGGAAGGAAAACCTGCCTCAGGAGTTTCATATTGTCATTCCCTACGTGGCTGTTTTAGTTTTGTATTGTCATTCATGAACTGAGTTTTATATTGTCATTCCCTACCGTGGCTGTTTTAGTTTTACATTGGCATTCATGGACTGAGTTTTATATTGTCATTCCCTACATGGCTGTCACAGGGCTTGTTTTAAGGTCTCTCTTACCTGACTGAGCCATACTCAGGGGGATGCTGATACCTCATCATGGGCCCATCAGATCTTCCCTGCTGGCTCATGCGATGCTCACTATAGAAATGCCCCGAGTCCTGAGGCTTGCAGTTCATAGACGGGGTGGACACGTTTTTGTAAGGGTACTCTGGGGGAGGCCCCCGCTGCTCCATTCCTTTGATGCTGGGCTGGGAAGGGGGCTGCACCGAGTTCTTGTAGAACTCATTGGAGCCAGAATTTTTGTAAGGGTCGCTGGACTGCTGGGGAGAGAGCGGGGACAGCGGGGACAGAGGCGCGCTGGTGACGGGCGCGTGGGCCTTGACGCCGCTGGTGGCCAGGGACAGCTGCATCAGCCGCTCGCTCAGGGAGCGCACGTGGCCCTGCTTGAGGTCCTTCAGCCCCTCGTCCTGGTGCACCTTCCCCGGGCTCACCCTCTGCACCGTGGGCCTCCCCTCAGTCCTCATCTTCTGGTTGGTGACGCCCGTGACGTAGAAGGCGGCCCCGACGCTGGCGTGCGGCTGGCCCCGGAAATACTGCGACTGCACCTTGGCCTCCTCGTAGGTCGGCAGGTCCTCGCTGTTCTGGAGGCGTGGGGAGAGCTGCTTCTCCATGATGCTGTTGTCCACCTGTATCTCCTGGCCCTGGGGCTCCTGGCGGGCAGCATGGGTGACCAGCTGGTGCTCCTGGGAGCTCAGCCCTTCGTTCTGAGGGGCCGGGCTGCCGGTGCTGCTGAAAGGGGGGGCATTGCCTGTGGCTTGCTGGTGTAAGGCCAGAAGGTTGCGGTTGTCATTTGGGTTCCCGTATCGGAGCTGCTCCTGCAGCAGGCGCTGTAAAACTGTCGTAGCTGCTTGCTCTTCTGAATTCCTCATCTCAAACTGTGGTGCCTTTTGGGTGGAATGTAAAAGCTGCCCTTGACCTAAGGAAAGGAGACACGGTTATTAGCGCCTGAGTGGATGGAGGGAGAGATATTCAGGAGCGACTGCTTGAAATGCAGAAAAAAAGCAGGTTAGATTACCAAAGGTTCCCATAACAATGGGGGTCATCAAGGCCCGTGGAGACCTAAGAAGGACGTGCATGCCCGGGGGGCAAAGCCTCACAAAGGTGATGAAAGGTGACTTGAAAGTTTATAGGCAAATCAATCTGCTGCAAGCAGTAGGGATGCGTGCCAAATACCTCAGACAGCATCTCGGGCAAAAAGGAGACGTGGAATTCACAGGATGATGGTAAAAATGCCTGAAACCTGTTTGCTTTATACTTGGAGTTACCAACAGTGAAATACACTTCCCATATTTGTAGGCAGACAAGGATTGAAGTGTGAAATCAGCAACGTGTCGGTTTCAAGGGAAAGAAAAAAAACAAAAAAGAAGCCCATTGAGATAGCATATGGTTCAAAAGAAGTAAAGAAATCTCTCGGCTTGGATAAAGCAATCCATGAATACCTAGTTAGCCAGCAGGTTTTCAGAGTTATGAAATGCCCAGAGTGAGATCAGCACCTCTTCTCCCTGCTGCAGAAAAGCCCAGGCACGGTGCAAGTGAGGACTCGGGAACTTCCTGCTGTACAAAGGCAACCAAATCCTCACACACATCTAAATATCCTCAGCGGAATGCATGCAAATGCAAGGGGAGGAAAAAGAGTTGTCTGATCTAAGGAACAGTAAAAGACCTCTGAGTGGCAGGAAAAAACACTGTGTCCCAATGAGAGAAACACAAAGAGCCAATGTCAGGCACATCCTAAGCACAGATTAGGCCAGTGACCAACAGCAATTGCATTTTGCTCAGTCTCCCAGTGGATTCAGGAGTGTGTCATGGAAACTCAGGCCCATTGGCCTTGCCTGAGTTGAAATATCAAAAATTAATGATACCTTTGAGACATGTAACTGAAAGCAGAGCTACTTCTGAGCTAGAACAGCTCAGAACAGAGCTCAGCCTCACTCGCTGGCCAAGGTACAGCTCTGCCCTGACAGCAGAACACGTGTTGGTGTTCTAGCATTTTCTTTTGTCTCCTCTTTTCTGTATTACATTGTCCCTCAGCAGAAGGTAACTTGTTCCCAACAGTTTGTTCTGTGGCAGAACCAGGAGGCCTGAAGGGTCTGCTTTGTGCTGCACCTCCACAACCTCCCCGTCTGCTCCCTCAGACCAGCCAACCCTGCAACACAAGGACTCCCACTGGGCACACAAAAGCCTCCTGCAAATCTTAATGAAGAGAAAGTTAAAATCCACCTCATTCCAGGCTGCCCACCACGGCAGGAATTCAGGCCCTGTTAGCTGACCTAGAATGTGACTCCTTTGAAATGCTGTTTGAAGTGGCACATACCTTTGTCCTTCACTTGCAGTTCCCTGGGAAGGAGGAGCAGTTCTGCCACATGGGGGGACACACTCAGCCTTCCTCCTGCAAACCCAGGACCTCCACTCAGAGATGGCTTCAGGCTCCTCTTCAGCAGGCCTGATCACTTGATACTCTCCTCGCTCCCAAAATAATTCTGAGGAAAGCATTGAAAACACCATTTTAACCAGCAGATGAGACCCTCAAAATAATAAACCTTGGCCCATAGTTCAGATTTTCCTTTTGCAGCTTCTTGTTTTCTCCCAGAGCCCAACAATTTTGATCCCTTTAGGATGAATGAACCCCCGCGTCCCCAGCAATCTACTCCAGCTGCTGCTTTAATCATGACCATTTCTGCTCCAAGATTAAATGTTGCCAAGTAATGCTTTGTCCCATCTGTGCCTCCAAGTGAAACAGTGATTAAAACCTGCTAATTCTTTGACTCCATTGTTTTATTTTTTGCTCAGAATGAAAGCTGCAGCACAGATGAGGATGCCCTGTGCTTATGGCTCCTTTGCCAGTGGTGCTGAGTATTTCAAACTGTGTCAGCAGAAATCCTCTGCTGGATGGTGACACTGTGAAATGCTTGATAAACTTCAACACACTGTGCCTTAGAAATGACTGTGAGAGTGATCAGTTTGTGAATATTAGCTTTATTTTACAGACTGGGAAAGTCAGGGGAAGAAAAGGACACTGACAAGAGTTTATGCCAGAAATACATTGCAGAGCACAGCTCTAATTCCCAAAACACTCTTTAATTACGTTACTTTTTTCCTTCAGAATATGAAGCAGTAAAGAAACTTTAACCATTGAGAGGAGAAGCAGGAGAATACAGAACAATGTGTATTTAGGCATGTTACAAGAGGCAGTTACTGAAGGTGTCCTAAAGAAAAAGCAATGCAAAAGATGTGGAACATATTTGTGCACTCAGTGTGTTCATACTTTAAGAAAAGGCAATGAAAACAGAACTAGTGAAACTAAAAATATTCATTGATACGTATAATTTAACTTAATTTCCTGGAATGTTGCAAAAAATAAAGTGAACAGATGTAGTGAAGGAATGCAGACGTGGATACTTCTGTCTCTGACTTATTACAGCACAAATCCACACCCAACAAAAACTATCTCAGATCTGGAAGTTAAATACTTGAGGTGTCAACAGCAATTTCAAGGCACATGAACAATATCTAAGGAGAGAACAAGGCAGTGTTGTGTGGTGTGGTACTTCAAGATGGTGGTTGAAAAAAGCAGCTAATGTCAAATTCTTAACTGGTGACTTAGCTCAAGAGGGATATATTGAAAACAGCTGCCAGCAAATATGCAGGAAAGAACCTTTAAAGCAGGCATTAAAGATAGCAGATAACTAGAGCAATTTCTAGCCTCTTTTCTCAGTGTTGCACAACAGAAGTTAAGGATTCCTCATCCCCCCCACACCAGAATCATCACTGACTCTTCTTTTTATAATTTTTTTTAAAACCAAGCTGCCCTGAGCAACCCTTTTTATTAGAGTATAAAAAGGCTTTTATTATGCAATATGATGCTGCCTTTCCACCCAAAGATTTCTTTTGTCTCAACTGGAAAAATCTAAGGAGGTGGTGGTGGGGGGGATTGTTTATTTTTTTAATACAAAGATACAATCCAGCTTGAGATTCAGCCTCTCTGCCTTAAAGATTTTTTTTCAACAGACAAATCCAATCTGTGCATGTTTAACTCCTTCAAATGCTCCAGGAACCATTTCACACGCAGAGCTTCACTCCTCAGCACTACCAGCTCATTCTGCTGAGCTGATGGAGGGAGGGCACAGTTCACACTGAAAAACATTTGCTGGAACTCAATACTACTAATTTTAGTGTGGGTGTAAACTAGAAATCAACCTGGAAACCCAAAGCAAAAGGTGGGCTGAGATATAATATGAAGATATTCTGGCCAACAAATCCGCTTTCTTTAAATACCAACTGGTAGCCTATTTTTTTCCAGATTTATCCCATTATTTTTAATTAACAAAGAAAATCTTGTGCAACTAACTTGGGTGGCAACATTCCTGGAGTCTGCTTTCTGAGCAGGCTGAAAACTCCTGGCAAAACCAGTGAGTTAACTTTTCTATTAACAAAACACAAAAATGAACAGTACAATTGGTGCTGAAGCCCATGTGTTATTTATTTGGACACCAAACTCTATTTTTTTTGTCAGGCTCTTCCAGCAATTTCAGTTTTCACTGTGCCAAAGATGGAAATTAGTGAGATGCACTGGAAAAGTTATGATAGAGCTGGAAGGAAATTGGGAAGGTTCTGTAGATACTTTAAACAGACATATTTGGGGGTTTAGCCTACATCTATTATGATTGATAGGGCTGAAATCAGAGTGACAAGAGCTCTGCCAAACTGTATTGATTGGATGGTGCACTTTCCATAGCCACAAAGCCTAGAAACACCTTTTCCAGTGGAAAATTCAGGTTTAGATCAAATCTCATCCAAGCAACCACAGTGAGATTTCCCAGGCTGAATCAATTTTGCAATTTGCTCCCAAGCATTGCAGCTCTATCATCTTACACCTCATTCTAAACTCTGGTCTGAAATTACTGCTGGTAATTTGAGGGAAACATCAGAACCTAGAACTGGTAGAACTAAGACAGGAATTGCAAATAATGCTTCACCACGCTGAGATCAAGAATGGGCACAAAATGGGGGTAGTGTAGGTACTATTTAAGGAAGAAAAGCCTCATGTTTGCAGGGCATTGTGTAAAAACCCAGTAGCTGAGGCTTCTGTCTTAAACATCATGTAATTATGCACAGGAACCTTGCCAGTCCCTCGTGAGGAAGGAAGATTAATGAAGAATTTAAAATGATAATACTGTCAGGCTGTAGGGAACCAAAGCAGCACATTTCTGTACAGCATGCAAATATTTTCCAGCATTATAAAAATAAACAAGCTTAGACAAGTGAGAGACTCACCACTGTTTGATGAGTGGCTCTAATGCTATAGCTCAATTAACCTGCATGGAGCAATAATAACCTCACAAGCAAAGAGAAGCATCTTTCTTTAGCTTGTGAAACCAAGAGGAATGCAAGAGTCCCTGTGAGGACAGCCTGTGCATACTTGCCCAGAATTACTGCTTAGCCAAGGAGCTAATTAGCTTACACATCAGGTGGGATGGGAACAGGTTCACCACCTCATCAGGGCTGCACTACAGTTAAGCACTTTCAGTTTTACTCCTAAATTCTGTGTCACTCACACGCCAAACAATCCAGTGTCAGACTTCAAACTCCAGCAGCAAATTCTGCAGAGCAATTCTGTGGTTTCTTAAAGGATGTGCTTGTGACACTGCTCATCCTGGCTGGCAGCAGGGGATGAGGGGATGAGATGCTACCAGGCAGATGAAGTTTTTGGCTGGTTTTTAGGTGCTGAGCTTTCTTCAGTCAGACCTGCACTCTGTAATAGAGGAGGGGACAGGAAACAGTGTGGAAAGGACCAGCTGTGAGGTCCCTGGGCAATACTCCCATGCTGAGTCACCCCTGGGTAATGGAAACACTCTGCTGCTCCATGGCCCACGCAAAGCCCAGCAGGCTGATCCCTGATCCTGCAGAATTCACTCAACCTGTGTCGTTGAACCGTGGCTGTTCTGCACCAAGGCTCACTCTGGAGTGGCTGGAAGCATCAGGGACTCAGAGGCAAGGTCCCAAATTATTTAATGACCAGTGGAGGTTACCACTGCTTTCTTCCAGTCCTACCCAACCAGGAGGAGGAGGAGAAGGGAGAGAATACACACCAGGCTAGTCCTGGAGAATAAAGATTCCCAACGTCTGGCGCCAACACCCAGACCTGCAAGGCAGCACCCAACAAGTCCCAGCATTGTGAGATCATTTTAGCACCTGCTCCTAACCAGGAGGAGTTCCAGACTCCATCCATAAACACCTCCCCAGCTCCCATCCAACCCTCCTGGCCCTGCCTGCCTCCATCTGCTACCCCTGGCTCAGGTGATCCCGCAGGGTGGCACCCAGCAGGTGCATGGAGTGCTGCCAGCATTACTCATCTTCATTCCAGAAGGGCAGAGTCACCGGGCAAACAAGAAAAACTTCCTTCTTTTAACGAAAAACAAGAACAATGTCACCCGGAGGGGGGCAAATAAGATGCATACCCATTGTATTAGATCATCGTGCTGCAGCAAGGAAAGGCCAGGAGAACAACCAAACACTGGTCCTGGTTTTAACAACTCTCCCTGCCAAACTGAGTCCACCTGAGCCAGGATTAGGCTGTCCCTAATCCTGCCCCTCAAACATGTCACTGGCACAGGGAAGCCTGGCAGGCTGAACAAAAGGCAGCAAGTTGCTTGGCCTGGCTGGAGATAAATAAGTCAAGACATCAAGATGGGAAGATCCCCTCTAAATTACATCTCAAAGGAAAAAACTGACAAGACCTTACTTGACCTTTGAATTACTGCTCCCCTCACTAAAAAGTATCAATTTCTTCACAGGGAAGTTCCTATAATCTTCACCAACATAATTCAGGCTTTATATTACAAAGGAAAAAAAGAATAAACACTTACAAAGCCCAGTATAAATAGGAATGTGTAGTGGCTTTTAAGCACTTTGAAAAGAATGCTTTGGGATTTCAAGTTCCTCCCTAAAATTTTAAAAGTGACAGGAGCAGGACAATTTATTCTCAAAATACCAGTCTAATAGGAAAACCAGCTGTTTTTATGGAGAATATTTCTACATGAAGACATCACATACCCAATTACTTACACTGTTATGCAGCACTACCTAACCCTGCTCACACATGTGCACAGTCACAACCCTGTAGGGGAGGTTCTGCCATTTCTGCATCATTAATGAAACACAAATTCCACTGCTACCAACTCCAGAAAGGCCAAGATCTCACCTTTTAGATGTCTTCTTGCTAAAACCTTCAAGCTCACTCAGCTGCAGCCACACCAGGTCTCATTTCAGAGAAATTCCTCCCAGCACAGAGCAAGCAAGATTCCTCTGCCTCAAACTCCAGCGATTCCCAGTTATTATCTCTGCAGAACTGGGGAATTGCTGCAGTTTGAACTCGAGATCAAGCTTTGTTTTGTGTTTTGAGAACGCTCCACTTCTGGCTGCTGCTGGCACTCTGGCAGCGCCCTGCTTCTGTCGTCAGCAGCCCCTGTCCCACAACCATCCCAAATATGCCTCAGCACCAGTTTCATTGCATTGTGTGGTTTCTCCATTCCTCCCCTGATTTAGTCCAGGCCTCTCCTCGGGGCTCTCAGATAATGAAAACCATGTGAGAGTAAAATGTAATCTTCAAACACGCAAACCAGTTTCATGTGCATTATCAGAAGGGAGCAAAATGTTGACAGTGCATCATTTGTCCCTACAGATAGGATCAGACTCTTTTAATTGCTGCTGAGATAAAAAAAAAAAAAAAAAAAGAAAAAAAAAAGATTGGAATCACCATCTAGGTTAAAAATAAAATCAAAATTCGAAGCTAAAAGCTTAAGCAGTCCTGAAAACAATGGAAATATGATCCTCAAAGAGATACATCCATTTTGTGCCACCTTAAGGTAGTTTTTCCTCATATGTCAATTGTGGCATCCTGAAAATTTATATCGTAAGTTGACACAAATAAAAAATGTAGGTGGAGGAGGATGCAGAGAAGAAAACAACCACTATGGAATTTTCTGGCTTTTTCTAGCAATACCACAATTTCAACTATTTTAAGCCCCATATGGAGGAGCTCTTCTTATTTCAGAATGCTGTTTCACAGAATTTAAAGGGACTAGCCACAGAATCCAGAAAGCAGGCAGGAATGTCCCCTCCTTTGGTCTCAGGTCTGCTTTTTGTTTCCTTTAGAAAAAGAAACAGCTAAAATACAGATAAATTGCCAATTATCAGCCAGAGGTGCTGTGGCCCAAGGAAGGGCACAAACCCAGTGCAGTACTGGGACAGCCCAACAGTGAGAAATCTCAGTGGGTGTCATGGGTTAAAAGCATGAATTAAAACTAAAACTAAAATCCTACAGAAGATCCAGCCCACTGTATTTTTAGACAGCAAGGATGTTATAAAAGTGGTTTTGGTGTTGTTCTTTTATCATAACCACCTGGGCTTTTCATGTGCACCTTGTAAAAAACCTTTAATTACCTATAAGATGATTAATTGAGCCTCACCACCACACTGGGAGGACGATATTACTCCATTCATTTTAGCACAGTGGTGACTGGCTAAGCCTTGGCCTATATTGATGTTTTTTGTTGCCACAACTATGTCACTCAGGGAATTGATTTCTTTCAATGTGAGCATTCCAGCAACCACTCTAAAACAGATGCAGTTACGGTAGGAAATAATTGGGTTTAGGTGTATTGCTTAGGAAACCTCGTGCAAACCACACCAGCACAACTTCTGCCTTGCTAACAGAAACTTCATCACTGCTGGGAAGATTTTCTGTAGTAACAGCAAGCACAGATCCTGCCTAAATGGATCAGGGATGTTGGCACCCCAGGACTTGTGCAAGCAGAAGGCACAGGAACCCTCTGAGAGTTTTCTACTGGAGAAGAAGATACTGGAGCTGGAGAAGATACTTCTGCAAAGGATCCTCAGCAGCTGCAGGAAAATAGTTAAAGATTCAGAGCCTAAATGAGCTTCAGTGAGTGCACAGAAAGCAGAGGTAGCACACAGCTCCTGGAGCACAAATCCAAGGTGATTTACCCTCCCTGCTCCCCTGAGAGCTCAGTCAATGCCAGCAGGGCCTGTGCAGGAAATGCCCTCAGCTCTCCCCTGCCTGAGGAACGCAGCGCCAGGGCCTCTCCAGGCAGGAACAGCTGCTGTCCTGGGCTCCCAAGGGAACACATCCTGCAGTGTGCCTCCCCCAGCACCTCCCTGGGCCCTGACCTCCATCCCAGCCTTTTGGAAGCTCCCCTCAAACCCCCTGAGCAGCAGGGGATGGGGCCAGCAGTGTCCCACACACAGTTCCTATTGCCAGCCCTGCTCCCCAGATCAGAAATCCACTGGGCTTTCAGCACATGCTGAATCCACTCTTCCCCCCAGCAGTGCTAAGCGTTTTTTATAACTTTTTCTCTTCTAAAGAAGATCCAAATGTTCCACACCCAATCCCAGCTCGACAAGAGCAAAAGCTGCTCTTTCTCATGGAACTTTGGAGTGCTCTTTTGTGCCTGCTCTCCACAGATCCCTCATCTTACCCAAAGGCAGGGTGGAACAGGCTATGTAATGCCTCTTGGTCTCTTCAACCTTCATCATTTACAGTAAAAAGTGTTCCAAATTTGTTTTTACCCAACACAAATATCAGCACTCAGCTGTGCTGACTCCAGAAAATTCCAGATTATCAGCTCCTTGTGCACCTCCACAGGCTATCCCAGGATCCCAGACTGGTTTGGGTTGGAAGGAACATTAAAACCCATCTCATTCCACCCCCCCAGCACAGGCAGGGATGCCATCTCACACTGGTTTTAAATTCTGGCTCTCCAAAAAATACCAAGGCGGTTTCAGCTTTGTTTCTTTTCAAAAAGACAATGGGAAAACAAGGAAAATATATTTTCCCAAGCCCCACAACAAGACAGGCTAGCCCCAGTATGAAGCAATCAAATTTGTTTCAGCTGAACACAGAACCACCCAAATTAGAACAGCAGGAAAAGTCCACCAAACCCTGATGGGAACAAAGTCACTGAAATGTGGAATTACTTTCCTTGAGGGTTCCAGTAAAAAATCCTAATATATTAAGTAATTCTTTCAAAAAACAAGTTCTGTAGAGAAACAAAACATTTTAAGAAAATATTACCACGACGCAACTCTTAGACAAGGTCTCACAAATGCTAATTAATTAATCAATTAATCAAATGCTAATTAATTAAACAAAATCCTAAACTGGCTTAATTCATAAACATTCATATAAGAGAACTGTTCAACAACATCTTGGTCTACAATTGGACACTGTAAGTGCTTTGCTAATACAAATAAGCCTTTAAAAACCAATTTTATTGGATCAGAGAACTTTTTTGTCATTTACACAAAGTCTGGTTCTGTACTGTGACCAATACTGATGAGCCTTAGCCCAACAGTGGTTACCAAGGAAAATGACCAAAGACCTCTCCAAACTCCCCAGGAATTTCAAATATTTAGTATTTAAAAAAAAAAAAAAAAAAAGTTATTTTAAGCTGAGACACAACCAAACTAGACAAGAGTCACTCTCAGAGAGGACAAGAAAGTAAAAAAGCAGCGAGGCTGAATGGCAGCATTTATCTGTGAAGCCCTTCTGCAGGAGCAGGAATGCAGAGTGCCTGCCAGGAGCAGAGGAGACACTCAGCCCTTGGGAACAGGAGGGAGCCCTCACTTGTCCAGGGCCAGCCAAGCCCTGTGGGAGCTGCCCAGGACAAGGATGACACATCCAAGAGCCAGGGACCCACAGCTCCATCCCAGGGAGACTCCAACACACGTTCCTCATGCACCCAGGCTGAGCTCCTCACACAAACCTCTCCACTCTGCTAAGGCAGCATCTTAAAGCTTTCAGGGGTTTGTTTCCACAGGCCTTTGAATTCTGTTCTCAGGGTTTTGTTTTTTTTTTTTTAATTCATATTTCATTCTCTATTCCTATTCACTTCTCAAGCACCAAGCTCCTGCTGACATCAAATGCCTGGTTTGCCCTGAATGGCCATTTATACACAGGTATGTTTTAAATCTATTCTTACTTTAAAAATTACATCCAAGCGTCCATATAAACACAAATTCCATCAACCACAAAAAATTCTATTTACTTACAGGCATAGTAAGCAAGTAAGAAAAGATTATATTGCATGTGTAAGAAATTATTGCTCCTAGGAACAACTTCACACTATTTTTCCCCAAAGCTGTTGGATCTTTTTCCTGTCCTGAAGACATTTCAAGGCTGCTCTGGAGAGCCAGGTGATATGCAAGACTTGGATATTTGCTGACTTTGGAGTTCTCCATACAGCCCATTCCTTTCACATGGACACATCTCCAGTATCAGATCTGTCCAAAGCATGGACCAAATGCTTTTGGAAAGGCTGAAGGTATGGCCATGGAGGCTGCAGCATGAAGCTCTTCCTGTGGCCAGCACTGCATTCCAGAGCTGCTTGGGAATATACTCTGTCCTGTATAAAAGGGTTGAACAACTCCTGCAGCCAAACTGGACTCACAGGGCAGGTAGGTGCCTGCTCTTTCATAAAAGACAATGATTTAAGTCTACAATACGATGCTGCTGCCACATATGGGGAATGTGCAGAGAAAAAATCAGGTACAGGGTATGTGGAAGCCTAACCTAGAAAGTACCTACTCATCAGAAAGTAAAAAAAGCAAAGAATTCCTGAGAGGAATGAGCTTAGAGAAATGGGTTGTGGCCCAGATTCAACACAATGGACTAAATCACTTTGACAAATCCTCCAGTGCTTCCTGCAAGTGTAAAAGCCCAGCAACAGGCAGTTTGGAACACTTCTATGAGGAACCAAGTCCTCTCTTGTATTCCAGTGGACAGAAGAGGAGAAAGAGAGCCTGGACCTTATTGCCAATCCCCAAGAATGGCTGTTCTCACACTTTTATAAACACTTGGTCTCCATGGAAGGGGGATACCTAGCAGCAAACATTGGCAACTAAGGACATTCCACTCCCACTATATCCTCCACAATAGCAAGGAGGGGGAAAAATCCATAAGGCTGCTTTGATTAGGAACCCTTTGAGAGGACTTCTTCAAAAGTGAGTGTCTGAAAATACCTTGAAATGTGGGAATGTGCAACAACAGCCAGATAGAGGAAAACAGACATCTTACTTTATTCTGAAAGCATTTACACTTCAGACCAAAGTGGGAACATCCATTAATCCAAGAATCTTTTGCCAAGAACAAGGTCATCATTTTCTTTTTAATTCACAACATATTCTGCATCAGAGAATCTCATCATTTACAGGTGTTTGGAGCCAGGTTTGAGTTTAATGCATACTCTGGACTTGTAAGATCTTTATTATACTGGGTTTTGTCTTCCCTGCAGGTCAGAGGTCTGCAGCTCTTTAAAAGCCACCAGTAAGAATGAAACAAAAAGTGCACAAGGAGTTCTGCCCCACTAGGGGGGTATAAACAGACAAATTCTTTCACTGCCAGAAGTATTTAAACATTAACACACTCCTGGACTGTCGATAATTCTAAAACTGAAGACCTATTCCTGTGTATACATTACTACAACAATCTAAACCAAGCTCAGATTTTACTCCACATTAAGAAAATTAAGCTTTAATGAGCTCAGATTCTCCTTGAGCTGCTTGCTCATTGCAGTGACAGTGAGCCCCAGCCATGGAGCAAGGCATCATTGTGCTGAGCCCTAGGAAGAATTAAATGGTACAAGTTGTTCTACCAAAATAACCACCAAAAAAAAATATAAATCACATTACACTCAACTGGAAACAAAAGGAAGGGCTAGAAGTGGGAGAAGCATGGGGGTTGCAAATTTTTAATTTCACTGTCATGGTTAGGAAAACGTGGCAGCAAAGCAATGCAACCTTATTTCCAAATAAACAAAAAGATTGGTCAGTCTGCTGATGCAAGACAGACTAAAGAGAACAAGAGAACTATTAAATTATCTCCACTTCTGGGATTCTGGCTATTCTTTTGCAAAGTGAATGGCTTATGCTAATCAGGATGCATCTGAAATGCATCATTCAAGCCTTCTTGTGCAAATACAGTTCTTATTTATCCCAAAAGATCCCCACCAGCTGGCAATGTTTGCATACAATGTTAAACCCAACCTCAAGAGCCCATGCATTATGAGTCATTTTACACTTAAAAACATTAGTTCCCTTCAGAGTTCTCCAAGACCATGTATCCCACGGGAAGAATTTTAGTGGAATTCAGCAATAATACACTACGTTACCATCCAGCTTCCTCCAGCACAAAGAAGTTACAAGTTTTCTGTTGTTCGGTGGGTTTGGTTTTTTTCCCTCCTAACAGTGCTTTTCCTCCAGAACATCTTTGGGGAAGGAACAAAAGGATTTGCACCAATCCCTTCTACATGAATCAAATATTTATGCTATACCCTCTTGAAGCACTTTCATCTAGTAACCTATGGAATGTGATCTCCTGACCTCAACACTCAGGCACGTCTAAATCAGCTGCCCTTTGAGCTGTATTAGAGGCCACAGAGAATTTTTATACATTTGTATCAGGCATATGAAAACCCTGTGGCCCAGCTGTGGCATTCCCTGCCACAAAGCATTAGTGCAAAGTGTGCTCTGGGAAAGGGGAATGCTTTGCTTGTCCCACGTTCATGGCACAATCTGATGTTGTGTGTCACCAGAGCAGGCAGGGTGATGAACCACGCTATCAGCACATGAACCAGCCAGCAGCACAATTTAAATTCAAGTGTCATGGCAAGCTCCAGGATCACATCCCACATGGCCACTCTGCCCAGCTCCCTTCTGCCTCCAGCCCCCTCCCCAGGGCAGCCAGCACTGCCTGCAAAACACCTCCAGAATCCAAAAGGCAAAGCACTCGTGGGATGAGCACCCCATTCCCTCCTTCTGGAAATGCCACCCTTTCCCCAAGAAAAATAAATCATTCTTGTCTTTCTGCCTCATAGGAATCTTTGAAGGATGGGGTTATGTTGCAAATAAGTGTCCTGTAAGTAAAAGAGAGGGAGACCAGGTGTCCCAGATGAACCTGCAACTTCAACTACAGCACAAATTTTTCCAGGCTCAGCTCGTGACCCTGCTCCCTCGAGGAGCAGTCACTGAGGTAACCCTGGTGAAAGTCTGACCCAGAGATTTAACAGGGTCATGGGCCTGATGGTAGGGCTCATGTTTTCACAGCAGCCCTGAAAACCCAACGTGATGCTGCTCATGCTCACACGGGAGCAGCATGAGGGCGCAGGGAAAGCTCCAGAACACAGCTCCAGTGTTCCCACCCTGACCTGGTAGAAAAGGCTCAGTGCCCTGAAACAGTCAAGCAGAAAAATGTGAGACAGCAGCCAAAACCAAGCCCCTTTCCTGTGCCCCAGGAGGGATCCTGGTCAGTCCCCTCAAGGTGCCCCAGTGGCTGCTGCACCTCGGCAGAGACCAAGGCACCCCCAGGTCTGAGGGCCCAGCAGCTCACAGCACCCTGCCTTGCTGCCCCACCTATCCCACCTTCTCTTCCCACACAAATCCCTCCAGGGAAGAGGAAGGGAAAAAACAAACCTTAAAAAAGAAAGAGGAACAGGGAGCAGGACAGACCAACATGTAGCATTTCCTGTATCATCCACAGGAAAAACCCACGCAGCGGGGAAGAGCTCAATGTCAAGGCTGGTTCCACCACGTGAACAGGCAGTTCCTCCTGCTGGGGGATGCTGTGTGATCCCACAGGGAACAATACAATCTTCCCTGACACAAGGAGTCCTACTAGCAGCCACACAAAATTCCACAGGTCCTTCCCTTGCAGAAATGCCTGCCAGCAAAGAAGGAAGGAGGAATGTGGGTACAGAGCTGGGGGAGAAGGAAAATGAGACATTCTCTGTGGTATTATCAGTTGTAAACCAGGACACACTCAGCACTTGGCCCCTACAGAAAGGAGTATTCTGCAAAATATGTTTCCCTGCACAGAGACTGGGCCTCCATCCAGTTATTATGTGCACATGTCCCTGCTGCGTTTTCAGTCTTACTTCGGGAAGAAAAAATCTCAAAACAAAGAAAACATCCCCTCATATTCACTGTGCACAGTGCCAAGCATGCTCCTGACCATGTTCAATAATCTGTTAAGGCGTGCTAATTATGGGTGCAACACTTTTGCACCTTGTGACACAGCAGTAAAGCACTTAATGTAAAACAAATTCCAGTGTGAAACAAGAAATCAGCCGATCGTGGCAGCCCCGTTTGCACGTGTGATACAGAAATGCACAGAGATGCTCCTCTGTGCAGCACGACCAGCAAAGACAATCTCAACACGTGGATTACAAGCACAATGACTGCAATTATTTTCTCAAAAGAAAAGAGCACCACAAGAAACAGCTGCTTTCAAACACAGCCTGACACAAACCCACTTCAGCGACTTCCACCGAGTTTTACTCAATCCAATTACACACAAGTACATCACTATTCGTTTTGGCAATTTACTAGCACTGGTGAAATAGGTGGATGAGCGCATTTTGTTCTTTTTTTCTTTTGCAAGATGAAAAGCAAACTTTACAGGAGAGAGAAGTGATGGACAAAAGCTGACAGAGAAGAGAGCCAGTCTAAATCCCAGGTTAAGGCTGGAGAAAGAATGCAGAGTCCCTTGCAGCATGAGCACATCTCTTACCTAGTGATCTGCTGAAGACAAAAGGGTTTTCTTCTTTTCAGAAACTGGACACTTGTAGCTCGTTGGGTCAGTCACACAAAGCTTCCCTGCTGCCAAAGGTATTCTTTTTCCCCTCGGGTTTTTGTTGTTGTTGTTTGGTTTTTTACCCCAGAGAGTAAAGGGCAGAACAGTGGATTCAGCAGGGGCAAAGGGTGGAATTCGAGATTTAACGGGCTGGAGAACTGCAGAGCTCTCTCCAAAAGATGCTGTATTTCAAGGCGCTTTCATTTGCAAATCCTTCTTCATCCTCAGTGTCAATAAAACTGGAGGAGGGGGAGTAAACTTTTTTTAACCGCAGAAATAAACCGGACTCCACAGTACGGGGAATGTGATACAAACTGGATTTGTGGCTCGACTTTTTATTAAAAATAAATATACTTTCAGAACAAGCAATCGAGCTGGAAGGGGGGTTAAAAAAAATCCCAGAGTCAGCCAGGACCTGCCCGCGGTCGCTGGGAGGAGGATAGCGGTACCTCGAGAGCGGCAGAATAAACACAAAGAGGGGAAAGTCCGCGTCCGGCGGTGGCAGCTGGGCTGTCAGTGGCAGCGCCGCCCGGGGCAGTGGCAGCGCCCGCGGCCCCGGCAGCGAAGGGCGGCCCGCGGCATCGCGCCCGGCCGGGCTGGGCTGGGCTCGCTGCTCCTCGGTTACCTGTGCGCGGCGGCGGAGCGGAGCGGGGCCGGGCTGGCGGCACGGAGCGGGCAGAGCGGGCGGCACGGCTCCCTCCTCCGCCTCCTTCCGCTGCTGAGGGCGCGGGCGGCCCGCGGGAGCGCTGGGCCGGGGCGGGCAGGAAGCGCCGCCGCCCCCGGGCCCGCCCCGCCCGCCCGCGGCACCGCCCCCGCTCCGCTCCGCTCCGCCCGCCGCCGCCGCTGCTGCCGCTATTGTGTGCGGACACACGGACACATGGAGGGGCCCGAGCCCACCGCGGGGAGCAGCGCTGCGGATCTGGCCCCGCATACGCACCCCAACCACCCCATCCTGTGCCCGGAGCGGCGTCCAAACGCTCCTGGAGCTCGCTGGGGAGCCTGGGCAGTGCCTCAGCACCCACCAGGGCAAGAGAACCTTTCCCGAATTCTCAGCCTGAGCCTCCCTGACACAGCTCCAGCCGCTCCCTGCGCTCCTGTCCGTGCTCACAGAGAGAGATCGGAGCTGCCCCTCCAGTGCCCCTGGGAGGATGCTGAAGACACAACGAGGTTGGACACACCAAGGGACCTCAGCACTCCTCATAAGAGTTTCCATTTAGACTTTTCCCCATCCTCGTGGCCTCCTTTGTACACTCTCTTAAAAGCTTCATATCTTTTTTATATTGTGACGCCCAAAATGGCTCAAAACATTGGAGGTGAGAACATCTCGGTGCAGAGCACAGCACAGCAGGACAATCCCTCCCTGGCCTGGCTGGTGATGCTGTGCCCCGTGCCCCCCAGGACAGCCCTGATCCCTCTGCCACACCTGGGCAGCTGTGGAAGCACCCACAGGAGTCAGCCCCACCAAACCAACCTTCCCAGCCCCTGGACTGAAATGGGTTCATAGCAATGTACACCAGCCCAGGACTCACCCCCCTTTTTGCTGGCCAAATGCTGAAAATAAATGCAAGGCAAGAACTGATCATGACTAACTGCATATAGGCAGGGTATTAAAGGAGATCCCTGTATATAATGTTCTACTTAAAACCAAAATGTACATCATGTGATCTTCCAAAGCTTAGGCTATCCTGAAAAGAAATATCCACAGACCTCTACTACTCTGCCACAGCTGGAAATAATTGTCAGTGTGAAAATATACGACTGAAGACACTTCAGTTCTTCCCACATACAACTCTGATTTTGCTGTGTTTCAGCATTTTATCACATGATAAAAGATGGTGGCCACATTCAGAGGTAGCTTTTGCTGAAGGCTTTAGTGCCTGGAATCAGAGTGTGGAATTTCAACTCCTAAAACAGTTTATCTTTAAGCATTCCACAACCTTTACAGCAAAGCATGGACTCACCACCTTTTTGTGCATGTGACCCCATTCAAAAGCCTGTAAAAGGGTCCCAAAATGCTCCTAAAAAGGAATACTTAAGGCAGTCTAGTTTTGGAAGACCTAATAGAGGATTAGTAATGGCAGTAACACAGTCAGCTCTGCAGAGGAACCAGTCTTTGCACCAGAGAGGCAAAGCTCTTGTTCTGAAATGGGCTAAGCAACACCAGCTTCTGCTCACCCCATCCCTGTAATCAGGGCAAAGCCCCAGTCTAAACAAGGCCCAGAGATAACAAACTGGTCCTTCAGTAGGGACTTATTTGTGTACAAACAATCTACCCTGCCTTTCTCACAATTCACCTCCTCCTCCAGCTTTTGCATAGGGAGCACTGGAATCCTCCCCCAGCGAGGCCATTCCTGTCCTGAACTCCAGAGGAGGACAATCTCCCAGTGACAGCTTCCACTTGGCTCCTGCTCATTACATTGTAATTTCAAAAAACAGCGAAACAGAAAACTGAATGCAGCTGTCACAGTGTGTCCACAGCTGATTTAATGCATAAAGGCCTGATCATGCAAATATGAAGTCCACTAAGCAGCACCAATTTGGTAAGGTTTGAGGCTAAGATGCCACCAGTTTCCAAAAAAAACCCTGAAAGTGCAAAAACTGCATTGTGAAATTTGGCCTTCATGTGAGGAGAGATGGCATGATTCAGCCATTTACCTTTTAATCACTCTGAGCAAATAAATCCCTTCCAACATTCCTAAATGTTAACATTGAAAAGAAAGACTTGGCCAAAAATTCAGGAAGTCGAATTACAGAAATCCCAAATGCAGCATCTACAAACATCTATTTTTTTTTTCCCCCTCATAACCAACATTCATTCACTGGAATGTTTTAATGGAAGAAATGCAGAAACACATGTAAACAGCTCATTAACATCCCATAACCTTACAGTTTGAAACGCCAAAGGAAAAAAAAACAGCCAGTGGAGAAGCAGCTACTGAAGGCAACGTTTGCTGGATGCTGTGGGGCAGCGTTGTAAGGGAAATTTGCACAGCTCGAGCGAGGGAAAGAGTTATAAACTGTGCTTCAGTCACACATCCTGTCTCCCTCCCACATGCTCAAAGAAAATATGGGAGTAAAGAGAGGAGGCAGAGCCATCAGGAAAGCACAAGCATTGCTTCACGCCGGCACTGGGGAGCAGCGAGCCTTGCCCGAGGCGTGTTAACCTCTGCTGCCTATTCCAGGAGCACCGCTCGTGTTCAACCCACACAAGTGGAGATACCAGCCTTATCGGGGCTGCAAAAGAACAAAGCTGCATGAAATCCAAACTCTCTTCCTTAAAGCACTCTCCCCCTGTATCCTCCCTTCACCCAGCTCCCCGCCCAGGCCGGTGCTCAGGAGCTCCATCTGAACGGCTGCCAGCGGAGGAAGCGAGCAGTTTCCATACACACATCACGCCACAATGTGGGAATTCAGGAAACAGCACAAGAAAGGGGTTCCTAATAACTGTTCCAGCGTGCTCGGGCCAATTTATGCAATCACACAAAGGTCACGGTGGTTGTGCTAAAAAGCACAAAAGATAAGCGCTACAACGGCAACTAATTCAAAGCAGGAGAATAAATCTCAGGCTTAGGAAAAGCTAGAGTTGCTCCACCTACAATTTTTTAAGAGGTTGTCCTTCACATTCTTTAAAATTCCTCCATCTTAAAGTTCCTGCCTGCAGGAATGGCTGTAGCTCAGGCGCCCTTTGTCCACAGCAGCTGGAGCTCAGGAAGCTGCTGATATTATCCCTCCTGTACAGACACAGCTCAGCTCAGCATCCACTCACCACTCTGCACAGGGCCCTGAATTCATTTCCCTGCAGCTCTGATCTTGAGCCAGTTTAACAGAGCTTTTCTTTTCGCACATAAAAATAAAGTGTTAGCAGGGCTCAGAAGTGGCATTTAGCTCTTGGGGCCAGACAGAACGTTCCCACCAAAGTGAGGGGTTCTTTGTCTATAAAATACATTATTGGGCAAAATAATGACCCGACAGTAAACAGACAGTAATACAAAGAAACAGGAAAAAAAAAACCTAAGAAGAGGAACTGAGGATGTTTGCCAGGAGCAAGGAACAGGAATTTCTGAAAAGGGAAAGTGTATTTCTTGTCATAGAAGACAAAGACAGAATCCCAGAATGGTTTGGGCTGGAAGGGACCTTAAAGCTCATCTCATGCCACCCTCTGCTTTGGACAGGGACACCTTCCACCATCCCAGGCTGCTCCAAGCCCTGTCCAACCTGGCCTTGGACACTGCCAGGTGTGTTTGACAGATACTCATTGAATAAAAGGAAGTAAGCGAACCAACACCACATGTTTGGGAACACAGATCAAAACAAGACTAAAAGATTTCAAAGCCTTGTAAAAATCACAAGAAATGTGTGGAGAAAGCACCAAGGTACCAGAAGGCTGAGTGGTTGGTCCAAAGTCAGGTTGGGAGTTCAGGCTGCACTTGCAGAGGCCCTGCCTTGCTGCCCACATGCAGTGAGCTCAGACAGCTTTGGCTGCTGGTTCACCACCTGGTTTTAGCACCCAGCACCTTCAGGCTGGCCATGGCCATCTTTGAGTCATTTGCAGAGGATTTGGTGTTGCTGCCACATGCAGCCCTGAGCTGTAACAAGGCCTGAAAAGCACCCTTGGGTCCTGTGTTGGATATGGCTGGAGAGACACTAAGATTTCTGAATGGAAAGGGAATCAGACAGATGAGGGATTGAGGCATGAACCACATGAGTTATTATTCACCAAGATGGCAAGAACAGCTATTCACAGATCAAAAGCACCAGAAATTACCACCATCAAACTTGACATGCGTGGAATTGCTAGAAAAATTCTATTCTCAAAACACATGAGCAGGAACAGTTACACACTACTTATTCCTCTGGCCTTCACTAAGTAACTGCTGTGTCTCTCCATACAAGTGTATTATTTTACCAATTCTACACAATAAAACTTTGATGACCACATAACTTCTGGGAGGGAAGTAACTGATACAGAAACCTCTGTAAAGCCAACTTGATGTCCTGTCTCTCCTGTGATTTACACTGTAACACAGCCCCAGCTCATCTAAGATTTTTCATGCTGCTGTGTGTGAAGAGTTTTAAAAGTCTGTCAGTCTGGGAGGTGCCTCTAATGGATTGTAACTCAAGTGCAGCGTGGTTCCTGGGGTGAAGAAAAGGCCTGCAAGGAAGGGGGAAAAAAGGAACAGCTTACCACAGTGAAATGTAATATAGAGGTCAGCAGTGACATGTCACCCATGAGGTGATTGATCAGGTACCACCTGTAAGGAGAATTATTCTAACTGCTGAACCTTGGCCCCTGTCTGTGCAGAACTGCAGAAGAGAGCTGTGTATCCAGGAGAGTGGTAAACAACTGCCAACTATGGAAAAACAAATGTTGCAGCTTTGCCCTAAACACATTCACACCTCAGTGCCCTGCAGTTAAATGTAGTTTGGGCAAAATAAGGTTAGTCTGGACAAAGTGATTTCCTTACAAAACACTGTTCTTCTCCCAAAGATGGGCCTGTAAGCCTTTAGCTGATGTCTATTATATGTTAACAATCTTGATGTAGGAAAGTTGACCACTCCCTTGCTTCCCTGCACCCTTACCCCTCAAGTCTCCTTAAAAAGAGATGTGTCTTTAAAATCTGCTGGAGTTAACTGAAAGATTCCCTCAAGTTCCAGTGGATTTGGAGCAGAGTGAACTGTAAGAGTAAAGCATGGGAGCACTGAACTTTGGCACAATATTTGTTTGCTCTCAAGGACTAAAGATTGTGTGAAATTACAAGTGAAAAAGATGTACAGCAGGTTCTGCAGCAAAAACCAGACTTGTTAATCCTGATATCTCAATGACCATAAAGCCTAAGAGGGGACAACCATGGCTGGTTTGATACCAAAAACCCAACCTCTTCAAAGCCTGCAGGCCTTAAAATGGTGCAGCTGTATTGATAAATACCACAGGAATGGGGGACAGGGGGTGCTCTTTGATTTAAAGCTCTTGCAATTCATTTTTAATGCTGATATCAGAAGCAGACTCAAAAGTGAGAAATGAGAGAGGCCCAACCAACAGCAATCTCTGGCTGGGAGCAACCTTGCAGTGCCTGGGAAGGGTAAAGGCATGGTCTCAGTGAAACACTGAGTGCCATGTGCATGCAAGAGCTCTGTAATTGCAGGAGCAGAGCCATCTTCCCCTGCTACAGAGAAGCTGTACTGTAATCAGCTTGTTCTGAACATGAAATTAAAGAAGAGAAATGAAAGGAGAAAAAAAAAGTTAGGTACAAAAAACATATTGCAATAAAATAGATTCATTTCTCTTAAACAACTTCTTCAAAAAGTGTCAATTAGAATTTTTATGAATACATGGATGTGCTCCTAAAAGCAGTCTTTTCCCTGTAGTAAGCTACAAAAGACTGATAATTAGAGAGAGCAAGATATCAAGTTACAGGTAATTGATTAACATTTCATTTTCATGTAAATGAAAAACTAAAAATAGAATTATGGAAAAAAGTCTGATTAGATTTTACCATCATTTTCAAAAGCAGCTGCCACATTCTAGAAGAGCACCAGCACTCTCTGCTGGTGATCTCTGCTCAACAATTATCAAGAGAAAAATGAGGGATGAAAGTGCATTATGTTCTTGATATGAAATGCCATTTTTGTTTTAAATTGATGATTAATTAGGTCCCTAGCAATTTAGCAAACAGCAACTCTAGGAGCTAGCTATGCTTTTGGAAACAACACAGCCATTACTAAGAACTGCATTTACTCTGGGCAATCATCACTCACCGGAATAAATTTCACTGCCTCAAATAAACATCTGATGTAAATGCTTCTCTCAGCAGAAAGCACTTCTGTGGTGCTGCCACACAAAGACAAGCTGGTGTGAGAATTCCCATAATGCCAAATCCCTTGGCTCCACCCTGACTCTCCATCAATTTTTGGGCTATGCCAAGAAAAACAGCTCTCCTTTAAAAAGTCCTAGCCCAGCTGCAACACCTTCCCCAACAGGAGCCACAGTGGGAATGCTGCTGTGTTTTCATCAAAGCAAACCTGCTCCCAGCCCTGTGTCTGTTCCACCCTTTGCCAGGAAGCTGGAAAAGCTTGGATTCCCTCTCCCCAGGATGCACCCAAGCCATCTCTCCTGGGCCCTCACACACCTGAGCCAGAGCTTGCACAGGGACAAGGAGGCAGCAAAAACCTCAGTGCCAGCTGTCCCAGCTCCCAGACTGTGCTCAGATCAGGCACCAGGAAGAAGGGTTAAAAATTGGCAAATTGAATCTATGTGCAGCTCATGGAAGTGTGGGAAACAAAAGAGACAATGTTAAGGACAGAGTATTCATTAGCAAAGGGCTCAAGTTTCTTGGCTTCTGCCATCTGCTTCCCAAAGGCCATTTTTCAAGGTAGCTTTTTGTTCTTCACTGTTGAATGTAGCTGTGGAAAGACATCCTACTCCTTCTCAGCTAATGAACCAAAGCTCAGTGCACGTTCAATGTCTTAAAATATTTTGTCTTTTCAATTCCCTGGGGACAAGAAGGGAAAGCAATGTCAGAGGTGGGGTTTTTCTCCTGGGATTTGGATGAAATTTTTACCTGACAGAGCTGACCTGAAAACCTCAGATACCTCCATAAATATTTATTTACACTATGGTACTAAATACATAAAGAAATCCTGTGTTAACAAAAAAAATACACAAGACTTCACAATGCTGTATATATCTGTATATTATGTGTAGAGATATACAGCCCTTTTGACTATATTCCTTTATGAAGTAAAACTTGGGAAGAACAGCTCCTGAATTAGAGAAACAGCTTAGAGCCCTAAAAAGAACACACTCTGTGGTAAAAATAAGTGAGTTTTAACATAGTTGTAAGTCAAAGTCAGGAATAATTGTTCTACTGCATTCTGCTCCTGACAGATCTCAAATTTAGAAGAGCTTCACATTTGCTGAGAGTCCTAAGGAACTCTTGAAGCATTCAGGGATCACTGACACTTGGCAGAGTGGGACAGAGTGACAGCCAAACGCCAAGCACAGCTCTGAAACACTGCATGAGGAACAGACATTCCTGCCTAAGGGGGCAGAGCAAGTTTCCCACTGCAGACAAGGACAAGAGTTTTCAAACCTGAAGTTTTCTGCTCTTCAAGGAATTTAATATTGTGCACATGACAGGATCCAGCCAGAGACAGGTGATCTACAAGGGATGAGAAGATGCTCAAAGCCTTGAGAACCTGAGCACCTATAGGACATTAACATGATTACTTTTTTAATATTATTAACTATACATGCCAGGCTGCTCTTAAATATTTTTCTTCCCACATTCCTACCCACACCTTTACCTTTGTGCCATAGGAATTCTGTGTTCAGCTCTGCCCCTTGATCATTAATGCAGACTCCTGAGCTTCAGACTTCAAAGCAAAGCAGGATTAAGAGTCACAGGACTGGGACAGCATCAAACCCTCCCTGTGCAGGAACCTCCACCTTGTGTTCGACTCCACAAACACCTCCTGGGTGTCAGAACTGGGAAATCCAGGGATTCACGTGGAGCTTCCCACAGGTGAAGTTAATAAAGGAGCCCAACAGTGGCTCACCTCCTTACAAACACTGGGAAATGAAAGGAAATAGGAATTTCTCCTGGGGTTTGGGAAAGAAAGATGTGAGTGCTCTACAAATGTGCAAGGGAAGAAACCAAAGGCTTCATTGTTGAAATGCACTTCTCCAGGAAATCTATTCTCCCTCTCCTCAGCAGCACACGAGAATGTTCTCAGGGAACCCATCACCCACAATCCTGGTGGTGGTTTAGTTTTTATTCCTGACTTTTCTATTTTTCCCCCTCACCCTCCCTCATTCTGCTGCTCAAAATGTCTGCAATCCCAGTTTCCTCATTTCTGCACATCCTCCCCTGCCATGTGCAGCACATCCCAGAACCCCCAGCATTCCTGGGAGCTCCAGCCATGCCCCACTACTCAGGGCTTCCAGCAATGAGATGACAACACAACACAAATGAAGACATTACAACACAGACATATCAAGATACAGGTCTGTCCAAGACGCTGAGGAATTTTGGGACTCATTTCAATCAGCATCCCTTTGAGTTACATTTGAAAATTACATCAACTTGGCCAAGATTAAGCCACATCAGGCTTAGGCAGAAAGGCAGTCTGGGCTTTTTCAGCTGCTCTTATATCACCCACTTACAAGGAAATTCCACACCACCAGACTAACACAGGTGCAGTTCCTTTAGTGGTAAAAAGCTGCTAGAGATCACCAGACTCAGGAATTTTCATGACTACATAGTCTACACCTGCTCTGAGTTAGAAATGGCAGTGCTACAGTGGGAGAAGCTGTTGTAGAGACACTCAGTGCCCCCATCAGCCTCATGATCCCTCATGAACACTGGGCTGAAGTGATGGTAGGTGGTGGCACAGAGCAGAGATTTACTTGCTGAGAAGGTGAACTGCAAAGCCAAACTCAGAAATTTCTCTGCCTAACGAGAAGGTTGCAATTAGGTCATTGCTGAGAGCTGGGTAAGCACAGATCAGAGCAGAAACATTGCCACAGAATAACTCAGATGTGACAGCAGGTACTTGGAATGAGAACAAGGACTTCATCCACATAGTCCTGCTGCTGAGTTATGTGGATAAACAGTGATCCTGATGGAGCCAGCCCCCAGCAGGACAGCAGGTGTCGGGATACACAGACCCAGTTCAGCACAAGCAAACTAAATTCCCAAACAGGAAAGCCCATCTCCAACTTTTGAAATTTGACAAAGAGCTCAGAGCAAGTTTCAGGTGAGAATTCTATTTAGGACATGGATGAACTGGATCCAGCCACAACCTTTTTTTTTTTTTTTTGTGTCTTCTGGACTCCAGTTTGAGCAATGCTTCTTATTTCTGAGCCCTATTTCTGCTAAAATACTCCATCAGTTATATGCCCAACCCTGCTCAGCTCAGGCTGGATATTTTGGTAAACACAAGACCTTTATTCAAATGCCAAGCAACTTCACTAGAACACTCTCCAAGCTGCTTTTTGGTCACTGAGACTCCCTCCCTTGGATCCTGCACATGGAATTACCTGTCCTAGGGGCACACAGGTCAGGAGAGGGGAGATTTGTGGGTTAATGGGATACTGTTCTGATCAGGGAGATTAGGTTACCAGGCCATGCCTTGTAACACACCACCTTCTACAGTGTGGCATTTCAGTTTACAACTAGGGATTTCTCCTAATTAGATTGTACTTTTAATTATTTATGGCTTGTATTATCTGCAAAAGCTGCCCAAAACCTAAGCCTTAATAAGGATAATAATCATATTTTTCCCTCTTTTGTAAAGCACCTTGAGCCTTACTGATGAGAAATGCCCGGATGTGATTAGACGCTTAATGAAAAAAATATCATTAAAAAGTGGAATAAAAATGAAAAATGAACTAAAACGGAATTTTATATTTTATATTGTATTGGGGCTGAATTAAAAATCATTTATCAGAGGTGTGATGCTGAAAATTTTAACCTGAAAACTGAGTGGAGATCTTCTTTATGCATGTTATGATGGGAGAGTGCAGGTGAGGATGCCAGAGTTGGGGTGTGGATGTCGTGAGAAGTCTGAAATTTCAGCTTCGAATTATTTCAAATTATTTCAGCCCCCAGGAGTCTGAAATGTGGAAGCGCTGGGCTCTCCCACCTGCTGCAGCCAGCACCCAGAAAAGCAATGGGTGTTCAACATCCCCCCAGCTCCTGTGTCCACCACAGCCCCTCCACAATGAGGATTTGGCTTTCCAGCCCTCACCTTCCCCAAAAAGTACCCGGGAATTGAGGCAGAAGGGGTTTGAGCAGCTCAGACCGTGTGGCAGAAGTCACGGTGAATATTTATGGCCCTGCCTGACTCAGTCTGTGAATGAAATCCACAATGATCGTACCGGGGACGGCCGAACCAAGGCACGGATGCAAAGCTTTTAACCCTTTGGGGATTATCACCCTCCAAATTTGCTCTCCCGGAGATCAAAGCAGGAGGATTTGGAGATATGTCTGTTAAATTCAGAGCTGGGGCAGGTGCGGGGGAGGAGAAGGGCAGGGCAGGGACCATCCCTGGCGCTAGGGCAGAGCCTGAGGGTGACAAAACATCCCCGGCCCCACCTGGACCCGGCAGCGGAGCCGGGGAGGGGCCGGACAGGGGAGCAGGGACGGCTCCCACAGCCCCCGAGCCCCGCCGCCTCCCCACAGCCACCACCAGCGCGGGCTGAGCCCCGGCACCGCCCCACACCGCCCGGGGAAGGAGAAGGAGATGCCCATGCGGGCAGCGGGAACACCCGGCTGCCCTGCCCCGCCTCGGGGGCCCGTCCCGGGCGGTGCCTGAGGGGACAGCGCCGGCCTTTCCCCGCGCCGCCCGCCGGCCTCGCCCCGCCGCCGCGGCCGCGCCCTCACCCGCGCAGCGCCCTTACCCCGCGGCCGCCGGGCCCCGCGGCCGCCCGCACATCCATCCCGGGCCGGCACGGCGCTGGGCCACGCCGGGGAGCTCCGGCAAGGGCCCCCCGCCGATGCCGTGGGGAACTTTCAGCAGGCGGCTGCAACTACGGCGCCCGGCATCCCCCGGCGGGCCGGCGAGCGGTGCCGGCCGGGAGCTGTAGTTCCGCACGGGCGGGGGAGCCGCCGGCGCCTGCGGGCAGCGCGCCTCGGCCGAGGGGAATCGCGGCACCGGCGGGGCTGGAAAAGCCTCTGAGAGCAGCGAGCTCAGCCTGTGAGTGAGCCCCACCTTGTCAGCCAGCCCAGAGCGCTGCGGGCCCCCTCCAGTCTTTCCCTGGACACCTCCAGGGATGGGAGTCCACCACCTCCCTGGGCAGCGCCTTCCAATGTTTAACAACCTTTTCCGTGACGAAATTCTTCCCAATATCCAACCTGAACCTCCCTTGTCCTATCACCGGTTGCTTGGGAGCAGCCCATTGCAATGTTTAACAACATTTTCTATGAGGAATTTTTCCTGATATCCAGCCTGACCCTCCCATGGCACAGCTGGAGGTCATTCCCTCTGCTCCTGTCCCTGTTCCCTGGGAGCAGAACCCAACCCTCCTGGCTGTCCCCTCCTGTCAGGAGCTGTGCAGAGCCACAGGGTCCCCCCTAAGCCTCCTTTTCTCCAGGCTGAGCCCCTTCCCAGCTCCCTCAGCCCCTCCTGGGGCTCCAGCCCCTTCCCCAGCTCCGTTCCCTGCCCGGGACACACTCCAGCCCCTCCATGGGCATTCTGAACTGAAAGGCTCAGAAGTGAACACATCACTTGAGGAGTGGCCTCAGCAGTGCCCAGGCAGGGGACAGTCACTGTCCTGGTCCTGCTGGCCCCACCATGGCTGGGACAGGCCAGGTGCCCTTGGCCTCCTGCCCCCCTGGGCACACCTGGCTCATGCTCAGCTACTGTTGAGCAGCACCCCCAGGGCCTTTCCCACCAGGCCCTTTCCAGCCCCTCTGGCCCAGCCTGGACTGTTCCATGGAGTAGGTGTGGCCAAAGTTCTTTACTTTTTATTTTACCTGGCTCTTATTATCAGCCCCCTAAACCTGCTGTATCTATTACCTCCATCACATCATGAGTTTTCTGCAACAGCTTTGCTTCTAAACTTTCTTCCACCATGTTTCTGACAAGGACCATTCCTCGCCCCAGAAACTCTCAACAAAAGCAATAAAAATGTAAAAAGCCAACCTGTCAAAGAAGTATTAGCAGGCAAAACTTAAAGAAAGGCCCTGGCAAGTCTGTCAGTGAAATACTCAGCTGCTGGCCATCAAGGGTTGAGTTCATACGGTCTCGTGTTTACATGCTTCCTCCATTTTTATCTACAATTTATTTTTATTTAAAGCTGAGTATCTCTCTGGCCCTGCTGTGCCATGTTTCCTGTGTTCAACACAGTACACAAAATAAGCCATATGGAAACAAAAGGATATTTTAGAGATGGGAGTAGGAAGCATCCAAATTCAGGTGGAAAAATGGTTTTAAGCAGAGACATCTGTGTGTACAGAGCATTATTACTGCTTGCTGTATTTAATTACAGATAGCTTTGTTTTGTTGCTTTTGATGGAGAGAGGAAAAAGCCAGCAGAGGTAGTGGCCACACACCAACCTTCCACTGTAAACACCCAGAAAGGAGGGCTGGGAGAAAGGCTGTTACTGCTCCATGGGAGTCCAGCAGCACAGGGGCACAAGAGTGACACAAAAATGGGCTGTGCTGTCACGAGGTCTTGTTTGGCAGAGCCAGACAACGAGGATCTGTTACAAGACACGGTGGAATGTTTGTTTTTGTAGTACTGGATTTCCAAAATCCATGCTCTTTTTGTGGCTGACAAGCCCCCTCCTTTCTTTGCCTCGTTCCTGCAGCTGTTGGAGGTCTGCACCCCTGCCTGGAAAACATGAGCACAGCACAGCAAAAATGTGCATCATTCATGTGCCATCAGACAATGCTTGGGAGAGTTACAAAGGAGGGGAGGAAGAGGAGATCACAGTGCTGCAGTAATTTGCATTATTTCTACTTTCTTTGCAATAGTCACTTTTAGCTTTAAACTGTAACAGCTAAATATTTCATGGCAGCTTTACCACACTTCAGCATTGCTGAGTTTTCATTCACACTCCCTCATGACCAGGTAAAATTTGGCAGTGTCTGTGTTCTAACACACACTTTCATTTTGTTTTGGTAGTATTTCATATATAGAAATGAACTGAAAAGCAGAATCTGTGTTGTGACTTGTTGCTTACCTCAGGGATTCCCTCCATGGTTTCATCCTCAATGCTTTGTGCTGTGCAGAACCTCCTGGGAGCACCACTGGGATTGCACTGGGAATCAGAGCAGGCCCTGGCTGCCCCACACCACTCACCCTTCCTGGATCCAGCAGGAAGATGCAGCAGCAGTTCAGCTGGAGCAGGGCCTCTCCTCAGAGCAGGGCTGTGACTGCTGCCATAACCCAAAGCTGAGGCTGGACAAGTCCCAGGTTTGGTTTTGTGCTCACATTTGGGCCCTGCAGTGAGCACAGGAGCCAGCACAGGGCAGCCCATGTGGAAATCCAGCTCCAGGCACTGGAAGCACCTTGCTGGGCCTCCACTGACAGCAGCTGCAATTCTGCCACGTGCGGAAGCCACGCACAAACCTCAGTGTCCAACTGGGCAGTTTCACCATGCTACTTTCAGTGCTTGTAGGACCACAAACTGGAACAGAGGCACAATTCTGTTTGCCAGGGACTTCATTTGTACCTGTCTCAGTCTTCAAAATTCCCCTTGTATTGACATTAAATACATTAGTTGCCCACTATCAGGCAAGTTCTGTAAATGACAAGCAGCTGAACTTGCATTTTTCTTACTTGTACATTCAAATTTTCATCTTACTTTTTTAAGAGGGGCATTGAAGTTTTAACATAACAGCACATCTTTGGCAATTTACTTCCTTACCAAGTTCACTTTGATGATGACTGGGTGCTTATAGAACCACTAGACAAACATAAAAGGAGATCTAGAAACAAAGAGGAAATAGGAGAAATAGCTCAGATTCCAGATGCTAGAAGGTATTTTAATGCAGACCATTCTAAAAATCTGAAATAAGGACAACATACAAACTGGGAGCACTTGAAATATGTTTATTCAGCAGCTATTACAACCAACCTCCAAAAAACTGGAGTCTCTCTGGTTTCTGAACCGTGTCAAGTGATGAAAATGCCTTTAGGATGGAAGCTGGACAGTGCACTCCTTTCTGAGATATATGTCTAACAGGGATTAATCTCTTTGAAAAGGCAAAATATAAATATATACACTCTAAATTCACAACAACAGCTTCAACTACGTTAATTCAAGTGGGGTAACAGTGGACAAACCCACATCATGTAAACTGCAGTCAGGAAAATCTCTGCTCTCTGCTGCTCCCTCCTGCTCCCAGGCCCCGTTCTGGTTTACATTCTGGGATGTGCCTCTGGCAGAGCTGGAACACGGAAGCGCTGAAGTGCTGGATCTCAGGGGCTGTGCACGGGACCGGGCTGGGGCTCTGCTCTCTACACATTGCTCAAGGCATCCACACCAGGGAGAACCTTACCTGGGGACACAGAAAACACAGCAGCAGGGTTAGGGACCTCTCAAGCAACTTTGCAACATTCAAAGAGATGCAATGTTAAAAAGTGAATCAGGAATTATAGGTTGAAAACAGAAGAGTTTGGCTCCACGTTGACTGTGGTGGTGTTCACAGGGGTCTCAGGAAGAGAGTCAGATCCTCATCTCTTCCATGTTTCAGAAGGCTGATTTATTATTTTATGATATATATTGTATTAAAACTATACTAAAAGAATAGAAGAAAGGATTTCAGCAGAAGGCTTGCAAGGAATAGAAAGGAATGATAACAAAAGCTCATGACTCTGAGAGACTGAGCCAGCTGACTATCATTGGCCATTAATTAGAAACAACCAGCATGGACCAATCAAGGGTGCACCAGTGGCACTCCACAGCAGCAGATAATCATTGTGTTTCTTTTTCTCTGAGGCTTCTTGGGAAAAAAAATCCTGGCAAAGGGATTTTTCAGAAAATACCATAGCTACAGTTGACCATGGTGGTTCCATGGACCTGCTCCACACAGTGAATCCACCCAGATGTCAGCAGAGATTCCTAACACAGCCCAGCCACCAACTCTCAATTAACAGCAATGGCACATTTCTGTTCAAGTCTCTCTAGGGCCAGATCCAAATACCCAACATCCTTTTCCATGAAATTTGATGGCAAACAGATTTTTGATTGGATTTAAAGAGTTGCTGCATACTTTCTTAAATCCCTAGTGGCATGTAAATAGAATTCTGGGGAGTGTGGTGGAAATTTTAAGAATGAATTAAGAGAAAAGGCCTCCTATGAGTCTCAGGTCTTTAAATAACTAAAACACTCAGGTTGAGACATTTATACATTTCATTCCAACTGATGGAAGCAAAGAATATTCTCAGCTTTGAGTACAAGGGCCTAGATTAATAAAGTGCAACATTTTCTAAAACATTTTTTAGCTTTTTGTCCTACTTTAATAATGAACAGACACCACTCTGGTTTTGCCTTTCCTCAGAAAAACAACCTTCTAATGCTCAAGCTGTGCAGCAGGACTGAATTGTAACACTGTTCACAACTCACTAGTTTGCTGAGTTTTCAGGGATTTTTTCCCCTTTCTTCATCTTCAGAAGCTTTTCTAATTAGCCAGACTTCCGTTACATTTAAAAGATCACACACACAAACCCATATTTTGGGCCAAAACTTAGACAAGTTTGTGCTTTTGAATACACAGCATTTCCTTCGAGCCATCTGCATTCTTTCCCTTCCCCATCACTCCCTAGGCAACAGAAACAAAAGCTCTGTCTCCCATCTTGCTCCTGCAAACAGCAGCTGCAAGGCAGTTTATTGAGGTTTCTCCTCTCCAGAGGAGTTGACAGCGTTGGATAATTTACACACACTGGGAAACGGCAAATTACCAGAGGAAATGAAAAGTCGTTTCGAGAACAATGGAACTCGTTACAAGAATCCCTTCAATCCTCTCCATTTTGAATTCCAAGCACCCTCGTGCAGGTTTGTCGGTGAGCACTAGAGGGCTCCCCAAACCCAAGGGAATTCCAAACAGGAAGAAGAGGCTTTTGGCAAGAATTCCAGACTGTTCTGATGAGGTTCCCCCATCAGAAACCGGGCATTTTCAACTGGCTGCCATGTCCTGAGGGATCAGTGACCAAATCCAGCCCACTCTTGTTTTCTATCCCAGTATTTTTCCTTTCTGGGAGGAGCACACTGTGTTGTCTGCAGGAATATTCCATTTTCCTTCCTCTCTTCCTCTGTGAGAGCTACAGAACAGGAGAAGAGGAGCTTGTAGCTCCAAAGCTACATGTAACTAACTCCACATGGTGGCACAGAAAAGACATTTCTCTGTGTCCTGGTTTGATAAGGAAGTGAGTTTTTTGGGAGTTTGTGGTTAAATTAATTAGTGTTGAGATTTGAATATTGGTATTTGGTGTGGCTACTGAGGACATGGATATGTTTTTGAGAATATAGGGGGTTAAAAGTAGAATACTTTTAAGGGATTTTTTTGTTGTTGTTGTTTTGGTTGGTGAAAGAGGTTAGTATCAAACCATGACACTCTGTTGTTGTGCTTTCCTGATAAATGCTAATGGCAAAGCACCCAGAACTCCATATTTACTAAAACAAATGAAGATAAAAGAGGATTTACCCTCTAGCAGCTCCAGGCTGGCTCCACCTCCTGTGCTGACATGGCTGACTTTATCCTCAGTGTTCCACTTAGCACAGCAAGTGGCTGTATCTCCACCACCTGTAGCACAAACAGAATCCATGAGACACAAGAAATACAGATTTTTGTCCAACTGAAGGACAGAGGAGAACTTCTGGAAAATAATTTGATCAGTATTTTTATCACAGTACTGGCCATCATAAGCTTCCTCCATGCATTTAGAAACAGAAGAACAAGAACACAACTACTTACCAATAATGGTGATGCAGCCTTTTCCAGTAACTTCTACCACTTTGTCCATCAGGGCTTTGGTTCCTTTGGAAAACTTGTCCCACTCAAAGACTCCCACTGGACCGTTCCACACGATTTGCTTGGCCCTTCCCACAACTTCAACAAACTTCTTCACACTCTCAGGGCCACAGTCCAGGCCCTAAGGGAAGTGAGAGAAGTCATCACTGCTGACCCCCAGCTCAAATCCCCCATGCCCAGCCAGAAGCTTCTCCCTCACCCCAGACAAGAAACAAGAATTTCTCTCCATTCACAGACAGATTTGCCAGCAGCTGCTGCAGGAGGGTGGAGTCTGGGGGGGGTATTTATCTTCCTAACACTTCTTAATCTTCCAGTAAGTCAATTTTAAATCAATGTCAGATTTTTGAAGCCTTAGAAAACTTTGCCAACCCTACGTAAATTCCAGTCAAATAAAAGGGATTTTTACTGCATTCAGATCTGCATGTTCAGAGAGGAATTTTGCTGTTTTAATCCAAATCTCACAGAAGCTACTTTAGACTTAAAATTTCAGAACAAACAACAGGGCTTCAATTTCATTAAACCAACAAACTCCACACAGCTTGACTGCCCTCAGGAACATGTGCCAAGGCTCACAATTACTCTTTCTACTCCTTTAAGAGGTGTTCTACCCATCCTATTCCTCTCCTCCTGTCAGTCCCTGTCCCACTCAAACCTACCATCCAGCCAGCAGGAATGCCTGAAGCCACTGTGGCCTCCCCAGTCTGTGCATTCTCATCAAATTTGTCAGCAGTGATGAAGTCAACAGGCAGAGTGATCTTCACACCATTCTTCTCTGCCTTGGCCATCAGGTCCTTGACAATTTTTGACCCCTCTTCATCAAACAGAGAGTTGCCAATCTAAAGGAAACATTTGGGAAAAGTAAGAGAGGTGTTTGTTTAGCTCCTGGTCATGACAGAAGAGAACATGAGCACTCAAACTGCCCAGACAGCAATTCTGGAAATATTGTTTTCTTAAAGCACATGGAGAGACAGAGGAGCAATCTGAGTTTTGCAAAGGGATTGTCAAGTAATTTCTCAGTGCTCCCTACTCTTGCAGAGAGCCAAGAGAGCCTGTGCTCAATCCCAGAACATGTAAGGGGCATTCAGACCACATTTCCCACTAGGAGCAGACATGGAATTGTTCTCCTCATACCTCCATGTTGTTGAGCACTTTGAGGAAGGTGAATGCCATTCCACCACCAATGATCATCTCATTGACCTTATCCAGCATGTTATTGATCAGCTGGATCTTATCCTGAACTTTGGCTCTGTAAGAGAGAAAAGGAAAAAGAATTAATAATGAATATTGTGACTTTGGTATGTCAAGGCTGTTCTAGAGAATGATCCAACAAAAAATTGTTTGAAATGGGCAAAAAGAGAATTTTGCAAGTTAGCAGGCCAGCATTAAAATGCTTACTGGAGCATTATTCAGCATTCCTTTTTTTCTTTTCTATTTAAATATAAACCTCATTAGCCCTTTAGAGCCTGATTTCCCCTGACTGCCCAGCAGAGCCCATGCAGCCCCAGTTGCATAATGAGAGGTCATGTCAATTTACAGAGCCTGAGCACTCCTGTACCCTGAACTGGGGGGAAAGGTCACTGACAATGTCTGGGCCACCTCATGGCTAAACTGCTCTGCTGGCTCATCTGGGCAAAAACTGCTGGGGACTGTCTTGATTTGGGGAACAACAATGAACTGTCAGATCGTATCATCACAGGAGCAGATGTATCAGTTAGCTCCTCTCTAATCCACATCTCATATCTCAGGAGTCAGCTACTAATCTGAACTGCAGGTACACTAGAAAGGAAAGCACTTGCTTAAATAACATGTCGTTTGTTAGGGCAGTTAGAGAAATACAGTCACAATGTTCTCGAGCCTTACCCTCCAAGAATTGCCAAGAAGGGTCTCTCTGGACTCTCCAAGGCCTTGGCAAAATAATCCAGTTCTTTCTTCATGAGGAAGCCAGCAGCCTTCTGAGGCAGATTGACACCAACCATGGAGCTGCAGAATTAAAGTAAAAAGTGAGGAAAGGAAAAATTTCCTTTTTCACAGCATTACAAAGCCAACCCTTTAGTCAGCTGCAGCAATGAGAACAGCTAGGACCTGCATGAAAACACACACAGGGGCTTTGTTTTCCTAGCCTGATAAGACAGCTGTGCATGCCTCACTTCTGACATTGGTTCTGCACAGAAATATTGATTTGCAAGACATTTATCATCTCAACTAGTGATCCAACAAACAAGAGGAAAATTAAGAATTCCCAAGAGCAGGGATTTCTTCTTCCAAGAGGACTACAGTTTGCAAGTACACATAACCAAACACACTCCATGAAAATAATAACTCTGGAGAGATTAGTATTTTAGAAAAAGGGATGTTGTGTTTGCAGGACAATTTATACAAGCCCTAAGTAATCATTAGATCTTCAAAGTCTAAAAAAAGTCTTAAAATCTCATTTCAAGAGACAAACCTGAAACAGCATACACTGATGACAACCTCCTCCAGTAAATCCACTACTGAGGAACAAACACAGCACAATGACAGTGGGGTGAGCCCAAAAGCAAGTTACAACTCCTCAGGGGCAGTATTTGATGTGTTTCCACAACAGATACTGTTCTGCAGTTCTGCCTGGGGAAGGGAAATGGGACTCACCTGTGAGCTCGGTGTGCAGTGCCAAAAGCATCGTTGACATAGACATCTCCCAGTTTGGAAAGAGAGGCTCTGAAAGCCTCCACTTTTGCAGGCTCAGCCTTGATCTAAAAAGAGAAAGAAGGACAAGTTTGTACCCTGAGACTTTGACTCTGAATCTGAACTCAAAGTCAGCTATTTGACTGAAATCCAAAGCAAAGGTCAGTTTGAGGAACTCATCAGCCCATCCAGTGGGTCACTCTCTTCCATTTGCTTTTTTCCAGTCCAGCAGAAGCAACAAAGTTTAAATGGTTTAAATTCCACTTTAAACTCCCCTAGACTGCTATTGCTGAAACTGTTCCCACTTCTGAACTGCAGCACCACAAACCTTCCAGTCTCTCTCCAACAGAGTTCCAGTGTTGTGTGGTGAACACAGGTAGCACAGGAAGGGTGTGGAGAGACAAGGCAGGGATCAGGCTAAACAAATTCATGCTCACTCACTGAACAAAGCAAGCATCATCTCCAAGAGATACAAGTAAAAGGCTGAGCTCCTGAAGGACTGATTTAGCAACTGCACTGAGGATTAACCAATGAACAGTCTGATAAAAGGCTTGCACACTGTAACAGGCCACAGTGAAAGCAGCCAGTGCTGGAAATGCAGATAAGTGCAGTATGTAGTGGGTAAGGACAGGTGTATTTCTGTGAAAAGACTACTCCAAGCATCCTACCAAATCCTCACAGGATGGCTTTTGCAGTCCAGCTCTCCCTCCCAGCATGAGGAGACAGCAGAGCCCACAAGCAGCAGGTGAGTGCTCAGGGGCAGCTGGCAGCCCCTTGGTGCAGGGAACAGCCCAGACTGGAGCCAGGCCACCCCTCCCAAGGGCTCTGCTCAGTCAGCTCAGCACCCCAGGGAGGCCTCTGCCAGCACCAGATGTGACACCACAGGGACAATGGCAGGAAGGCACTCCAAGAGATGGCAGCAGGGCTCAGCAAAGCTTTGGGGCCCTTTTTAGCAGAGACTAAGCAGAGACTTTGTGCAGGAGACAAGTGCAAGGGACCACAGAGATTCTGCAACAATGCTGCCAACGTCTCCCTCACTCTGGCTGCACAGAGACTAAGTGCTCCAGTTGGAACCAGCTCCATCTGTGAGCAGAACACAAGAGGCTCTGACAGAAGGAACCACCACCACTGCATCTACTTTGGAAAAACACAGTTCAAGCAGCAGTCAGCAACCCTGTATTGCATCACTGTTTCCATAGCACTGACTTTCACCTCTGCTAGGAGAGGCAGCTCTGACACTGGCACCCCTCCCCTGTTGTGCTCAGTGCAGTGTGTGCTTCCATATGCACACACCCAGCTAAATCACCTGGGAATTGCAGAAACACACAAAACCAAGGGACTGTCTCCCAGAGAAAATTAAATTCTTGCCCCACTCTTCTCCCTGCCACGATACCTGCAGTGGCACACAGTTCTAGCAGTGAATAATTCCAGATTTGCTCAATTTCCCCCTGCCATCTGCACAGGCTCACCAACTCTGTGCTGTGTTCCTAAGCTGCAGGAGTCCTGTGTCAGCCCATAAAGGGCACACTCCATGTCAGCATTCCCTCCAAGCACAGGATCTCTGTGAGCCAGCAGGGTCACCATCGCTAAGAAAAGCAGCTGTCTGGAGCAAGCACTCTGCTGACCTTCAGCAAAATGTCAGAGGTGCAAGGCAGCCTGCTTCTAGAGAACTGCTCTGAAGAGCACACAGGCTTAGGGGGTTTGATAAGCCCTGTGCTGCAGAAATATTAGTCATGTAACCCAAAAAGGAAGAACCATTCTTATGGGCCTGGTGGCAACAAACTGTCTCGAAATTTTAGACATCCAATACTGAAGCCTAACAAGCAGCAGTTTCTTGCACAGCTCTATTTAGTTTATTTCTCCTTCTTTGACAGAGTCAGGCTATAGAGTCATCTATAGCCTTCCACTTGAGCTGTTTTGTCTTGGAAATGCTTGAGATGCTCCATCTTGGAAATTCACTACACTCCACTCAAAGCTTTTGCACAACAGTGGGACACAGTGAACTACAGATCTCTGACATCCTGTTAAGAGCAGGTTCACAATCAGTGTGTTGGAGAGGCTGCTGGCTCCTTGGCAGTCTGCACAAACAGCAGGTAAGACCAGAGCAGGCACACATGAGTTTCACCTTGTTCCCTGAAGCATCTTTGCCTTTGCCTTCCTCTTCAACATGGAACCTGAGGTTCTCCAGCAGGATGACTGAGCCAGCAGCAGGATTGGCACAGGCATTCTCCACCTCAGCACCAACACAATCCTTCAGGAACAACACCTCCCTGCAAACACAAGCCACACACTGTAACCCCACCAGTGGCTTCCTGGTGGAAAGAAAAACATCCAGGTCCCCCAGCAGGGAGGGTCTGGTGCACACCAGGCTGCTTTTGCACTTTACCTGCCCAGGAGTGCCTTCAGCTCCACAGCTACTGGGGCCAGGGAGAACTTGTCAGGCATGGGGACACCATCCGGGCGACCCAGGTGGCTCATGAGAACCACGGACTTGGCCCCATGGTCCAGGCAGTGCTTGATGGTAGGAACAGCTGCCTTGATTCTGCAACAGCACACAACAGCTAATTAATAAGGAATCAATTAGAGTTTACCAGGCAAGCAGATCAGTACCACTTACACATGAGCCCCAGGAGCTGTCCCTCGAAAATGGCAAAAGAAACAGAGCACAAGAGCAAAACATTCTCCATCCCAGCCTGTTTTCATACATTTCACTGTTATCTTCCATGGACATGGAATTAAAATGCATTTTGTAATCTAAGTTCTGCTGATTGCTCAGCTAAGAAATACCAGGACACACCTGAACAGTACCAGGCTCCCTGGGTTACTCTGGGATCCTGCACCAGTAGAGAAATGATGAGCAGTGAGAATATTGTGGTGAGCAAAGCTGGCACCTCCTACAAGTGGCACACAAGCAGGGCAAGACAGCTGGCATCACTGTTTGTAAACTCCAGGGTTTTGTGTGTGCTGCACAGCAACAATTACTCTAACAAAGACAACAAGTTACCACAGCCCCAGGGTAAGCAGGAGGCACAGAGACTTCTGGATAGTAAGAGAGACAACTTTCACACACAGCCTAAGGGATGTGGCTGCGAAATGGCCACAGCCAATTTAAGAAATTTAAGTTAATCTCTAAAATAACATATTTTTTCCATATGCTTTCCACAGCAGCCACAGTGAGTATCACCTTTGTATTTAAGTGTAGTTTGCTAGCAACTGCAGGGGGTTTAATTAAAAATTGTTGGACTTCCTCTGACACCTTTAATATTCTGGTTTGAACAGTGACAGCTTAATCATGGTAATGTTCCAGGTACTGGGGTGAAGTCAGACACAGCAGAACCTCCATTTGGGATGGAAATTACAGCTCACCTCTGATTGTTGGTTATTTTGTGATCCTTCATTGGAACATTGAAGTCAACCCTAAAAAAAAAATCAGAAGCAAAATTAAATATTCTACAGATTTATTTTACTACTTATTTAATTAGTTTTAAATATTCAACAAATGAGTGAAGGAACCTGCCAGTAAAGGTGTTGGCTAGAAAAGCAGTGTTACAATTAGAGTTAGATGTTCACCTATGGCCTGTCGACAAGTTCTGTTCTGAAATCAATGTGTTATCAGCCATTTCTGCTTGTGATAACATCACAAATGCTAGAGTAACTCAGGAAAACTGGGCCACCAACACATCCTAACGCTCAGGACCAGAGCAGCAGTAATGCTGAGCAGGAAATAAACCCAGATACAACTTTTCATTTTTAAACAATATGATTTCAGACCCCAACGAGGAACATCCAAAGGAAAGGAAATGAACGACTAGTGACCTTGTGTCCCCAAATGAGGCTTCAGAAATACTTGGCTGGACTACTGTGGCCAGCAGGCATTTGAAGGAAGCTTTAACTTCTGTCCTCTGCAGCTCTAATCTCCCTGCTGTGGCTTATCACATTCTCCCTGGAAGACCTGACTTGGATCTTGAGGTGACTTCCCGAGCCGTGCCAGCTGGAGCTGCGGCAGGGAGGAGTTTCAGGCCTGGCATCCCTGTGCCCATGTGCAGGAAGCTGCGTTGCGTAACCGCGGAGGCAGAAATCGCTCACAGAGCCACGGGAGGGAACACCCATGGCCGGAGCAGAGAGCACAGCGTGCATCCTCCATCCTTCTATACATTAAAAACACTGCGTTCAGCAAGCTGAGGGAATGAATCCCCCCGCAGCCCACTCAGCACGTGAAACAAACGGGAAGAAAGGACAAAAGCTGCCAGCAAAACAGGAGTAGCTGAGCAGAAAGAATTTGAACTGGCAGCCCACAGCACAGTGGTCGAGTTCTAGAAGGGGCAAAGAAAAGCATTATCCTAAAGGGAGAGAATAAAAGGACAATTTGCTTTACAGAGCCGTCAAAACTACAAAAGAAAGGTCCAGCTCAGCCTTCTTCCCCCCTACCATTGAAATCTGAGCTCCCTGAGCGCTCTCTCCTCCCCATTCTCAACTTTTCCTGAAGCTTCGGCACTAGGACCCGAAGCTAAGCAGGATGTGAGTAAGCCGAAATTACCATGAACATGAGGAGAAAAAGAAGAGGTATCGATTTTAGTACTACTGAGAGCACGTGGTGACTCGTTCCAGGAGACACTGAGCCTGGCAGCTCACCTGCTGGGTTTGGGTAGCCCCTCACAGAACAGCAAAATTAATTAATTAGCATTAATTAACAGAGATTTTGAGCGGGCAAACCCAGCCCACCGCCTGCCAATGCACGGCTGCTCTCTGTAACATGACTCAGAAATGGAAAAAAACCAGTCAGATGGCAAAAAAAAAGTCAGGTACAGATTTCTACACAGAGATCTTTTGTTGTATCAGACTTAGAAAGTGCACGGAAATCCGGAGCAAGCTTCTTCAGCACTTATTACATGGGCTGGTTTCTCATAATCAAATTAGGGAACTAGTTCAAAACAAGGTTGAAGAAACAAGGGGTAAAAAGAGCAAGTTGTCTATCAGACTGTGACTAACAGGAGCTATATTTTTGCTATCCCTGCCTACTCACAGAGCAGATAACACACACACGGTAACCACGTTATAGTGACCTTGAACAAACTACCCCATAATTAAAGTATTTCGAGCAGGACGTATCACGATGTACCTTCGTGCCCTTATCTCCCAGGACTTGGCAACAATTTTAACATGAGGCGTTCAGGCACTGATGCTTTATAAATAAGCAGTGACTGCCTATTTTAGGGTTTCAGACTAGGATGTGCTGAAACCCTGCGGTGATGCCCCAGCCCTGGAAGTGTCCAAGGCCAGGCTAGAAGAGGTTTGGAGCAACCTGGTCTAGCAAAAGGTGTTCGTGCCCTTGGCATGGGGATGGAAACAGATGGGCCTTATTTAAGGTCCCTCCCAACCCAGGCCATTCTGTGATTCTATAATTCGATTCCTGCTAAGAAATTAATTATTATTGGTATTTGGACAGCTAAGCAGAGCCGTATCTTCACTTTTTTATTGCAGTGCTTTTTTAATTTGCATTAAGGAAAAAAATTACTGGGAAATAAGCTTTTTTTGGGGTAGTTCTCTGGGATAAAAGCACGGCAGGCTGGCTGGATTTGCCCTGCAGCCTCCTGTGGCCGACACACGTGCGAGCGAGCGGGGTGATCCAGGGCCGGGATTTACACCCTGCCCGGCCGCCACGTACCCGCAGGGGAGCCGGGCCGGCTCCACGATGATGCAGGAGCCTCTCCAACACCCAGCGAGCGAAAAATAATGAAATTAAAGCCGCACAAATCGACATGCGCCAGGCGCGGGCAAGGGGCTGCTACCGGGGGGGCACCGACCCGGCCCCAGCGTGGAGCATAGAGCAGGGCGGCCCGCAGGCGACGCACATTCCTCCCGCAACGCCTCACCTCATGACGACGCGCTTTCCCTTCACGTCCACCTTGTCCAGGGTGAGTTTGTTGGAGAGAGACATGTTTGCTACCCGCCGCAAGCACACCGTCCCGCTCAAGCTGGTCCGCTTCGCCGCCTCCGCGTTCTGCCGCAGCGCCGCCCGCGCCGCCACCACCCAGCGCATTTGGCCCCGCCCCTCCCGTCAGCGATTGGTCCGTGCTGTTCTCTCTGCATTTTTATTGGTCAAACCTCCTGTCAGTCAGCGGGCATCCCGCCTCACGGGGGCGGGGCTGCGGCGCCGGCCCCGGTCACGTCCCACACGCAGCCGCCGCTCCCTGAGGGCGCCGGCCGAGTGCGGGGTCCTGTCCCTGAGTACCGAATTAACCGTTCTGCACCTTATCTGAGGGAAAATCACCCATAAATGGTGTCCAAACGTGTGTCGGCTGGTGCGAATCCTTCACATGAAGGGCGGGCGCTTCACGGCTGAGCCATAGGCCTGGGGAGGCCACGCGTCGACTGTAAAGGACGAGACAAAACCCGGGATATTTTTAAGTGACCTACATAAATACTTCTCAAGACAAGCGGGGACAAAACAACTGTTTGAAGGGATACACCTTGCAGCAGCATGGTTTAGTAGCATCACAGAGTGGTTTGAGTTGGGAGGGACCTTAAATATAATTTCATGCCACACCCTGCCGTGGGCAGGAACACCTTCCGCTATCCCAGGCTGCTCCAAGCCCCAGTGTTCAACCCAGCCTCGGCACTGCCAGGGAGCCAGGGACAGCCACAGCTGCTCTGGGCACCCTGTGCCAGGGCCTCAGCACCCTCACAGGGAAGATTTTTTTCTTCCTAAAACCTAATCTCAACCTACTCTCTTTCAGTTTGCATCCATTCCCCCTTGTCCTGTCACTCTAGGCCCTTGTCAATAGTCTTTCTCCCTCTTTCTAGTAGGTTCCCTCCAGGTACTGGAAGGCCACAAAGCCTACATTTTTCCAGGCTGAACAATCCCAGTTCTCTCAACCTTTCCTCACAGGAGTAGTATTCCATCCCTCTGATCATCTTGGTGCCTCCTCTGGAGTTGCTCCATGTCCCTCCTGTGCAGGGACCCCAGAGCTGGAGGCAATCCTAACCCTGCCCTCTGCCAGGTCACAGCCATTCCCTTTGTGTCACTCCATGCCTCCATAGCAGGTTCTGGGTGCAGCCCAAAATCACCTGCCCCGACATACGTGCAGCCTCTAACGCAGTGCACTGGGCTGTGCATTGGGTGACAATAGCACAGGGCAATGCACTGTACTGGGTGAAAAAGGAGCTCATGGTCTTTTGTGTTTTGCCCATAGGATAGGCCTTTCTGTTGCTGACAGGGTTATTTTTTTGCCACGCTCACAAAAATGTACAGATACCGCTGAGAAAGTGGTGGTGACAAAGTCAGTTCTCTGCTGACAGGATGGTGCTGGAGGGAGTCAAGAGAAGGGCAGCTGAGCTGGGGAAGGGTCTGGAGAGTCAGTCCTATGAGGAGCAGCTGAGGGAGCTGGGAAGGGGCTCAGCCTGGAGAAAAGGGGGACTGGGGGGACCTTGTGGCTCTGCACAGCTCCTGACAGGAGGGGACAGCCCAGGGAGTCGGGCTGTGCTCCCAGGCAACAGGGACAGGAGCAGAGGGAATGGCCTCAGGCTGGGCCAGGGGAGGGTCAGGTTGGACATCAGGAAGAATTTCTCAAGGAAAAGGTTGTTGAACATTGCAATGGGCTGCCCAGGGAGGTGTAGAGTCACCATCCCTGGAAGTGTTCAAGGAAGGACTGGATGTGGCACTCAGTGCTCATTGATAAGGTGGTGATCGGTCAAAGATCAGATCCAGTGGTGTCAGAGGTCTTTTCCAACCTAAAAGATTCTGAGTCAAATGAGCACACGCTGACAAGAAATGAAACACAAAGGTTCCTAGAGAGCCAGGCTAGTGCAAACACCCAGCCTGAGGCAGAAGGGTGGGAGTCTCCTGCTGCAAGACTCAGGAAAGCCTGGATGGGCCTCCCAGACATGTTAAAGGTGTTGGTTCCAACAGCAATAAACCCTGAAATACACAAGTGGGAACAAACTGAGGGTGACATGAAATCTCCTGTGAGGTGGTCACCAGTTAGGATGGAGGAGACCAGGAACATCACTTTAGTTTGTCAGTGTCTGCCACTGTAGTTTATCTCATATTGCTGTAAATCTACAATCAAGGTTCAAATTAAATTAGGTGCAGTAACGGTCTCAATGTTGACTGCAGAGTAAACCTGGGGGGTACCCAGGGGTCCCTCCTGTGACACAGCAAATCAGAGCCAACCTTGCAGTCACCAGGGGGGTCCTTGTAACCCAGAGCCCTGGACAGTGCTCACAGTGTCCCCTGTGGGCAGGGACATCTGGAAGTGTCACTGTGAATCCATTCTTCACCGAGGCCTGAGAGTCAAACCCTAAAGTGCTCCTGAACCCAGCCTCCCCTCAGGAGCTGGGATTGCCCACTCAAAGCACAGCTGGCCAGAGCCACTTCTAATCCAAGCCAGAAGCACAAGTGACAGGTGGACACTTAGAGGCACTCCTGTGAGGAGATAAGGGAGGCTTCTCTGGATCCACAGGAGCTGTAACTCTTTAACTGTTCTGAAATTAATCCCTTTCTTTCTTCCTGTACTACTTCATGCTGTGCTGCTTTCTCCAAAGGCAAAGGTTAAATTCCTCAATGCTGACTCAGAAAGGAAAGCTCTTCCCAGCTGCAGCCCGCAGCCCTGCCTTCCCTGGGAAATGGCTTCATTCATTAGGACAAGGCTCTCATTTCAAAAGCTCTCCTGTCACCTCCTAGGGGTAAAAATGTGTGAAGCAGGAATGTCACAGTGTGTGGTGTCCTGTGTTTTGGGACAGCTGTGTGCCACAGCTGAGGGGAAAGGGACAGCCGGACACTGGTGAATCCCCAGGTAGACAGGACATTCAGAAAGAAAGGACCAAGCAAGCCATAAATAAAAATGACCAAGAGGACTCTACTCCACAGGACCAACTCCACTATATCCCATAGGTAGGAGAGTATTGGATAAGAGCCTGGAGCAATCTTGGTGCACTTACAAAGATCACTGTTCTGGCAGAAGTGCAGCTCACTCAGTGTTGTCTGGTTTTATCCTTGTTTGCTTTTTCTCCATTTTTTTTGTGTGAAGAACATGAGATAGAGGAATAGGGAGGATGTCACATGAGAACTTGGGGTGGCAGAATGCAATTACAGATGGGAAATGGCCAGGCATGAGAATTTTTGTCTTATAAAAGGAGTTACAAAAAACAGACACACACTCAAAGCTCACTTCCACGCTTGAGTCACCTCTCTGTCCTTCCCTCCTGTTGTGAAATATTTAGAATATACTGCAAATATTTAAAGAAAAAAAAGCCCACGCAAACAGTTCAACCCCTGCACTTTTAAATTAACCAGTGCAGCAAAGCCAGGAGGGCAAAGGGCTGGTAATGACAAACCCAAGGAGCTGGGGTTGGACCTGTGACCGTCCCAGGGAGTCATTCCTAGGAACATGAAGCAGCAGCTGCACTTTAGACTTGCACATCCCTCTCCTGCATGATCCTGCTTCATTTCTCCAACAGGAACAGGACTGGGCAAGTTTAGGCAGACCAAAGGCTCTGGTGCTCTGGGGTGTGTTTGTGAGACCAATAATCTGCATCTCCATCCTTGTCCTGTGACCCAGGCTGCAGAAACTTCCTGCTTTTGGAGCCACCCACAGCTTTTAAACCTCCTCTTAAAAACAGGCAGCGGCACAAGTCTGAGTGCTCTGATCTCCCTGCAGTGGAGATGGTCATTATCCCAGCACAGGGATCGTGTGGGAAAGATAAAGAGCACCCAATCTGGAAAAGCTGCCTGAAAAACAGGCACAGTGCTCAGAGAATAAGGGCAGACAGCTCCTGGCTGCTCCCTCACCTGACCAATGCCTGCAAATGTCATTCCCAACACCTGCAGGGACAAAGGCTTCAGGCTGTCCATGCATGAAATCGAATGAAGGGTTAATTAAAAAGTGCTGAAGAATCTTCTGTGTCTCTTTTTCCTGCACCTGAGTTTGTGTGTGTGTACAGCTCTCCATAAAAAATTATTTAGAGATGTGTTTGATGGGATACAGGCAACCCAATCTTACCTGGTCAGCAGTTTTCCTTCATGACCAAGCAGACATGGTACAAATTCACAGCTACTACTGAAACTGCCCAGTCAACTGGAAGAAAAAAAAAAACCCACATTGCCCATAGCACAGCTCTGCTATCAAGGCAGATGCTGAATTTGGAATCAGAGTCTGACCTTAAAGGCTTGTCATACTGCTCTGCAGAAATGTGATCTAAAAATGTTACTTAAGAAGAAAAAAAAAAAAAAAAAAAAAAGAGTATCTTAAAAGATGATGTAGCCACCCTGAACTGGAAGCATCAAAAACCCAGGCAGGACCTGCACTCTGGTGAAATGGAAAATGGATTCCATGAAGCCTGCAAAGGTGATGCTTGAGGCTGCAGAGGCTCCAGTGTGAACCCTGGCTGTGGCAGGCTGCAGGAACACAGCATTGCTCTGTCTCTCTAATGCCACAGACAGTTTTAAATGAACATGAATCCTAATTATCTACAGTATCATTTTCTATCAGAGCCCTTAAAGGTGGTATTTGTTCCACTGATTTTTACAATGTAGACTGAACCTCAATTTGATGATATAACTTACCCATTTTTCCCTAACAAAACAGTGCTATGGAATGTGAGAGCTCTGCTCACCCCTCACCCGTGCTCACTGCCACCAAGGGAGGTGAGACTCTAAACTGAGCTCAAGAAAAACTGAAATCAGGGGCTTGTAACAGAATTGACTCTGGGACAGCTCATGGTTTCACTTAGGAAACATCATTGACTTGTCAGGTTCCAGGAAAGGAGAGATATTTTAAACTCCAGGAGAATCTTAATTTTTAGTTCTATATCAAAGTTGCTGTTTCTTGAATCACAATGAAAGGTGTTGGCCAGACAAATGCAGAGATTTATGTATCACAACTTAGTCCGTAATATGTGGGGCCTCCTGGCTACTTAATAAGGTTCGTTTAAAATTTTATTTATTTTTAATTCAGTCAGGGCTAAAACAAAGTTCCATTTGAAATGAGAAGGTTCACATACTGCCTTAACTCAAAATGACTCAAGGCCTAAATTAAATAGTTCCAAGTATTTTGGTTACTATTTTTTGTGCAACAAACCTGCATTTTCCAAACCAGCACTAAAATTGTGGTTTTCCACACCTGATGGGGCATACTAGGCCTGAGGCAGGCTGAGGATGAAATTACAGGGTTGGATCTTAAGGAAAAGCAAAATTCTTCATCCTGGAAACATTTGGATGCAACTTGAACCTGACTTGCTCAGTGAAACCAGTGACAGAACAAGGGTTAATTGGCACAAACCAAAATGGGAAATGTCATATCAACACAAGAAACCCCATTTTTACTGTAAGGGTGAGTGACCCCTGGAAACACCTGGAGATGTTACAAACCTCAGTCCTGGGCTCTGCTGGGACAGTTCTGACTGTGTGAGCTCCAGCAGCCTCTGCTCTTCCCCCATTTGCTAACACAGGGATGCTCCTACATGAGATTATTCCAGAATTTCCCAACTTTCACCAGTCCCACTTGCCCCCAGCTCTACAGGCTCAGTGTTTGCTCAAGGTTGTGTTTAGAGAGCTGGAATTACACCTAAACCCCAATCCTTGGCCTTTTGCTGAGACAGCTAGAGATATTGAAAGGAGATGAAAGAACATGCTTTAAACCAGCCTTTGGATGCTACATTTTTATTACAGAGCTTACAATTGCCATTAGAATGATGGAGGCACAGTCTTAAAAGAACAGGAAACATGAGACAACATGTTCTGAGATGCAAAGAACTGTAACAGCCCTACATTAACATTCCAACCAGCATTAACTTCTTCATTCTTCATCCCTAAAACTGAGTAACAAATGTTCTCCAGTTTAAAACATTTTGTTGGAAGTTCTAAGCAAAAAAAAAAAAAGGCATAGTTTTGAATAAATAAAAGTGTGTTCTTGCTTCCATTGTGTTCTGGCAACTTCACATTCTTTTTTTTTCTTTTTGTATAAAATTTCAAGTGTTTTAAACTCTTAAAAGTAAGTTTGGTAAGATTCAAAGAGTAACTTTTAAAGCCTGGAGCATATGTACTTTTTTATTAAATAGAGCACAGGTTTATAAATAGCTAGACACAGAAAACAATAAAATAGACAAAGGAGTAATACAATATTGTTTGTAACTGAGTGTTTCCACGTGATAGTTTAAATTTCTGAATCCAAACTGTCTCCAACAGAAGCAACCTATTTACACATTAAAACATTCACATTTGGGAAAACACTGAGCTCCCACACGATTCCACTTGCACTGTACATTCAAACAGAAAGGGATTTTGGTTCTTCAACGTAAAGCACCTTTTGTAATATTTTAATCTCAATATAAACATCCTAGAAGTCATTATCTCACCCTTGGGGAGTGCTGGACAGAGAACCTGCTTTCAAAAAATCTGAGTTTATCACAACCACCTTGCCCCCAACCACCCCGGGCTCAGTTATTTCCTCTCCCCAGAGCCTGATCCTCTGGCTGTCCCTACAAGCTGCTGGCACACCCCCCCAGCCAGCAGCTGCTGTTCCTTACTCCCTGATAATCATCCTGCACCTCTTTAAGTGTCCTGCTTTGGAAAAAGAGCCTTATTTTGCTGTACCTGGATCAAACACTGAGTTTCACAGAAAATGATAAAGCCTAGAAAAATACCTGTGTTGGGAAAAAGTTGGAGGTAAAGCTGTAAACATTCAACCTACACAGCATTTGGACAATGAAAGTGCTCTAAAAATACATCTGGAAATTGTTTAACAAGTTCTTAATGCTGCTTTATTTGCTAACCAGGAATGCAGCCCTGAATTACCTCCCTGTTTCCTGCAGTGGGAGGTGATGTGGCATTTCCAAGCCATCCACTCCCCAGCCAGCACTGAAGGAGTGGCTGAGACCACCCAGAGCACAGACAGAAATATGGAAATACCTCCCTTGCACCTGCACAACGTGCTAGGAACACAGAGAAGGAGGGTGGATAAACAAGACAACTGAAATCTTTGCATGATTGTGAAGCACTAAAACCCATCCTCACACATCAAACAACTTTGGGTAACAATCTGCTTTGTAAAAACAGCTCTGCTGCTGCAAACAGAGAACAAAACCTCATGGAATGGCTGTGCAGTGATAGATCTCAGCATGGAACAACACCACATATTACATACATGTGTAATCTAATTTATAAAAATACTCTGTATTCATGTAGAGATATTAAGAACCCAAATCCTGCTACAGAAATATTTTGTTTCTCGAGCCAGCAGCACATGATACTGCTCCCCTCACTGCAATACAGGTACCCTGATTTCCTCACAAACACATCCCCAGCACAGCTCTTCTGCTCTCACACAATGGGATTTTTCTGGTGGTTCTCAGATAAAATGCAAGAGTTGTTTACTCAGGACTTTTTACATACACAATCTATGGCCTGACATCAGGCTTTGAGTTAAAAAGCAGAACATTGAAGAGAATCTCTTTGTCTCCACCACACTGAGTATTTCTCCTCTACAAGCACAACTGGTACACATTTACATCATGGACTGCACTTCATTATAAAATTCATCATTATTGAACCCAGCAATTCCTACCAATGACTGCCTCAGCAGGGGAAGGGGACAGCAAGGTTCAGTGAGTAACAAACAGGTAACAGCCACTGCTGATGAGCATCTCTTTCTCACTGAGGATATTTTTTATATTAATGATTTCATGATCAAGAGCTGCATTTTGATATTGCAGTTCAGCAACAAATGACAACTGTCTGAATTCTTGATGCCTGGATCTGCACAGAACAAGCAGAGGGGTTTGGATCAACCAATGCTGGGCCATTCCTAGAATACAGACACTTGACAGGCAAAGCCTGAACTGTAGAGACTTTAAAGCAGTCTGTGACAAACTCCCCTGGTTCACTGGAGTAGTGCCAGTAGATCCTGGTGGTGGGCACTGCTCATTCCTAAAGCTGAACACTTTGGCTAAAATCAGCTCACACTGATATTGCATTCAGGTGTTGCAGGAGTTTTTGGCTTAGGAGAGGCTGGGAATGAGCAAACCTCCCAAGCCCAAACCTTCAGGAAGGCAGAGAGTCTCAGGGCAGGACGTGCAGAGCTCTGTGGGGATGGCCCCAATCCTCCCTGTTTGCTGCCACGCAGGAATCTGGATCCCATGGAGATGATTTGAAGCCTGGAGTGTGAAAAGCTGGAACCAGATGTTGACAACAAGAAGAGGCATTTGAGAGAACTCATTTCTGGCAGAAGGCAGGCTGTGGGAGTGACAGGGTTCTGAAGTAAGGCACATCTCTCTGCAAACAGAACTGTCAGGATTTTGCAGATGCAAATTCACAATTTTTCACACAGTACTGAACTCCACTATGGATAAAATAGCCTGGTATAAGGCTGGGAAATCAGTTTCTGCTTCCTTAGTTTCCTTAATTGTATTTTGACAATTTGCCAAAATAAATGCTATACTGCAAGCTCCATGGAATGGGAACACAGCCCTGTTTGTGAGCATCAACAGCCCTGCACCAGATATTTTTGGTAAGTCTAGATTAAAAACCACAAAAGACTCTGGAAAGTCACTGCAACAACTACCTCTACACTGAAGAAGAAATGCATCCAGAAGACCTTCACAAGGATCAGGACACGCACAGACCTCACGAGAGCTGTTTTGGTTGTGTTTTTTGCTTCAGGGTATTTTTGTTTTGCCTCAGTGGGGTGGGAGGAGCAAGTCTTTCATAAGGCTGTGTCATCATCCTCCCCAAAGTCCCCCACCAGCAGGGAGTGCTTGTCAGGCTCGCTGAGGACGATGCTGTTCACAGAGCGCTTGTCTGAGAGCAGGGAGTTGATGGAGGCCCTGCTGTAGGTGATGATTCGATCCATCAGGCTCAGCTTGGGGGAGGCAGCCCCGCTCTCCTCGATGCCCACGTGCACGCTGATCTCTGATGGGCTCCTGTGCCTCAGCTGGCCACGGGCACGGAACTCCAGCTTCTCTGAGCTCGGCTTCTGGTACCTGGGCAAGGAAAAAACAAAATGTATTGTTGCATTCGGATCCCTCCCCGATAATTCCCTGCCACGAGTGTCAGTCACCCCTCCTTTCCCCTCCCAGCACTGTCAGTCCTGGCATTCCTGAAGGGTGTTGAGTGATTGGCAGAACTCAAAAGATGCCCCCTACCCCTGGGGGGCATTGGGCCATCCAGGTGTCCTTTGTCCCTTGAGACCTCCCCTACTGTACCTGGTTAGTGGCTCCCTACTCCCTTCCCTGCCCCTCTCCCCTGTTAAAGGAGCAGCAACCACGGGCTCAGGGAGTTCTCTTGGAGCTGGTGCTGCATTCAGAGGCCTGTGGGCCAGAATAAAGCTCTGGATCCAAACCCTCCAGCAGAACGACTCCTTTCCTTCACCATCGCCTTAAAGCTTCTCTGCCAGAGAGAAACCTGAGGAGCAGCCCCTGTTATGGGGGGAAGCTCCATCCCAGCACCACCAGAGCTCCTGCAGGCCTGGACTTGTCTCTAGCACTCAGCTGCAGCATCCAGCTAACCAAAAGTGTCTGTGGGGTGAAACACCACACACCCAGCCAGCCCAAAGTGTCTGTGGGGTGAAACACCACACACCCACCAGCCAAAAGTGTCTGTGGGGTCAAACACCACACACCCACCAGCCCAAAGTGTCTGTGGGGTCAAACACCACACACCCACCAGCCCAAAGTGTCTGTGGGGTCAAACACCACACACCCACCAGCCAAAAGTGTCTGTGGGGTCAAACACCACAGTGCCGCTATTTGGTCAAGCAGCAAGGACCAGACAAGCTCAGGCACGCCCTATCTGGGTGTATTGGTAATTATTCCAATAATATATCAATGCCTCTGAAGCTGAAGTACACTGAAATATGAACTGATTATGCACAAGTCAGAGGCATTTATAATTTGACCAACAAGATTTCTCACAAACACACAAAGGTCTTTAAGTGTCACAGTCATATTTACTGAAAAATCTCTCGGCCTAGGATTTTCTCCTGGGAAGCTGAGAAGCCTCAGAGAAAAAGGAAAACAAATTATCATTTAATTTGCTTCTCGTGTTGTGCTCACATGTGTTTGGAGATTGTTTCATTGGTTTCATGTGAATTGCTTTGACTTATTGACAATTTTGAATTATTTGACAATCAGGGCCAAGCTGTGTCAGGGCTCTGGAAAGAGTCCTGAGTTTTCATTATTATCTTTTTAGCATTCAGCAAGTATCCTTTCTGTATTCTTTAGTATAGTTTAGTATAGTATTTAATATAATATAGTAACATCAAATAATAAATTAGCCTTCTAAGAACATAGAGTCAGATTCATCATTCCTTCCTGCCATGGGGCACTGTGCAAATACAATAATTTAGGAATTTCCCATTCTGAGCACTTCTGGTTTGTACATCTCTTCCCATTAAAAATTACATGTTTCTAAACACTGCTGTCTGCTTAACACAGACTTGTGAACTGCTCTTCAAAAGCTCTCACAGTCCCACATTTATTTTCTGTCACTCAAAGTAAAAAAGACCTGAGCTTCAAATCCAAGTTACAAACCACAAGACTGTTCCTACTCACATCTTCAAGAGCAAAGAAGAAAGCACAACAGAGACTGAGGAGGCAGCCATGGCTGCAGATCCCATCCAGGGCTGCAGAACCAAACCAATGGGCAGGAAGACACCTAGAAAATTACATCAGCAGAAAGTTCAGAGCAGGAACACTGCATTATTCATATATTAATAGATACAATTTCACACAGACTGTCCAGTTATAGTTGTTTTGTAATTTGTTAGTAAATGGGATTTTAGTTTAAATGACCAATATTTAATACATAAGGATTTGTGGCTTATCCCAACTAGAACCTCAGCCTGAAACTCAGAGCTGGCATGTCCTGCCCACTCTGCAATAAAACTGCTTGCTCACAGGCTCTTTCAATAAACCTTTTATCCTGAAGCTGTTCTGAGCACATCCATAGAGTGGGAGGAGAACAGCTCACTCATGCCTTGAGAAGGCTGATGTAGAACAGAGGCTGGACAGAGTTACAGAATAAAGCAGGGATTTATTAAAATGCCTCCATGGATGCACCTTGGGCAGCACAAGAGCCCAACCAGGGCTGCACCCAAGATGAACCAAAGTGGTCACAAAAATCCCTGACTTGGTCACAGGGTCTCTCACTTTTATAAGTTCTGCTGCATTTGCATATTGGAGTTAATTGTCCAATTAACTCCTCCCTTCTTGTTTTTCACTCTTCAGTTCACTGTTGTTAATGCTTTTGGGGCCTGAGATTTGGATCATTTGTCCTTGGTCCCCAGGTAGAGGGGGAATTGTTTTGTCTCCCTACTCTGTGAAGAGAGCTCACCAACACTTAATATGAAGCTCAGAACTCCACACTAAGACAGCACAAAATCTGAAAAATATAAAAGCTAATACTTCCACTGCAACATGCCCAGGCAGAAAACTCTGCCCTGACAGCCAGAAATAAAGACAATGGAAACTCTCCCACCCAACAGTAAATCACTGCAATCTTCTACTCACTGAGCCCAATCCAATTAGTGCAGGCAGCACTCACACACCTGCAGCTATGGGAACTCCAATGAGATTATAAATCAGAGCAAAGACAAAGTTGATCCGGATCCTCTTCACAGTTTTCCTGGACAAATCTATGCTTGCTACCACATCCATCAGGTCATCCTGCAAGTGAAAATGTTCATTGGAGCACTCAAAGACAGAAAGCACACAGGTGGTGTCCTCACTTGTGTTACAGCTCACTACAGTGCACTGGAACAGGCCAAGCACAGTGAGCCCTCTGGAGGCTGCTCTGCTCAGGCCAATCCATCACAATCCCAGTGATGTCCCCAGCCCCTCCCAGGACAGCTCCAAACACTGACCACAGTCTGCCAGGGAGCAGCTGATGTGTAGGAACAAGTGCCTGTAACCCTGGAGGTGCCACGGTGAGCTACCCAAATGTAATTTATGTTTGCCAAAGGATAGGTCACTTTGGCTTTCTTTGCCACTCTCAAACTTCAATTACCCCAAAATGTGCAGTACCCAGAAAATGTGGAAGGGGGATAATCACTGCACTAAACACGGTGAGCAGAACCTCTGCTCCAGTTCTCCAGCTGATGGGGACTGTGCACCCCTGCACACCCAACACACCCTGGGCCCTCTGACCCCTCCTACCTTTAACTCTGATTTCTTACCCTGATGAGCACCACATCAGCTGCCTCGATGGCCACGTCGGTGCCCGTGCCAATGGCAATGCCCACGCTGGCCATGGCCAGGGCTGGGGAATCATTGATCCCATCTCCAACCATGGCCACACGCTTCCCTTCGTCCTGCAGCTGCTTCACTTTGGCCACTTTGTGTGAGGGGAGAACCTCTGCAAACACTTTGGTGATGCCAACCTGAACAGAGAGAGAGAGAGAGGACACAGCTTTTCCAGCAGCTCTCAAAGCTCCTGCCAGGAATGATGTGGCCAGGAAGAGTGAAACCCATTTTATCATTCATGAGCTAAAGAGCAAACCCAGCTGATGATATGAAAACAGCTCTGAATTCACAGCTGATGTTACTTCCATTCAAAAACTTCTTGCAATCTTGATTCCAAATTTTTTAAAACTGCCATCTTTCACAGCAGAGCAGCCACCAGCAATATGAACATGCCACACCACCCTTCCTGCTGAAAGCAGCCCCAGGCCCCCAGCCCACCTGGGAGGCGATGGACCGGGCTGTTTTGCTGTTGTCACCAGTCATGAGGACAACTTCTAAGCCCATGCTCTTCAAAGTGTACACTGCCAGCTCAGCCTCTGGCTTCACAGTGTCTGCAATGGCTATCAAGCCACAGAGCACTCCTGAAAGCAGAAAGAAAGTGATTGTAATGAAGAGCTTTATCAATTTAAATTAACTTCCCCAGTAAGTCCAGTTCCAGAACCAGCTCATACTGACAGTAAAGGGTGGGATGATAAGAGGTATTAAGGCAGTAAGATAGAACATGGATTGTCTAACCACCATAACATAAAAATTCCTTTTTTCTATCCTTTTTTTCCCTTTTGCTTTATTTGAAGTCTCTGCATTGTATTATTATGCCCAATTGTCCTGTTAGCTAAGAAGTGAAGGAAGAGCCTTTCCCATAAGAAAGTGCTGTAAAACAGATGAATTATCTCTTTTCATCCCATTACTCTGCTCCAGCTGTAGCTGCTATGACATCACTACTTATTAATCTCTATGTGATGTTTCATGTGATATTTAGTGGGTGAACACAGCAAGCAGCCCTGAACTCACCATCCACAGCTGCCAGGACAGCTGTGCGGCCTCTCCGCTCGTGCTCCATCATGGCTTTGTCCACCTCATTTCTCACCACCAGGCCATTCCTGGTCATCCATTCCCTGTTCCCAATGAGAACTGAGTATTTCTGAGAGGTCACAGGAGCTGAAGGAAGAACACACAATGTGGATAAACCAGGGAGGTTCCCTGCAGCTCATCACAGCCAGGCTCTCCCAGTGTGCACTGGAACAGCACTGCAGGGAATCCAAACAGAAATAAAGAACTCCTCAAAACTTTCTGCCCTGCCATCTTTTTGTGTGACCTCTACAAGAGAGACACCAACATTTCTTCAGTACTGGGGAGCCAACCCATGTTAGAGGGCCAAAAACCACAGGAAAAAGGACATTAAAGGACCAAGTAACCTTCTCAGTGCTTCTGATTTCTTTGAACAGCCCAGTGGAGTTGGAAGGCCTAACAGTGAGTTGTTCTTGAGTGAAAACTAACCAGTTATGCAAATACACATAATTTTGGCTAGCAAATGGTAACCTGGGATGAAGCAAAGTAAAGCCAGAGAGAGCTGACAGACAACTCCTGTCTGATTTTCCAGTTCCATATTCAATATGCAACTTGAAATTGCATTTAACTTAAATGTTCTGAATGATGTATGAGCACGAAATAAACTAATGAGCAACAATTTAATGTGTGCGTTGATGTCAGCCCAGTTCTACAAGGTGGAAATAAATGACCTCATTCCTAAGGATCCTAAAGACACAGAAACAAAACCTGCCCATTTTATTCTCAAACCCAGAATTAACTTACTTGGCAGTTCAGCATCAATGATCAAAGGAGTCTGCACTGATTCGTCTGCATTCTCCTCAATTTTCACAAGTGTCACATTTTTAACATTGTTTTCTTCAACCATTCTGTTTTTCCTGTAGAGCAATGCTTCAATATTGGTGACTTTGCAACTAATGCCACAGCCAGGAACTACCTGAAAATCTGTACATGTCCCAAGGGTTTCTGAGTTCAGCTCCTAGGAAAAGAGGATGGAAACTGATGAAGTTTTTAAATACATAAAATCACAATGCAATTATAAAGCCCACAAAATTAAAGTGCAGTAGAACAGAGATGAGGAGGGAAAGAATCATCAAAATCTAGGTCTGAATGGTGCCTCTAATACAGTGTGATTTATGTGGCTCCACAATTTTCAGCTTTCCCAATTAAACACAGCTGTTGGAACCCAGGACATCCCTCTGGCTGTCCTGGATGGCTCAAGCCCCTGCCAGGGGGCTCAGAGACCCTGGCACAGAGCCCAAGACACCCGTGCCTTTGATTTTGACCCATAGAGCAAATTACCACCTTTATATGAAGAACTACAAGTCAAGAGAGTTTAAGGGAATAATAGTTTGTCACGGGGTGAAAATTTGATTTTTGGGGTTTTAGAATGGGGGCTCAGGGTCCCAAGATGGAGGAATTTGGGTGTATCCTGTCCTCCTTCTTTCTTCTTCTTGGCCTCCATGTTCTGGGTGATGGTGGCACTTTTGGATTGGTTTAAGGTAGAAGCTCACTGTCTAACATAGGTGATGGGTATTGGGAAGTTGTGGTAAATAATGTAGGTGTAGTTTTTGGTATAAAAAGATAACACTGCCCCAAGGCAGTCAGTGTGCCTCTGTCTGACCTGCTGGACAGACCTCAGCAGGCCAGAGAAAGAATGTAATACATAAGAAACAATAAACAAACAACCTTGAGAATGAGAACAGAAGAATCCTGATTCCATCTTTGACTTCCAGGCTGGAAAAAGAGACTTTCTAACACATCTTGGGGTCACTGTGACCAGCAGAGATTGAGACACAGCAACTGCTTAACCTGCACAAACAGCCTTGTGGCATTGAGGAAGTCCTGCCAGAGGTTCTTGCCCAGGGAGAGCAGGCTGTGTGTGGGAGCCCCTCTAGTACCTTCTTGCAGTACTTGGTGATGGCAGCTCCCAGGGGGTGCTCGCTGCTGCTCTCTGCTGTCCCCACGATCGCCAGCATTTTGTGCCGAGGGAGGAGGTTCCCCTCCACCAGGAACTTCACCTGCATCACCTCTGGAGTGCCGTGGGTGATGGTCCCTGTTTTGTCAAACACAACCACCTTCACCTGCAGGAAAGCAGGAAGATTTCACTCAATGAACCGAGCATGGAGGTGCAGGCTCCTTGGCAAAGCACCCACTTTAACTCTGAACACAGAGTCATGACCTAACAGGGAACACCTCGAGCTGGATGGGACCCACCAGGGCTGTAAGATCATGTCTGGGATGGGCTGTTGGGGTCTAACTCCAGCTAGCAATGGACCCCAGCCCACAAGATCCTACACATACCAAACAAAAGACTGGAAGTGCTCTTCCCTACATGGGAACCTCCATGGTACATTTATTTCCAAGGTGGGCAAGAGGCTGTGGACCCAGGGCAGGAGACTTTTATACCCGAGGGGAATGGGGGGCAGGGGAGGATCACAACCAATCAAACAAATGGGGAGGCACTGACCAGGGGAGAGACCACCAGGGGGTATTGGGCAGAGGGGTGCATGAGAGAGAAACCATGTGATAGGAGAGGGGAATAACAAACCACATTGTCACCCTGATTTTTTAAGATTTTTTAAGCCTTCTGATGTTTACATTCTTGTAGCAAACTTTCTCATACACTTTGTGTAAATAACTTATTGTTTTGCATTCTTTTATGGAGGAGGAGAAATTTGATGGACTGTTGGTTTGTCCAGTGTCATTGGAGAGGTGGCACTGTCACCCTCCAATCCACTGTCACTTTTGGAAAGCTGTAAGTGATGGAGTTAGAAAATAAACTTCCTTTTTCTTCACCTTGAGAGCAGTGGTGTGTGCTCGTGTTGTTTTGTGTCCTATAGTGACACCACATGATATAGCAAACTATATTCAGTGCAATATAAAGACTACTCTGTGCAAATCTCCAATAACCCAGTGCAAAACAACAACTAAATAAACTATTTAGTGTCACAGACATGTTTTATGAAAAATCCTTTCCTTAAAATTTTTTCTCCCGAGAAGCTGAGAGGCCTCAGAAACAAAATGTAAACATTGATTATCTGCTGCTATGGAATGCAACAGGTGCATCTGTGATTGGTCTCATGTAGTTATCTTTAATTAATGGCCAATCACAGTCCAAGCTGTATCGGACTCTCCGGTCAGACACAGGATTTTGTTATCATTCCATTCCTTCCTTGCAAGCCTTCTGATGAAATCCTTTTCTTCTATTCTTTTAGTATAGTTTTAATATAATATCTATATAATAAAATAATAAATCAAGCCTTCTGAAACATGGAGTCAGATCCTCGTCTCTTGCCTCATCCTGGGACCCCTGTGAACACCACTACAATTTACTGCAATACAACACCGGACATTCCATCATCATCTCCTCCAAAGAGCTGGCAAAACCCCCAGGCTGGCAGCCTTGGGGCACCCACCTTGTGTGCCATCTCCAGGGGCTCCCCTCCCTTGATGAGGATGCCGTTCTGGGCACCCACACCCGTGCCCACCATGACAGCAGTGGGGGTGGCCAGGCCCAGCGAGCAGGGACAGGCGATGCACAGCACCGTGATGGAGGCCTGGAAGGCGAAGCGGATGATCACCTCTGCTGCTGAAATGCTCTTGTTGTAGCCCTGGGCACAGAGGGGAAATAGGGAAGAAATCAAACAACAGGAACAACACATTTGGGTATGTATTGTCTTGGGTCAGGGAAGAAATGAAACAAGAACAACTCATTTGGCTACGCATTGTCTTGGAGGCTGGAAACATCTGCTCGTGTATCCGCCGAGTATTAACACTCAGCAAAGTATGCAAAACCTAAGGTGAATGATTAAATTAATGATTAATTAACCAACTTGTGTTCTGTACTATGTCACCATGATATTTTATGAAAAATCCCTTCACCAGGATTTTTCTGCTGAGAAGCCTCAGAAAAGAGATGTCAACAATAATTTCCTGATTGCTTGGAATGTGCTTTGGAGGTTGCTACCAACAGATGCCTCTTTGATTGGTTCCATGTGAATTGTTTGTAATTAATGACCAATCCCAGTCCAGCTGTGTTGCACTCTCTGGTCAGTCATAGTTTTTTATTATTCATTCCTTTCTAGCCTTCTGATGTCTCCTCTCTCTTTCTTTAGTATAGTTTTAATATATAATTTTCTTTTAATATAATATAATATCAAAAAATAATAAATCAGCCTTCTGAGAACTTGGAGTCAAATTCTCATCTCTCATCTCATCCTGGGGACCCTCACAACACTGCAACATACAGCATCCACCCACTGGAGCTGGGGGTGCTCAGCCTGCAGAAAAGGAGACTCAGGGGTGCCCCCATCGCTCTGCACAGCTCCTGAAAGGTGCCTGTGCTCAGCTGGGGCTGGGCTCTGTCTGCAGGAACTGACACAGCCAGAGCACACAGCCCCGAGCTGTGCCAAGGGAAATACAGGCTGGATAGCAGGAAAAGGTTTTTACAGAAAGGTGATAAAGTTGTGGAATGGCTGCCCAGGGAGGTGGTGCAGTCCCCATCCCTGGGTGTGTTTAACAAGGCCTGGATGTGGCACTGGGTGCCAGGGGTTGGGTGAGGTGTTTGGGCTGGGGTGGACTCGATGATCTTGAAGGTCTCTTCCAACCATGTGATTCTGTGAATTCTGTGAATTACCTTCAACTGTTTCATTTATAGGACATTCCTCTAAACAAGACACCACATACTACAACTCTTTAATCATGCACTGTAATAAAAGATACTGTATCAAAGATATATATATATACACTAAGGTACAGAAAAAGCAGAAATGAAGATGGCTTTCCTGGAAATGGAGAAATTCTAATTAGTTTTGAAACAAGAAACCCTGTGACCTGAGCAATGCTTAAGTCCAAGCTGGGATCCTGACCCTCCTCTAGAATTTGTAACCAAGATGAAGTCCACTGATTGCCAAGATGAACTTACACAGGGCTACATATATAATTGGAGCTTGTGACAGGAGGGACTTCTTTTTCCCACAGAGGAGGGATGGATGGTGGGAAATTTGTGATGTTTAATATTTCTTTTAATTAGCTTTTTTAAAAATCCTAACTTAGAAGAGCTGATTAATTACTGTGGATTCTCTTCTAGTATAACTGCAGGAAATACACAATTTTAAAAAATATATAATGTAAAACATGCAATAACATGAGCTGTAATAGTCAACAACTTCCTGCAAGGGTAATCCAGAAAGGGAACCACTGCAGTCTAATAGAATTGTAAAGCTGTTTATTAAATATTTCAGAAGGTGTTTAAAGAAATTTACTTACCAGAAAGTACTTTTCCACTATTTCAAAATCCACAAATCCAATTATAATCCAGGCAAAAAGGGTAACCACAGAGACAGCCACAATAAAAGGAACGAAGTAGCCACTAAGTTTGTCTGCAAATTGCTGGATGGGAGCCTGGCAAGGAGAAACATCACTCAGCACCATCATGTTTGTGTCTGAAGGCACAGAAGAATCACAGCTGCTGCTTGCAGCACACTTGGCTTGCCACACTTGGTAATTACAGATTTACTTAATAAGAGGATGAGACTTGGCTCAGCAGACAGGATCAGAGTCCTTACTCAGCAAGAAACTTCATTATGCAGCTTCAACTCAAATCCAAGCAGTCTCAGCCACCCCTGCAGTGATTTGGTGTGCTGGTGCCTGCATGAGACAGCAAAACCTCAAGTGTTAAATGGGGTGATACTCTACCTTAGAGGTCTGGGCCTCCTCCACCAGTTTAACAATCTGGGACAGGGTGGTGTCAGCTCCCACGTGGGTGGCAGAGATGAGAAGGGACCCATTCTGATTGATGGAGCCTGCAATAACTGTGCTGCCAGGCTTCTTGGTCACAGGCATGGCCTCACCTGAGCAAAGGGAAATTCTGATCAGAAATTCTAATCAAAAAGTAAAAAAAAAAAGAGTAAATTCCAGCAACAGGAAGAGCAAAAAAATAGCAAGACACAGCACTGCTGAAAAAGGCACCTTGGGACAGCTGCCAAATCCAAACACATCAGCTTCAACCTCCCCTCTGGAGATTTGTTTAAAGGAAAAGAGTTTAACCCCTGGAAAAAGCAAATGCTGACCTGTGATGAGAGACTCATCCACCATGGAGTGTCCTTCAATGACACGGCCATCCACTGGGAATTTGCCTCCTGGGACCACCTTGACAATGTCCCCTCGCTGAACCAGCTCCACATCCACCTGCTCCTCACTGCAATGGTGCAAAGGTTTTGTAAGGGAATAAAACTGGAGTCACCCAAGCAAAGGAGCTGGCACTACACACAGAGCACAACCCCACTGGCTGGCATTAGTGCATACAAAAATTATCACAAGAAATTCATAGTGCTCTTTGAAATGGCCTATTTTATCATGATTTTATTTACTTTCCAGTTAAGAAAATCTACTTTATCTATTTAAGAAAATCCACTTTATCTATTTATTTTTCTGTCTTATCACAGAAAAAAATAGCAATAAAGCAAAGCAGAGCAGTGTTAATTCTGCATTTTAATATTTTTATCTGCCAGCAAATCTGATGTTATTTGCTTCATAGTTCTATAGAAAAATAAAATTTGTCTGTGAACTAAGCATATTAACAACAAAAAAGGCACAACAGAAAAAGCAAATGATAAAGCAAGATACCTTAAAAGAACGTTATCAGGGCCCAAGGTAACAATAGTAGCTTCAGTAGCTTGTAATGAAATTAGTCTTGCCAGTGCTTCTGAGGTTTTACCCTAGAATAATAATTTTCATATTTTTCTGACTATACTATTGAAAAAATAAATCTGGGTAAATGACAACTGTGTACGTTGCAATTTACCCTTTTAACAAAACATTTTCTGCAAACAGTCTGATATTTAAACTTTTATTAGTTGAGTTATTAAAGATGATTTTATGACACAGAAGGTTAAAGAACCCAGCAAAGCTTTTGCATGGGATGTTTTCTGTGGTGGTGTTTGCAGGGGTCTCAGGATGAGGGAAGAGATGAGAATCTTGACTCCATGTTTCAGAAGGCTGATTTATTATTTTATGATATATATTATATTAAAAGAAAATGATATATTAAAACTACACTAAAAGAATAGAAGGAACAGTTCCTGTTTGCTCACCTTGGCCACGTGCTCCAGCCAGCGGCCCAGCGAGATGAACACGAACAGCATCGGGGGCGTGTCGAAGAAGGTCACAGGGTTTACTTTGGCCCTCTCAGCCATTGCCACCAGGAGGATGATGAAGGAGTAGAGGAAGGCAATGGATGTTGCCAGCACCACGAGCACGTCCATGTTGGCTGTGTTGTGCCTCAGTGCTCGGGAGGCCTGGATGTAGAAGTGCCACCCCCCGAACACCTGCAAGGGCATTTCACACAGCTCCAGCACACAGCAGCAGCAGCTTTTCCAGCTTATTTGTGCTATTTTCCACTTTCCCTGAACATAATCCCAGGTCTAGTCAGGGCTGTGGTCTTCCCACAGCACCCTCAGGTATTCCCAGTGCCCTCCCAGTGGGATTCAGGAGCCGCCTCAGGTGCACAGCTGCTGGAGTTCTGCATGCTGAGAATTTGAAACTTTCTACGCTGAAGGGCACAGACACACAATAAAATTCTATATTTGACCTGAGGCCTTGGAGAAGGCTTCCAAAATTGATTGACAGCACTGAAATTGTGAGTGTGTAGTTTGATTAGAAGTGTGTAATATCACAGGGTGGAAAACTCAGAGTTTAAGATTTTAGAATATAGCAATATATATGGGGCAAGATGGAGGTTTTAGGGCAGTGGCTGGTTTTTCTCCTTCACCGTCCTCTCCATGGGTTTGGGTGGTATTTTGTAATTGGACAGAAAAGTCCACATTAGAGACTTCAGGTGATTAGTTATTGAGTCAAAAGTGAAAATAATTTAGGTGTCACTTCTTAGTTGGATAGTTAAGACTTAAAAGACCTTGTAAAGAAAGCTTGCTAGCCATTTTTATGCCTTGTTAGCGAAGAACTGCAGAATTCACTGCTGTGAGACTGTAACATGGGTAAGAAATAATCAACACCTGAGTCTGAACACAAAATACCATCTCCAGTGCCTTCAATCCCAACCTTGACACAGGTAGAAAAAAGAAGCCAGGAACCAGCACAGAACAGCTCCCCACAGCCTGCCCCACCCCTGGAGTCCCCAGCACCTCAGCATTATTTTGGCAACAGCAGAAGCACATAAGAACCTCAAAAGCATTTTGCATCAGCACAATTGCATTCACTTTTCAAACTTAATTTCTTCATCACCTTCCAATTTGAGCATTTAAGCCCAATAAAGCACGAGCTGGCATAACCCCACTCACCTGTACAGGGACACAGAGTAAAAATGATAGGAAATTCATGACAGACAATCCTGGCAGGAGCTGGTACTCCAGGAACATGGAGGAGTGGAGGGTCTCCATCTCCTCACTGCTCATGTTGCGGTGTGCGTGAGCATGCGAGAGCTGGCTGTCCATCACCATCATGTAAATCATCAGCCCCATCACAGGGATGCAGAAAACCAGGCTCACCACAAAAGACCTTTTCCACCTCAGATTTAAAAAAAGAAAAAGGAAAAAACAATTTGTATTGCAGTCAGGTGCTGGATATTTTAAGTGGTAAGTCTGCACAGTCACAGAAAAAAACCATAAATTGATGGTTGAGCAACAAAAAAGAATCAAAGATGTTTATGGAATCTGTATGTTCAGGAATACTTACTGCCTGATTTCCTGTTTGTGATCCAGATGACTGGCAGATCTATCCTTTTTGACTAAGGAAGTAGTAAAACCTAAATCCTAAGGGGAAAAAAGCACAAAAATAAAAAGGAGAACAGTCAGTTCTAAAATACACTTTGTGCTCAGTCATTGCCAAATTACTGATGGTGCCAGTCTTAACTTTGATTAACTTTATTAATATTTCTGGTATAAAATATTATTGTTTAGTTCCTGTTGTCTGTTACTATTGTTTAGTTACTTTTCAAGGAAAGAAAAGCAATCTGATCTAGAAATTAACCTTTCTGGAACAAAATACTATTCTAAACTGTGGCTTTCTAAAATGGTTGTTCCTAAAGCACAGAAATTGAGAAACTGAAGGAGAAGGCTGAGAAACTTATTTCACCTCTCACCTGCAACTGTATTTTATTTTTAAATAAATGTTCTTGATTTTTCTACAACCCTATAGGTGGTATCTCCATGACCTGGCTTTCACAGTATTTCTTTTAAAAATTAGGCAAAGCTGTAACAGAGCATTTTTAAGGGAGAACAAACAAAGTGCAGGTTTCTGCAGCTAATAAGAAGAAAGAATATGGAAGGAGAGAGATCTATTTTTTTGCTTCAGCAGCCTTTCTTTCTATTTCTGGGGTGTGTAACTCCAAGGACCCTGGGTATTTTAGGAGACTTGGTGCCCACATGAAACTCACCTTTATCACTTGTATGACATCTCGAGGACCAATGGCCTCAGGGTCATACTTAATGTGGGCTTTGTTGGTGGCAAGAGCCACAGAGCAGTACAGGACACCATTGGTCTTCATGAGGGTGGATTCTATCTTGTGCACACAGGAGGCACAGGTCATCCCTCTCACCTGGAAAATAAAGGTTCCTCCTGTTGGCAAAGCACAGGTTACCTGACAAATGCACCTTAGCAAGTAGGAAAAGTGCTTGTGATTATGCTGCATAATTTATTGCTTTGATCTGGGGTGTGAGCACTGTAGAATCACAAAATAATTTGGGCTGGAAGGGACCTTAAAGACCATCCAGTTCCAACCCCTGCCATGGCAGGGATGCCTCCCACAAGATCATGTTGCTCAGGGCCCCCTCCAACCCTTCTAGAGGAAGCACAGCACAGGGACAAGGTAATTAAGCCCTGCTAAAGCTCTGTTGGATGTCCAGTCTCAGAGCTGGGGGACACTGAGCTACACTCAGCCACAAAAAGTAAAAAAAAAAAAAGTATATTTTAGCAACAGGAAGAGCAAACAGAAAAATACAGGAATATTTCTCTACATTTTCAGTGTAGTAGTTTAAGCCAGCACAGTTTGCAGGACAGATAAAATCTGTGACACACACCTGATGTACCATTATATTTAATTTTTTTATAAATTAATCTCTATTACACTATTAAACTCTAGGCAGTGGGCACTAACACAGGCAGATCCAACAGATAAAAGCAGTAAAAGCTGGAGGTGTTTGGGTTTACTGCTCAGCTTACAACAAGCTCCAGAACTCCATCTCCTTCCCCACAGTTCTCCATGACGGTGGCTCCGAAGCCCAGCTCCCGGATGAGCTCTGCAATGGCTGCAGGGTGAATCACTGCAGGGTTGTACCTCACCTCTGCCTTCCCTGCCATCAGGGCCACAAGGATCGAGTGGATTCCTGAGAAACAGAGTGTGTGAGTGGCAGATCAGGCTTAGGAAACATCCTGCATTTATTGTAACACGAGGGCACGACACAGTTTATTGAAATTGGGAATGTTTCCTTGTATATAGAGAGAAACATCCTTGTGTTTGGAAGCTACACCAACACCTCAGTGCAGGTGTGACAGATAAAGCATCACTCCACATGAGCAGCATGCCTTTAACAGTCTCATTACAAACATTCTGTCCATGCTACATGAAAAAATGTCTATTTTTCCTTGAAAGAAGCTCTTCTAAACCACAGTGCTGCATATTTCTCTGATCTGCATTTACCACTTCCTGCAGCCTTTTTAAAGGAGAACCTGCATGAGAAAGGGAAGATCTAACAGTGCAATCCTACTGGGCACTGAGAGGATTTAGAGTCATCCATTTCCTAGAATGAAAAACATTAAAATCCAGGCTGGACTTGAAACTTGTCCATCTTCATTATGATAATTAAACACAGTCTGCATTAATGACTCTGTTACATCACAGTCATGCAGCCGTTTGTTCCTGCAAATATAATCACAGACAGCAATGCCCTGACTTGCAGAGCTAAAATTAACCTGTGTCCCTTTAATCCACTCACACTGTCCCTTCAGCTCACATCTGCCTCTGCCTTTCAGCTGCATACCTGGGAACCTCCCTCCAGCAGGAAAGAAATGTTTTACTTTCAAAAGGATCCCTTATTTGACCCCAATATTCTCTGGAGCTGCTGCTTCTGCAACAGCCGAGTCTGGGCAGCACGTCCATAAAGCAGCAAGGATGTCCCTGCTCCCACCCTGTGGGCCAGAAGTGAGGAGGAACACCTGTCCTGACAACCCACCCCTTAAAAACACTGCAAAAGCCAGAAGGATTCTCCAAACAAATTGTTGGAGATGTAACAGACCATGCTGACAGACATCTCACCATCCTCCCTTCTCAGATTCCTCTCGATGTTGGCCACGCACGAGGCACATGTCATTCCTGTCACCTGCACGTAGCACTTGGAGATGGTCTTGCTCTCCTGCCTGCCAGGGTGGGCTGGGGGCACTTTGGAGGGTGGCTCAGGCTTGTGAGAGTCCAGCTGTGCTTCAGGGCAGGGCTGAGCTTTGGCCACAGGGAGCTCTGCCTTTGCTGCAAAGGAGACAGCAAAAGAAAACAAGACAAAGGTGGAACACTGATTAACTTACTGGTTTGTTACTATTTTCCTTTTGCCTTTCCTCATTGTCTTTGTTCTGTTGCACATCCTTTGTCCTCTCCTGAAACCTCAGCATTGCAACCTTCGTTTCACACACAGTTTCACTGACTTTACCTGGAGCACAAAGCTGATTCTGTATGCAAGTGCATGTTTCATAAGCAACCCCAATGTTTTTACCTTAGAGAGGGGCTCTGGAACTACAGGCTCCTTACAGCAGTTCAGGGGATGCTGTTTGTGCAGGAACAGGGTGAAAAGGATTAAACGTGAGCACCCAACCACTTCTGCAGCTATTGACATAAAACAGCTTTTATCTGACATATTTATATTGCCAGACACCTCAATCATTTGAATAAATCTGATGTGTTAAAGGATGTGCACATTATCTTTAATGACCTCAAATTTCACCTTGGGTAGTACCAAATCCTCAACATAACTGCACAATTCTTGTAAATGTAAAAGTTTCACATGTCATTACCTGGAAAAGATGCATCAAATCCCATATCCTCTATTGAGGACCTCAAGTCTTCTGGGCTTGTTTGCAGTGGGTCATATTCTATAGTCCCAGTTCCATTTTGGAGAGAGACATGAACAGATTTCACACCTGCCTTCTGGGACAGCACTCCCTCAATGGACTGCACACAGGAGCCACAAGTCATGCCCTCAATATTGATCACAACAACTTGAGTGAGGGGCTGGCTGGGATCCTTGGCAGCAGGGTGGGATTTCAGGGGAGATGCCAGCGTGGGGAAAAGTGCCAGGTTCTCCTGCTCCTCAGGAAGGCTGACTCTGAACCTCTCTGGAGATACATTCTCCACAGCTTTCCTCAGCTTCTCTATGCTAATCAAGCTTGGGTTGTAGTTTATAGCAGCAGATTTGTTCTCTAAAGAAACCACGACGCTCGTCACGGCCGGCAGAGCTGACACAGTGCTCTGGATGTTGAGGACACAGGAATTGCAGTGCATCCCCTCCACTCTGAACACAACTGTCTTGCTGCCAGTCCCACTGGAGTTTTCTCTCTGTGATGCCTCAGAGCTCCTGGGCTGAGCATTCCTCAGCCTCTCCAGGTCAATCCCACTGAGCTTCAGGGGTCTAGGCTGCTTTTTGAAGGCTGCTGTGAAACCTGCTGCTTCAATTTGCTGTTTTATTTCTTCTGCTGTGATTAGAGGAGGCTGGTAGACAACAACAGCTTCCTTATTGTCCAGGGACACTGGAAATTAATCAATAAAATAAGTGTGTGTCACTGCCCTAAGCATAACAACCACATCACAGGATCTTGTCAAAGCTTTGCAGCAACACTTTAAATGGTCACAAATGTAACTGCAACAGAAAGGAGATTTCATTGATTTCATTGGTCAAAGAACTTAGTTCTTTAACCAGTTTTTGTCTAGTACTACAACAATTTTCAATTCCTCCTCAAATTTTTCCTCTTTCCCTAGGATTTTCACAAATGGCATCACTACTTCTTACTGAATTTCTCCTTGTTTTGGGGTCTATGGCAATACACTTATCCCAAAGGTAACTATATCAGTAAGCTGGTCTTGCCTTTTAGATTTTTAATTGGACAGAAAATATGAACTATTATTAATTACAATTTTAAAAAGGCATCTGTTATTAGAGATTTCTATAACTGGTAATAAAATTATGGAACATGACTACTCCAGGCTGCCTACCAAATGCAAAACAACCACGGAACACCATCACCCATGTAACAGGCAGATCCTTCCCCCAATGTGGGTTCCTTCCTTCATTTCTAGTCCACATTAAAAACCTAATTAAATACCCAGTCCCACGAAGAGTCACTGTCACACTCAGCTATCTCATCTAAAACCTGCAATGCCATCAGAGGGCAAACAGCATGGCCAACCTCAATTTACAAAACTCACTAAGGTTATGTCACAGACATGTTTTATGAAAAACCCTTTCTTTAGGATTTTTTCTCTTGAGAAGCCAAGAGGCTTCAAGAACAATATGTAAACAGTGGTTATCTGCTGCTGTGGGATGCAACAGGTGCATCTGTGATTATCTCATAGAGTTGTTTTTAATTAATAACTAATCACAGTCAGCTGGCTTGGACTCTGTCCAAGACACAAGCTTTTGTTACTCATTTTTTCTATTCTATTCCTAGCTAGCTTTCTGATTAAATCTTTTATTATTTTAGTACGGTTTTAATATAATATATATCATAAAATAATAAATCAGCCTTCTGAAACATGGAGTCAGATCCTCATCTCTCCCCTCATCCTAAGACCCTGTGAACACCATCACACTAAGTCCACATTAAAAACCTAATTAAATACCCGGGCCCACAAAGAGTCACTGTCACGCTCAGCTATCTCATCTAAAACCTGCAACGCCATCAGAGGGCAAACAGCATGGCCAATCTCAATTCACATAAAACTCACTAAAGTTGTACCTCTAATCTGTTGAATTCCTTGCAGCTTGCCAGCTTCAATTTCCATAAAAACACACAAAGGTTTTACCTCTGATCCTCTGAACTCCCTGCAGTTTGCCAAGCTTCCCCTCGATGGTGCTGGTGCAGGAGTGACAGGTCATGCCATCGACCTTCAGGCGCAGCACAGCGCTGCTGGCCTGGGACCAGCTGGAATCCTCCCACGTTCCAGGTGTCACCTCTGGCACAGAGATGCTCAAATCTGCTCCTGGGACCATCTGGGTAATGTGCCTGCCATTGGTGATAGAAGGGATGAAAGCCACCACGGCAGTTCTTTGATCAGAGGACAGTTTCACATCCAGGATGCCTTTGTGGCTCAGCAGCGTGGCACAGATCTGCCTGGGTGTCAGGGCTGACTGGGCAGGCAGGCTGAGGAAAATTGTGTCAGGCAGAACAGGTTGTGGGCTTGAATCAGCCAGGGTTGCATCAAACCCCATGTCACAGATGGCTTCCTGCAGACTCACTGGGGTTTGCAGCTTGGAGTCGTAGATGATGACAGCGTTCTTGTCCTCCAGAGAGACCTGGAGGGGACAAACAAAGTGAGGAAACAGCACTAGAGCTGGGAGAGACTGCCCCACACTGCAAACTGCTCTGGCTTGCCAAGATTAGCAACACTCCTCCAGAACAACTTTCACTACTCACTCAGAGAGCAAAGGCACACTGAGTGACTGCTGCTCTCCTGTGCACCCACAGGGCTGCAGAGAGCAGATCCCAGCCCCAGAGTCTGCCTGGCCACCTCTACTGCAACACCCAGACAGCACCAACCACCTCATGAAACTGCCAGAGCCAAATTCCCTTCAATTAGGATGATTAACCCAATTGAACCCCTGGAGCAAAAGAGCCCACAGAAGAAACTGGAATCGGTTAGCAGTAATTCTAATGCAGTTAGGAGTAACTGCCCCAGGCTACAAGGATGGCAGAAAACACTCTTTGAAAAAACCCACAGCTTTTAGCAGCAGTGAAAGGAACCCAGCATTTCCAGGCAATGGAGGCACAGGCTGGTAACTTGCTGTGACCAAAAACCTACATTAGACTTCACCAGAACTCACTTTAGACACCTGATATGTGACAAACATTAAAGATGTTTTTCCTCTCTCTGTACATTTTGGTGATGCACAGACATCCTCATTGGTAATAACCTTTCCCATCTGATGGTACACATAGCCTCAATTGAATTTGCTCCCAACAGATGATGCATCAAACACAATAACTGCAGTTTCCAAAAGGAAAAAGCAATGCCTGCCAGAGGCCCACATTACCAATTCAATTCTATCTTTCCTCTGGGCAAAGGTACAACCTAAAGACCAGAGCCATGATTAAATTACATCAGTTAAATCATTTTAAGAACCACCTTTCCTCGTTTCTGTCCCAATTATGAGCCTTAGCAGAATTAGCAACATGGACATTTATGGGTTTCATTGCAGAATAACCTAAAAGCAGCTGTTTGTCTATATTAATCATCTAACATTCATGTCCCTTGCTGACCTCATTCATAATCACTACACAAATCCCTGTTTTATTATTCCCAGAGAATTTTCTGAATCAACTGATCTGCCTAGACTGAAGCTCTGATGCTGTAAGAAGGATAATTATTAAATAGGACCTCAAAGTTTCTTAAGAATCCTGCTCTACTCAGACTAAGGTTTTGCAATGCATCTTTTGAAATAGCATTTAGCTTTGGGATAAGGTATTTCCCTAAAAACCTAAACACAAAAGCTTTAATACAGTCCTTTTAAAAACCTACTTCATTCCTTTTGTAAGGACACTGGGGCTGCATATACACTTTATACACTTTGTATAAATCTCCCTATCCTATCCAAGATCACCTGTGTATTCTCAGAAACCACAAGGCTTACAAAATGACATCTTTTGCTAGAATAAGGAGAAAGAGAAGATTCTGAAATCAGATTTTTAGGGGTATTATTTTACAGGCTGCTTTTAGCCTTTATCTGGGCTCATGCTTGCAGACACCCAGTGATTTATCTGGCCATGCACAGGGGGCTGTTCAGAGCTGTCACAGCACAAGCTCACATTAAAGCTCCTCTACAGCTGAAGGGAGATGAAAAATGAGCTGTCTTGTAAATTTTGCTGCTTTTTACCAAAATCTCTGTACATAAACACCTATTTCAGGCCACAGGGAACTGCTCTGAGCTGGGCAGGACCTGCTCTGCAGGGGAAGTGCACTGCAATAGGTCCTGCAAAACCAGCTCCAGACAATGATCACACACACCCCAAATTAAAACTGTACCCATATTCTGGGAAGTGTTCACCCAAGACAGCCCCATAAAACAGATGTTAACTGCTGATAAAACCAGGAAGATATGATTTTCTTTGGAGTAAAGTCAGCAAGCACAGAAGGTAGGAGGATGCTTTCAGAACACAGACACTAAATAAATAAACTTCTCAATTTTCTGTGATTAGAACTGTTCTTTCTACCACAGGCTGGGTTACAAAATTCATAGAAGTCTGCCAGCTTTTCAATTACTTCCATTACTACTTTTCAATTACTACTACTGTAAAATTTTGTATTCTGCAAGGATGATCAGTTCACCCTGGAATATTTTACAGTCCAATATTTAGCCCATGCCAGAATAAAGCAACATTGTTAGTCTATCTCCGCTGAGCTAAGGAAAAAGTTAAAACTAAGCCAGGCAAAGAAAGCCTGAATTAGGACAAATCCTGTTCTTGCCTTTTTTTCCCCCATTACTTCACAATATTGAGTTAATGGTAAAGCAGATAATCAATTAAGAGCAATAATAACTTAACTCCCTCTGCAGTGAAGCCAGCACCTGTTTTTCTCTTATTTACCAGAAATACACCAATGCACCTCCACCATCAGCCTGCCAAGAAACATACAGAATAAACCCTCCTTACATTATTTTCCTCTCTCCGAGCACAATTTCTCATGGTTTCTCACCCAAACCTTTGCCAGAAGCAGTGTTAGACTTACTTTGATGTTGTGGATGCCATTTATCTTCCCAAGGTGCTGCTCAATGCTCTGGACACAGGAGCTGCAGGTCATCCCCTCCACGCCGATGGCCACAGACTTTGCCTCCATGGTGAATTCTACTCAGCTCTGCTCATTGCTGGTGGCCAAAACCCATCAGGACATCAGTTCCTACAGAATTTGAAATAAAACAGATGTAGTGGAAGGAATCCCCATGGCAGGGTTGGAGTGAGAGGAGCTTCCAGGTCCCTTCCAATCCAAACCATTCTGGGACTCAAGGGGTTAACAGAGGAACTCCTTCACCACATGTGACTCTGGTAGATGTCAAAACCTGAGCAGGTATCAACAGAATGGAAAACTCCATGTGTTTATTCCCATGAATTCTCCAAACAGGGAAGAGTTCAGACACCTATTATTAATTTTGGGATACACAGGAGATCATTTAATTACATGCAGCAAACTGTGGTTCACTGGTGTGAGATATTAAATTCTAGGGGAAGCAGGAGAGAGAGAGGGACAGCAGCTCTTGGAATCCTGAAACAAGAGGATGGCACATCAGACACAGCTGGTAACTCTGCTTTTCCACATCTCTCTCTCATACATTGCCCTCTGTTTGCAAAAACAAGTGATGCTGAGTTAGCCCAGGCAGCAAATCAAGCTTTTTGCCACACCTCATTCAGAAAGGTCCCATTTCTACTCCTCTGAAGAGTTTAATTACTATTTTTGCTCATAAAGACAAGCCAAGGAAAAAGAAATTTTTGAACCTAAATGAGATTTATAGAAATAACAGCTAATGGAAAGGACTTCTTTTGCCCAATGCACAAACTGTTAAGTGACTGAGGGGGAAAGAGGGGACAAGAAAAAAACCTCCAGATTATTTTGTTAATATGCTGAAAAAAGTAATGCAAGGTTTTATTACCAGAGAGGTCAGTGACCAGGGAAATGATCACAGTTAATGTTTGGCAGCAATGGAAGCAGCAGTAAAATCTGATGAGTAACTGAGGAGCTGAAGTGAAGCACAAGCTTAACTTGTTTTCTTACCCTCAGGACTTATCTTGGAAAACTCAATTACATTGATGTTAGGTAAAATAAATTTTTCCTGCTCCACGGTGACATTTCCAGGCTGTTCTCTGTTACAGAAGGCCTGGAGGGCTCTGCTTTCACTTTGAGACGTGCCACAAACCATGTAAGAACACAAGGAAGTTTCATCATTGAAACCAGTTTACCTCCCTGATGCACAGAATGAAATGTTGAACTTAATTAACAAGCACTGACAGTATAAAACTGGGAATGCTGAGATTAAATACATCTCATCCCTGCTAAGAAGAGAAATGAGACAACTCTTCCTTAGGAGTTATTACAGATCTCAACTCTCCCCTGCTCTTAAGAGCTGAGTTGCTGGAAACACTCGATATTTGTGTGTGAATTGTCACACACAACAGAAATGCAGAACTGTCACAAGAATTATCAACCAACATGAAAGTGTGTTTTAAGCAAATCTCATACAGCAGCTCTTTCTCAGGCTGATCTGCACACTCAGAGGTACAAAATACTGAAAAACCACTGAGTTACCTAAGGAAACTCTTGCTGTCCTGCCATGCCATGGAAATGTGATGCTCTGTGCCCAAGGAATGCCCAGTGCACACCCACAAACAAGGACAGCTCCGTAACCCCACAGGCAGGGACACACCAACATTCCCACCAGCCTGAAACACAAATCATGTCACAAAAAGCATTTGAAACGTGCAGGGAGCTTTGAGAGCACAACCAGGCATGTGGGACTAAATAAAATCAGCCCAGACAGAACAATCTGCCCTCCAGTAAGGTTTGGAGATTAAATTAAAAATTTAATTGAATTTAAAAGCATTTCAGGTACATGACCAACTTGAACTGCACTGATACTGTACTTGGAAAACAAAAATAAAGTAAGGGCACACTTTGGCTGTGAGCTGATGTCTGAAATAATCAAAGGTTGGCAAGATGCTGCCTTGGAGGAGAGCTGGGGTACAGCTGTGACAGAGAAAACCTGCTGAGCTCCTGCCTGCCCTCCTGGGCTTTGGTTTAAGGGACTCAAGCTGCAAATACAATAATATCCATTTTTACAAACCCAGGATACAATGTTAAAGGTTCTCTGTTAAACAAACAGCAATCACACTCCCAGTACACTGAATAAACACTGATTACAGTAACCAGCAGCACTGCCACCAAACACCCACCAACCATTCAAACCCCAACTGCTTAAATATGCAAAAATAACATTAAACTTCTTTTCACATCTATTATTATTACAGTTTGTATGGACAAAGTGTTTCCTCCATTTTCTCAGTCTGTTTCCTTGCCCTTCTGGTGTTTATTCATAAACACAGCAGAGAAAATCCTTTCCTGGAAGAGGCTGAAATTAAAACAAAAACCATACAGGCATTAGAAAAAATCCCTAAAATTTATTTTTCCTTTTTTTACCCCTCAAGGCCCTGAAGTACCAAGACTGAAACCAGAGCTTCCCTCACTAGAATTTATCTGTTGGACCAAACTGGCTCTTCATTTTGTCCTCTGACCTTCCATTAAGGATAAGCCAGATCTCTCTGACATGAGCACCACCCACAGATCCCTGCTGGTGGGGAAGACAACCAGTGAGGATTTTTATTTGCTTTGAGCAGGTTGCTAACAGTTTTTATATTCATTTCAAACAACCAGTGTGGATTTTTATTTGCCTTGTTGCAGGTTACTAACAATTTTGACACTAAGTTTAAACAACTAATGTGGATTATTTGCTTTGTTGCAGGTTGCTAACAGTTTTTTTACTAATTTTAAACAACCAATGTGGATTTTTTATTTGCTTTGTTCAGGTTGTTAACAGTTTTTATATTAATTTTAAAAACAGGTTGTCTCATCTTTTAGAGAACATATCCAAATCTAATGGGCTCTCCAACATTATTATTAACACTGAACTGTTAATGAGCTGTTTCTCAAACTCTGTTTCCTGTGCAGCCTTGCTGAAATTTCCAAAAGCCAAACTGTCTGGGTTTCCAGTGCTCCTGAAGCTTCAAAGAGATCTTGTTCTCAGAATGAAATGCAGGGTTATACACAGTGACTCTAAATAGACAAATCCTTTTTTCCTCCTCCTGCAAAATTCCCAGGAGAACCAGTTAAAGCTAAATTCCATCTCAGGCTGTGTTCTACCTTGTCATATTCATTTCATTTCTGGTGTTCTGCCTCCCTTACAAGTGCTTCAAGGTTCAAAGAATTTGGCTGAAACTTGAATGAAATATTTGTTATATTTCTTCCTGAAGTCCATGACTAAGCAGACTGAAAATACCTGTTACACCAATGAATTAGGACTGGATGCACACTAAAGGTAGACAAATATTAACAATTTAATCTCAGTTCTCCTCATTTGGATTAACATTTTCCCAAGAAAATAGACTTAGAAGTCAAAATATCTGCAGCAATCCATATAGTCCACATCCAACTTGTGCAAGTTAGCATGGACACATCCTTTTAATTATAATTTATTTTCTTATAGAAAAAGACTTGAAACTGAGGTGCTCAAAAGACCTGAGATGCTAAATTGTGGATTACACAGGTTTTAGAGAAAAAAATAATGCTTTTATTCTTAACCAATTGCTCCATCTATAACACACCTTTACCATAAATTAGTAAAGAATTTCAGGATTTGACAACACAAAGAAATGGCAGTTCCCTTTAGGCGTTACCAGCTCTGAGTTTAGTTCCATTTTCTTGAAGAAAGTCAGTTAGTGCTTCTATGAAGTAAATGAAGCAATAGAAAGAGGGGATTTCTACTTCCAACAGAAATTTCTCCCTATGGAAAGGAAAATTCAATAGTGATCAAGCACAAGGTGACTGAGACACTCATTCATCTCTCTAAATAGTTTTTTGGTGTGACACCAGCCACTGTCAGTAGAATATCTGAAGAAATAAGGCTTGATGAGGTTAAAGTTAAGTAATTCATAAACCCACACTACCAAAAAAAAAAAATTGAAAAAAATGAACAATGCAAAGAGGAAGTTACAAGACCAGTAAAAACTCAAGAATCCCATTTAACCCTAAAAAGGCACTTTGGTGCTTCTAATATCTGAGCACACCCAGAGCAGCAGAGCTGTGTGCCCCACAGATACACTTTGTGCCAGTTTTGGGATTAGCAGGGGTACAGCCAGGGCAGACAGATGCTTCTGGTTACCTGCACAGCTCCAGTTCTCACCAGTCTGTAATCACCCTGAATTTACAGCTCCTGAAGTCAAAAGAGGTCACAGCTTGGCAAATACCACACAAACGCCAGCAACAGAATTTCACAGGTTTAATTAAAGCCTTTGGATTTTATTAAATTTCTAAATGGCCAAGTGCTACTTAGCTTCTCTATTTATGGCAGCAGAAAGCTAAATTACCTTTTACATTAAATGGAAAAAAAGGTGCCTGTCCCTAAGGAAAAGAGCAAAGGGCAGGAGAGGGAAAAAGCTGCATCATCTCAACCTTGGGCTTGAAAGGTGCTACAGGAGATGGGTCCAACAGGGAAGAAGGAGATTTTATAGGGTTCATGGGCAAACAGAGCCACTGGAAAGGTGACTGGGTAGGAGATATGGATGATAGGCCCATGGGTTGGTGAGGCTTAATCACTGAGAGAGAAACTGTGCATCTGCAATAAATGGCACAGCTACGTGACACTTGAAATAGGCTGTAATTCACATTGCTCAAGACTTTAACAAGCCTTGCTTGGTCAGCGGAGCATGGAAATTGCTCTCAGGGAATTCATTTCTATACCAACTGCGTGGGGAAAAAAAAAAAGCACACATTGCAAACATTCTGCTTCATTTCTAATGAGTTTTACAGTATTTGAGACAAATTCTTAGCAAATCCTTTAACTCGTTCTTGGCTTTCCTCCTGAAGTCAGGTTTTTGGAGAACATGAATGTTCCCTTGGAAGAATCATAGGAAATATTATGAGTAGAATAAAATTTACAACCCCTGAAGAATCAAAGGAAATATTATGAGTAGAATATAATTTACAACCCCTTGTTATGTAAGCATAGCAAGGTCAATGGGGGCTCCTTAGTCTAAGGCTCAGTCTCAAAGTACTCAGCAGAACAACGTGGAATGCATTACACAGTAAAAATGAGAAGATTAAGACAGCAAACTACATATAATGTTAGCTTTTGCTTCCCTGTTTTGCCACCTGGGAAGGAAAAAAGCTTCAGGTCTTTACTAAGAAAATACATAATGATTACTAAATTCTAGTCAAACTCTGCTCACACAGGGCATTGTCATACACACAAAGTCCCACAACACCAAATCTTTGCCTATTTACATCCACACAATTCAACAAGTGTTTAAGTACAGAAACTCAACCTTTGCTGACTGTGCAAGAGATTTTAAGATTTTAACACTACACTACTTACATACAATTTTCAGAACACGAACAAAGGGTAGAAACAGTTAAGGTGCGTTGTTCTTGCTCATTTTTGTGAGATTTCACCCCAAAGCAGCATCAACAACTACTTGCCCTTTTCTAGAATAACCACACTATGCTTTTAATAAGAAAAAGGTGCTTGTGCACAGAGCCCTGCCATCATGAGGTGACATAAGGTGACAACAGAATAAACACTAAGTAAGGAGTTTCAGAGGGCCAAGCTGAGCAGCCCAGAATTGGAACAGCCACTCAGTGACTCAAGCGCTCCGAGACTTTCTCCGGCCAGTGACAGCAGCACAGGAGGGATTTTCCAAGGGAGCTCGGACCTCCTGCGTGCCGGGGCCCGAACCGTGGCTGCTCCCGGCCGAGCGCACCCGCGGGTCCGGCTGCACCCCCGGGAGCAGAGCCCGGCTCGGCCCCGCTACTCCCCGGGGCAGCGGCCGAGCGGGAGCCGCCGTGCCGGCCCCGGGGCTGCCGGGACACGGAGGTGCCGCCGAGGCGCTGTGGGGGTGAAGCCCCAAGGCACCCCCTGGTTGAGGGCACCCTCACACACCAGGCGGGTTTTGGGGCCCGGACCCTCCCGCCCCGTCCGGGGCACGCAGCCCGGCACCCCCTCTCCGCCGAGGACACGGTGACAACGGCCCGGGGACAGCCCCGGAGCACGGGGAAGGCGGGAGCCCTCAAGGCGGGTCCGCACGCACCTGAGGCCGCGGCAGCGCCCCTGGTCTGCGCCACTGAGGGAAGCGGGAACCCCCCGAGGGTCTGCACTGCCGGGGACAGCCCCGAGGCGGCTCCGCGCCGCTGGAGGGAAACAAACAAGGCGGGACCCCAAGGAGCGTCCGCGCTGCCGGAGGGAAACAAGCAAGGCAGGATCCCGGGGCGGGTCCGCGCTGCCGGAGGGAGGGAGGGAGGGAGGGAGGGCAGCCCCGAGCGGGGCCCGCACTCACCGAGACCGCGGGCTCCGAGCGCCGCTCCCGGCCCGGCACCGCCGCGCTCTTCCCCGCCGCGCCACGTGACCGCCCGGCTCGGGCCCCGCCCACTGCCACGTGATCACCCGGTAGGCCCCGCCCACCGCCACGTGACGCGGGCGGACACGTGACGGTGGCGGGAAAGGCGGGGCCGCAGCCGCGGTCGCTGTCACCGTATCGCGACAGGAGCCCGCCCGCCGCACAGCCACCGCAACGAGGTGTGCTTCAAATCCCTCCCAAGCCAAAGCAGCCTGGGATCTCTGATCATCAAACACCAGCATGAGCCGGTAACTGTTCCTCTCCCACCCCATTTCTCTGGTTACTTCTGCTGTAAACAGAAGGTAAATGCACAGACAGGGCTGGAACACCCCAAATCTGAGTCCCTTCCGCCCCAAATCACTCTAAGATTCCATAAGAATTCATTACCAAAGTCCCATTGATCCTGGGTTGCTGCCTGCTCCTATGAAGCCTCTCCAACTCAAAACTGAATTTAATTTCTTCACAACTCTCAAGGGTCTCAGGAGAAGCAGCGCACTGGCAGAAGGATTCAAGCCATAAAAATCCTTTAGTGGGGAAAAAAGGGATCTCGACTTTGTCATTACAAGTCAGAGGTAAAGGAATGTGTGCTCTGTAGTGGGGTTGGTTCACACACACACCTGGCTAAATAAAAAGTCAGTTCTGGACTTGTCCTTTATCCACCACTGATCTCTACAGCAATAACTGGGACTGTGTAAAATTACTTGGAGTTTTCACACTATTTCCTACACTTCAGCAGAAGCAGAGCACAGAGGAAACCTTGAAAAGCCAGACAGGTTTCTAATACATTTATTAGACCAGGAATGCCACTGTCCAAGTGGTAATCAGGGAACAAATGCCACTACAGGACCATTTCCTCAGTGAAACTCTAGACCAGTTCATTAGAAGCAGAGGCTGTTACTCTCTCCACTCACTGGGAGTGACTCTGCCAACAGGGGAAATGCCCCACTCAACATTCAGCGATGTGAACACCTGTAAAGGGACAAAACCCAAGATTATTAACTCTGAAATCAAAGAAACATTCAGACATAGGGTTGTTTTTATTGTTTTCAGCTCTTGTTATTAGAACACAACATCTCATTAACCTTCTAATTAAAGAAGTACAATATATTTATATTGAATGGTATTTCAATGTTTCAGTTTTCTCTTTGAAAATCTCCAACTGTAGAAGAAAGAATATGCAATATAACACCCCACCACCATGTTGGTATTTTTATCTTATATCTTTATCTTATAGTTATATTTTTATCTTATAGCATATCTTTATAAGTTTTGCTGCTGTACCTGTAGAGGTTTGAAAACCCAAGTAAAATTAAGAACACTTCTGTTTCTGACACATTTTCAAATCAGGCAATACACTGATGCAGAAATTTGAGTAACAACTCAAAACCATGCTGGCAATTAAAAGAACTTTCCCCTCTATCACATCACTGTTTGCTTATGCAAGAAGCTCCTAAATTCTGACCACTGAATTTATTTCAAACAGGCAAAAGCGACACTTTTAAAGCCTGCAGCTTGAGTCACAAGGGAGTGGTGACAAAACCAACTTACATAGCCCCAGACAGCAGTGAACATGGAGGCTCCCCCGAGGAGGACCATGGTTCCATATTTATCGTGGAAGGTGGGCTCGTGCTTGCGATGAGCTCCTCTCACTGCAGTGTGCTGGATGCCACGAGCTGAGGGTGCCAACAAGTACAGAAATCAACTCAAATACATCCTCAAACCATCCCCAGTCCTCATCTCCCACCAACAGAGAGGCAAGTGTTAGTGTTAAAAGACTAAAAATCCCGGAAAAAATATTAACTTGGATTTTGAACTCTGGCGTTACTCCAAAACACAGGATATACATAAATACTTTAATTTTTTTTCAGCTCTCTCAATTTCTCTCTAGAAAGTTATTAAGTCTAATTCCAATAAATAAAATTCCCTATGATAACCTTTTCTTTAATATGTTTACTGTTTCTCTACTATTTTGTTTAGTGCTTAGCATTTTTAGATTTCTATATGCAAATATCTATCCTGGAAGAATGTGTACCCAGGCAATGTCAGGATGAAGCTCACCATCAAATGATGGGGTAATTCCTGCCTCATTCCCTCAGGATTTTTTTTTTTTTTGAAGGGAGGGGAGGAAGGAAACTGAAATAACCCGTGGGCATGAGATAAATAATAGAGAAAAAATACAAGGGGATATCTTCAAATTATGTACATTATAAGTGTACACTATGAAAGGTACACTTATTAAAGAGAGGGCAACAGTGAAAAATCAAAACAACAGCTACAAAAGATAGACTGCCCATTAGTTGTGCACAAAGCATTTGATGAGAGGATGATGTGTGCATAAAGATATTACAAAATAACACCTTTCGGTCTCAGGTCAATGGTTTGCATTTTTACCCCACCGTGATTAGAGAAGATGCTGGTGATACCCATGTTACTACATCCCTCGCATGCTCTCTAAGGCTGCACAAGGCGTTTATTTAAACACAAAAAAGCCTGAGTATCTACAGAGATACATTTATTCTAGGTGCCGGCATGGGATGAGCCCATGGTGCCGCAGGAGCAGAGAACAGACCCTGCTGGGTCCGTATCACTGAAGGGCCAACTCTAACCTTGACTTTAAAGGCTGGGTATTGACGGCCCCTTGTCACCACATACTACCAGGCCAGAATGTGCCTTTAGTACCACAGAAAGAAAGCACCAAGGAATGTGCTTTTACGTACTAGGAAAAGCAAGCACCAAGGACCAACTGAACAGACCCTGCTGGCTCGGTATCACTGAAGGGCCAACTCTCACCTTGACTTTAAGGGCTGGGTATTGACTGCCCCTAGTCACCACACACTACCAGGCCAGAATGTGCCTTTAGTACCAGGGAAAGAAAGCACCAAGGAAAGCAGTCCTATACCAAAAAGCAACTAGGAGATTAAAAAAGGCTGAAAGAAATTTAAAAAAAGCGGGAGGCGAAGGACGCCAGAGCCGCCCGCAGCACCTGAGGTGCCCTCACGACCGTCCCCGGTGCACAGGGCTGAGGGGACAGCCCGCACAGGGGAAGGCACAAACCGGGGAGACCCCTGAGGAAGCCCCCACACCCCGAGAGCCGACCCTGCGCTTACCGACGAGGCTCTGCGCGGCCCTGGCCAGAGGGAACATGATGAGAGCCGAGCGCGTACCCTTGACGCCGGTGAAGAACAAAATGGTTGCGGCGGAAGTGGCGGCGCGGCGGGGGCCTGTGGGTAACGCCGGGCTCCTCCTCGCTGCGGCTGAGCTCCGGGACCGGGCCGGGCCGAGCTGGCCGTTCCCTGGCTGCTGTTCGCCACCTCCCGGGTACAGACGGGCTCTCTGTGATGAGCCCGAGGGTGCAGAGAAACGAATTGAGCAGTGCTGACAGTGGTAAGTTCGTCCCAGACTCAACCGCGATCGCAGTGTCAGGATGGCCGAGTGGTCTAAGGCGCCAGACTCAAGGCGTTCCGCGCTTTCCCGTTAGCGGGGATGGGTGTTCTGGTCTCCGTATGGAGGCGTGGGTTCGAATCCCACTTCTGACACCACTTTTTTTTTCCTCGCTGTGTTGCTTAATTTAAATCTGCGAAAGCGCCGAGCTGAAAAAAATCTGGGATTTCAGTACAAATAGAAATCAGAAATAATTTAAAAACAAAACATGTAGCGTGATGTGAAATACAAAGCTGTTTTTCGTGTCAGATACATACAGGCAATGTGTGTATTTGTGATTGTGATGTGTGTGGAAACCGACCATGGGACAGTTATACAGATGAATTCTAAAAAATAACTGAGGAAGAAAAGCATGGAAGAAGGCCTTTGAACCTATCCTTTGTTGCAATTAACCTTTATAAGTCTTAAGTTGATTTAGGAGCATTTGAATTAAAGCCTTAAGGATGTTGCTCTTTGACAGGAACTTTCTGCTTGTAGCTAAGCCTGCAAGACTTTTTCAATAATAAGCTTTTGAAGTATAATTTTAAAATATTGCTTGTAGTAAAGATCTTTGAAATTATAACTTCAGAATATATAAAAAGGAAACATGCTTATCTCATGCCTCAACAAAACAGTGAAAAGCAGCTTGAGAAAGGAAGATGAACATCAACTCAAGGGTTAATAGTTTGGACCAAGGGAAGCTGGACATCACTGTTATGAGATTTACAGTCCTTGCAATCAAAAGGTGGACCCACATCTGGGATCTGGACCTCACCAGCTGGGACACTTCTTTCTTCTTTAGGAAACCAAACCACAACCATCTGTGGATACTCCTTTTCTGATACATCCTGAGAAAAACGAAATCACAATAGTGTATAGAGTTGTGATGTAAAAATTGGGAGTAGAAAATGCTGATGAGTAAAAATTGAGAATAGAAACTGCTGAGAAAGCTGATGAGAACCCCTATAAATACCTGTAAGCCCCAACTATGGGTGTGCAGTTGGAGGGAAAACTTCCCCCACTGTACCCAGCACTGCATTGCTCATTCTTTATCATATTAATTAACAAATTGATTGCTGCTTGAATATTGGCCTAGTCAAGCTTCTCATTTATAACAGTGAGTAAATCCTTATCCCTTCCTGGGGATTCTGCATCAGAGCCTTAACCCAGCACACACCAGCTGAGGCATTCCCCTGTGCATTTGGATTTTAAGAATATTTGTAGCACACAATCCAGCAATTTATAGTGTGTGTGTATAACACGAAGAATGTATCTGAGGCAAGAGGGAAAATTTCATCACACTGAGGGTGGCAGAGCACTGGAACAGCTGCCTAGGCAAGGTGTGGAATCCCCCTCTTTGGAGACACTCAAAATCCCATCTGCAAGCATTTGTGCTGTTTCAAAATGTGGAATATGTAAGATTTTCTTAAGAAAGGATGTTCTTTGATGTTTGATCTTTGTGTACTTTCTAGCCTAATCAACAAGGAAGGAGATTTAATCCATGAAACAGCAGGTATGAAGCTCTAAGTGATATCCAGATGTTGGAAAAAAATTACTTTTTGGTAGAACTGCCTTGTTAAGGTTTAGGGGTGACATGTTCCAATTACCTCAGGCTTAGGGGGAGCTTAACAAAGCTTGGGAAGGAGGATGTGCCACTGATTGCAGACACAAAGAATGCAGAATTTATGGCCCACAAGGATGTTTTGCAGCACTCCTACGATAAGGAAGACACTAACAAAGCCAACTCAGCAACTGGGCTGAAATCAATTCCAACTGAAAGGGAATTTCAGCAGGGGCAGATCACGACCCCCAACCCACCGAGCAAAAAGAAGAGAAAGTCACAACCTGCACACTAATTAGTATGGGAAGCAAAGAGAAGCATTGACTAACATTTTATAAATGAGAAGCTTGACTAGGCCAATATTCAAGCAGCAATCAATTTATTAATATGGTAAAGTATGAGCAATACTGTGCTGGGCACAGTGGGGGAAGTTCTATTCCAAATTTTTACGTCACAATTCTATACACTATTGTGATTTAGTTTTTCTCAGGATGTATCCCAGAAAAGGAGTATCCACAGATGGTGAGGTCCGGATTCCAGATGTGGGTCCACCTTTTGATTGCAAGGACTGTAAATCTCATAACAGTGATGTCCAGCTTCCCTTGGTCCAAACTATTAATCCTTGAGTTGATGTTCATCTTCCTTTCTCAAGCTGCTTTTCACTGTTTTGCTAAGGCATGAGATAAGCATGTTTCCTTTTTATATATTCCAAAGCTATAGTTTCAAGGATACCAGCAATATTTTAAAATTACACTTCAAAAGGTTATTATTGCAAAACTCTTGCAGGCTTAGCTACAAGCAGAAAGTTCCTGTCAAAGAGCAACATCCTTAATGCTTTAATTCAAATGCTCCTAAATCAACTTAAGACTTATAAAGGTTAATTGCAAAGGATAGGTTCAAAGGCCTTCTTCCATGCTTTACTTTCTCAGTTATTTATTAGAATTCATCTTTATAACTGTCCCATGGTGGTTTCCACACATATCACAATCACAAACACACACTGCCTCTATGTACCTGACACCAAACACAGCTTTGTATTTCACAAATAGAAGACAGAATACTAATTAATGAGAGAACTGCATTACTACATTACCCAGTGAACACAAATTCCTCTGTTAAAACCTATAAACAGTAAAAAGTTTTGAGAGCTGGCGTGCTTGATTTGTGGAATACCACTAAGCACTCAAGGCTAGCAGAACTCTCATATAAATGAATCTCTCTCTGAGTGTGTAATTACTGGCTTGTTGCACACCGACAGCGAATCCGGTATCTTAGCGGGCAACACTGTCACCTGCCGGGAGCCCCTGTCTCGGGTGAGCTGCAGAGGTGCCTTTGAGCCGCAGGGTTCTGTGATGCGGCTGAGGGATCCCCTCGGCTGCCATCACCTCCGGGGCTCCCGCCACACTTCCCTCCCTCAGGGCCCGCTCCGCCCCTCCCTCAGGGCTCGCCCCGCCCACCCCTCGGGGCTCCACCAATGGCACGGCTCCAGCTCGCCGCGCTCCCACAGGCCCAGCCAATCGGAGGCCGGCAAGGACTCTCGTGCCGGCACCTCCGCCAATCGGCGTATGGTAGGCGGGGCCTCGCAGCCGGCGGGGCGGGCGAAGCGGGGCGGCCATGGCGGCGCTGCCGGTGCCGCTGCTGGCGCTGGCGCTGCTGCTGCTGGCGGGATATGGCGGGCCCGGAGCCGCGGGGCAGAGGCGGAAGGAGGTGAGGCTGGCCCGGAGCCCCCGCGCTGTGCCGGGCCGGGTTCTCTGTGAGCGGGGTGAGGGCAGGACCGGCCAGGGCCCGGCGGGGTGGCCTGGCCTCGCCTCACCCCGGGTCCCGGCCCTGAGGGTCGGCCGGCTCTGAGGGAGCCCGCAGGGAGGGAAGGACCTCGGTCCCAGGTTCTTCATTTCTTGTTAGGAGCACTGTACGAGTGTTGTCTTCCTAGGGTATGGGATTTACGGGGGGAAGGATGTGTGGTCTTTGGTTGTAGTCGCTAATGTGCAACTTAATTCCACTCACTTGAGCTGCAGGGTTTAGAAAAATCCTTCTATATAAATGTGTATACTTGTGTCAGTTGTATGTCAGAGAACAATAATTTTTTTAATTATTATTGTCATGGCGAGATTCTTGGGGTTGCTCTGTGCACGGTCAGGAGTTGGACTTTGATGCTCCTACTGGCTCCCTTCCAATTCAGGATATATTATGATGATTTCCTCTAACATATTTATCTAAATAAGGGTGTTAATGAGTAGAGAAGTGCTTTATGATAAATGTAACATTTGTGAGTTTGTCAAACTAATGCCTCTTCTTATAATGTTATAGAATTGATTGTCTCCTGTTTAAGGAATATTTTAGTGTTGGGCACTCCTGAGTTTTTCAGATGTTTTCTGAATTATGGTTTTTTCCACCAATGCTGAAAATGAGAGGTTGAGATTGGTTCCATCTCTGGTGGAACAATTTTTGAAAGCTGAAAGAGTTTGATGCTTAGTATGGCAAAAAGGCTGTGGAGGGGATGGAGGTGATTGGCACACTTGAAAGAAATCCTACAGCTACAGTGAGGAGGGGCTGCTGAGCTGGGGGTCTTCACCAGCCTGGCCATGCTGAGTGCTTGAAGCTCTGTGTGTTACTGGGTGGTTGAAGTTGATAAATTATTTTAACATGACTGTCAAAAGCTTCTGTAGCCTTGCAGAATCTTACTGAGGTATCACATCACCCGGGCGGCATTATGGAAAGCAGTGCAGATATTTGTTGCATCAAATATAAAAATTTCTAAGACTGTACTGTGAGACTGGGAAAAAAACCAAACAAACAACCCAACGATTGCTCTGACTTGATTTTCAGATGGTGCTGTCAGAAAAAGTGAACCAGCTGATGGAGTGGACCAGCAAGAGATCCGTGATCCGAATGAACGGAGACAAATTCCGGCGCCTGGTGAAGGCCCCTCCCAGGAACTACTCAGTGATTGTGATGTTCACTGCCCTGCAGCCTCACAGGCAGTGTGTTGTGTGCAAGTATGAGCTCCTTTTGTCCTACATTAGAACCTGAAAGTCATCTGATCTTTGTAGGACACTAAATTGAAGAACAGGTTTGCGCTTTGACACAGGTGGGAGGAATGAACATGGGCAAGTTACAGTAGGATTGGCTTTGCAATTTAATGTGTGGGATATGTGTGTAATGTGTTTGTGAGGAAACATAATCCTCTGATTTATCTCCCTCCTAATATAATCCCTGCTTTGCAGAAACAGTGTTTACTCTGGAGAAAGACACAGTGAAAGCTCAACTTTCCAAGCATAAGCTGCTGAAGAAATGTTTGTAGAATTATTGCTGGCCATGCAGCTTAAATGTTGATCTTAATTAATATATTGCTTGACACTTAATTACAATTCCAATATCCTGGATCCTTAACTGTATTATAGCTTTTCTGTATTAATCTGGAGGTGGCAGAGGTCTGTAAGGGTGATTTTTATACCTAGAAAGGGCACACCTGGCCACATTTGGGTACTCTGTGGACTGGCAAATGATGAGCAGCTGAGTTCCAGTTCATCTTTCATTTAGAAAGATTGTGTTTGTGGACTCAACAAATCTTGCCCTTCCTTTTAAAACAGCAGATGGAAATGCTTCCCCTGATGGTAGATGAGTGTCTGTGCTTAAATGATTTCATTAACACTTAAACTTTCTTTTGAGCCCCAGAAAATGAATGGGGTGGGTGTGGGAGGCACCCATGGATGGGGTGGGTGGGCACAGCTCCCTCAGCTGCTTTACAGCCTGCACAGCTGCAGTGGACAAAGCCATGACACAGCCTCTCACTTGGTGTTTTCCAGGCAAGCTGATGAGGAATACCAGATTCTGGCAAACTCCTGGAGGTACTCCAGTGCATTCACCAACAGGATTTTTTTTGCTATGGTAGATTTTGACGAAGGCTCAGATGTCTTTCAGATGGTAATGTCTTTTTCTGTTTTTAGTTTGGGTTTTGGGAAAGAAAGTAAAATGTTAAATAATTTAGTGTAATAGTGAACAAAGGAATGAAAAGTTAAAAGCTGTCACTCCTGAAAGAAAGATGGCCATAGCATGTTGGTAAGAATATTAACAGAACTGACAGATGTGGAATAGGTACAAGGAGTGAATTGGTTTCTTTGACTTTTTTCCCTGGGTTTGTCTCCTGTAATAACTTATGGTGTAGTTCTTAATGGAATTATTCTGTGGTACATGAAGAGGCAAGATGGAAAGCACTGATGTCATTAGGAGCAGCTATTACAATTTTTAGATTACTACAGAATGATAAATTAGGCTTTTGGTATTTCTTTTCAAGTACCCAGCCATTTTTCTCTTCTATTATCATTGTGTGACCACATTTTTTTTTGTTCTCCAGCTGTGAGAACATTCCATGTACACTTGGAATTGTAGGTCACATTAATAGTTCATTACAGTCTTGCAGATGTTAACTTTTTTTTTTAAGAGGTACTAATGTCTATTTAACAGCCACACAGTTTAAGCAGTGATACTTTATTAAATGGAAGCTTTTGACTGGAGAGTTGAAGAGAGATGTCTTTTTATTACTCTTGTTAATTTTTTCCTTAGTGTTACATTAAAAATGCATTCATCAAGCTATGGCCTTCCTAGAATGCCATATTTTAGAATTGTAGATTGTTATTTTGGAGGTTTTTTTATCAAAAGTAGGGTTTGGAGACAAAACAGATTCAAAAAAATGTGCATGAAATACAGAAATGCAAGATGTGTGCTGCCTACTGTTTTTTTTTAAAAAGTCACAGCCAAGGAGTTAACTTTGCTGATTCAGGAACAACATTGCAAGCCAGAAATGGCACAGAATTGTGTCATTAAATAGTCCTTTCATAGGCTGTATCCTGTGTGAACTCTCCCTGCAGCTGAACATGAACTCTGCCCCCACTTTCATCAACTTCCCTGCCAAGGGGAAGCCCAAGCGCGGGGACACCTACGAGCTGCAGGTGCGCGGCTTCGCGGCGGAGCAGCTGGCACGCTGGGTGGCCGACAGGACAGATGTCCACGTGAGTGCAGACAGCTGAGCAGGGCTGGCACCCCTTCCCTGTGCAGGGCCAGGACCCCTTCCCTGTGCAGGGCCAGGACCCCTTCCCTGTGCAGGGCTGGCACCCCTTCCCTGTGCAGGGCTGGCACCCCTTCCCTGTGCAGGGCTGGCACCCCTTCCCTGTGCAGGGCCAGGACCCCTTCTGTCAGCACTCCTTGTGCAATGCCAGCACATCTTCCCTCAGCACCCCTTCCCTCAACACTCCTGTGCAGGGCCAGAACCCCTTCCCTCAGCACCCCCTGTGCAGGGCCAGCACCCCTTGTGCAGGGCCAGGACCTCTTCCCTCAGCACTTCTTGTGCAGGGCCACCCCTTCCCTCAGCACCGCCTTTCCTCAGTATCCCTTCCCTCTGCACCCCCTGTGCAGGGCCAGCACTCCTTCCCTCCAGCACTCCTTGTGCAGGGCCAGCACACCTCTTTCAGCACCTCCTGTGCAGGGCCAGCATCCCTTCCCTCAGCACTCCTTCCCTCATCACCCTTTCCCTCAGCACTCTCTGTGCAGGGCCAGCACCCCTTCCCTCAGCACCCTTTCCCTCTACGCCCCCTGTGCAACGCCAGCACCCCTTCTCTCAGCACCCCTTGTGCAGGGCCAGCACCCCTTCCTTCAGTACCCATTTCCTCTGCACCCCATGTGCAGGGCCAGGACCCCTTCCCTCAGTTCTCCTTGTGCAGGGCCAGCACCCCCTTCCCTCAGCACCCCTTCCCTCTGCATCCCTGTGCAGGGCCAGCACCCCTTCCCTGTGCACCTCTTCCCTCAGCACCCCTGTGCAGGGCCAGCTGGGAAACGTCACTTGTGCTCTGTGCCTCCTGAGCAGCTCTAAAGAGCTCATCTACAAAATCTAGTTCAGACTCATGACTGCATCTTTGAATTTCCTTACAACCTCTGTGCTGGTATTTTGTGTAATGGTGTATTTGAAAAAATGGTAAAACTCATCTCCTTCCTTCTTGCTCTCTGTTCCTGTGGAAGAAAAACAATCTCTAAAAAATTAAGCAGGGTAAAGTTGTGTAAAACTGAAGTTACAGTACTGATGGAAGAAGCATTGCTTACCTCCTGAGTCAGATTTATTACCTAGAGAAAACGTGTGTGCCATAGTTTTTCCCCTCAATGTGTTGTGGAGTTTTTCAGCAGGAGTGCAGGTATGATGTCTGATCCTGCTGAGAGAAAATAATTGCACTGTCCTCTGCTCAGATCCGTGTGATGAGGCCCCCAAACTACGCTGGACCCTTGATGCTGGGGCTGCTGCTGGCTGTCATTGGAGGCCTCGTGTATTTGCGGGGCAGCAATCTGGATTTTCTCTACAACAAAACTGGCTGGGCCTTTGCTGCTCTGGTGAGTCACCAGGACTTTTGTTTCCCTGTAACACTGACTTTTGTAGCAGTTCAAGTTTTCAAAAGCTTCTGTATTCCAAAATTCTTAAAACTGGTTGAGGAAAAGGGAAATGAGGTACAGTTAGTTTTGCTTTTTCATAGATTGATAATATCATATGATCTTAGTCCCCTCAGCTCACTGAATGCTTGATTAGATGCCTTTTGCACAAAGATAAAGTGGGACAATCCTTAGTCTGTGTTCCAAACCAGTACATTTTGGTATGAAGTGAAAAGATATCAGGTTAAATTAAAAATAAAAGAGAATCCTTATTAAACAGCATTTCTTCTTTCCTTTTCAGTGTTTTGTGTTAGCAATGACATCAGGCCAGATGTGGAACCACATCAGAGGCCCCCCCTATGCTCATAAGAATCCCCATACAGGACAAGTGGTGAGTGTTGCCTTCATTTTCTTTTCTGCATTTCTGTTGAATTTCTGCAGAATAAGGGTGATACAAAGAGACAAACCAGAGTGCAAATTCTGCTTTTGGCTTCTCTTTGTGAGTGAGACCAACCTTTCCTGCAGTGAGCAAGGTAAATTAGCATGTCTTGCACATATATTGTGTCTCCAATGGTGAAGGGATGTGATAGTTCTAAATTGCTTACAGCACAATGAAGGCATTTATAGGTTCAGTCTTAGATGCTAAAATTCCTATTGCTGAGCCTGGCAATTATGTTTTAACCTGGTCTTGTTAACTCACCCACTCATCTCATGACTTCCATGTAAAACCGTCTTTACTCAAAATTCTCGAGGTAAATTAATATCAAGTGACCAGATTTATGAAGTCTCTTTCTTGGGGAAAATTACTTTAACGTTATTTGAAATATACTGCTCTGTTCATAACACAGAGTGAGATGCACTGTGAAGGTAGTCCCCGTGTTCTGAGAGCATTGCATCTGTTCAGGTGCTTGCACATCACAAACTGGCTTTTCTCATGTTTATACTCATGGAATTAATTTGATTAAATGTCCTTTTGGGCCTGGTTAGATGGGTCAGGCCCTCTGTATTCTTCTGTAGAAAATGGATAAAACTTTTATTTCCTACTTAGAAACAACGTCACAGCCATAATAGGGTGTCCTTTAGGGATTGAAAAATGGTATTGTTCCCAAATTTCAATTTTTCTGTTAACCCAGAAGTGAAAAAGATTCTAAGTGCATGGTTCTGGAGCCAAGTGAGTCAGGTTCACACAGAGATTGAAGGGATTGCCCCTAAGCTAAGCAGCAGTGTACTCAACCTAAGAATCTCAGTCAGGGAATGGATCAGATTGGGATCACACTGGGATGCAGGAGGTTTTTCTTGTGGTTAATCTTGCGGTTTTTCACATTCCAGCCTGGTTGGATTGTGAATCTGGACCACAAAGGTTGTAGCTGCACTTGCACTTGCTGTAATCTGAATGAGGCTGATTGTGCAGGGTAATAGAGGAAGGATCTTTGCTTCTGTTGCAGCTCCCCCAAAAATCAGTGATCAACAGCTGAAATTGCTCATGCTCCAACTTCTGCTCTCTCCTGAAAAAAAACCAACAAAACAATGCAAACCCCAGTTCCAGCTCTGTAGCTGTTGTTAATCATGTCAAAGTTGTCTCCAGTCTTTTCTAAATCAAATTACTCTTTGTCTCTTACAGAATTATATCCATGGAAGCAGCCAAGCCCAGTTTGTGGCAGAAACACATATAGTTCTGCTCTTCAGTATCCTTCCTGAGAGAGGCTTGGGGTTGGTGACAGATTTTTGGTCAGCAAAGGCTGCTGCCTTTTCTGTGGTGCTTTGTCATGGTTTAATTGCCACCTAACACTGATGCAGAAGCTTGTAAAACCTTTCTGCACTGCCAACTGTGTTTTTCTTTTAAGTTGAATGGAAAAATATTTACTGCTTTCTCACCTTCTTATTTAAGTACCAAGCTGAATACATCACTAAAATTGTGGATCTCTTTGGAATCAGAAGATTCTCCAGGATACTCCCTGTTCCTCTGTGCATGTTTCTTTTCAGTGTCACCTATTTCTTGCTTTGGAGTTGAATTCATTCTTCTATCACTGATCTTTTATTTCTTTGCTTACCTTCTTATAATCTTACCATTTGTTCCTACTAATGCTGCAGGATTTTGCCATGCTGTCAAGAAAGGAAAGTGGAAATTTTCAGATTGAGAGCTTTTACTTTTCTCATTTGTACAAAAAATGCTTCTTTGGGGTCTTAAGAATACTTTACAATTCAATGTTCTGGTTTTCTATTCCCACATGTATGTCTTTGATCCACCATTTGCAACTTTGGTCATTTCAGGAGCCTTTCTTCTGTGTCTTGTCACCTGTATCAGCATTCCTTTATTTTTTATTCAGGATTTCTTCTATTTAATTTTTTTAATTTAAAACAAGGACTTAGATGATAACTTCTGATCTTTTTTTTATTACTGTATTTTTGATCCACTTGGTCAAATTCAAAGTAGAAACTTTTTTGTTGATATTTATTTGTGTTATTGCTGTCCATCAGACCCAACCCACCCATTGCTGGAGACATTTTAAATCATTAAATTTGGTGAGGTTTCTGTGGGTTCAGGAAACTTTCCTGCTGTGCTGAAGGTGGGCTGTGTCTGAAATGGAAAGATTCTTGATGGTCCTGATGCAGTCAATGATAAGAATTTTTCCTTTCAGGAGACTTTGGACTGGCCATTAGTAGTGAAATGGAATGAAATCTTTGGGATTTCTGTCTTTCATCCTACTGGATTCACTACTTTGCTTTACAAGGATTCATTCTTGGCAAACATCAGGCCTTTTGTGTTGTCTGTGCTTCTTTAATTTTACAATCTTCTTGTTTTATTTTAATTTGAAGAATTAGAAACGAAATATTGCCACTTGAAAGACAGCCTTGGATGTTGGATTAAATACTGCATGTGTTTTGTTTGTTCTCTTGGCTGAGTGAATGCAGAAGCTGAATTCCTTTGGGGATTTTCCAGTGGAGAGCAGCAGTAGGAGTGAACCAAGCTCTCTGGGAAGGAATGCTGCTGCATTACAAGCTGAGATAATAAATGCATGGTTTTCATTTTGCCTGAAGACTTTCCAGTTTATATTTTAAGCTTTGCATTTATTTTCTCCTAAAAGCTGATGTTATGAATGTCTTTCAGTTGTTCCTTTTTTCCCCTCATATTTGCTAATTTGGCTGGGAAGTGTTTGATTTTTCCAGTGAGTTTTAATGCCCCAGGTATGGTGTGGGAGCTGAATTTAGGGGATTAGGAGTGTTGTTTTGAGTCTCTTCTACTTTGTTGTTAGCCTTAAACAGCATTTGTAGATGGTGGAGTTACTTTAGGAATGGTCCTTCTCCATGAAGCTGCTACTTCTGACATGGATGTGGGGAAAAGAAAAAGTAAGTACTGACAGTTTGCTCTCTGAACAAAGGCATAGTGAAGGTGTTTGATACACCCTGATTTAACAGAAATGCTTTTGCACTGGGGGGTTTTGTTCTCTCCCCACCTCTAAGCTGACAGAACCATTTGGATTTTTGACAGTTTTTGGAGTTGCTTAGCAAACTGCACAATAAATCCTTTTGGCAGATGGAGAGAGATAAAGATGCTTTGCAGTGTTTTGCTAGTAGGGAGGAGAAGGGACTTTTTCTCAAATCATTTATATAAAATTGATGTAAAATTGGTGTTAATTCATATTTCTCAATGACACCAGTAGAGCCCTCATCTGACCAAATCTGTAAACATTGCAGAAGGCTTTGGAAAGCTGAGTCCCTGAGGTGTTTGCAGGGGCAGCTGCCCCATCTCAGCCTCTCCCTGTGCATCTCTTGCAGTTATGTGCATTGCTGGCATTGGCTTGGTGGTGCTGTTCTTCAGCTGGCTGCTGTCTGTCTTCAGGTCCAAGTACCATGGCTACCCCTACAGGTAAGGCAGCCTGGGCCCTGCAGCCCCTGCAGCTCTGCTGCCTCATTTGGCAGGAAATACTCCTCTGAAAATGCTCCACTGGCTTCTCAGAGTAGCAATATTTGTTGATAAAATCAGCAGAAATGAATGTTTCATGGATATTGTGATTTTTCAATCTAACCTAAGCAAACCCTACTTTTCATGTCATTGCATGTTATAAAATATTTGTATTTTCAGAATATCTCAGCCAGTTTATGCTCCCAACAAATGTTTTTTTCTGTCTTCCATATTCATAAATCTTCATTATTAATCCTTCTTTGTGAGAACAGGGAGGATGCCTGATGCTTTAAAGCTGCCTTCATTTGGGGATTGCTTGTGTAAGGAGTCCAGTACTGTTAGTTGACCACTTCTGTGAATGTGTGACTAGTACAGACACACACACCTTAGGTGTAATTTCTACCTCTTATGCATTTTGAAGAAATAAGTACATGTTAAAGCACCAGTTTCTAATGATTTCACCATCTGCAATGAGCTGAATTTGTCTATAAAGCTAAACCCACAGACAGATATTATGCCTTCTCTATGAGAAATGTGTTCTCATTTAAAAATATCTAAATAATAAAACCTGATATTTTATGAAGGCTTTTCTCAAGAGCAAAAGACAGCTGAAATTATTCCCTGTTTAATAATTGCTCAGCTTTTATTCTGGTTTCTGCAATGGTCTTAGGTACCCCTGCTGACTTTATTGAAGGGAAGATGTGGTTGTCTTTGGTTTTGAGTTATTAGAAACTCATTTTTAAGTGAGTTTTTTTTGACAACTTTTGTTGTAGCAGCATCAGGCCCATTTCTCACTCTGATTTTCTTGGTATTTATAAAAGCTAAATGGAATCTTGCACAGCTTTGTTTCTTACACAATTAATAAGAATGTTTGTTATTTTGCTCTTTGCAGTTTCCTAATGAGCTAAAGGATTCCAGTCTGTAACATCAGGAAGGTGCTGGCTCTGAACTTGGATGTGGTGGAATGAGGAGCTCAACGTGTGTGGTTTGTGCTACCTCTGCTGACACTGAGACAGTTAAACACTGAACCAAAGACAATGGAGTGCCTTAAACACAGCAAGCAGTTTGCTCTGAAGGACACAGAGTGTTAAGATGCAATCTCTCTTTCATAAGCTTTACATCTTCTTAAGCAACTCTACTTCTAGCAAAATTCAGAACATAATGCTTAAAACTACATTTTCATGGACTAACTAGAAATGGTACTTTCAATTCACTTGGATAATTTGTTTACCATGGGTTTTTTTTTCCCTTGAATTATCCCCTTATTTCCTGTTTGTGCATAGCAGGTGACAGCAGCTTCTCTGTCATGCCTTTTCATGGTTGAGGAAACAGCTTCATGTACCTGGAAATCTTTTCCTTCAGCCTGTGTGCAACCCTTGGAGCATGCTCCAGGTTCCAGTGTGGAATTTGCAAATCCTAGAGCTGTGTCTCATTTTTGAGAAGAGTTCTCAACTGCTGTATGATGCAAGAGGTTGTTTCACAGATGAAGGGGGAGTTTTCAACATGTTGAACAGTTATTCGTTAGTTAATTTTTTCTTTGCCAAATGCTGAAACTGCAATGTTTTAAGTTGTAAACTTTACTCAAAGCTGGAAAAGAAATTCTTAGACTGGCCAACACACACACTCTTAAAAACATGAACTGAAAGTAAAAATGTAACTCTGTATGTGTTGCATGAATTCAAAATTGCTAGTTGGCCTTCTGGTTACTGCCCAGAGCCCTGGCAAACCAACAGATGCCAGATTTGTGGTCACTATATAAGTTCTTGCATTCTCCACTTGTTTTCTCTACATTTTTATCCTTTGGGCAGAGATGTCTGCTCCTGGGATAAATGTTGTTACCCCAGGACACACTTGATAGCCTTACAACTGAATGCATGTGCTGCTTGCTCTCCCCTTTTGTTCTCTCACCTCACAAAGATACTTTGCCTTAAGAATTCTTGAGTGGAAGACCTTGTGCCTCAGCAAGAACTGTTGTGCAATTCAGCAGTTGTACTACAGGAAATCTTTGCAGCCTGATTCAGTAACACTTCCTTCCGTAGGCTCTGCTGCCCTTAGAGCTTCATAGGCAGAGAGAGGCTTTTGTCTCCTGCTTCTGCCTCTCCTCTCAAGGGGTTACAGAATCTGTATGTTTGAAATTGAATCTCAGAAGGGATTGTATCACTCCAAGCAGAATGTTATTCTTATGCAGTTTTGCTGAATTAATACACATCTCAAAGTGCCTTAACGTTGCTAATTTTGTTGTTTGATGTTTCAACTGTTGAGATGCATTTTTTATGCCATACAGAATGATGAGCCTTAGTGGAACGGATAAATTGTGTGCCTGACAGGATTTTGGACAAGTTTCAATAAAACTTTTTAGTCTAATCCATGCTCTCCTGTGTCTTTTGAACTTTGACATAAAACAAGCCAACCTCTTTTCTTCCACTGTTGTTTCAACATGTTAATCACAGCCTGTCTGTATAGAGAGTAACCTGAATATGGGTGAGTAGACTGGATTAGTAGCCTGTATGTGTTTATGTGGAGAATTACATCCCAAAATATCAGCTCTAGAGAGATGCTCATGTAGCCAGCTGATAGTATAAAGATTACATGATTTTGGCTTGTCTTTGACAGCTGTCATGCTGTGAAAATCTTGGATTCCTGGAGTTCTAGACAGATCAACTCCTGGCGTTTCTGGAGGTGGAATCTTGTTAGCATTGTAGATTTGCCTGGAACAACTCAGCACTGCTGTGGCTTGTTTTCCTGCCCAGCTGGTAAAATGCTTCCCATAAACTTTTCCAATTATAATTTGTTCTGTCTTTCTAAAACCACCCAGTTCCATATTGCCTAAGTTTAAACAGTCACACCTCATGCAGGTGAATGCTGAATTCATGTTCACCTTCCACTTGAGGTGGCCATGATGTTGAGAGTTTGGGATTTTCCTTTTTCCCCCAATGCTGAGATGAAAATAATGCTCTTTTTTTACGACAATTTTTCTGCTCTCCAGGGTGAAACTGAAGCGCCAGGAGGAGGAAACAGGTGTGGTAATGGAGCAGAAGATGGAGTGCTTGCAAGGACCAGTGGCAGGTTTAGAGAGGATGAATTCTGGCAAGGTTTGACTTGTGCAGCACTTGGTTCTGGTTGGTCCCCAGGGTGATTCTTGGTGCCAGGGGCACTGGCACCTCACTGCCTGGTTAATGCAGCACAGCTGGGGCCAGAACAGCACAGCAGAACAAAGGTGGCCAAGGCAACACATTCAAGATGTTCTCTGTGGAAACTGGGAACTGCTGAGGACATCTCCTTCAGAAAGGGAATTATTAAATAGCTCAGGAGTGCCCTGAAAGCTCACTGTGAGAGAACACTTGTGATGAAGGGAGGAAATGGTGTATTCTGCAGCTGAAAATGGACTCTGTGGTTTTGGTAATGGGGCTGGCCTCAGTCAATGCTGCTTTTTGCTGCTTTTGAGAAGGAGCTGTGGTGTGTTGAGAAGATATTTTGGAATGATAGCTCGAAATAATTAGGGAGCTCTCTGCACTAAGTGCAAGGCAAGATAGTAAATTTAAATGGATTAACCTGTGTAATGGTTTGCATTATGTACAATTTACTGGATGTTCCTGCCTTCAGACCATTCTAGTGTTCAGCACAGAATGTGATTTTCATGAGGCCCTGGCACAGAGCAGCTGTGGCTGCCCCTGGAAGTGTCCAAGGCCAGGCTGGACAGGGCTTGGAGCAACCTGGGACAGTGAAAGGGATGAGCTTTAATGTCCCTTCCAACAGCAACTATTGTGGAATTCTGTGGCACTGGTGCCTAGTGGTCACTCCTGCAGCTGAGCCTTTCAGAGCAGCTCCATGAGCTCTGCAGGGCCAGAACTGCCCTGTCCTCCAGCAAGGTTGAAATGTGCCCAGCACTGCATCTGCTGTGCTCTTGGTGCTCATGCAAATAACCTTAATTAGCCCCCTGCTGGTGATGGCCATGAGGGTAAGAACCAGTTCAGCCTCTGGGCAGGCAGGGGGTGCCCATCCATGCTTGGGGGATGTGATGAGATGATGGCTGGCTGGCATTTCAGGAGGGAAATGTGGGTGCTTTTATGGTCACAACCACTGGGAGTGTAGATTTTCATGTTTCTCTTTGCTGATTTATGACCGGAGATAGCTCAGGGACGCCACTTGTAAGTTTTCTCTGTGCTGTCTAGGTGGCCTGGAAACGCCCAGGGATGGCCATGAAGAGCCCGGCGCTTCAAAGGACGAGGAGAGACTTCTGATCTTGTCTCGGTCTCGGTGTTTATTAATTGTTTATCTAAAAGATTTTCTTTCAGCCCGACAGAGGTCTGCACAGCAAGTCAGCCATGGGCACACTGCGCAACCCCCGGGCGGTCACTTATCTTTATACTCAAAGTTACGTGTACAATATTTATCATTTTTCCCCAATACCTTCTACCCTTATTAACCGGTGCACTTCTAGTAATGACCAATCCCAAAGTGCCACCACCACCACAGAAGATGGAGGCCAAGAAGAAGAAGAAGGAGGACAGGACACGCCCCAATTCCTCCATCTTACTTCTTTAGACCCCCCTGTACCAAAATCCTAAACCCTGTGTTTTACACTTTAACTAACTTATCCCTTCACCATTCACCCAGTGAGATCCTCCCATCCTCATACAGGCGTCGTCTCCTGTGTCAGATCAAAGTCCAGCCACCAGACACTTCTGGCAACATTCCAGGACTCCCAAGCCCCCTAAGGGTGGTCTCGGCCTCTCTGCACCTCAGTCCTGAGGTGCTGAGATCCCACATGGGAGTGTTAGCAAATGTACAGCCAGGTTTGTTCTGAGCCCTCAGAACATAAAAACAGCAGGGATGTTTTGATTCCCAGCAAATCAAAGAGTTTTAGAAGTACTAAAGAAAATCAGCTTAACCTTCAAAACATTTGGAACATCCAGAGAAAATCAGATGTGTGAATGGCTTCTGCTTGTTTGAGTGTGCTGCCCATGACATCAAATGATGCCAAATCGTGGAATCTTGTAGCCACACTTGGTTGGGAGATGAGAACAGTGTAGTGTTCCTCCAGGGGCTGGTGGCAGTGCTTTGTGTAGTTTGTTCTGAAAAATACCCATTCTATAACAGAAAAAAACCTGAAATCAGGTAATTTAAGAAGTTAAAATAAAGTTGTTATTTAAGAAGGTAAAGTGCTTTCATCTGCTGTGAGAAATAATTCTCACAAAGGATTTGAGAAAGTACTGGCACTTGGTTTCTGTGTTGGACCTTGATGTTTGCTATTTGCTCATGCTGGAAAAGTTTAATTCTCAACTACAAAGCACTGCTCAAGTGACTCCACACCATTCCTTTGGAATTCCTAAGGGGAATAGAGCAACAGCAACACAAAGAACAAACCCAGGCCCTTGAGTGAGCATCACCTGTTTTCAGTTTTATCATATTTTTTCTCTGAGAAATAGAGAGTTTCATTGCATTAACCTGTTCCAATTAACGCCTCAGATCTTGATCATTCCTACAAAATTAATTTAAGCATAGCCTTTTATTGGTCTGGATTAATTGTGCTACTTTTATCACAGATAATAATATGAAAGAGATGTATATGTAGTTTGTGTTTCTAGGTCAGGAGCACATCAAATTATTAAAATATCCTCTTGTCAATTGATAGCTATGCATGTCTTTCAGCCATGTTCCTTAAAAGTAGGCTAATATGTACTTAAGAGAACTAATTGCTATCATTATGAAGAGAAACAATGGGTGTGATGAGACTCTGCAGTGGTTTGTCCTGCAAACTGAGCTCTGAATCCTGTTTTTGCCAGGCTGTTGGAGCAGGGGAAGGCTCCTGGTGCTGGGGAATTACCTGGGTGCATTACCAGGGCTGCTGGATGGGAAATGTTCCCTGCAGATGCACTCAGTGTCTGCCTGCTCACAGATTTCAGTCTACAAAAACAGCCTGTGCTTCTCCAATCTGTTTTTTGACAGCTTCATGATAATCTCAGGTTTTGTCTTCTGGAGTAATTGCTGGGAGATGGGAGCATTTCCATTTTTACTTTATCTTGACCTTTTCTCACAGTAGGAATCCTTTTACATCTGTGACTTCAGATAGAAGTTATGAACTGGAGGCAATTAAATTTGGGTTTTTCAGCTGCTCTCAAATACCTTCCCCAAGGAAACAGTGAAAGAATAAAATATTACAGAGCAATAGTAATAAATCTATGTTATTCTGAATCAGTGGGATATTAGTTGGTAATGCTGACTAAATCCCTTGAGGAGGAAAATGAATGTTTTGTGTTCTTATTTTAATCACACAGTTGGGATCCTAATGCAGAGCTAAGACTGGGTAATGCTTCCTGTTCCCTTCATCTCTGGTGGCAGAGCACCTAGAATGGCTTTTTTCAGTATTTAATGGAATTTGTGGCAGTCAGTTAGTATGGATTTTTTTCCTCCTAAAATCAAGTGGGAAGGCAGGTGATGCTTTGGTCCTCTCCAGCATGAGACAGAGTTTGGTAACAGAGCTGCTGCTAAATCTGCTCTCTGCTATGAGTGAATTCAGCAGATACAGGGGGCAGCTTTGGGTAAAATGTTACACTTAAACCAAATTGTGCTTAGATCTGTTTGGAGAATTTCCCTGGGAGATGTGTAAGCTTGGATGTGCTGAGGTGTGAAAGTGCTGTTGATTCTGTTATCACAGAATGAGATGGGTGTTAGGGGTGATTTGCTTGAGTATTTTCTCATGTTTCATACATTGCTTTATGAAACCAGGTGAGTAGGTATGTTTTGGGGATTTTTTTAGTTTCTGCAGAAAAATATATTAATTTTCAAAACTGGTTTTCTTTACAGTATGTGGCTAGTGCTTGTCACCTGTTTCAGATTCTGTGTGGTACTGGGCTTGGCTTTGGGAGCCTGGTGAAGCCTGCTGAGTTCAGTCATCTTCTCACAAAGCCTGCAAGAACTTTCCTTTGAAGAGGGCTGCATTCCAGTCCTCCTTTCACAACTTTTAACATCTGACAGGAGTGTAGAAGCTGCTAGTACCAGTAGGCAAAATTGTCCTGGCACACTTAGGTGTAGCTGCCAGTGATGCATTTCCTTATCTGAGAGTTTTCTTATCAAAAAGGAGAAGTTCTACCCAAGCTGGGCTGAAGCTGCCCCAGGCAGGGTTCCTTGGGGCTGTGTGTGGTTTATGTCATCCCTGTCCTCTGTCTTTGTGCTTGGAGAACTCTGCTCCAAGCTTGCCTGTGGGCTTGGAGTTCCAGGGCTGGTTCCTGCAGACATGAGGGTCCTGCTGCTGATCCCCATGGAGGAGGAGGGTCAGGATGGTGATCCCTGGAGGGGCTGAGGGTCATTCTGGTGATCTACAAAGCAGGAGGATCACTCTGGTGATACTGTTGAAGGAGGAGGGTGGTTCTGGGGATCCTCGTGGAGCAGGAGAGTTGTTCTGGGGATCCCTGCAGAGGAAGACAGTTATTCTGGGGATGCTCATGGAGTGGTTTTGGGGATCCCTCCAGAGGAGGAGAGTTGTTGGGGATGCTCATGGAGCAGGAGGGTGGTTGTGGTGCTGTTGGTAGGAGTTTGGGCACCTGCTCCATGTTACTGGTAGTAAGGATGATGTGTCTGAACGCTGTGATTCACCTGCCGTGGTAGGCTCGATGCGACCCAAGGCCACCCTTGCGATGGGGTGGCTCCTATCCTGTCCTGATGTGACACTGCCTCCTGTCCTGTCCTGATGTGACACCGGCTCCTGTCCCGGTATGACACTGCCTGTCCTGGTGTGACACGGGCTCCTGTCCTGTCTCTGGTGTGACATGGGCTCTTGTCCCCGCTCTCCACCCCCGGCACTGTCAGCGCTGGGCTCCCGCCGCCATGGTCGCAGCCGCGCGCTGGGGCCCCCTGCCGGGCACAGGTGTCAGTGCACTTTGTTACGAAATGATGTCACGGGCTTCGGTCCATGACGCCGGCGTGACGTCAGCCCCGCCCCAGCCAATCAGCGCGGGGAAGGTTGGGATGGTGACGTAAACTGCCCTAGCAACAGTCGGCGCGGCGCCGCCCAATCAGAAAATAGCTGTGGGCGGCCGTGAGCCAATGGGAGGCGGCGGAGGAGGACGGCGGCAGGAGGCAGGTCCCCTCGGGCTCCCTCCGATAAGATGGCGGCGGCGCTGGCGATGGCGGCGGCCGTGGCTTTGTCTGCGCTTAGCGCCTGAAGCGCGGCCCCGGCCCGGGCGGCCGCTCCGCTCCGAGCAGCGGCGGCGGAGTCATGACCGCAGAGCCCGTGAGGTACGGCCGGGCCCGGCGGCTCCGCGGCGGCCGCGCGGGGTGGGGCGGGGCCGGGCCCGGCGCGGCGCAGCCCTGGCGGGACGGGCGGGAGGCGGGATGGCGGCGGGACGGGCGGGAGGCGGGATGGCGGCGGGCGGGCAGCGCCGCGCTCGGCCTGGGCGGCGGGGCCGGGCCCGGCGCGGAGGGCGGGAGGGACCGCGCCGTGCGGCGGGAAGGCCCCGGGGGCGGCCCCCGCCCCACGTGCGAGCGCGGCGGGAGCTGCGCCGGGCCCCCGCCCGCGCCTCACGCCCGGCGCAGGCAGCGGCCGCCGCCGCGGGGCCGCTCCGTCCGTCCTTCTGTCCGTCCGTCTGTCCGTCCGTCCGTCTGTCCGTCCGGCCGCGGTGCTGGCGCGGAACGGCAGCAACCGACAGGCGCCCGGGAAGCCGGGCTGGGAGAGAGGCGCCATGTTAAAGTGTTAATAAATAGTTGTCTTTGTGCGCTTTCGGTTTTGTGCGGATCCCCGGGGCTCCGAGCCCCGCCGTCCATCACCCCCAGACACCGCGTGCCCGCGGCGCTGCACCGGCCGTGAGGGGCTCAGGCTCGGCCCTCACGCTTGGCCCTCACTCACACGGCTGCAAACCCCGCCAGGGAAACAGCGCTGTGTGTGTCCCGGTGCTCGGCGCCCTGGCTTTACTGCTGAGCCTTGCGGAAAGTTTTTGCTGGGGTCATTTATGTGTATCCTCACCTCCCGCCTTATTTTGAGTAGTTCATCACAACTGTCATTTTTGATAAAAGTTGAAGGGATAGTGGTTTTTCTCCTCTTTTGCATTGCTTGTTTTTGAAGCTTCAACACTTCCAATGAGGAATGTAGAAGAAAGAGGTTTCTGATGATTATCGTCACTGTTGATGTTGATCACATGCTGATGTAGGTCATGAGCGTTGCAAATACACATTATTCGGTGCATGACTTCCCAGCAGTTAGCAGTTTCTTCTGCATGTATTTTTTCCTTATTTTGTAAGACAGAGATGGTCCATCTCTCATCCTTTTTCCTCACTCCCACTTTCTCCCCTCTGTGTTCTTGAAGTGCTTTGACAGTTTAAACAACTTCTTTCGTTGGACTGTTTATTTTGTTGTGTACACGGAAGTGCTAATTAAGGGGCTTTCTCCTTTTACTTTTCCAGCTCTTGAAATCAAGTGTAGAGTTTTATTTTTGTAGAACAAAAGGATCTGAGTTACTAATATTTATGATCTGGTTTGGAGTCACCATTAGTATTGTATATTCTGAGAAATGCTCTTCCATTTGGACCACTTTACTTATTATTTTATTGTGATTGTCATATTTTGTTCTCTGTTGTCCATAATCTTGTTTGGTTTCTTTTGAACCACTGGTCTGTAATATACAAGGTTTGTATATTTTTTCCTTCCCATGTTCCTATGTTGTTATTAGTACCACAGTTAGTGTTACTAGCAAGGGGATGCTTTGGAGGAAGAGGACACAGAAGCTCAGACATTTTCCATGTAATTATTAGATTACCTGCAGACAGGATGGGATGATTTCAGATTATTGGTGATTTTGCAGGTCAAAAAGCACGGACAGAACAGATCTGAGATTGTGTGCAGTCCTTGGGTGGGATCTGCCCACAGAGCAAGCAGCCCTGTGACAAACAGCTTTTTAGTAGATGGGCATAACAGTTTTCTTATCCTCCAAACTTTCCTTCTGTTCATGAGCTCAGTTCTCATTCAGTTCAAATGTTTGTTACAATTCCCATCCTTGTAGAGCTCATCTGGAGCAGTTTGTAACTCACCAGATCTGTGCCAGGAGCTGGACATGGCCCTGGCCATTACATGGGCTTTGCCTTGTTGCCCAGTCCAGTTCTTCCTAAAACTGGAGGTGGAGAGAAGGAAATGAAGAAGAAAAACACACCCTGTCTTCCTCTTTTGTTTGCATTTGCCACTGAGACACACACTGCCTGAGTTTGTGTCACTTTACCCTCTGCTCTCTGCAGTTTGTCCCTGTCAGAGGTGTGCAGAAATAAAGGAAATAATGGGGGGATTGCTCTTACAATTATTGGGAAGAGCAAAAAACTTTATTTGGATGGAAAATTTATTCCCAGCACTTGTGGAACATTGACTTACAGTGTTTCAGAGGAAAACCATCAATCCATACTAGTCTGCTCCCAGAGAAGTTTTAAACTTTTGTTACAAGAGTATTTTTATTCAATATTAAGATTCTGGGAGTCTCTCATGTTCTGAATGAGAAATTTAGAATGATGAAAACTGGAGTAACCTCCTAAGAAACTTTTAAAAAGTGCTCCCTCTGTAAATATTTATAAAGATGCCTCAATAACTTTTGCCCCAAAAACTTCTCTTTTTTTCCTCATTGTTTCCTTTTCAAGGAGAGGAATTTTTGTCATAGTGACCCAAACTGTTGCTGCCAGTTCATACATTGTACAACATAAGCACAGCAATAGGAAAAGAAAACAAGTTTGGAATTTTCCTCACTATCTGGTAGTCAATGAATATAGTTTTTTTTTTTTTTTTTTTTTTTTTAAGTTGGCAAAATAGGCTTAGTTCTCGGGGTTTTTTCTATTCAGACTTTTCACCTCATGTTGTGATATTGGTCACTTGGTTTTAAGGTTTTTTATTAAATTGTCTGCATTTTTGAGTCAGTTGTGTTCTGAGTGATATTGCAGGGTTGTTTGAGCTGTGTTACTTGATGCCACAATGATATAATTGGAAGTAAGTCAATACCAATCTTCTGTATTCCCTGAAGGGACAGTGAGAGTTCTCTGTCTTCCACACTGTTCTGGAATGGGCATGGGCAGATTCTTCAGCTCTTCCTGAAGAAGAGCAAAACTGTGTCATCTTCAGTGCCAGCTGTGCCCCAGAACCAGTGTCTGCAGCACTTAAATGAAATGAAATTACTGCAGAGACTTTGTTATTTCTGGTTCTGTTCAATACTGTCTGTTTGGGCTTTGCAAATTTTTTATCAAGGTCTTTATAGGGCTTAACTGAAGATATCCTAATTTTGTAGGAAACAATTTGGTGCATCAGAGACGTGTGTAACACAAATTCTGCAGCAGGGTGACCTTAACATTGTGGGGATTTGGAATTCTCAGTTTTCTGTTATAGATTAACTCCTTGTACCCTCTGCTTGAAGGGTGGAAAAGGGGCTGCTTTTCATGTGCTTATACCTCACCAAAAGAAAATATCAAAGTAATGCTAAAATGTGCTGTGTTCATCATAAAACCAAATGCCTGCAGCTTGTGACCAAGTACATTTTAAAGTGGATTACCACAAGGGTCTTTTCTGAAGGGAAAGCCCAAGGATAGTGCTGAGCCTCATGAAATCCCATTTTGTATTGCTGGAGCTCAGCTCGTGCCTGCAGGTGATCTGGAGACATGAAAGAGTTCATGGATGGGTCAGTGGCAGGTTGTTCCCTTGGTGTGGCAGCCGCAGAAAGAAGAAATAGTAGAAATTCAGTGGCAAATATAATGGAAGGGTTTATGTTGACTGTAAAAGAGGTGAAGTGTCCTGATTTATTTGCTAAAGGAGAAGCATAAAGCTTTCAGTCTGTGATGAAATGTAGTTGTCACTCAGGGTGGGTGATGGATTGATTTGTGTTGGGGTTTTTTTTTGTTAGAAAAGGAGTGAAACCTTGAAAAAATCAAGAACTTGATGACACAGGTTGCTGACCAATGTCAGGTGCAGTGCCATTGAAGCAGTTCATTTGCAAGCCCAAAAGCTGCACAGTTGTAGAAATTTCTGTCTGAGTGTGTCCAACTGTAGGTTTTAATAGGTTCAGCCTAGAAGCTTTGGGCAAATGCATCTGTCATATAAAGCAAGACTAAAAAATAGGCAATAAATTTGAGACTGAGGTGGCTTTTGTCTTGTAAAATGAAAACCTGTGCTTGGGATGAGCTACAGCCCTCAAAGCTGTGACAGCCCTGATTGGGACTATGTGGGAGAACTGAAGGGCCAGGCTTTGATTCTCAGCAGAGTTGGTACTGAAGGAGGTTTTGTGGAGAGCCTGTGATCAGCTTCAGGGAGCAGAAAGCAAATGAAGCAAAAGGTGTTTTTGGAGTTAGGGAGCCTGATGCTCTTGGTCATGGGGTCTTCCCTTCCCTTCCCTTCCCTTCCCTTCCCTTCCCTTCCCTTCCCTTCCCTTCCCTTCCCTTCCCTTCCCTTCCCTTCCCTTCCCTTCCCTTCCCTTCCCTTCCCTTCCCTTCCCTTCCCTTCCCTTCCCTTCCCTTCCCTTCCCTTCCCTTCCCTTCCCTTCCCTTCCCTTCCCTTCCCTTCCCTTCCCTTCCCTTCCCTTCCCTTCCCTTCCCTTCCCTTCCCTTCCCTTCCCTTCCCCATTTTAAATACACCTTGGTTTGTGTATGTGCCAGACTAATCTTCCTTTCCCGATTCAGCAGAGTAAGGTGTGTGCACTTCACATGATTTTTGTCTCACGAAGGTGAAAATGTTGTATTTAGGTTTCAAGTGGCAGCTCCAGTCTTTCTCAGCTTGCAGGGTGTTTCACCATTGAAGTTACACTTCAGTGTGGCATTGAAACCAACCTAACAATGAGATTGTTTGTCTTACTTTCACCTTGATGATGTTGCTTGTTTGGGTTTTTTGAAGATCTCATTAAAGAAAAGGTTAAAAACAAAGTTTTTGTTTTCACTTTTTAGTGAATGAAGTGTGATAACTCACAGCATGTGAACAGAAAGAAATTGTGTGTTTTTCCTTGAACAGAATAAAGGGTCTCTTAGTGACTTTGAACTGTTGCTTTCTCATTCCCCTTGTGTGTCTGGAGGAAGATAATTCTGTTTACTTGTCTGAACCTGTTATGCTGTATTTCAGCTCCAAAATTACTGCACCCACATCATTTGAGTGTCTTCAACTGCACCAGGTATCACTTGATTAAGCCTCTGTGGATTAAAAGTCAGTTCTAAACAAAGTTAAAAAGTGAGTGTGTGTTAACAAAGTGTTGGGTACAGAATCTCTGATGAAGTGCTGGATGCCTCCACCCCTGTCCAGTCAGAGCTTTGGTGTTCAGGTGTTTTCTGATGTGTCTGATGCAGTCAGTTCAGTGTGGTAAATTCCTCCTGACACAAGGGGAGTGCTTTGCTGTGATCATGGTCAAACCCAGGCAGCTCAGCCAGCAGGGTTGTGGGGTCCCTTGGAGCCTGGCTGGGCACTGTCCTGGTGTCCTCCTGTTCCTGAGGCATCTCCAGAGGTGTGGAGTGCAGGAGGGAGGAGAGCACTGGGTGTGGGTGGCACCAGGTGTGTGCAGGGTGGGAGGGTTTGTGTCCTTGGGCAGCACAGCTGCTTCATGCCAACACAGCCAGCTTGTGAGACTCCTGAGTGTGAAACCTCACCTGGTGTGGCAGAATTGGTGTGTCACTGTAAGTGAGGTCCAAAATATGAATCTGATCTAGGACTTAGTGTCACGTTGCTTTTACCTGCAGAAAACCATTGTTGAGTTAAACAACAAACACTGGGATGAAGTGCTCTGTTTTCCCACCATTATAAAATCATATTTTACTTGTGCAAGTAATATAATGGTAGGCTGATTTTATTTTCTGGTTTTATATTTTTTCTGACAGAAGTAGGTTTCTTAGGACATGGCAGGTATGGTGTGTTCACTTCATTTTTTAAATTGGGATAAGAAAATAAAACAACTCCTACTGGCCATTTTTCCCTCTTTCACTCTTTTCCACAACTTTAAGTTATTTCATTTATGTATGTTCAGCCACAATATTGGCATATTTTATGTAAAACAACAATGTAGGCTCTACCTTTGTAACTGAGCTCTTTGAATTGGGCTAATTCTATCTCTTTCCTTCTCATCAGGAAAAACTTTTATGAAGATCGAGGCTTAGGAATAGTCTCTGTTCCCACCATCCTAAATAAAATACTGAGAGTTTCGCTGTGGGTTGTTGGATTTCTGCTGTTCACACAGGGATACAGGCTGAGGCAGAGGATGGCAGTCTGCAGACCAGAAGTTTAAAAGTACATCTGGTTTTTTTTTTCTTTAATTATCTTTCCTAAGGATTGTTTAATTTTGGCTGCTTAATAGTTGTTCTGCAGTGTTTCAGTTTCAGAAGTGAAAAATGACTGAGACTTAATCTGAAGCAACTATAAACATGAATTGAAAAAACTTGTGCCTTGAACTATGTGAAAAGTTTAAGCATAGAAAAATCTTAGACAAGTGTTGAATTTCAGGAAGACACATGGTTAAAAAAGGCATCTTTGTCAACATTGGGATAGATAAAAGCTGGAAAGGACTCCTGTGCCACTTTCAGGAGCCACTGAAATGCACATGGGGGACACTTGTTTAGATTGTTAGTTGGTAGGTGTTTGTTTAAAGAAAATGCAGCTTTCCAATTACTGTTCCAGATGTTGACAAGAACTGGGACATTCCCCACTTCCACTTTTAACATGTCTTAAGAAAGCAAACAGAAACTGAGTGCAGGAACGAGGGTTTCAGTGCAGTTTCATGGATTTGCTGCTGAGGTGGTCAGTGCTGCTCCTTCCACCTCCCTGGTTATGAATTTCATCACCTCACCTGCCTTCAGAAGAAATGTGATCGTGTGAATGTGTGGCAGGTTGGATCCAAATGCAAAGTGTTTGTTTGTTAACATTTTATTTGTCCTGGGTGATGTGCTTTGCTTTGGGGAAGGGCAGTCAGCAGCTGGCACAGGGGTGAGGTCGTGGTGGTTCCCTCTGTGTCACTGCCCCTCCTCAGCTGGGCAGGGCAGGGAGGGGACATTGAAAAGTTCAGGTTGAGATAAGGACAGGGACATCACCCAGCAAGTGCCATCATGGGTAAAACAGACTCTGCTTGGGGAAATCAGCTGAATTTATTGCCAATCAAATCAGAGTACAGTAATGAGAAATAAATCCCCAATGTTAAAATGCCTTCTCCCCATCCCTTCCTTTCTCCCAGGTTCAACTTTACTTCATTCTCTGCCTTCTCCTGGTGAGCAGTGCAGGGGGTGGGGTCCCTCCCATGGGAGATGGTTCTCCATAGACTTCTCCCATGTGGGTCCTTCCCATGGGCTGCAGCCCTTCCTGAGCTGCTCCAGCGTGGTCCTTTCCCATCCCAGGGGGCTCTGGAAGGAGCTGCTCCAGCAGAGGGTTCCTGTGGGCTCACAGCCTCCTCTGGGCATCACCCTGAGCCCCTGTGGGGTCCTCCTGGTGCCTTGGGAGGCTCCTGGAGCAGAGTTAAAGGATTAAAGTAGGGATTTATTAAAAGGCCTTCACAGGATTCACCTTGGGCAGCACAAGCGCCCAGCCAGGGCTACACCCAAGCTGGATGGGGGTCACGAGTTCTCACACTTATAAATTTTGGTCCATTTCCATATTGGGGTTAATTGTCCAGTTCCAGCTCTGGGTTATGCAGTCCCATCCTCCCAGTTTGCTCTCCTCAATTCTCTGTTGTTTGCACTTTTTGGGGCTGAAGCTGCAGTGGTGTCCTTGGCTCTAGCGTTGGAAAAGAATTGTTTTGTCTGACTGAGCTGTGAGGAGAACTTGCTGACACTTTATGTGAAGTTCAGAGTTACATAGTAATGCAGTACAGAATCTGGGAAATATGAAAGCTGAAATGTAAGGCTGCAGCTGGATCTCTGCTCTCCTGTGGGCCCCCATGGGCTGCAGCTGGGTCTCTGCTCTGACCCTGCTGTTCCCTCTCCCCTGGCCTCAGTGTCTGCAGGGCTGTTGCTGGCTCACACTGGCTCCTCTCTCCCTTTTTTGGGAAGGTTTTTCCCTTCCCAAATACACAATCCCAGAGGCACTGTGGGCACTGCTGATGGGCTCTGCCCTGGCCAGCAGTGTGTCCCTCTTGGAGCAGGCTGGTGTTTGGCATCTCTGCCCTCAAGTTTGTCACCCTTGGAGCCCCCCACTACCAAACCTGGCCACACAAACCTGTACAGGTGAGGGCATCCAGGGAACAGCACTCAACAGCCAGCTTGGAATGGAGCATGTTATGTCTAGGTTATGACACAACCTGTCTGGCTCTTTATTTATTCTAATTATTTATGGACTCATTTATAGGTAATTTGCCTACTCTGGATGTTTTGTTACTGTGTAAGGGCCAGGCATTTATTGTTTGCTTTAAGAGCACTTGCTGTGAATGTAGGTGAGGAATGGTGCAGTCCAAGGTAGCTCCCAAGGTCACAAATCAGGTTCATGGCCAAACCCATAATAGCAGGGCACCTTCCCTTTCAGTGCTGTTTTAATTAGGCTGAACAGTGTTGAAATAGCTCTACAGTGGTGGGGAAGCCATTTGCTTAGAAAACTCAAGTGTGAAAACACTAATAAATACTGTGGGGGCTGGCAGTGCAGAGGAGACTGTTTGCCTCAGTAGTGCTTCAGAGATGGTTTTACATTTTTAGGCTCCTGTGTTTATTAAAACCACACATTTATAAGTTGTGATCAATTTAATAGTGACTGGGTCTCTACTGCAAAGAATAAGCATTTTCCAGTAGAAGCTTTAAACAAAAATAATAGATTATTATTTCTCAAGTATAAATGAATGACATAAAATCACTTTTGTACAAAACCAGATGAAGTGTTGCCCTAAATTAATATTTTGTAAGTGTAACACCTTTACTTAGATTTGACATGGTATTCCTTAACAAAGGCTTATGGTATGAAATAATGAATAATCAAGAGAAAAAGCAAGTTGAGAAGACTTTTAACTTTTAGTTTGTATATCATCTTTTCTGATTGGTTGTTAGCAAGAACACTTCGCTCTGAAAATGATAATTTGACGTTAGTTATGATAAGAGTTAATGAATGGTAGAAGATAATGTTCCAAGTATTAGTCACAGACACATGCATACTATTCTGAATTCATTCTCTATTGATAATAGTAACACTGAACTCATCTCTAGCTCCCGTTTTCTTTCTAAAATGCTGTTACCAAAACAAGTTATTTATAATCTAAATGAGCAGAATTCCACATGTGTGGCTTTTTTTTGTTGTTGTTTTTACTACCAAAAATGTACTTTCTTGTGGCCTTTCTAAATGTGCTTTATTTCTTCAGACCATCTGGAATGGATATAAAATCTCTTTATATGCTTTTACTATCAAATAATTCTGAACAACTCTATTTTTTTTTTTTCACTTAATGTGAGTAAATTGTCATTAAATCTCCTTTCTAAAGGAGAGCATGCAAGCTGTTGAGACTGCAGTGTACCATTATCATCTTGTGTAATGTTTTCCAAGTGTGCCTTCCATCCATGAGAAAAAGAGAAGCCCAAGATTAGGGAGCTGGCAGTTGTATAGCAGCATGAGTCCAGTAATTAGAAGGAAAGACTTTTGGACAGATTGAGAGAAAAATTTTAAGGTACTCTAGAGAGTTCAAGAGCTTTGTTCTGCTCTTTCAGGCTTGCTCCAGTGATTGATGGTGCATGTGCCGTCTCAAAAGAAAAGTGCCCTTCACTCATGCAGAAAATCTTTTCATTGCAAAGTGCTATTTTGTTTTATTTTGAGTATCTCAGGTGATTTAAAGAAATGGCAGATGATTTTTTTTTAATGGATGGTTTATGCTGTTTTATGTGGTTATTTTCACTGGTTGGAACAGTCACTGGCACTGATGTGAGGATGTTCACTCACAGCTCAGGAGAGCACTCAGCTGCACGTCCTTCTGATAAAATGAGATTTTTTTTTTTAGCAATAACAAATTGAAAGGCAGAAGTTAATAAATTGATGTGTTCAGAGGAACAGTAGTGATGGTAAAGGTGACTGCTCAGGTTGAGTATTCACAAGTTCTTATGAACCAATAAAACAGGCACAGAAAATATAATTTCTTCTTGTTTTTAGAAGATTATTTTGAAATTATTGGGGAAACAAACAGTGAGAAGGGTGGGAAGCCTTTATCCTTCATCTGGGCTCACTTCTGCTGGGGATAGGGCAGGTCAGGAGTGGGAAAAGCATCTGGAGCAGCAGATAAGGAAAGGATGATGAGTCAGGGCAGATCAGCTGCAGATTCCAGGGGGCTGATAAGGAGGGCAGGGAGCAAACAGCTCCCTGGCACCTTCTGAGCAGGGCCTGAGCACCCTTGGCCTCAGTCAGGGAGCTGGAAAAGCCTTTCCTGGGGAATTGTTGGAGTTTGGGAGAAATAAACCACGTGAAATGGCAGGGGTGACACGGGGGTTATGAATGGAACAGCTTTTTAAGGCAGGCCTGGCATGCAGATGTTGCTTTTTGCTGTAGTCACTAAAGGTACTCAGAATTGTTCCTGGGGTCTAAAAGTGTCCAGTGAAACTTGCCAGGGGATTCTTGTTTATGAATTAATCATCAGCACTCTAACAAACAGATCAAGGAATGATCTGGTCCTGCGTGGTTGTTTGTTGACAAAATGAACACCACACAACATGTTTGTAGATGGTAGATTTAATAAAAGGTTTGCATGAGCAAACTTTCAAATCCAGTGGACCTGTCATGTTCACTGCCATATTCAGTGGACCTGTTTGTGGCTAAGTTTGCAGGTGAAACTCTTCTGTGAGTTCTAGTTGGGTTTATATCCCAAAGGTGATGTGTTTGTTAATAATAATTTTATTATTCTTACCTGTCTGGCTTCTGACAAGTAGAATAATAATTTTTTGCTGTCTTCATGTCATAGCAGCATTACCACTCAGACTTTCTTGAATTTTGTCAACAATTGTATTGAATATAATTGTATATAAACAGTGAAAATTTCTTAAAATAGACTTTTTGTGCGTTTTTGTCAATAAGACTGCACCTACTATTTCACTCAGTATTTAGAAAAATTCCATGCTTTTTATTTGCTCTGATATGCAGAAACAAATGTTTCCATCTCTTGTGGATGTGTATTCATTGAGATTAAACATAAGCTTTCAAGCTTGATAAATTGGAGTGAGATGTGTAGGTAACTCTGAGTATTACTTGTATTTTAACAGTGAAAGCAAGTTGAATACTTTGGTACAGAAACTCCATGACTTCTTGGCTCACTCATCAGAAGAATCTGAGGACGCAAACTCTCCTCCAGCATTGTCTAAAAACAAAAGTATAGGTAAAAACACATTTTATATTCATTTTCAGTGTATATGTGATCCTAAAGTCAAATAACTCGGTGTTGTTATTTCACTATATCACACTTCACTGGGGTAATTACACCAAGTCTTACTGTGATTTAAGTGGTGATAGCTTGATAAATGCACAATAGGCCTTTGATACAATATTTATGTCAGTTCTGAATCTTTCTAAAGGTGAAAAAAATCTCATCTCCTGGTAGTTTTCCTTCTCTGAAACATGAGATATCAGACACAGGTATTTGCTGTGCTAGGAGTTCCTTGTTCGGTGTTCCTGAGTTTATAAATGCAGTGTTTTGGTTTTTCTGCTGTAGTAATGCTTTTGCAGTCATGGTAGGCGTGGGAGAAGTTCTGTAATTTGAAAAAGACTTTTTACATATAATCTAGAGACATTTGAAAAGAAAATAATACTTGTTAAAAAACTAGAACCCTACACTAGGTCAAAATTGATAGTGGAAATTTTTACTTCTAAGTTAGAAATAGGTAACAAAGTTTAAACACTTCCATGGCAGTGATTAAAACTGAAATTATTTCATGTCAGTACTGAATAAAATCTGTTTCCAAATTTAACTGGTTAAATTTGTTTGTTAGTTTCACTTGGACTGGATACAGGTGCAGAACCTTTCAGTCTGTCCTGCTTAATGAGCTAAAAGTTGTGTTGATGTGGTGGAGTGCAGGAGAAGAGTGTGCTGGCTCTATTAGAGTTTATTTTCAAACTCCTGTTGGCTTGAGTAATATCTTCCATTGACTTTCTGGCATGCAGTTTTTATCTTTTAATGTTCTGTTTAGAGAGAGTCTGCTGCCTGTGGCACTCACCTCCTCATGTCAGCATCAAACTGAACTGTTAGCACAGGAAGAAAGAAACTGCTCATGTGGTGCTTCAGCAGAACAGTAAAATAAACTGTGATGGAGATGCATCTCAAAGTGAAATTTTTCTGAGGAGCACACTGGGAAAAAGAATTCTCCCTATATCCTCTGTAGTTAAAAATTAGCATTTGGTTCCTTGCTGTAAAACACAGATTGTCTTTGAAATGGAGACACTTGCAAATTCATAGCAGACATAATTTAGTGTTGGTTTTGAGATCTAAAAGAACATATTAAAGTTGAACAGTCAGAATGAAACACTTAAATATTAGGAAATGCCAGAATTTACTATGCAAATTTCCTTCCCTTCCCAATGTTCTGTGCATAACAAAAATGTCTTTAGCAACTGTGCTTCCTTTTTTTTTTTTTTTTTAATTAATCCAGAGGGTGCTCATTACAAACAGAAGTTATGAATGTGACTGGGGCCAAATCAGATTTTTTTAGTAATTGATCTTGTTTTGTTCCAGCATTTGGAGGAATGAACTATTGGGTAGAATGTTGTTAGGAGGGATGTGACCGTGTTCACAGGGGTCTGAGGGTGAGGGAAGAGATGAGGATCTGACTCCATGTTTCAGAAGGCTGGTTTATTATTTTATGATATCTATTATATTAAAACTATACTAAAAGAATAGAAGAAAGGATTTCATCAGAAGGCTGGCTAAGAATAGGAAAAGAAGGAATGATGACAAAGGTTTGTGGCTGGGACAGAGAGTCTGAGCCAGCTGACTGTGATTGGCCATTAATTACAAACAACCACATGGGCCAATCCCAGATGCACCTGTTGCATTCCACAGCAGCAGATAACCATTGTTTACATTTTGTTCTTGAGGCCTCTCAGCTTCTTGGGAGGAAAAATCCTAAGGAAAGGATTTTTCAGAAAATTCCATGGCTGCAGAGGGAGATGATGCTGAAGGTGGTTGTGTGTGGCCCAGCAAGGCTGGCTGTTAGAAATCACTTGGCTATTAGCTGATATTACTTCATCCCCTAAACTTTTGTGCCTGTCACACACAGAGGTCAGTTAAAACAGGAAGCAATATTTGCTTTATAGCCTTAATCATGTTCTTTATCCCCTCTGCACTGGAGCTGGATGTCTCCCTCCTTTCCAGCAGCAGAGAGCTCAGCAGAGCCAGCCTGCCTGCTCTTGTTCAAGAGTGGAGCAGCAATCCCAGGGGAATCTCTGCTCCCTGACAGCCCTGGAGGGGCTGGGCAGAGCAGCCAGGTCAGCACTGAGCTGGGAGGGGGTGGCTGCAGTGGGCACAGGGAGAAACTGGCACTGCAGCACGTTCAGCTGCTGCTGGAACAGCACATGAGCATCAGGCTGCCAGTCTGAGTGCAGAGTCTGCTCTCACTGGGGCTGCCAGAGCAGGGGAAGCTCTGCCAAGCTCTCCAAGCTGGTATTTTCCATGGGTTTATCACTTGGGCAGAGTTGGTCAAGAGTAGAAAGTGGGCAGTATCCAAGCTCCAGCAGAAATGTCACCCTCCTTCCACATCTCAGGTTCCTCCCTCACAATAGGGAATGCCTGTAGTATTGCAGAGAAGAAGTTTCAAATACTTAAAAAGGCCAAAAACATTGTCTGCCTCCATTTTGTATTTCCTCCTTCATGTGTGGAAATGGCTGAATGATTTTCCCTGCAATTTACTCAGCTCTGCAGAGGTCAAATACCCAGCATTGAATTCTCTGAGTGATTCAGTTTTTTCAAAGTATAGAAATAAATTGTTTGGTGTTCCCAAAACTGAAGTTGAAGGATAGAGAAGTTGCAGTGCTTGTAGTCATCTGTTAAAAATCACAAATAATCCTGATAAGTATCCTGTAATTATACTTCCTTTATATTATAGTAGCATCTGTTAAAATCCTTCCTAAACTTTTGGAGCAATTTCATACAAGAATCATTCAATCACTGAACTCCAAACTTTCCTTTCCATTTCCAAGACTGGTGGATTGGAGGAGGTGCCAATAGGTTGCAGGTCTTTAGGCTTTGTATTCCACAGTTCCCAAGTCTGAGAAATAGAAATTGTCATCAGAACTTGGATCAGATGGGATTTTTGTCTGTGGTTCCATGATCCCAGATTTAATACTTTGTTTCTTATGTCAAGATGTGTGAGAGAAAATACTTGTAGTAAATTCTTAGAGATCAGCAAAAATGCACTGATGATATTATTTCTGTATGCAGTTGCACTTGCAGTGCTTCAGTATTTCTTCACCAGCAGCAAGGCTCCCAGGGACTGAACTGAAATAGATTTCTGAATTATTTCTGTAAAATGTATGCCACATCATGGAATGTCTTTTCTGTTGTGCACCAGTTTGTCTCTGGAAGTCACATTTATCTCTTGCCAGGTGAAACATAAACAATGCTGTGATGTGCAATGTGAAGAACTTCTGATGTTCCTTGCATTTCAATGGACTCCTTAAATTTCTGTCCACAGGTAAAAGTAGAGAACCTAAAGGAAGTCCAGCTTCAATGGAGAACAACAGGGACGAGGTAGGAATAAAAATGCTTTGAATTCCAGTTGCATGTCTAGTCCACAGTGGCTGAGTTCAGTCTGTTACTTTTGCAATAAATACTTCAACAATACAGTCAGAAACACCATTAATGTCATCCCCCTTCACCCTGTTACTCAGATAACAGTTGTTCTTTAGCAAATATGCTTCCTTGTTGAAAAAAATAAAAATGGGCACACTGGATCTATGCTAAACTGAGCAGAAATTTTTCATGTGGTGTTTTATTTCTGTCTGTTCTTCTATTGGAGACATTCTGGTGGACAAGATCTTAACATTGTAGAGAAACAATGTGCCAGTGTCAGGCCTTACTTTGCCTTTACTGCTGTAAATTCAGGTGTTTTCAGGTGCCCAGTCCTAGTTGTGATCTGAGTGCAAAAACAATTGAAAAAATCAGTTTTGCTCTGAGGGCAGCCAGTGCTTTCTGGCACATGAGGCACACACCAGGAGTCTGCTGTGCTGCAGTCTGTGGCTGCAGCTGCCACTCCTGAGTGCCAGAGCCCTCTGCAAGGGTGTCTTGGACAGGGGATGGTTTCTTCACACAGCAAGAAGAGCATTCCCAAACCTGTGTGAGCTGCTGACTTCTCACCTGAAACTCCAGAGATTGAATTGAACTGAACTGGCCTGACTGTTGAAATTGTCACTTGTACTTACTGCTTTTCCTTATTTTAAAATTATTTTAAAACAAAAATGATTTTAAAATTATTTTAAAATAAATTAAATAAATTAAAATAATTTTAAAATTATGTTTTATAAGGGCACTGGTGATTTCTGACTTGTTTCTAGTTAATGCAAGAAACTGGTTTTTGACAGTTCCTATGGCTATAAATGTGTTGACTTTTACATTTTTTTCTTGTTTCTAGGGAAGTAGTTCTTCTGAAAGAACCAAATCCTTAGGATCATCCCGTTCCAAAAGGTTGGTTTGGAAAATAAAAACAAATAAATCAATTTTTGGCTGTGGGAAGCTATGGAAAAGTGGGTGCACTGTTTAAAATCCATGAAGTTATGGAGTGCTGGTAAAACAAATGCCTCATAGTACACTTAAAATTCAAACCATTTCTCAGGATGAAAGGTCAAGATGCTAAAACTTGATTATTATTTACAAAGACAAGATTATTCCATATCTTCAAGACAAAGGAGTTTGTACAAGAGTTCCTTCAATCTTGCTGTTTGTACATGTAGGATTCTTCCCAAAATGTAATTTGGGTCATACAGAAAAATGTTTTATGTGCTCCACTACTGGGAAAGTGCAGCATCAGACTGTGCTGCTGAATTGTCCTGTGCAGAAACTGCCATTTGCTGTGTCCCTGCTTTCCCTTTTTCCTTCTTTGATCTAAAAAGTATGGAGTGAATTGTTTGTCAGCTGCTTGAACCTAAGGAAACAAATTGTTTGTGTCCCAAGTGAGAGCAGACTTACTCCAGTCAAATTCCTCATCTGCTCTCAGCTGGTGCTCAAATTCTGTTCTCTGATTTTTATTAAATCCAGTGAGCAGTGCAGGGAGTTGAGCTTTCAACAGCTGCCTTAGTGCTGCTCTTTAGAAGTCTGTATCTCTTTTCTCTCTCCTTTCTATCAAAGTTGCTTTATTTTATCATGTCTGCTGGAATTAATATTCTTCAGTCTCCTTTTTATATTTATCTTGATGCCATATTTGCAAGTGATTTTATATTTGGCTTTAGTTTCTCCTCATCTTTTGAATCCAGTGTCCTGCTGAATTCTTTTTTATTTATATACTTCTTTAGTGCTGTGTTTTGTTTCCTGTCTTATCACTAAAGGGATTTTCACTCATCCATTTACCATATTGTACCTTGTATTGACAAAACCAGTGTCCTGCAGTAGTTCATGCATTGCCTTCAGATATTATTTTCTCTCCATCCTAACATAGTAAATTCATCAGTTTAAATTGTTTTGTGGAATTCTGTCAGTTGATCCTTTTGTTCAGTAGTCAGCTTTTTAATTTCTTTTTGCATTTCCTTCATTATCTTGCAAGCATCTCTTCTGACAAGATGCTTTTTGTAATTTGCTGATATCTGTGTGTTTTCTTTGTGCTGCCTGTTAAACTGGGAATGATGGATAAAATTAATGAGCTGACATTCACCTGTGTTTCATTTAGGCTTCTTTCCTGGAATTGTGACTTTCTTAAAAATACATCACACCTTGATTTTACAACAAAAAGATTTTATTAGTATATACACTGTTTCACGTGGGAGGGGAGAAATCATGTTCCATACCAGAAAATTATCCTAAAATTGTATAGCAGTAACTTGGAGCATTCCAGCTCATAATGTCTTTAATTAATTTAAAAATAACTTAGTTTTCACAGTTCATATGGTGTTTTGCCTGCAAAGCTTACCTGAATTGCAGTTTGTACTGTTTGTCAGAGCATGTTTTTTTTTTTTTTCTGTCTATGCAGGAAACCCACAGTTGTAACAAAATATGTTGGGTCAGATGATGAACAAATTGCAGATGAAACTGTAAATGAAGATATTTCAAATGAGAACTCAGAGAATGATGTAGATATGCAAAGCTTGCCTAAAGGTAGGTCATGTCTTCTTTTTTTTTTTTTTTTGCTTCTGAATTCAGCAAATTAGCCAGGATTATGATGCAGCATAAATAATTCACTAGAATGCACATGTACCAGTAAAATGCCTCTTGAAGGTCCTGTTGGTTTTCTGCCCACAAAATGAGGAACCTGAACACTTTCAATTTGGAACCCAGCAAATTTTCATTTGTGGGTGCACAAGGATGTGCTGGTGGCTTAATTTCAAGTGCCTGCTGACATCTGTATAAAACCATCACAAAACAGGGAAATTATTTATTCTATCCAAGCTCTGTCACTTGGAGGTCTTATTTTACTGTTCTGTCTTTGGGGTTATTAGCAATTAGATCAACAAAAGCAAAACTAACTCCGGGGGGAAAATGCCATTATTTGATCTATTTTTAAGCACATTTTTTAGAAACAGTTAATGCTGTAGGCCTGCATCCCTCTGCTCTTAGCTGCAGTGTGAGTTGGATTAATCTCCATTTCTTACCTATGAAAGTGACAGGAAAAATTGCTGCTCTTCACTGTGTGAGTAGCAGTATTGAGAGCAGTCACTCTAAAATGATTTTTTCAAAATATTAGATTATTTTCAGTGTCCTCAAAACAAAACTGGGCTCTTAAATAGGAAAGAGGTGTTTTTTCCTTCACATAATTTTGATTAGTACTTTGTTTAAATGAAAATATCAGATTTTGAATATTGTCAAAGACAAAGCAGGTTTTATGCTATTGCTTTTTTGTGTGTTCCACACTGAAATAAATGAAGATGAGGGAAACTGAATAGAAGGGGGCAAAGAGAGAAGAACATAGGGTTTTGAGGGATTTAAATGATGTCCTTTATTGGTAGCAGTTCCTGTCCTGCACCCCCAGCAGTGTGACAGTCCTGTGCCACAGCAGAGCACAAAGAGCAGAATTTGCTCCTCAGCCCATTCAGTCCTTGCCTTCTGTCCTAGAGCTACAGCACAGATGTAGTTTGAAATATGTGGTGTTGGTTTTGGGTTTTTGTTTTTGGTTGTTTTTTTTCTTTCTGTGAACATCTGTGCATTCAAAACTATGTTGAGTTTTAGTCAACAGATTGCACTTTTTTTTTTTTTTTTTTTGTTGGCTTTATTAATCAGAACTTTTGCACTTCACTTGGATGTGTAATGGTTTCCAATTTCTAAATAAAATTATTCTAGGTACAGTGGTTGTACAGCCTGAGCCAGTGCTGAATGAAGACAAAGATGATTTTAAAGGGCCTGAATTTAGAAGCAGAAATACCGTTAAAATGAAACCTGAAGCTCCCAAAAAGCGTGGAGGTAAATACAGTTTAAAACATCTGTTGAAACGGGTTTAAATTGTTGCTTATGACCACATTTGGTACATCTAAAAATTGTCCATATTTCTGATAAATTATCCTAAAAATACCTCCACTCTTCTGGCTTTTTGTTCATTAAGGATTTTAGCTGGTAGAAATTAGCCTCCATTGCTGCCCCTGCAATGCAGCAGTGAAAGCTAAGATTAGTTCCCATTAAACTCCTTATTTTCAATAGTTATAGGATGCTTCATTAGGTGCAGTTGTTTGGTTGCAATCAGGTGTTACAAGTATTTCTTTTTTAAAGGAATTGAACACTACTGATACAGGAATATTCACTGGCTGACCAGGAAAGCAGCCATGTTTGAGCAGGGACATGTATGGGCAGATTATCCATCAGTGAGCTAACAAAAATCCTAAACCCTCAAACAATACAAAGACTTTTTTCTTTTGCTTTGAAATTGTGGGAAATTCCCTACCAGTGGGCCCTTCTAAGGATTACCTTTGAAAAGCTGCTGTGTCAGTTGGTTTTCCACATCTGCTGCTAAAAGTGAGAAGTTAGGGAGATTACAATACTAACAGAAATTAATTTCTCTCTTTTTTTTTCCCAAAAGCAAAGGGGAGGAGGGAGGATTATATATAACATAGCCAATAAGAAGGTGGATATTTTTGTTAACCCTACTGTAGTATTTTAGCTCGCACACCTCCAGCAGCAGCCAGAGCATTCATACAAAAAGCTCTTGCACACATTCTTCATCCTCCCCATTGTATCATTTGAGATCCTTGCTCTCCTTTAAAGTAATTTATGGAGTGCTGTTTCTGTGGGTGAGGGGGAGGGAAATGTGACTGTGGAAATGTGCTTGTGCTTACACCTGGCCTTGTGTGGTGTCAGTGACTTTTGGAGCATTGATGTTTTCTCTAAACTACAACTTCAGAAGTCAGTTCTGTTTTATTCATGCAAGATGTCCTGTTCATATAAGAATGCTTTTTCCATTTGTGCTTCAAACAATTCTACATATGGTCCAGCAGAACTCTTAGGGGCACAGTGTTGATAAGACACTTGTGCTTGAGCTTTGTGGCCTGTGTCTGTATCCCCAGGACAGTTTGTGTCACCTGCCCTTCCAGCTGTTTTAATCTCCATCCCTAGGGAATTTGCAGGCCTTCCTTTGTGTGTCTGGACTGGTTACTCATGTACTATTTTAAATATTTGCATTTCTAGTAGGAATTATACATCCTGTGTGTTTTAGAAACAGGGTAGAAGCAGAACTGTGGCCTTTCTAGCATGCAAATGCTCTTACCTAAGTCTGTAAGAGGCATTGTGTCATTATTTTCAAGTGTTGTGTCTGTAGTGTGGTTATGGTTTTATTTTTGCTAATAAATTATGTTAGGAATATTCTAGTAGTTTAGGAATATTCCAAGTAGTTTATCAGTGTTAATGACTTAGTGGTAGTTTCATTTCTTTGGGTCATCATCATTTGAAGTAGTAACATGATTTACATGATTTGGGTCATCATCATTTGAAGTAGTAACATGATTTACAAAGGTTTGCCTCATAAATTCTCTGTTTTCCTGGTCCAGCTTGCAGGTTTGAGGGAGGAGGCTGTAGTGCATCCCCTTGGTTGTGGAAAAGAGGGAAGAGGTTCAGGGCTTGGCAGGGAATGTCGTGTTCTCCCTGGGTTGGCTGGGCCCCTCAGCGATTGCTGCTGCAGTTTAAGGACTGTGCTGTGTGCCAGCCTTGGTTCTGTGCTGCAGAACGTGGGATTCTTTCCCATGGATGGGTTCATCCATGGTCACAGCAGTGTTTACAAGTGAGGTTTGAGCTGGTTTGGAGCTCCTGAGAGGGGCTTGCAGGTCCACAGGGTCTGCAGGATGTGCAGTCAGGAATGGCTGGAGGGTGCAAACACATCCTGTATCCAGAATTTCACTGAGTTAGGAGCAGGATCAGCTGTTTCACTGCCCCTGAGCCATCTGAGGTTGTGCTTCAGCAGCAGATTGCTGGGAGCTTGTACTGTGGCTTGAGAATGTTCCTGCAGTTCCTTAACATGCTGCTGTTGCAGCTTGGTTCTGATTCTGAGATAGTGATTATTTAATTAAAAAAAAGAAAAAAATATAGAGTCTCTACTCAGATTGTAATCATTAAATTCAACTGTTTGGGGTAATTTCCTTATTAATTTAATCACTGAGCATGACAGCAAAGGACAAGTCACAGTTGAGTGATCTCTTATCAAACCTGTATCTGCTTGATCCAGATTGGCCTTTTGGAAGTGCAGAACTTTCACCAGTGATTTTCCTTTTTCTGCTGTTGAAAACAAAAATAAAATCTTTGAGTATTATTTGAGAGCCTGGCATGGAGTGAGCCTGCCAGGCCCAAGTTCACCCCTTCTGAAGTGAAATGAGGGCTTGGCATTACAAAAAAAGCTTTTTTGACCACATGTAGATTGCAGCAGCAGAGTGGTGCACACACCATGGGAGCAATCAGCAACATGGGGAGAGCATGGGGATTACAGCAAAAGTGTAGTTTCAGAAAAACCTAAAAACCACTGTCAGGAAGGGAACAAAATATGAGAAAAGGTTTTTCAGTCACTGTTACTGGGATTCCTTGCATTTTGTATGAGAGTTTTCTGTGTTTTTCTTTGAGAAGCTAAAACTGTTTGTGAAAGAAATGTCATAATATGAGCATGAATTGCAGTGGTACTTGTTGAACTAAGATTAAATGGGGGAGGTTGTCCAGAATATCAGAGCTGCTCTGGAGGAACTTTGGTGATTACTCCACTTTAGGTGTGTTTTCATGAGGTGACCAGTTAACCCAGCTTAAACCTCTCAGAGGGAAAGAACTGTGCCTTGAGACCAAGTGCAGCATAGAAATCAGGAAAATTCAGTCTTAAAATGGCAAATGGTTACAGGAAGATTTCTCTGGTGCTGGGTGGTGCAGAAACAAAGGCCTGTAAAAAACCTGACAGGCCAGAATATTGCAAGAAAATGCAATAGGTATATACAGATTTCTTAAATGAGAATGAAAACAATTAATGTGTTGTTTGTAATCCTCTCCATAGAAGAGGGACTCCATGGAATTGTGAGCTGCACTGCTTGTGGGCAGCAGGTGAACCATTTTCAAAAGGATTCAATCTATAGACACCCTACACTCAAAGTGCTTATTTGTAAGGTATGTGGTAAACAGTTCTGTTTATTTTTGTTTCAAAATGTCATATTAGTTGGTTTGGGTGGGATTTTTGTGGGAGTAATTCCTGTTCATTAGTTGACAAAGTTTTCAGTCATTAGCTGTTACAATTAAGGAAATTATAAGGAGGGGAAAAAAAGCAAATGTACTTATGAATTCATATTCCTTTTTTCTTGCATCTCAATTAAACTGGTGGTGGTTTCTTTGTTATTTACTTCTATAGCTTTAAGGGTATAATCTTAGTGAATTTTTAATGTAAAACGATCTGTCTGAAATTTCTGCCTACTCATAATGTATTTTAAGAACAGATTCAAGTCTGCATCTCCTGCTAAAGCATTCCATGTAAAACAGCACTGAAATAAGGAGCAGAAAAGCAGCTTCAAAGCCATCTCTGTTTCTGCCAGCTTCAGGACTGGTTTAAGTTATGGCAGCTTTGCAGTGATGGTTTAGTCCATAATCTGAGTCTTCAGCTGTGTGGCTTCCTGGTGGCTCCACACAGGCCTGAGCTGGCAGCAGAGGGAAGAGGTGGGACAGGGCAGGAAGGAAATGTCCCTGCCTCCTGCTGTGGAGACCTCTGCTAACTTCCAGAGAGCTCCAGAGATCTCTCTTGCATATTTCTCTAGTGGTGGTGATGTTATAATTAAAGATATTGCTAAAGATAGAGATGCAGTTCTGTGTTATAATGTACATGGAGCATTTCCCTGCTCTTCCTCCTCCTCTTCCTCCCCAGCTCCTCATTAGTGTTACAGACTCACCCATGCCCATCTAGGCTGGTTCTTCTCTGCATTCTGGCTTGTTTCTTTTACAAAATGTGCTTTACAAAAATCAGCTCACAAGGTGACCTTTTCCCATTTCCACTGGATCCCAGCTGGTGTTCCTGACCTCCTGCAGTGTCACCAGTGACCTGGGTCTTTTTTATAACCTGATCAACAGCAGCTCTTGATTGAGAGCTCTGCTGCCTGAATTACATCAGGGGTTGTTCCCCTTGATTTTCTCTGGTTTTACTAAATTGAACATGGCCTTATGTGAATGTGAGAGGGGGGAATGGAAGCCCCTCATCTCCAACTCTTCCATTATTTCTGTGCCTAGTTCTGCCCTAATTTTTCTCCTATTTAGATAAAAGTCCCAGACCTGAGAAACTGTTTTCCTTTGACTGTGAATGTTCTATCAAGTGTCTAAACACCAGATTTTACTGGGGTTTTATGTTGATTTTGGTTGTTTGGATAGTTTAGTTGAACAGATGTGCAAGTCTGTGCCACATAATGGGGCATCTTTATTGTCAATTCAGGTGATGAGGCCTCTTCTGCATTCTGAATTGTATTAATGCCTGTTTAAAGTAGAGCTACAGGTCTGGGAAAGCATTCTTCAGTAACAACTGGGAAAAAGTGACACCAAACCTTCAAAATTTGGTGTCAGCAATTCAGCAGCTGAAGCCATCAGTACTCCTTAGCTGAGTCATTGGTATTTTTTTATTACCATTACCAGATTTTCAAGTGAAGATGCTTTGTTTGCACCTGGAAATGGAATTATTGGATGTTAACATCATGATAAATGCTGAAGACTTTTTAATCTAAAGCCTTATGGCATCACATGGTAACATAAGGAGCATCCAGCTGAAAATTGTAATTTGTGTGGGATTAATTGTGTCGAGGAGGATGTGGTGCTGATTTACCTAGGAAATAGATGGAAGAAACATTCAGACTGGAGAGAAGTATTCAACTGATGTTCCAAAATACACAAATATGCATCCATTAACAAAAGCCTGTTAAATTTTCAAACAAACCTTGAGCCATCTAAATAAATCATGGTTTGGAACCATGGAAGATGTTTTTTAGATTAAAACAAATGTAAAACACTTAGAATACTGAGGACCTTGCAGCTGCTGCTTTTGCTGGCTTGCTTCTAATGCATGCTGAAATCTAATGAACTGCTGAAGCCCAGTTGAGATTTAATAAAGAATTCTTTGTCCTGTCTCTTACTTTACAGACTTGCTACAAATATTACATGAGTGATGACATCAGTCGTGATTCAGATGGGATGGATGAACAGTGTAGGTAAGTGTGTAAAAACTGCAGTGTGTGCAAAATGGGAAAGTGTACAAAAACTGCAGTGTGTAAAAAAACTACAATGTGTGCAAAATAGGAAAGTGTGCAAAAACTGCAGTGTGTAAAAAAACTACAATGTGTGCAAAATAGGAAAGTGTGCAAAAGCTGCAGTGTGTAAAAAACCTAAAATGTGTGCAAAATAGGAAAGTGTGCAAAAACTGAAGTTACACCCACAGCTCTGCTGATTTGGGGGTCTTTTTTCTGGCTATTGTGACATTACTGACAAGTAAAGACAAGTACATAAGATCTGAATCAACAATTATTTGTCAACAAAAAATACTGAACCTCAGGATTTTTTTTAACTGTTTGTTTTAGTAATGAACAGGAAAACATTTTTAAAGAAATCTAGTAACAAACTCTTGTAAGATCACATTTCTAGTTAAATAACATGCCACCTTCCTAGCACCTTAAAGGTTGGGCTAGAATCTGATATTCTAAACTTTATGAGCCAGAGAAACTCAGTTCTCCAGATGCATCTCCCACTTTTGAAATATCAAAGAACTTCTCTGTCTTATGTGAAATATCTAAACGTGTAATTCAGTAAAAACTGTGCAGTCTGTGGTTTCTATGAGCTTATTGCCCACCACTTTTCAGAGTCTGTGTAGTGCAGTAGTAATATATGAGTTAAGGCTAGAAAGACTGAAGCTTATTAATTTTGCTGTAAAATAAATCACAGATTTTCAGAAGAAACGGGGAAAATAAGTGTTATTTTTTTTTCTTCTTTAAAGAAATCAGTGCTGAAATTCTGTTTAAAAATTACCATTTCAGCTTTATGAGCTGTTAATCTAAAACATGAATTTTCTGACTTTGCAGTTCTCCAGTGAGCTTTTCAGTAACGGTTTAGAATAATGAATATCTGTTCATCACCTGAAGTTTTAAACATGTGAACTTAATGTATCACCTTGTTGGTGTGGAGACAAAACTCTTACCTTTCTCAATCTCATTGCAGGTGGTGTGCTGAAGGTGGAAATTTGATTTGCTGTGACTTTTGCCATAACGCCTTCTGTAAAAAGTGCATTTTGCGCAACCTGGGCCGAAAGGAGCTCTCGACTATCCTGGATGAAAACAACCAGTGGCATTGCTATATTTGCCATCCAGAGCCTTTGTTGGACTTGGTCACTGCTTGTGACAGTGTCTTTGAAAATTTAGAACAGTTACTTCAACAAAACAAAAAAAAGATGAAAGTTGAAAATGAAAAAAGTAAAACATATGACCACACAGTCAAGTTTTCTCCAAAGAAAAATAATGCAAATTGTAATGGGGAAGAAAAAAAATTAGATAATTCATATTCAGGTTCACTAACATATTCTTATAAAGCACTAATGGTGCCAAAAGACTTGCTTAAGAAAACAAAAAAACTGATTGAAACTACAACAAATCTGAATTCTAGCTTTGTAAGCTTTTTGAAAAATGCTGCAGAAAATGTAGAAATAAGCCCAACTGTGCAACTGTGCCAGCTGAAAGCTTTTAAATCTGTGCTGAATGACATGAAAAAAGCTCATCTATCACTGGAAGAAGGCCTGAACTTAGAGATTCAAGCATTGAATGTTAAAATCAAAGATAAAAATACCAAAGAGAAAAAAACTGAGGTTAGATCAGAAAAAAATGAGGTGAAAAAAGATGAAGGAAAGGAACATGCGGCATTAAAAGAGGATGATGCTGCACAGACACAGAAAAAAGTCGTGTCGGAGCGGCCTGACAATGAGCCCATGGATCAAAGTATTCCCTCAGTGGAGCAGACAGATAACAAGGCAGCCCCTGGGGAAGAGAAAAAGTCTGGCAGAAATGAAGAACCACAGTATGAGCCCAACAGCACAGAGGCTTTAGACATGGATATCGTGTCCATCCCCTCATCCGTTCCCGAAGATATTTTTGAGACTCTGGAATCTGCTATGGAGATTCAGATGCCATCAGATGAGCAGGACAGTGGAAACACAGCAGCAGATAATGAGGCTCCAAATTCAAATACAAAAGCGAACGCTCCTGTGAAAGATACCAAAGGTGGTACCAAGCTAAAATCCTCGGCTAAAGGAACAAAAGAACTGATTGTAAAATTGACTCCTGTTTCCCTTTCAGAGTCCACAGTTAAATCTGATGATCAAGACAACAGCCTAGAAAAGGACAGTAAAGATGCTGATGCATCTAAAGATGCTGATGCATCTAAAGACATCGATGAATCTAAAGATGTTGATGCATCTCAACCTGGGGCAGCAAACTCTGATAGTGGAAAACAAAACCACAGTGCTGGCAGCGAGCCCTCCACGGAGAATGACGCCGTGCCTGTGGAGGACTCGGATCTCCGGAGGTCACCCCGTGTCAAAACCACCCCCCTGAGGCGCCCCACGGACATCAGCCCCCTGACATCCAACTCAGAAGAGGACAGCAACGACACGAGCAATGAGAAACAGAAGAGGAAAGCATCCAAGCAACCCAAGCAAAGGAGGAAAAGCGATAAAAGAAATACTTCTGACAGCGCTGCTGATGGTCCCGGTCCTAACAAACTTTCCAAATCCAAAAAGCCATATGACTTAGATCACAGCTCAGACTCTGATGAGGTGCCAGCTGTCCTTAAAGAAGCAGGGATGATGAGTCGCAGCTCCTCAGACAGTGAGAGCAACAGTGAAGCGCCAGCAAAGAATCAGAAAACTTCGGATTTACAGAAGAGTCAACCAGTAAAGGATGAAAATGGGAAAAGAAAAAGGAAGAGTTCCAGTTCCGGTTCAGATTTAGATGCTAAAAGAGGCAAATCAGCTAAAAATGCTGCTGCTGCTAAAAAGAAACGACAAAACTACTCTGATTCTTCAAATTATGATTCTGAGTTGGAAAAAGAGATACAAATGTTGAGTAAAATTGAGGCTGCAAAGAAATCGAAAAAATTCTCAAGAAAAGATGATAGTTATGATTCCTCTGAAGAAGAGCAGGGGAAAAATGTAAGCAGTAAGAGGAAGGTAAATCTGAAGAAGAAGAGAGGTAAATCTTCTGAAGAAGATGATGATGGTGAGAAGTCTTCTGCAGAGAAGGAAATAAATCACTCTTCTAAAGATAAAAAAACAGGTAAGAGGTCAGCTGCTAAGGACAAGGTAAGCAGAGACTCAAAAGAGAAATCTGCAAAGGGAAAACGTGATGAGTCATCCGATGCTGAGAAGTCTTCACTGGAAAAAGAGGAGAGCCCTGAAGTTAAGAAAAAGAAGGATTTGAAAAAGAAAAAGGCACAGGATGATTCTTCTTCTGAGAGTACTGAGAAATCAGCAAAGAAAGAGCACAAGTTGGAGTCTTCAAAAGACAGACTGAAGAACAAAAAAGGATCAGAAAGCAAAGCAAAGAAATCTGAAAAATTAAAAAAGAAGGGTTTCAAGAAAGATCAAGATGATTCCTCTTCTGATCTTGATAAGTCATCTGCAGAGAGAGGAGGTAGCAATTCCTCCGAAAACGACAAGATTAAAAAGGAGCCTGTGTTTACAGAAAAGAGAAAATTGAGAGAGAGAGTAGCTAAAAGAGTACACATTGATTTATCCTCTGATACTGAGAAATCTCCCCAAAAAGAGGAGAGTTCTGATGATGATGCCATGCGGCGTAAAAAACGAACTGACACGAAAGAAAAGAGGAAAATAAGCCACAAAAAGAAGATTTCCAAGAAAGAACAGAATGACTCATCCTCTTCTGATGAGGAGTCTTATGAAGACACTAAGAAAAAGGTTAAAAGAGGATCAGTAAAAGAAAATAAAAAGAGCAACTTAAAAAAGAAAGTGGCAAAAAAGAAGGCAGTTGTCACTTCCTCTTCCCCGTCTGATAAGGAGGAAAACGATGATCAGAATTCCACAGGCGACGGAAGCAGCGACGAGCAGAAGATCAGGCCCGTGACTGAAAGCTTGATGCTGTCTGCTGATGCAGGATTCTGTCAGTCATCAGGTGTGCCAGAGTTGTTCATTTGGGTGACATTTCATAATCTAGAAGCAAAAAAACCTCATCAGTTGGTAATTATGCATTTAAGTGTTTGCAGCCTGGAGGATTTTCTGATAAGGATTTGGAAGCACCTGTTGTAAAGTTCCCTTCCAGCCAAACTATCCTGTGGCTGTGAGACTGCACAATTTCAGTTTGTGCAACTTGTGCCTTGAGGAAAAAAATGATGTCACTGTAAATGGAGGTGCTTTGGAAGCTCCAGGCAGTATTTACAACAGGTACTGCCTTGCAGTCCAGCTTTCCAAAGCCTGGCCCTTGCCTCACCTGCCCAGGGACTGTGTAGCAGAAGCTGGTTGGAAGGAGTAGATAATGTGAACTCACATTTATCACCTCCTGTCTGTGCATTAGAGGTGATGCTGGAGACCTGTGGCATTGTAATATACATTTAAAAATCAAGTAAATGATTTTTATGCCTCACAAGAGCCCTGTAGGCTTAGACCAGCTACTTAGAAATCTGCTATTGTTTTCATATGTTGTGTCTCTGTGCAGATAATAATACTGGGACTTGTAGGGCTTTTCTCTGAGTGCTGCCTTATCAATGTTTTCCCCAGTGATGTCACAGCTGGGGGAGATTGCAGATAATTAATGGTTTGCATATGGTCACTGCCACAGCCATTAAAACTCTCCTACAGACAGATAATTGCTGGCACTCAGTGACAGTTTTCAGCACCACTGGACCATCAGTGAAAAATGCCTTAAAAATGGAGTTGTTCATGTACAGTTCATGAACTTGGCATTGAAATGGCCCAAGAGGAGAAAGGTGATTTTAATTTAGCAGAAGGTGTCTGAGGCATTGGGAGCTGTTTGATTTGCAGGTCACAGTGGGAAGATTGGGTCATTATTGGAGAGATGGATAACAGGGTACAAACTGAACAAGGTTGTGGTGTGGCATCATTGACCAGGAGAGTTAGACTGAGAGAGAAGAGGCTTGGTTTAGACTGCAGACAGAATGCTAAAAAAGGGGTGTCTGAACTTCTGTCTGCAAATCACCTCAGGGACAGTTTTAGGGGGGCTGAGCTGGATGTGTGCCCAAAGGATGAGGGGCAGTGGATACAGCATTTATCAAGGAAAACTGATAGAGATACTGGAGTATTCTTACACTGAGCAGGGTCAAAGCTTGGAACTGGTTTGAACTTGAACTTAAGAATCTTTGTCCTTGGAAATGCTCAAAACTTGACTGGCCAAGATCCTGAGGTAGCTGACCTGACTTTGGAGTTAGTTTTGCTTTGAGACAAAAGTTGGAGTAGAGTTGGAGTTGGAGTAGAGCATGTCCAGATGTGTCTTTCAGCTTCAGTTATCATTTGATTCTGTGAAATTCTGCCAATGTTAGTGTATTTTCAGAGGAGAAGAATGGGGCCTTTGTCTGCAGTTTGCTTTTGGTTTAATAGGTGAATTAGTAAAATAAAGGAGCCTGCTCTGTGCCTGAATAAGCTGTGTATTGTAGATTGATCATTGAGTAAGACTTAGGCTCTGGTTTAACCAACAGGATACTTTTATTTATCTACATGAGACACTTTCTGTGATCACCTTGGAGTGTGCCCCTTACAGCCTAGTTGTAGTCCAGTCCTCCAGTCCCCACAGGTAGAAAATAAACAGAAATTATGAATGAGGGGATCTCAGCTCATTGGGATTGTGAAGTTTCTTTCCCTTAATTTCACTACCTAGCAGATTTGTCAGACTTGCATGCAAGATGAAAAAGAGAGAAGAGCAAGGGGACAGGCCTTGGAATGTGCTAGAAACAATCCAGATTTCTCAGTCCAGCCAGGAGAGTGCAGAGGAGCTCCAGGGCAGGATTCCCACTGTGCTGTTCCTTCTCTGTCACATGTCCCACCACACTGTTGGTCTTGATGTCCTTTGTACATGAGACAATGCCATGTAGTGCTGCTGAGTTTGGATATTTGCAGTAAGGATAGCATGTGGAATTCTCAAAATACAACTCTTTACACACACTCAGAGTGTGAAAGCAAAAATAGGGAAGGGTTGGTGTTCTCCAGAACTTCCCTCCTGGCAGCAGGGCAGCCACAGGCTTGGGATGCAGTTCTGTCCTGTGTTTGCTGTGCCTTCCTTTCAGTTTGCATCAACTCACTCATGGAGCTTCTGACAGAGCAAATAACTTCCAAGGGAACTTATTTCTGATTCCTGAGTAAAGTATTTAGTCTCTTATGTTTTGGTGTAAAATCCCAAATTTGAATGAAGTATGTAATTAGGAACAAGTTGCAGGTAGTATGAGCAAAACTGAAAAAACAAGATTTGTTACCATGATATTTTCTGAAAAATCCCTTTGCCAGGATTTTTCTCCTGAGAAGCCTCAGAGGAAAAGAAAAACTGTAATTATCTGTTGCTGTGGAAAGCAGCAGGTGCATCTTTGATTGGTCCATGTTGGTTGTTTCTAATTAATGGCCAGTCACAGCTGGCTTGGACTCTCTGAGAGTCATGAGCTTTTGTTATCATTCCTTTCTATTCCTTGCAAGCCTTCTGATGAACTCCATCTTCTATTCTTTTAGTACAGTTTTAATATATAATTTTCTTCAAATATAATATATATCATAAAATAATAAATCGGCCTTCTGAAATATAGAGTCAGGATTCTCATCTCTTCCCTCATCCTGAGACCTGTGCAAACACCACCACAAAGATTTATTTTTATTTGTCAAGACAGGTAACTGGTAGAAAAGTGGTATCACCAAGCTGTTTTCAAATGGGGATTGTTGATAGAAATGCAGTTCATATTGTGCTGTCATGTCTTGTTTATCGTTGTTTCGTTGTATCGTTGTTATCGTTTACGCTTATTAAATGTTTTCTGTTGGGCTTCTTTTTCAGGAGATGAGGGAGATGCTCTATCAAGGACTATCCCAATGGAGGAGGAGGAAGATGATGATGATGACGACCCTGAGAATAGGTATGATACCCTCCATAAGGACATAAAAACGATTAGAGCACAGCCTAGGCGTGGGCGCGAGCCGGCGCAACGGAGGAGCAAGCAGGTGGTAAAAAGCACGGCTGCCTGCCCGGTAAAGACTCGCTCACAGGCCTCCTGCAAGTGTGAACACGGGGCCAGAAAACAGAGGCCCAGAGCCAGGAATGCAAAGCAAACGTTTAGAGGTGGTAGAGCCAGGTGTGCAAAGCCAATGTCTAGAGGTGGTAGCTGACACACCTGGCTGGGGGCGTTCCAAAAGCGCTGCAGCGCTGTCCCGCTGCAGTCCCAATGGGAACAGGGGTCTGGCAGGCAGGGCAGAAGCTGCTGCTGCTGCTAAATGTGAATTTCAGCTAGTTGTGGGGAGTAGAAGGGGACAGTTTGCATCTGTGCAGTATGCAGTGCTGCAATATTTTCAGAATGAATTTGGTTATTACTGTTGCTTAATATGCTTTTCTAATTGAAACGCCTTTTCTCAATAAAGAGAAAGCACAAATGTGGGGAAAACCATATTAGATATTTTCAGCTGTAATTTAACTGAGTTTTAATCCACTAAAAAGCACCTGAAGTGACTAATGTGAGTTAAGGCCATGATTCTACAAGCACTGTGCATAGGCTCAATTGGTATCAGAGACTAATTATATATTTTAAGTCTTTGCATAGATATTTTCAGAATTGTGGCTTATATGTATTGCTTCAGTTTGGAATTTAATAAAAAAAGAATCACTGTAAGATACAGTTAGCTAAGACGTGTCATATTTTACCAGTACCATTGTAGCTATCAAAATCAGCTTGGCTAGAAATGTAAAAGCTTCATTTCCTAAATGCACAACATGAAGTGTCACTCAACTCGAGCCACAGGTTCTTTTTGGAAGTTATTACTGTAGTTAGACTGAAGAGCTGCTCAACAAATTTTTATACAGTGTTTCAGAAACTGATTTTTTTGTTGTTGTTTTGGCCATGTAGCATGTGTGGGACCAGTTGCTGGTGGAGTCTTTTTCTGCTTCTGAGCCTTACTAGTTTAGAATATGGAATCCTTGTTTCACAGAGTTGTATGTTTTGAGATGTGGCTGAAGTAAATTCTACAAACACTGTTTTATCTCCTTTACGGACCTCAGTTTGGCATCACAATGCTGCTGCTGAATTAGTTCTTGTGTGTTTTCAGTCATCAAATTTAACCCAGTAATTCAGCTCTTTAAAGAAAGATCCTTTGTAGGGACTTGACAGCACAGGGTCATAAGCAGAACATGTAAACTTTGGTATAACAAGATTTTTTAAAATCATGCTTTAATTTCAGTCCTGTTTAATTCATTTTTTTCTTTTTCTTTTTTCTTTTTTTTGTTGTTGTGAGTTTCTGGTTGATAACTAAACCAATGCACTATTGTCAGAAGTTCAGTATTTACTGCACAAACGTTTCTGACAGAACTCAATCATTATTTAGCTCAAGAGCTATATTTGGAAATAAATGAACCTAACCGATAACAAACAGAAATATAAATTCGGGCTTTAAAAATCAGTTTCTGTACTTTGTTTTAAAGCTGCCTCTGTTAAGTTTTTATTTAGAGGACCTTTTGAACATCTGATATATAAGATGGGGAGGTATTTTGTCAATAAACAGTGTTGTCAACCTTCAGACATGTTAACTGGTAATGCAGTCTGACTTTACCTTCATCATGTGTTGTACTTGGCACCACAATCAGAGCTATAAACTGTAAAAAGATGGAACAAATTTTGAGAAGTTAAAAACTTGTTCTTCTGTTTACTCAACACAAAGTGTTTCAATAGTTTACCTACTGATTCAGAGAAGTTGCCTATTTTCTTCCAGGCCAAAGAGGGTACCTAGTACCTGCTGGGTGTTTGTAGTGTGGGAACTCTCCTGTTTGCAAGTCTCTAGTTTAGATGTTCTGTTATTTGCATACCTGAGGATGTGCATGACATGAATATTAATAGCCTTGAAATCATCTTTTTGCCAAAATGCAATGTCCAAGTGGGTCATACTATGCTATACAGTGCTGTATGCTTTCATCTTCTGTTGTGTAACTATTATTGGTCCTTCTGATCTTTTCAATGGTACTGTTTGATATGTTTGCAGTAGTTCTGTTTATTAAGAAGTTAATAGTGTATTAAATGCAGAATGCCTTTAAGTATTTGATGGTTACAATAAATTTTTGTAAAACGTTTTTCTTGTCCAAGCATTTAATTTAATCCAACTCTGACAGCTTGAAAATCAGCCTCTCCCAACAAAGACAGCACAGTATTTAGCAAAAGGTGTTTGGCAGTTTTCACTCATTTTTTTAGACATGTATGACATTTCATTCAAATATTAATGTCTTAAAATATATTTTAAAGGGTTCTGAGTTTTCTAGTAGTATCCTGAAGGCCCATTTAAGCCAGTAATGCTCTAACTGGAATTCTGGTGGTTTTTATTAGCCACATCCCACCTTCCTCCCCCACCCAAGGGCTTGTTTCAGGCAACCTTATTTCTGCATATGATTAGTAGGTATTTATGAGCACTGAGTGTGAGTTGATGTAATCTAATTGGTAATAAAACATCACAATGGTGAACTAAAATTTAAAATCATGGCTTTTTAAGAAAAAAGATTTTTACAGTGGTAGCATTGTCTCACCAAGGTTTTGAACAATCCCATTGTATTGGCACTGTAAAATTCTTGAACAAGAATGGTGCAAATTACCATGGGGGCTTAACTCCACACCCTGAGAGGCTGCACCTACTGTTCCAGTTCTGCTGCAAGGTCTGAAGGAGCTTTTAAAGTAATCCTGCAGTGTAACCAAGCAACCCCTGGGTAATTTCCAGTCTGTCTCTTGTGAAAACTCTTTTCTTTTAGCACGACTTAAAAATCCATAGCCATCAATTCATTGTTTAGAAGTGTATTCTGCTGGGGCTGTTCTTAAAAATGGGAAATATCTCTAAATCCCAGTTGATACAAAACTGTGCATATGTGCTGTTATTTTATTCTAGAGTTGGTTTTGTGTGTCCTGCTTGAGGCTGCAGCCCCATTCTGTGAGGCACTGGTTAAATGTGTGCTGGGAGAGTCCCTTCATCCAAATGTCACCATAAGTTTAGATCAGATGAGTGGGGCAACATGACATGCTCAAGGTCTGAGCAGATCAGTGCAGGAAAGAGTAAAATGCAGGGATTTTAAAATATTATTTTAGTTTTTACTTTATTTTTTACTGCCTGAAATCCTGTGCGGGAGGTCATATGGCTCTCTGTGCCTCTTAATTGAATCCATTGCTGGTGCTCAACTGTAACATCTGAATGGCCAAGAATCTTTTATGTCCTTGACCTGAGGAAATATTACAGTCCCTTTTGATTTCCATGGTTTTCTCTGGAAGAATATGAGTGAGGGAATTTTCACACTATCGTAGCTTGGTTTTTTTACTGCTATTAATGCAAATATAAAATGTTAAAGCTACCATGTGAAATTTCTTAGCTGAGAAACCTGGTGACTTTAAATGGGTTTTATCATAAAATAGAAATATGATGTGTTATCCTGGTCAACATCTATTGTGGTTTAATTTAAATCCAGCTTCAGGAGTCCTGTACTCAGTTTATAATAATTTATGTAAACCATTTGTTACATCAATCATTTGTCAACATGCATTTACAAGGCCTAATCTCCTTGGGTCTCATGTTGCTTACACTTACCATTCCTATCAGATGTGTAGTTAATTAAAAATGGGCTTCTTTTAAATCCTGAACATCTTAATAATGTCTCACTTTTCTGGCCTAAATTCACACCAGTAAATGCATTGAAGAAAATGCAGCTTTTCTCACTGACAAACAGTCCCAACTCAATTTGGTTGCAAGTGGTTAAGTGTTTATCCTAGATAAAAACCAGAACTTATTTTCTATCATAGTAATAACTTCTTAATCAGTATTATTATAAATAATTAGAAACTAATCAGTTTACCCAGTCTGGTTGTTGGTTATGCTGGTGTTTAATAGGAAAATGAGAGCATTGTCTCTTTATGGATGGTAGATTTTGTGCATGGTCTTTTTAGGTGTTAGATACATTTGCTGTTTCCTATAGCTCTTAAAAAATAGATACTTCATTAAAGAAAAAATGAAGGTTTGGTTTTGCTAAGAACCATTGTCAGCCTTTTAAAGGTGACTTGTGTAGAGGTAAGTATTGCCATCCACAAGCTGTGTTAACCTTGCTAATGCACTTGCCAAAATAAGTCAAGGGCAGGACTTTCAGGATTCAATTTCAATGTTTTTATCAGATCTTTTAGATTTTTCCTCTTCCAAAACTCTGGGTTTTTATTAAACAAGAAGAGTAGCCAGACCACTGCTCTCTGCATTTTCTGGAGTAGGAGTCAAGGTTAATAGTTTAGGTTAAAAGCTGTTAAAGGGAAGCCAGCCTGTGACATTCCAAGCAGTTTTATTTTGAAGAAAAAATTCTGACCATTAAGAGATGGAAGAAATACAGTCTGAGTTTCTTATATGAGGAGCTGTTTATTTCTGCTGCTGTTACACATGGTCTGCTGGGTTTTTAAAAAATCAGCATTTAACCAAACCCTAAAATCCCTTTTCCAAAAATCCTCTGGGAGGACCTAATGCAAAAAGCATTTGGAAGAGGATGTTACTTATCTGTGGACTTTAGTAAGTTTTCTTTGGGTTCATGGTGTGATTTCTTGATAGATGTGGAATTAAAGTTCTCCAAGGGCACTGCTTGGTAAAGTTTTAATCAGCTTTTTCTTCTCAAGAGAGAGTGGGAGGGAATGTTTTGGATTCTGATGGATGGTCTGGCTCACTGAACAATCTGAAATGTTTATTAAACTGTTTTGCTTCCATCTTTTAATAATAACTGAATATAAATTAGTGTTTTTTAAAACTGCACTGTTGCTCAAAAATTAGAAAATACTGTGTGGAGTGTCAGGAAAGATGGCTTGGGAAGAGTCCCTTTGAAAAATGATTGTGTTTTAGGGACACATTGCAGGCTGGAAAATGAAATATTGATTATTAAAAGCCCATTTTATAGTGCTCCATAGAAGCAACAGCTCAGTTTTCTGTTGTACAGGAAGTTTTGCTTGAGAATCCCTGTTCCTTTGCCATTCCCAAGTGAAGGCTGGATTGTGGTTCAGTTCCATGGCTTTGAGCTGTTGTTGTGACTGGTGTGAGAGCTTTCCCATCCTGAGCTGTGTACACACAGCAGGCATTGATTCTCCCAAAAGGCAAGACAGATGAGGTTTCACCTAGAAAACACATATTTCATTGAAAATGCATGAATTAAAACTGTAGTATTCCTGACATTTATATGAGGAAAACCTGGTTTATTTTTTTTCCCCTGGAAGTACAAGTACTTCTAATTCCACTGTTTTCCTGTGCTTTTTACATACCTGCCTTGCATAGACTCAGAAGATTTTTGTGTTGCAAGTGCATGTAAAGAAATAATTTTTCCATAGTCACTTGTGCATTAGCGTGTTCTTGTTCTGCAGTGAAACCAAGGGAAGCTGAGTTGACAGTTTGTGGAGCAGGAAATATGATGATGATGATTTTTATCTGAAATTCAGGTGCTGTAGTGTTGGTCAGACTTTTTGGGTGTAAACACAGAAGGGTTTTTGCAAGAGCAGCTGTAAGGCAAGTGCTTGTGGTTAGTTATCCAGATAGACCATAAATAAAATGAAATCTCTAAATCTGTGCATTTATAACCATTTCAAGTCTGCTGTAAAGCAGGAAACTTCTCTTTTTAAGAAGCTTTATTACAAACCTGCTTTCTAAAAGCAAGTCAACACATTACATTAATGTGAGATTTTTGCTGATAGATCCTGTCTTGCCACAATGACTTTTCATCACGTGTCTTTTTTTTTTGTTCAGCTTTCAGCCCTTTTTTTGAAGTTCTGAATGGTGTAGGGTTACACTTGTCGTTCATACATTTACCTGAACAATGGAATAAACAGTGTTTTCTGTTTTACTTCAAAGAATTGCCAAGAAAATGCTTTTAGAAGAAATCAAAGCCAATCTTTCCTCTGATGAGGATACGTCTTCAGATGAGCAGCCAGAGGAAGGAAAGAAGAAACCTACAAAGCAAACTGAGAACACAGCAGATGATGGTAAGCACCAAAAAGCAGCTGGGAAAAAGTGGTGCTGTGGCACCTGTCATGATTTCAAGGGTCACTGGGGAAAATTATGATTGTTTAAGTTTACAGCAAAAAAATATTACTGATTTTGATATGTAGTTGCCACATAGAGGCCAGTGTGTGTGATCATGAGGATTGTCATCTCTTTTAATATTTTGTATGTTTATTTTTTTTTGTTATAATCTGGGTTTTGTAATTAAGAAGTCCTAGGGGTTTGTGAGGAGTTATTACCTGTACAGAACAGTAAGTCCTGCACAGGAGAGGTTTGGCTAACAAAGCCATTAGAACAGGCATTCCAAGCATTCAGGCAGTGGGAAGTACTAAACATTGGAGGAAAATGGTATGTTGGTGCTTGTGATTCCCTGGAAAAGCACAGGATTTAGCCTAAATTAATTCAGGTTTTAATTCTTGTAAGATAAGAAAGTGACTGATATGCATGTGGTACTGACTCTTGTGTGTGACAGGAGAGAAGGAAAAGGAAGACAAGAAGTCAGAAAAGGAAGAAGCTAATTCTGAGGATTCAGATTCAGAGGAGGAAGAAACATCCAAGAAGCCCAGATACAGACACAGGCTGCTGAGGCAGAAGCTCACTGTGAGTGATGGGGAGTCTGGAGAAGAAAAGAAGGTGGTGAAACCAAAAGACAAAAAAGAAGGGGGGAAGCGCAGAAATCGAAGGAAAGGTACATAATCCACATCCTTTTTTTGGTCATAAAAAGTACTTGCTTCTGTAAAATAAATCCAGAGCTTGTTAGAATGGATATCTCAACATTTGTGATTTTAAAATCCCTGTCTAAACGTCATTGTATATGAAATCTAGCATTCCCTTATCTTTGTTTGATAAATAGTTTTCTTTGAAATGTCAAATACAAGAGCAGTTCTCTCCACTTGCTGTGTCCTCTGAATTGGATTAATCCTGTGGAATCTTAGAATATCCATCCTAAACAGCAGAGGCAAGGCCAGGATGTCTGAATTTGGGAAAATCAGTTTTGTCCTTTATGTAATTTCTCTCTTGGAGGGGCAGCAGTGCCTGAGGAATGAGTCCATGCTGGAATTGCAGTGGAGCAGGCTGGAGCTGAGCAGCAGATGGCACTGTGAGATGAGCCTGGCCTGCCCTGCATTGTTGCAGGCAGGAACAAAGAACCTGGGGGTGTTTCCTGGCCAGGAAAGGTGCACTGGGCTTCCCTCATCTGGGTTGCACTAATGGCAGCCAGCTTTTGGGGTCTTCCACAAAATAAAGGAGGCAATGTGATTTGTTTAGAATTTTCCTCTGTGAAAACTCTAATTTTTATCTACTTGGATATTCATGTTTTTCCTCCCTTATAGGATTAAAGCCCTACCTACAGCATTCCATGCAGGAGGAATAACTGTAAATTCATTTTAGGCTTCTTCAGTGCAAGCCTTTGAAGTTGACTGCTCTCAAACACAACAATATATTTGATTTCACTTTGCCCTTTTTAGCCCTATGTTATTAATGTTACCATTCCCCATTTATGTAGAACAGCTCATGTTTTAAGCCTTGTCATTCATTAAACAATTAAACTTTCCACTATGTTCAAGGTCAGGCTGAAATTCAAGGTGTTAAATACCACACTGGTGTCTTCATTACCTAAAAATGCCAGGAATAGCTCCTCAAAGTGGCTGGCAGATTCTTGTTAATGCTGCTCTTTTAGGTGTATTTTAATTGCTTTTTGAGGCAGTTTTGAGCTTGCACTACCTGAAGAAATGCAGTGATGCAATTTTATATTTTGTGTGTAAATAAGAGCCCTTTTCTCCAAGTATGGTTATAAAATGACATGTAAAGCATTTTAAACAAAATCTTCTGTTTAACTAAAAATCACCTTTGGTTTTCTGAAGTTCCATACTGTTCCCCACAGGTCCCAATCATTTAATGCTATCTTCCATTTGCTCCTAAAATAAATATAGATGTTCATGCATAAGGACCTCAAGGCTTGAGGCACAATAAGCCACCCCCCAGGACTCAGCTAGTGCTTAAATTTGAACTTTTCTTTCTCTGTGCCCTTTTAATCTTATGAATGTGGGTCCCATATTGTGTGAAATGAGCCCTGGCAGTGCTTGCTGCTCTGGAGCAGTTTGCTGTGCAGTGAGGAGCTGCTGGCTTTGCAGTGATGCTCACCATGAAATAAATGCTGCTTTCTTTTCCAGTGAGCAGTGATGACTCCAATGACTCAGAGTTCCACGAGTCTGCAGTGAGTGAGGAGGTCAGTGAGTCTGAGGATGACCAAAGGCCAAGGACAAGGTATGGACAAAGCTGAGCTGTGCTTACCCTGTGTTTATTTTGGGTTTTAATAGTGCAGTTTGTACAGGGAGATGGTAAAAGTTAAAACACTTTGGAGCAGTTCTTAAAACCCTTGATGATCTTTGTCTGTAGGAATTATAGAATATTAATTTCTTTTGCAGCAAATGTGGGAATTTTGAATTTGTACCACAGTAGGGGATACACAACAATTTGATGAGCCAGTACAAAAAAAATCAACAAAATTGGACATTTTAATGCCAAATACATCACTGTCAGCTGGTGGATTGCAGTATAAAATTAATGCTTTATAGTTCTGAGGTTCTGTAGGGTTTTCTCATTGCTCTGGGTGTCCAGTGGGCTGAGCAGGAAGGAATTTCTAAATTCAGCCCTAATTGCACAAAAGGCGCGTATGTTTTATTAATTAATTATTAATTAATTGTTTTTCAGTGAGGCAGAGGATTACTATGGTTAATCAGTAATATTGCCTTTTTGCTTTTTTAAAATAGATCTGCCAAAAAAGCTGAGGCAGAGGAAAACCAGCGCAGCTACAAACAGAAAAAGAAACGAAGGAGGATAAAGGTTCAAGAGGATTCATCCAGTGAAAATGAGAATAAGGTGCTCTGTCATGTTTTGAAGTAATAAATAAGGATTTCCTGACTCTTCTATCTCAAACACCTCTGCACAAAATACAGTAAAAAATTAAAGCTTTTCTCAATGTCAGTTCAGGCTAAAATTTTGTAAAATGCCACCATTGTGGAGGTAAAACGTTATGTTTGAACTAAAACTTTTCCTGTCTAGATCTTGATGAAAATGCACTGTATTGAAGCAAATGGAATTTTTAATCTAAGTGTAGATGAGACAAATTGTAGATTAAGGCTTTGGTAGTGTTGTGGGGTTTCTTTTCTTGTGTGATGTAAGTAGGGGCTGATCTGATTTAGCACCAGTATAACAGGAAAAAAAGTGCTTTATTAATAATCATTATTAGCTACTACAAGATGATAACAGTGCCTTCAGTACTGCCTTTGCACAGCTGGGCTTATCTTTAATATCTCAGAATACATTACAGAAGTGGCACTTCTTTTGTCAGACTTCTGAAAAAGGCAATTTTTTATTATTAGCTGAACTTCACCTGTGTGTGTAAGAATTTCTGGGAGCTTGTCTAAGAAAGAAGGGTTTCATGGTCTGTGCCATGATTTTCTTGCTAATTTGTATTTCACTTAATTTCTAATAGAGTAACTCTGAGAACGAGGACAATGATGACTCAAAATCTCCTGGAAAAGGCAGGAAGAAGATCAGGAAGATTATTAAAGATGATAAGCTTAGAACAGAAACACAAAATGCACTTAAAGAAGAAGAAGAAAGAAGAAAACGTATCGCAGAGAGGGAACGGGAGAGAGAGAAATTGAGAGAGGTATGGTCTGGTTTCTGTGTAAAATTCTGTGAACTTGAATTCCTTGATGTTTAACTTCAACCTTGATGTAATTTGATGAGTAATTTTTGAGAATCTCTTACATGCAGCCTTATAAGCCCCAAATTGTCTGCAGTTTGACCTTGGTACGTTTTATTTGATGCTGTGACCTTAGAAAGTTGTTTCAGCTCCCTGCTGCTTCACTTCAGTGCCAAAGTTGTGATGCACTAAAGAATTGAAGGTTTTTCTTTGCTAAATAAAATATGACTCCCAGTTCTGGTGAATCTGAAGTGTCTCAGATGCTGGGTGTTACTCCTGTGAGAATATTCCTCTGATGGCCTTTTCTGTTTGCAGGTGATAGAGATTGAAGATGCTTCACCTCTGAAATGTCCCATCACAACCAAGCTGGTTTTAGATGAAGATGAAGAAACCAAAGAACCATTAGTGCAGGTCCACAGGAGTATAGTGACCAGACTGAAACCACACCAAGTAGATGGTAAGGAAAGAGTTTAAAGGGAAAAAAAAGAATCTTTTTCTCTCCAGGGGCATAGCACCTTATGCAGACTGAATTAGAATAATAAAAACTCCTTCACTGGCAAAACCAGAATATGTCTTCTCATCTCCCTGTCCCCAGGATCAGGCAATCTGCATCCTCACAGGAATATTTTCCAACCCAGTTGCCACATCCTCAATGAAGCTGTGAATATAATCAAGTTCATGATAAAGATCATCCCACATACACCCCACTGAACAGAAATGAATCAATAATTATCCTGACACATGCTTTCCTAAGAGTTATCATGCTCTCAGTGATCACAGCTGTCTCTTACTGGGTGAACTGTAATAAAATGAATGTTTAATCAGAAAACTTTCAATAATTTTCTTCAGGTGTTCAGTTCATGTGGGACTGCTGCTGTGAATCTGTAAAAAAAACCAAGACATCTCCTGGCTCTGGCTGCATTCTTGCTCACTGTATGGGCCTGGGGAAAACATTGCAGGTAAGAAACACAATTTATTTCCAAGTGCTGTGTAGTTCTCTTGCAACTCAGAACAAGAAAATAAATACAGCTGGCAGGGGAGAGGTTCCAGGAACCTGTTTCTAAGACTATGAAATAATCTTAAGCAGGTTGTGTTTTTTCTGTCCTCCTCATTGATTTTTTTTCCCCTTTAATGATTTATTTTCTTGACTGTTTTAAAATTAATTTGCTCTGATGAAGTACAGGTTTATCAGATTTAGTTTTTGGGTTTTTTTAATGCAGACCTTGTGTGAAGTCAGGTGCTGGTGAGTTTGTGGGGATATTTTGAGTGGCACAGAGCTGAGGGTGATCAGAGAACTGAGGTCACTCATGGTATGACCAGTTCAGGCAAACCCAGGCTGAGCTGTGGTTGGGCTGGTGCACAGCAGGATTTTATCTCCAGCTCCAGCATATCTAAAAATGTGTTTTGTTTAGAGAAATGGGGGTGGCAGACAGTATTTTGACAGTCTGCAATTCTACAGAACATTTCAAAAATCACCCTTGAAAGCTGTATTTTTATATACTTGATCCTAGCTTAGCTGATGTGGTTCTTGAGGAGTTAATCACACCTTTTAGTGGAGATTTGCAATGCTTTGCAGAACTGTTGTGTGGGGGACTTTTTCCACCTACACTTTACACACCATGTAGTCTGATGAAATGCTTTGAGCAGGAGGTATTTTTATAGTGATCCAGATGTGTTAATGACAGTAATTTTGGCTGTAACTTCTTGATAAATCAAAGAAAGCCACAGTTAGAAACATACATCAGTATAAATGATTTTGAAGGCTGGTGTATGAAGCTGAACTGGTTGTTTTTTCCATGTGTCCATTTGCCAGTCACTGCTGTGCTCTGTGATTGTTGCCATTTGTTTTTAGCTCTTAGAAGAGCTGAACCAGCCATGAGTTCTGGCAGACTTTGCCCGCTGCAGGGCAGGATGGCAGCAGAGATCAGGGAAATCAGGGATTGGGGACTTGCTGCCCATGACTGGGGCCATGAGACTTCCTGGGTAGTTTTGTCTTACACAGAACCACCAGCAAATCCTTTTGTTTTAAAAGCACTTTGCTGCCCAGTGTTCCAAGCACAGTCATGCAGTTTAGAATCCCTGTATTAAATCAGAGTTGCCAAGATTTGATGCAGAGAGAACTTGTGGTGTTGTACATCCCAATTCCAGTGGGAGAGCTGGAGCTGCCATGGCATCTCTGACTCTCTTCTCGTCCTGTTTTGTTTGCTGCTGCTCAAAACAGGCAGCCCAGAGTGACACCCACAAGGTTTTGGGTTTTTCCCAGCCTCAAGGAGGTGTTGTCATCCTCAACACACAGCCAGGCTGCAGGGTGAATCATTGGAAACACTGCCACAGCCTGCTGGGAGGATTTCCCTTGAAAAAATTGTGAGAAACTGCTTTAAGACTGAAGTTCACTGTGAATTTATTTTGTGTTTGGGATGAATGTTGGGAGAAAGCTTAAAAATTACTGATGGAAGTGTTTAATTTATGAAAATGATTGGTGAAATGTAGAGGGAGAGTTTTCTACGAAATCATTCAGCAGTTCAGAAGTATCTCAGTATGTGAAGGATGTGTGCAGCCATGGAACACAGAGTAAGGAATGTATGAACTGCAAATACACCTGCATGAAAATGTAACCAGAAATTCTATTTGTTTAACCAGAAAATACATTTAAACAAGACTGTTGTTGGTAATTTAATTACATAATTGAATAGATAACATTTATCTTTTTTGCCTGGTGTTTATTTGATGTTCTGGCTGGTTTTTCTCTTGCAGGTAGTAAGTTTTCTCCACACAGTCTTGCTGTGTGACAAACTGGATTTTCGGACAGGTCTGGTTGTGTGTCCACTCAACACTGCCTTGAACTGGCTGAATGAGTTTGAAAAATGGCAAGAAGGTTTAGAAGATGAGGAGAAACTAGAGGTAAGAGGCTTAAAAAGAGTTCTTCATGAAATGACTGGATGATTTGCAAAATTGGGGAGCTCCACTACTTAAAGGCTAAGAAATGTGCTTTAACTATGTGAAAAATGTCTTTGAATTAATACATCAGAAGTATTAAAAATTAACCCCTACTGAATATTTTAAGAGGAATTAAAGGGCTTTTTACCTCTTTGGAAGGTTTATGAGCTGGCAACTGTGAAAAGGCCCCAGGAGAGGAGCTACATGCTGCAGCACTGGCAGGATGAGGGAGGTGTGATGATCATTGGCTACGAGATGTATCGAAACCTGGCACAGGGCAGGAATGTGAAGAGTAGAAAACTTAAAGAAATATTTAATAAAGCTTTAGTCGACCCAGGTAAGTGAAATTTGTGCAGCTTGTATAGTTTGGACTTCCAGGTTTATGTGTATGAGCAAAGATAATAAATAGTGTTGGTAAGATCAGATTTTCTTTGCTGGGTTACAGAAAATTGTTCAGAATCTTCCCCATCTGCTTTTGTAAATAGATTTCTCTAACAGTCTTTTCTATTAAATCAAATAGAAGGAATATATTCTAGTGACTTTTCCTATTAAGTATTTTTATTTGCTGGCTTTGCTTCCTTTGCAAAGTAATTTGAGGTTTTTGTTGGGGACCAAGGATATTTTAATCTGTTAATTTGTTACAACCACAAGCTGTTTTGTCCTTGATGCAAATCTACCACTAAGGAGGCAACTACACATGAAAACAGTAGACAATGTACCTTAGAAGTGTGAAAAAACAAGTGTTAATGAAGTGCTAATTAAGGGAATAAATAATAATAATAAACTGCAGATAAAGCAGTTAATTATTTTTTCAGTCTTGGGAAACAGATGTCTGGTTTGAGCTGAGCTGAACTTAGCAAACTTATGTCAACATGTTTGGAAGCACTTGAAAATATTCCAAGTTGCTGTAACTGATTTCTCAAGTGGTCCCCAAAAGAACTAAAAATTTTAGGATTAGGAAGGTTCACCAAAATAGCAAAATTTCTCTACAAATTCTGAACTGGCAACTGATATTTAAAATAATTTAGGGTTATGCAGAATGTCTTAAAAACTGGTTTTAAAAGTTTTTGCAACTTTGCTATACTGTTGGTATTTCTTGTTGAGAATGCAGGTATGGAAGGCAGAGTAAGTGGAGCTGGGTTTTCTTGGATTTTAATTATCTGATGGACTTTACATTGACAGTGTGATTGATTTTCTTTCTTTTTCCCTCTTTCTGATTGGTAATTGTAATTGCTGAGCTTGATTTTGTGAAGTTTCCTAGTAAAGTAGGGCTGTGAATTCTATTCTAACAGACAAAAGAGATTATTCTAAGGGGAAAATAACCTTCATGATTTTTGGCATTGGCCAAGTGGAATTGCCATCTCCCAGCTCTGCAGAAATGCTGTTGGAGCCACTCAAACATTAATTAATTTTCTGCCAGCTTGACTAAGTCATACAATGGCTGTGGAGTCAGGGAAGCTCCAGTACAGCAGCTGATGAACTATTTTAACCGTTTTTGTTGATATATCATGTGTTGATTCCACACACATTATTTAAGCAGTGAAGGAAATGCACTTCTTGCCAATGGGATTTTTGACTCCTCCTACCTAAGCTGTAGTTATTAAATCAAAAAAAAGCCCAACAACAAACCACAAAAGAGGGGGGAACCCTGTTCTGTCAGTGCTATTCTGTATCTGATTTTCTCAGAATATTGCATTTATTGGGAATATTGTCAAGGAAGTGAAAACTAAGGGAGAAAAGGTGTGAATTTCTGTCTCAAAGTAGTGGTGACAGGACAGTAATTCTGTATTTAGTGGGTCTTGTTCTGGTACAGAACAAGATGAAATAAAATGTTATACAATAGAAATTTTTGTGGGGTTTTTTCCTGGTGGAAAATGTGAGGGAGGACAAACATAAGGGTTGTTTCTGCGTGTCTTTGCAGTAACATTGTCCCTTCATGGGTTTGTGTTTGTGTAAGCCCAAAAATACTGGACTGTGGGATGTTAGGAGGAGACAGTGACTGGTGTAGCCTTCCCTGTCCCATCCCATGGCTTTTACACCCTGCTGTGTTCCTGTTCTCCCTCCAGAGCTCTTCAGGCACTGGGACAGGGCAGTGTCTGGGCTTAGCTCATGGCTTTGTGCACTTTATTGAGTTTGGAAGCTGCAGCACACTGACCCTCAGAGATTTTGGATAATTCTATGTGAACATGGAGCCTCCTGCTCTGTTCTCTTCTAGGGCTGGTTGAGAGAGTGCAATCAGACCATTGGGAAAGCCAGCCTTGAAATAACTCCTTAATTATTTTTGTAGAATCATGGAAACTTCAAGGTTGGAAAAGCCCTCCAGGGTGGAGTGCAGGGTCACCATGCCCCCTAAACTGTGCCATCATCTTCCATGTCTACTCATTTTTGACTCCACCACCTCCCTGGGCAGTTCCTTCTATGCTTAACCACTCTTACAGGGAAGAAATTTTCCTAACATCCAGCCTGAACCTCTCCTGGCACAACTTGAGGGCATTTCACGTTGCCTCATCCCTTTCTCTTTTTTAATTGCAGGAGGACAGAAGTGTCAGTGTGTTGTTACCCATTAATTTTTGGAGTCATTTGGATTGGCTGAGTGTGCATTGCAAGATTCTCATTTGTTTCTTGCTCCCCTGGTGGGTCAGCATGGACACTGAAGGAGAAAACCATGTGCTGCCTTCTGCTGGGACTGGAAATAGGGAAACCTTGGCCTCTGGGAGCACTTCCCATTCAAAAAGCTGCAAATTTGGGGTTTGAGTGTTAATTTAATGAGATGTGTGTGGTGAATACTGCTGGGTAGGACACTATGTGGGAGAAGCTTGTGTTGCACTGTCAAGGGGAGCAGTGGGGGAAGGTTTAGCCAAAGTTTATGGGTGGAGAAGTGATTTCATTAATTAACCAGCTCAGCTATGTGGAAGAATGGCAGGATTTTACACACACACATGGTTTCCAGGCTGCCTTGTGCCACTGCTGAAGGGCTGTTGGTTATTGGTCACTGCTGTGCTCTGCTTGAAGAACTTCAGTCAAATTATTTTTTTTTAACTTGTTGCTACTAACAAAAATTCTGGTACTGTTGAACTTGGAGACTTCTCTTTAATTGGCAGTTGTATAAAGTTCTTGTAGACTTCAGAGGAACAGGAGAACTGTGTGTATATATCTACATATATATATAAGTCTTTTATGCATTTCAATATATTAACATGTGCAGGTACAGTAAGAAGGACGAGAAGATGAAGACTTTGAGGAAGGATTGCATGAGTAGGGATTTTTAGCCTAGAAAAAAAAAATTTAAAATTTTCCACCATTTAAGAGCTCGTTAATGAAAGGAGTGTTGTCAGTTGGTTTTGACATGATCAGGAGAAAGCAAAGGGCAGAATTTACTCAGATTTGTAGCAAATTGGGTGTTACTGCCCAGTGTTTTAGCAAGAGAGAGGCTGTGGAGTTTCCCACTTCTGTCAGGTCTGCCCCTTTCTCATAACCCTAATCTCAGATGGAGAAAATTATCTGAATGATCCCCTGAGGTCCCTTTAAGCTTTACATTCCTTTATCACATTTTGAGGAATGTTCTGTCCATAATGATTTGCGTTTGTGTTTTGGAAGAACAAGGGAAAAACCCCACAAATGGATGAAAATCTCTGCTGCTGAACTGTAGCCAAGATGTTAGTTCAAGATATCAGTGCTGCACTGCTGCCAAACAAACCATGAATAATTGTACTGAGTTTGGGCTTTTTCATATTTTTACTGTCATTCACTTACTCTAAACAGCAGGTTTTGAGGTGGTTTTTTAACTTAATTTCTTTAACTTCATGTGAATGAATCACAGTTTTTAATGAAATGAGGACTAGAGAAAGGATCTGTCACTGCTAGAGATGGTTACTTAAAATTAAAGGAAGGCTTTGTGTGTAGTACTCAGTATTTTTCATTCTGTCAAAACTGGGAATGTACAAAAGTCATGAAATAAAATGGGGAAATGTTTCTGTGGCAGGTGGGAAATTCAGAAATACATTGGCTTGGACAAGCCTGAGCGCATTTGGAATTCAAATGTGGATTTTCATAATTGTCTTCTAGACTTGTTTTAAAAGTTTGGGGTTTGTTTTGTTTGGGTTTTTTGCTTGGAAAGAAATATCTTCCTGATTCCTTTCTCTTCACGTGTAAGATTCAAATCACTTTTAAATCACCTTAAAATGGCATGATTAAGGTGACTGGCACTGGTGTGTGCGTGGTCAGAAGTGTAATCAATTCTCTGCTGTTGATCACTGCCCTAGAATTAATTTTGTTCTTTAGAAGGCAGCTTGAATTTAGTCTGAGACAAAATATTCTCAGTAAATTATAAAAGATTAAACTGTCCTTGCTGGCAAATCCTCCTTTGCTCCTCAAATTGGCCTTTTTAGTGCTGAATTGCTGAACCCAGCTGGTGGCTTTTCTCCAAGGTGCAGCAAATTGTCATGAGCTGCTTGCAGAGTTGAGAGTGCTGGAACTGAGGTCAGGTTTAGAGCTGGTAAAACATTTATTCTGAGTTACTACTTGGATCCTAGAATATCTTTTACTTCATTTCAAGGAAAGAAATTCCAGAAATTGTGCTAAGTCTGAAAACAATTAAGAGTAAGTCTGTTCTGCCAAGTTGGGTATTTTTTATCTTATTATTAGAGTTGCTTTGCATGCTGTGGGAATGTGTTGTGGTTTTGACATTCCTTGTGCAGCTCACTTAAACCAGACTGATATTTTATCTCCTGGAAGAAAGCTGAGGACATTCCTGAGGTGACTTTCAGCTGCAAGGTGGCAATTCACTTGTCTGTAATTCAGATCAAATCTAGTTGTGTTTTTTATTATCTAAGACTTCTGATTGCACTCTGTCCCCCTAGTATTATTCTTGCCTTAATGAAAATTTTCAGGTTACCTTGATTTTTGGGTGTTTTGGGATTGCCCAAGTGTCAGTAGATGGCAGCCTAAACCTGGAGAGAAGGAAGTTTCACTGAGTTTTGACAGGATGGATGGAGGTGCAGTCATGCACACCCAGCAGCAGGAATAGACCATTTTATCAGGAATATGCTGCAAAGCTGAGTTTAATCCTTCCCATGAAGACTTTATAATACCCAGCCTTGATTTTACCAGAGTGGTTCCTCTGAATGCTTGTGCAAAGGCTGGGTGAGATCCCAATCAGTGCTAAAAAATCTCACCATAAAACACACAAAAAAAAAGTTTAAAAAAACTCCAAAGTAACATTGATGTAGAACAAATTTTGGATACTTTAGGCTGTCAGGTTATTTGTGGCAGTGAAATATTGTGGAGAGATTTAATATTGTTTCTTTCCAGGTCCTGATTTCGTGGTGTGTGATGAAGGACACATATTGAAAAATGAAGCATCTGCTGTCTCCAAGGCAATGAATTCTATTAAATCTAGGAGAAGAATAATTCTGACAGGAACACCACTGCAGAATAATCTTATAGAATGTGAGTAGTTGTCTTTTATTTCCTTCAGTGCACTTTGGCCTGTCAGCCATAGAAGATGTATGTGGTGGTGTTTGCAGGGGTCTCAGGATGAGGGAAGAGATGAGAATGTTGATTCCATGTTTGAGAAGGCTGCTTTATTATTTTATTATATATATTATATTAAAATGATATATTAAAACTATACTAAAATAATAGAAGAAAGGATTTCATCAGAAGGCTAACAAGGAAGGGAAAAGAATGATAATAAAATCTTGTGACTGACCAGAGAGTCCAAGCCAGCTGACTGTGATTGGCCATTAATTAAAAACAACCACATGAGACCAATCACAGATGCACCTGTTGCATTCCACAGCAGCAGATAACCATTGTTTATATTTCATTTCTGAGGCCTCTCAGCTTCTCAGGAGAAAAAATCCTAATGAAATGATTTTTCATAAAACATGTCTGTGACAGATATATTTAGTTTGATTGGAAGAGAAGGATTTGAAGCAGTGCCGCTGCCTGCTAAGTTTCTAAGATTCACTGAGATCTGTATTTAGCTGTGGCACATTTCTTTTCTGTTTGCATGAATCCCAACACTGTGTTTTCCATTTGGAGCCACTCAAGTGTGCCCTGTTTCTCCTAGATCACTGCATGGTTAACTTCATCAAGGAGAACCTGCTGGGCTCCATTAAGGAGTTCCGGAACCGGTTCATCAATCCCATCCAGAACGGGCAGTGCGCGGACTCCACCCCCGTGGATGTCAGGGTCATGAAGAAACGTGCTCACATCCTCTATGAGATGTTGGCTGGCTGTGTTCAGGTGACAACACACTGTCCCTAACTCATCATTTCACTCCAGGGAAGGAGAGGAGTTCTTTTGTCTCGCTCCGAAATCACCCAAGTCCTGTAAACTTCTGATTTGAGAGCTCCGTAAATCTTTTAGCTTAAATATTTTCACTATTTTGCAGGGAAGAATACTTCACAATATTTTGCAGGATTGTTAGATCCCTGCATTATTTATGACTAGAAAAACCTCATAGTTTTTCTTCAAATGTCAATGTATTCTAAAATACAAATATTAGAGGATACAGCTATTTCATTTCCTGCTGGGAGACAAAAACATATTTTGTTAGAATAGGACATTATTTGCTCTGAAATATTCCATTTTCATTCCATATTTACATTTAAGAACTGCCATAAAGTCTGCACAGAAAGTTGCTAGTCCTAATTTGTCTGACTAATTTGTCAGTTATTTCTGAACATGTATTTTTTTCTGATCTGCAAGAATCAGAGCAACTGAAAACAAGACAGAAAGAAAATTATTCAGGTTCAAAAGGGTAAAGAACTTGTTACTTTATAGACCTTAGATAAAACAAGCTTTGGATGGAGCCCACATGGATTTCTCCAGCTCTGTGCAGAGCAGATCCTGTCCATAGAGAGTGGAGAGACAGAGTAGTGTCAGAGTCAAAAAAACCCCAAATAGAAGTAAAATCTGGTTTTAGTATTCTTAAAAAAACCCTCAAAAGTAGTTTCCAGAGCAGCTCCTGGAGTTTCAGTGAACTTTGCAAGGACTTGGAACTGGGCATGGGCTTAGCAGGTCATAGACTTTGGCCTGAGAAGCTCCTGAATGGGGCAGGTGTGTTCCTCCTGCAGGCCTTTAATAAATTGCATTTCTGGGCTGATTTCCCCCTCTGGGGCTGAAAGCACCAGGATCAGCACCCCTGATCCCACAGTGCTTTGTCCTTTGGGATGCCCCAAGTGCTGCTGAAGCTCTCAGGAGTGGTTGCCATGTTTCTGTGACTGAAGCAGTGTCTGTGAACTTGCAGAGGAAGGATTACACAGCCTTAACCAAGTTCCTGCCCCCCAAGTACGAGTACGTGCTGGAGGTGAGGATGACCCCCATCCAGTGCAAGCTCTACCAGTATTACCTGGATCATCTGACAGGTATGTGCCTGCAGCTCTGATGGCATTTAATCATAATTTAATAATTTCACCTAGCACAGTTGCTAGGTGAAAATCAACTTTCTGAACTTTGTCCTGTGCACTAAAGTGCTTGGACAACAAAAGAAATAAGGTTTTTTTGTAGTGGAATACTGCAGCATTACAGGTCATTAAAGGTAGCTCATATTAGATTCATTGAGACCTAAATGCAAATGTTATTTTGTGTTTTCAACCTTGGGCTGCCTTTACAAAACCTAAATAGACAAGTCTGTCTTTTTAAGAGGATTTGTGTACATTCCTGTACTGGGGAGCAATGTGCTTTTATGTAAAAAATATAATCATGTTTCTCATTATCAAGAAAAAGGAGAAAATCTAATTTTAACAGTTTTAACTGGGAGAAAAAATGGCTGTGAGTGAGTAATTTGAGCCCTTTTACAAGAGATGTTGCAGTATGATGTGCAGCTGGAAAGAACACTCAGATGTGCTCTGCTGGGCTCTTCAAAGGGGAGCAGAGTGTGGCAAACTCACTTCAGGGCTCACTCTAAAACCTGAACTTTATTGTCAGGTGTAGGTGGTGGCAATGAAGGTGGAAGAGGCAAAGCTGGAGCTAAACTATTCCAGGATTTCCAGATGTTGAGCAGAATCTGGACTCACCCGTGGTGTTTGCAGCTGGACTATATTAGCAAAGAAAATAAGGTAAATTAGATATATCAAAATACTCTCACTTGAGAACTTTCCAAACAAGCTCTGCCAAACTCTAGGTAAAGTTTCGTCAAATTAATGGAAATCTTTGTTGCTGTGGGGTCATTTTGCTGCTGGTTTTGTCATATTTTTCTTGCTGGGTATGTTGTCATTCTTAAAACATTTTGCAAGGCCAGGCCTTTGTAGAACTCACCATTGTTTAAATGAAGAGTGAGCAGATGGCTAAAGGTTTAATAAAAGCTTCTGGGTGAACTTTGTTAATAATTTCTGTTTTTTCTCTTTTGAGGGCTATTTTGATGAAGACAGCATGGATGACTTCATAGCTTCAGATTCTGATGAAACTTCCATGAGCTTAAGTTCTGATGATTATACAAAGTAATTGAACTTTTATTTAGTTTATTGGTGTTCTTTCCCTTATAGAACTGAAGTAATTTCTATAAAGTGAATGTTCATTTTGTATTTTATGTGTCTGTTAGAATGTGGTTTTTTTCAGTGGGATTTAAAAAAAATAATGGGGTGTTTAATGTTGCTTTTTAGGAAAAAAAAATCCAAGGGGAAAAAGGTGACAAAAGAGTGTAGCTCAAGTGGAAGTGGCAGTGATAATGATGTTGAAGTCATTAAAGTCTGGAATTCAAGATCTCGTGGAGGTGGGGAAGGAAATGTAGAAGATCTTACAAACAACCCAGCATCAACAAAGTCAGATGAAGGTGAGGATAACACATGGTGCTGAAAATGTGAGGCAGCTTCGTTTTGCAAAAGGCAATTTGAGAGGTTCTGTCAGGAATTCTGCTGGGTGGCAGAATGGCAAATTCCTTAATTCAGTTACAGCTCCTGCTACTTCTAATTGTGTATTTATCCTGGAAAAACAAGGGGCATCAGCTTAGAACTCAGGGGTTTTGAGGCAGGGAAGCTGCACAGTGAAATTTTTTAGTTTAGAAGTACAAAATTATACAACCTGGAAGATTAATGGAAATATTAGGAAATATATCTGTCATAATTTGTTGCATCTGGAATTTGAATTGAATGCTGAGCAAGCAGATCCAGTGCAGCAGGAACACAAGACCTCTTTAAAGTTGTTATTCAAACTTCTTACAGCTGCACACTTAATTTTTGGGGTTTTTTTTTTCCTGTAATAATCTAGCTTTTGTCTTGTATCTGTTATCACAGAGATAATTTTATGTTATTTCATGTGTGTCTAATCTCTTTCCCTAAGTAATTTAAAAATTTTTGTGAGAGTTCAGGTGAGAATTTTTTTTTTGCCCCCATCCCAGTGACAACATCTTGTAAATGTGTAAGGGGTGGAGGGTGTTGTATGTAAAACATTTACACCCAGAGATTAAATGTGTTAAAGGAGTTACACTATAGGCAGACTGAGTTTCTGTCTCTGCATCCCTTAAATATTTAACTCTTGGAATTGCTTATAGTGCAAATGCTGTTTTTTCTTTGTCTCTTTAACTCTTTTCATGCCAGTTAAGTCTGATAATGAAGGAACAATTCAGAGCATTTAAAGGAAGACCATATTCTCATGTTTATTTCTTTTTGTTTGTTTTTTTTTTTTTTTTTAACAGGCAAAGCTACATCCTCTTCCAATCCTGGTAGCCCAGCTCCAGACTGGTACAAAGATTTTGTCACTGATGCAGATGCTGAGGTGTTGGAACATTCTGGGAAAATGGTGCTGCTGTTTGAAATTCTCCGGATGGCAGAGGAGCTGGGAGACAAAGTGTAAGCTCTGGACATGGCATTGAAGACCTCAGAATATATTATATATATATTTTTAAATATATGTATGTATGTATCACACATACATACATACATACATACATACATACATGCATACATACATATATTTTAAAATATATAAAATTATGTAAATATATATTAAAATGTATATAAATACAAATAATATCTATGAATATATATAATATATGTGATATATAAAGTAACACAATATAATATATAATATATTATATATAAAATATATAAAAATATAAATATATTTTATATAGTAATATACAATGATATAATATATAAATGTATACACACACACACACACACACACACACACATATATATATATATATATATTAGTCTGATAGTGTTCCCCATTCATCCACTCCTCATTCTGCTGTTTTCTGAAGCAGACAAGCATGGTACACTCATTTTTGTCAGGGATCTTCCCTCACAGTGCAATAATTAAAACAACTCCAGAGATGAATTCTGTGTTTCCCTGTTTCTCTTTTCAGCCTAGTGTTCAGCCAGTCCCTGATATCTCTGGATTTGATAGAGGATTTCCTGGAGCTGGCTAACAGGGAGAAATCTGACAGAGATCAGCCTCCTATCTACAAAGGTGAGTGTCTCCTCCAACAGCTGCAGTGCTCAGAGCTCTTTCCCAAGCCTCTGTTCAGTGCCCATGGAGTGTTTGAAATCAGTGCTTCCATGAGGATGTTGCATGCTCTGGGCTGCCCCTGAGGCTGCCAGGGTTGTTGGGCTCCCCTTGGGAACTCTCTGATTTCACTCTCTGTCATCCAGGCTAAGCAGATTTAATGTTCACATCTGAGAGAAGGCATTTTGTTAAATTCTGCACAAAAAATGATGTTAAATTCTGGTGTGTGGCAAATCCTGATCCTTCCTCCTGGGAGAGAGAGAGTGAAGGGAAATGAGGCTGCTTTAAAGCAGTGTGGAAAAGGTGGAAAATGTGAATTTAGGCTTTATGTGCACAGCTGCAGGTTGGCTTATGGATTTCATAGGGAGCAAATATTGAATTAATTATTATTCTAGTGATGCTGAAATGGCATGAAATGCCTCACTGAGATGTTCCCAGAGCTCCTGAGGGTGCTGTTCCTCCTTTCCCAGAGTTTCATTCCCAGGACATGTGTATTGAAGAATTCCTTCAAGTCTGCCTTTCCTGCCCAGTCTGTCACCAACTCTTGCATGAATTTGCACTTGAGATAAGGGAAAAGTGGCTCAGTGGTGGTGACTGCAGATCCCCAGGATGTGTCTCTCACAGATTATTGTTCCTGCCTGTTGCTTCCTATTCTGAATTTTGTCACCTCACACATTACAAGGTGTCCTTTTGAGGAGTTGTGCCTTTATTCTGAGATTTTAAAGAGGTTGGGGGTTTCCATGTGTGGTAGCTCTGGCCAGCAAAATTAAATTATGGCAAAGTTCAGCTTTCCTGACAGAACTGACCAATCTGCCTCTCTCAATGGATTTAATTGAGCAGTGCTGCTCCCAAAACCATTATTTTCTTTATGATTGATGGCTCAGGGATATCAATTTTGTACAAATGCCTTGATGGCCAGAGAAAATGGAAGGTTACTGAGAGAAGAAAATCCTCCATCAGCTGTAGTTATTTTTTCCCCCAGTCTGACAAGAAGCTGCTGTAACTCACAGGGCAATTAAACCCAAAGATTTTGCTGGATTTCAGTTCCAAAATGAGTTTGACCTTTGAAAGCTCCTTTGGAGCATTGACTTTGCAGTGCTGGTTGTGTAGGAGGCTGACACTGGTGCTGAAATGTGAACCTGCCTGGATCCATTGGAAAAGTGCAATTACAGCACCAAAGATGAGATGTAACAGCATCTTTGGGACTTCTAAAATTAACTTTGGCTCCAAGTTAAGGCATAGCTCTGCAAATTTAATAAATACAGAAAGTGTGAAAAATAAGAGGACTTCCCCCCACCAAAAAAAAAAAAAAAAATCAGATATTTTCAAATAACTAAATTTAACCTCAGAACTATTTTTTATTATAAATTTCTCTCTTTTAATTCCAGTTGGTTACCAGTCTGGTTATTTACACCATCAGCATTTTCATAACTTGGCTGTTGCATTTGCAGGTGAAGGAAAATGGTTCAGAAATATTGATTATTATCGCTTGGATGGCTCCACCACAGCTCAGTCCAGAAAGAAATGGGCTGAGGAGTTTAATGATGAAACTAATGTGAGGTGAGATCTCTCCTGAGATAGATATGCTTTATTTTCCCCTTTTTCTTTCTTTTGTTCCCTAGTTATTATTACTTTTATCAGCTTAATGATTTCAGGACCAGGCAAATGGTGATCAGAGCTCACACAGAAAACCTGCAGGAGTGAATTACTGACTTCAGATTTTCCTTGCTGTTTTCATTGTCCAATTGTACAATTTTTAGATTGTAACCAATTTAAATCAGAGACAGTGTTTTTATTGCAAGCACTTAAAGGATACAAGGACCTAGGAAGGCTGTGCAGTCCCTGGGCCACTCAGGAGCAAATTAATTCTTTCAGCTGCCTCCAGAATTTGCTCCCAGCCCTCCACTGCTCCTCCAAAATGGGACTTTCAAGTCTGATGTAGATAGAGAAGTACAGACTTGTATTTGAATGAAGTTAAGGAGCTTCACTTTCCTAGATTTGTTTAAAAAATAAAGTATGTAATTATGGTGCAGTCATTTATAATGTGCAGGGGGAAAAAAGTTAAATTAAGAAGTGAACTAATCCAGTGTTAATAATTTTAAATAATTTATTCTGTCAGGTGTCTGTCAGGAACTGGTTCCAAGTTGAACCAGAGTGAGATTTTTCTGAATCTCAAAAAACCCACATATATCAAAGTGACAATGTCATTGGAGAGTTACCCTGAAAGTCTGCAGGCCAGGAAAGAGTTTCTGTGGCATGGAATCTGCCTGTTTAAAATTATGGTTTAATTTGATATAACTAATTTCATTAGAGCTTGAAAATGCAAACCCCAAAGTTTTTTCTTCCCCTCCAATTTTTCTTAACAGCTCATTTGCAAAAGGTCTTGATGTGTATTGTTGGGAGAGTATGTTGTCCTTGTAAAATCTGCATCCGTTCTATGCTTAATACATTATTTTAGTGAAATTTTAGTTATTTCAGTATATGAACAAGTTATTTTCCAAAATACTCAAATTTTGCCACTCTTCTGTTCCAGAGGCCGCTTGTTTATCATATCCACCAAAGCAGGGTCCCTGGGAATAAACCTGGTGGCTGCCAACAGAGTCATCATCTTTGATGCCTCCTGGAACCCCTCCTATGACATCCAGAGCATCTTCAGGGTGTATCGCTTCGGGCAGAACAAGCCTGTCTTTGTGTACAGGTTTTTGGCTCAGGTACTTTTCTGCTGCACTTTTTGTGCTCTTTCATCCTGCAGTGAAATTTGGGAGCTGGGACTGTGGGCACTGTGCCTGTTTGGGCTGTGTTGGGCTCTGTAGTGACCCCAGTTGATCCAGTCACATTCCAGCTCTGATCTGGAGCAGGGTTTGGCCACTGAAGCAGCTCATGAAGGAAAGAGTGGTAAAATAAATTACATTATTTCCTGTGATGCAGCTGCAGCTCTCCCCAAAGAGAGCAGCAGGCACAACTTCCTAAGGATATTTCCTGAGAATCACAAGTGAGGAAACTCAGAGAAAGACTAAACAATTCTTATCTCTATTCTCTGCCCTTGTTGTTTTGCACATGTGGAATGTGTTAGGAAAATTATTTACCTGAAGGGAGTTCTTAATACAATTCTAGTCATGGTTGTTTATATGAATTGGCCTATTAGGTCCAAGCTGTGGTGTCAGGCACAGACAGTCATGGGTTTTTCATTGGTATTGTTTTTAGTATCTCTTTAATATAGTTTAGTATAATGTAATACAGTTTTAATAAAGCAATTGTTCAGCATCCTAAATCACAGAGTCAAATGGCAATCATTCCCTGCATCAGGAGCTCCCTACATTCAATATTCTGAGGTCTCCCTTGTCTGACACTTCATTAACCCAAATTCTGGAATTCCAGCAGTGATTCACATGTCCAGACCAGCCTCAGAACAGGAGTCTCAGCCTTTTTACTTTGCACACCACTAAAAGCTCTGACTGGAGCAGTCCCTGCAGAGGATGGTGGTGTTGTTAGGGAATAGCCCTGCTCAGAGCAGCTCCTTCTGCACACCCTGATGGTCCAACTGCAGTGAAACCACATGGATACAAGTGAATTTTTATAAAAATGCATCCAGTCTTACTTGGAAACTCCTATCACACCCTGCAGATGTTAAAGATGGGTAATATATAAAATATATAAATATGTATAAATATATAAAATATATAAATACATAAAACAACTCAGCTGGACACTGATCTGTGCTTTGAGTAAGGCCATTGTTCCTGTTGGGAAGTGCCTCTTCAGCTTCTGCTTCCCCAGGTGTGACAGAGGAGCCTGGAGCCCTTTCCCAGGAGCACTCAACCCTTGATCCAGTCACTCTTTCCATCCCAGCTGAAGCAGATCCTTGTCTGGGACATGTTACTGTCACAAATGGGGTTTTTCTTCAGGCTTCAGTTTATTTTTGTAGTTTTCTCTGTGCACTTTTGAACTGTTGATATCCTTTTTAAATTACGCTGTTCAGAACAGGCTGTGCTGTTCTCGTCCTTCTCAGTTATCTTTTTTTTCAAAAAATAATTGATTTTCCTTTTTTCATCAAAGATCTGATTTTTTTTTTTTTGTACACAGCTGTGGTGAATTAGGCTTGACTGCCTCCCTTGCCCTCTCCCCTCCACCACAGTGCTATGGGATCTGTTTTCCTTTTCACAGGCTGCTCAAAGCAGCAAAATAAGGTACATGCTGTGAAAATTGCCATTTTTTTGGTCAAAATCCTACTTTGGGGAAATGAAGCAAAACTGGATCTCTTAAAAACACCACTAAAAGACCAATTTTCTTCCCCTAGTCACCAGCTACATGACATCTGTCCCATGCACAATTCCTGCTGGGAAGGAGATGATTTTTCCTTTTATTGCCCAGCAAACAAACAGCTTGAAAGTGGCAGAAACACAGAAACAAGGCACAGAGAGCTGCTGGGTGGTTATTGGGGTTTTTTCACGCCTGTGAGCATTGCTGTGGGTGACAGTGGGTGTTTGTGTCCAGGGAACCATGGAGGACAAGATCTACGACCGGCAGGTGACGAAGCAGTCGCTGTCCTTCAGGGTGGTGGACCAGCAGCAGGTGGAGAGACACTTCACCATGAACGAGCTCACTGAGCTCTACACCTTTGAGCCAGACCTGCTGGATGACCCCAACTCGGAGAAGAAGAAGAAGAGGGACACCCCCATGCTGCCAAAAGTGAGTGGTGGCCATCAGCAGGAGTTCTGTGCTGTAAAAACAACCTGGGTGTGTTTAAATGTGCTGCAGGTTTGTGGTGTAGAGCAGTGCTGGCTGCTTGGAGGGGAGGTGGAGAGCAGGAAAGACAATTAAATCAATAATTAATACAACAAACCCTTAATGAGCTGGGTGAGGAGTGTCCTCTCAATGTAATGGACACTATGAGAGAAAGATTCTTGTGAAAAGACCCAACTTTGCTGGGTGAGGAGTTTCCCCTCAGTGTAATTGACAGTGTAAGAGAAAGATACTCATTAAACAACCCAACTTTTAAGTCACAACAAACAAAGACACTTTTCCCCACATTTTGAATGAATAGAAGTTTTACTGCATGAAGTTGTGGAAAATTCAAATTAGCATCTGAGTGGGTGCTGGTGAGCCCCAGCACAAGCTCAGTTTGTGAGAGGTGGCACTGGAGGTAAGGGTCATCTTAATCCATGTTTCCCTTTGCCAGCACTTTTTGGGCTTTAGTTCCCTGTTTAACTTTAGTAGAGATAAGCGTTGCACTTAGGTAAGAATATACTTTATTTTTTATTTTATTCTCCATTATTTTATTCTTTTTCTCCAAGTCACTTTATATTTAAGATTAGGCTGTGTGTTTATGTTTCATTTATAATCTCTGTGTTTGTGGGCTGCTAAAGACTAATTCATCCTTTAGCTGTTGTGGAATTCTCTGCTTCTTGCCATTTGGAACACATCAGGGAGTGGCCTGAAGTGCATGAGCTGGTTAAAATTCTGTGGTTTGGTCACTCTGCAGTGTCTGGGCATTATATGATATAATTAATAGTATTTTATCTTTTTTTACATTCTTAATTAATGTTTTGTGCATTTATACCTCCACAGAGCCAATGCAGCACCATTCACTGATGCTGCTTCTTATTTTAAAAAATGTAAAAATAACTAAAAAAGTTATGAATCAACTGAATCTGTTAGCTTGAAGCATTGATCAATCTAATGCAGCAATTATATTTTGAAGGTTTCTGGTTTTCTATTACAAAATACATCAGGTAATGAATGTGTTTATAAACTCAAAACTTGCTCCATCACTCAGATTTATGTATTAAGTTCCATATTAATGCCATCATCAGTGTTTGTGCCAGTCAAGTTGAATATGAGCTTTTAACCATTTCCTGCCTGTAAATAGAGCAAATCTGGGGACTGGACTTATTTTTGTGTTGTCTCATGGTTTTAGCAGATGGTATTTTGTCCTTTTGAAGATGGGCATCTCAGTACATGCTGTGTGCAAATTTCTAATTCCTTTTTGTTTGATGGCTGAAAAGGCTGTAAATAATCAAGTAAATTCATCTGTTCAAGGTTCCTCAGCCATGAACTCAGTTACTATTCCTTATTTCAGTGTGATTTTAGCAGAGCTGCATCATTCAGCTTGGTTATTAATCTCCTTAACAATTAATTTAACAACACACAGCATTTTTCTTAGGTTGATTAAAAATTGGGTTGATAGGAACACATTTTATTGTAACATCAAGTAATTACACAGCATTTAGAGATAAGAATTCTCTTTAAGATGCTGTAAGATGAGGGCTGGGTAAAAATACCACTTTTTGTGCTTTTACATTGTTTTAGAGTCCAAGGGCAGAGCAGAGTCCTCAGAACATGGGGACAAGGAGGTTTGAAAATGCACCTTTTAGAACTGCCCCTGTCTGGAGGGAATTGTGAACAGGAATCAGGGGAAATGGGTTCCATCTTCTCTCCAACCATCTGAGCACAAATGTGGAAAACCCTGTGGGGAAATTGGTTTTGTTCTCAGAAAGCTGCCAGGGGTTTCCCACAGTGGGAAGGGTGTGCAGGAATCCTTGAGCCAGGATTCCTGTGGGATGAGGAGGGATCATTCAGAGCTGAGGTCGGGGTGCTTCTGACTCCTTTTTCACTTCCTGGGTAGAAGAAAAACCCAAATATTTAATTTTTGTGTTTTAAATGCGATGGGAGAATTCATTCTGCATTGTTTTAAAAGTCAGCAAGTGAAGAAACAAATCCTGATTGGTTTTAAACTAAATCCTTGAGAATTTTGGCTTTACAACATCCAGCTTTGAGTCCAAGAGCAGTTTTCTTGGAAAGTGCTGTTAAGGAGGGAGAAGGTGTGGAATGCTTTTATTTTGTGTAAAAATGGCAGTGCAGATGTGCAGTCTGTTGTTTTCCTGAAGATTACTCAAATTTCATGGCCAGTTTTAATTGGAGCAGCAGTTTTCTGCCCTCTGTGCTCCAACGGGACCTTGGGGTGTGGAGATTGTCAGGGAAGAAATGCCTGTGGTGCTCCAGGGCTCTGCCCTCAGCCCTCAGAAACAGCTTCTGGATACTTGGGGTTAGCAGAATATTTATAATACCAATGTGGTTCACATCAGTTATTTACTCTTAATTTCCATTGTTTGATTTTATTCGTCCCCTCTCCCTGCCCAGCTGGAAAGGGCTGCTTCGGAATTTCAGTCCAAAAAAGGTTTCTGAAGGCTGAATGATCACTTGGTCACCTTTGCTGTAGTGAAATATAGAAATAAGGATATATTTCTGTAATTATATAGAAATATAATTATAATTTCCAGAATAGTTCAGAACAGTCCATGAGCTGGACAATGGCAGTGTTGGGGCACTGGGTGTCCCTCAGAACTGGCCCTGCTGTTGCAGAATGAGCCCTGGGCTCATTCCCCATTCCCCATTCAGGGAATTGGACTTGAAGTCACTTTTTTTATTGATGTGAAATGTAATGCAGATTGGGGAAGCAGATTAAAATCGTAGTTCAGGTTCACTGGATATGGATATCAGCATTTTGTACTACCTCAGGACAGAGACATGTGCTTTACTGTGCTTCCATACTCAGGGACAGCTTTGTGAATTTTGATCTCAGGATTAGAAGAATTTGCTTCTTATTTAATTTTTTAAATTTTTATTTTTAGCTTTAGTATTAATATTCAGCTGGTTGAGAAAAACCTGTGAATTACAACATAACCTGCACTCCTTCATGGAGGATTTCCTTTCTAATACAGTGATCTCTCAGTAGCATTTAATTTCCATCAGGATTTTAAAAAGACAAATGTCTTTTTTAAAATTCAACCCCCTTTTTCAGTCTCTCTTAATATTTTCATTAAAATTCAAACCACTTATTTCAGTCTCTTTTCATATTTTCATTCATCACCAGGATTTCATCCTACGGCTTACAAACCAATTGAGAATCATTATTCTATCAATAAGCGAAACAAATGTAAAAGAAATGTAATATAATAGAAATATAATATGATATTATATAATAGAAATATAATAGAAATATGATATGATATGATATAACATAACATAATATAACATAACATAACATAACATAATATATAGATATAAATATAATATAGATATAATATAATATAGATATAATTATTCTGGGGTTTTTTATGTGTAAGGTGGATTTAGTATTTTTTTTTTAATTGTGAGATTGAACTAAATGCATCCCTGTTTTCAAGCTCCCATGATTAAAGTCAAGACAAACAAAGTTTAGGCAGAGAAAAGCAAAGCCCCAGTTGGGTGTAAATGAGAGCACATTTGGAGGGCTGTGCAGGCTGGGTTAAACTCCAGGGCTGTTTTTCAGCCCTGCTGTTCCCAGAGTGGTTCCTGCACCTCCAGAACCTCCTCAGCCTCCTCTGGGCTTGGTGTCCCCCCATCCCAGCCCCTCAAAGTTCCCTGCTCTGCCCCCTGTGCCCTGCAGGATGCAAACCCCACCCTGGATGTGCTGGGAGGAGAAATTGTGATGAAATTCTCACCAAGCAGGAGAAGGGTGGGACAAAGAGCAGCTCACTGATAATTGGTTAATGTAATTAACATTTCAACACACAGAAACAAACAGCTTTGTGGAGCTGCTGGGGCAGAGCCCTGCTCAGGACTTCCACACTCAGTTCCCAGCGTGGCTGCAGAAATCTTTCTGTTTGTTTGTGGGTGATTTTTTCAGTCATTGTTCAGCTGAGATTATGAAATGCCAGAGTTGGGCTGGATTCCTGCTTGTGCAAACCTGGCACAGTGAGGGCAGGACCTGGAGGGGCCCGGGTTCCTCCTGGACTATAATTCCTCCCAGGAATGGTTCAGTGATGCTTTCATATTAGCAATTTTAGCCTGAATGCTGAGGTGTGTTGGAGCTTCCTTAATTCATGAAGCTCATCAGGCACAATAATCATGTAAAAAACCCTGTTTAAGAAGGACCTCAGGAAAGGAGCTCCTGAGGTGCAGCAGGAGCAGTTCCCCCTATCCTGTAGGGATCTTCTGCAGCATCACCTTGCCTGTCAGACAAAAAGGTTTGACTTAAAAAATTGGAGATGTTGGACCCAAAGTAGTGCTCAGTGTTTGAAAGCTGTAGAGCTGCTGTTTCTGTATGATATATGCAGATGTTTCTGTATAATAAATGCAGATGTTTCTGTATAATAAATGCAGATGTATTGATGGGTCCTGTCTGTTGTCCAGCCTAAGCAAAGGAAAAGCCACTGAGAACATTCCATTCTTTTTAGGTGCATTTATTGTTGTGGGATCTGAGTGCATTCCTGTGGTTTATTAAGTGGCTGCACTATTATCTCTGCAACAGATTGTTAATCCATTGCTCTCTCTCTGAGGAAAATTGTACTTTTAAATGATTTTCCAGTTTTATTGTGCTGTGGAGTGCTGATAGCTGTGTGTGGAATGGGGAGGGAGCAGGAGGGGGCACAGGGCAGAGCTGCTGAGTGATTCCTCCTTCATCCCCTGCTTTGAGCAGGACACCATCCTGGCAGAGCTGCTCCAGATCAACAAGGAGTACATCGTGGGGTACCATGAACATGATTCACTCCTGGACCACAAGGAGGAGGAGGAACTCACTGAAGAAGAGAGGAAGGCAGCCTGGGCAGAATATGAAGCAGAAAAGAAGGTAAAGCTGTTTAATCTGGTTTATGTATATGAAAATAACCTTTCCAGGTTTAGAGTCCCAATAACCTTTTCAGTTTGTTTTTGGATAATTAAATATTGTTATAGACCAAGAAATAAATATGTAAAGCAAATATTGACATAGGAGGGATGGAGATACTTGGTCTTTTTTGCTCCTTCAGTGCTGGTTCTTTCTGTGTGTTTGCTTTGCCACTTTAATTACAAGTTCCTTTCACACCTGCATTTTTTTTCTAATTTATGTTAAAACTCAACTGATGTCCTGTGTAACCCCTCTTTTCCCATGTGAGGGTGTCCCTGTCAGAGGTTGTGTGACAGTGTCACCTTCTGAGCTGATGCACACATTAACATAAAACCAGTGCTTGATAATACAACAGAAATCTGAAATTACAATAAGGTGGAACCCTGTTCCCATTTTGTTGTCCTGTATTGTATCAGATACAGTTGGTGGTGATTTATTCCCCCTAACTGAGTGTGTGGGGTGCACCAAAGCTCTTTGTGTTCCTAAAACTAAAGCTGTGCCTTTACCCTTGGCAGGGTCATAAGGGAGGTTATGGAAATGCCACCAAGGTTGAAATTCTCAATCAGATTTGTTGGTGTTACCCCAAATTACCTTTTGAATTTCAGTGAAAAGCCTTCAACTAAAAGTAGAAAAACTGGGTGTATAAATTGCCACTGACCACTGATGAAGAGGTTTGGGGAGGGAAAAGAAATAGGGAAATAAAGAGTAAAATCTGAAGTTGCCCTGTGAGAAATCCAAATGGGCAATGAGCTTTACATTCCTGAGCAAATTGTGCATTTTACTTTTTCAGAATTTCATTTCAGGCTGGTCAAACTCTACATTAAGTAGTGGGTTTTCAATATAAAAAATTATCTTAACCAACTTAAGCTGTACTAATAAGCCATGATCATTTATATTTCAAATATTGACAAGCTAAACCCAAAGATTATTGAACACTGGAGCTTGGGTTCCTCTGTGACTGAAATGGGGTTCTGAGCTGAGCTTGGGAACCTCCATGCTCAGTGTTCAGGGCCTGTGGCTGTCCCTAGGGCTGCTCTGGCTGTGTGGTTATTGCAAAATTATCAGTGTGGTTATTGCAGAGTTATCAGTGACCAGTGCAGAATTGTCAGTGTGGTTATTGCAGAATTATCAGTGGCCAGTGCAGAATTGTCAGTGTGGTTATTGCAGAATTATCAGTGGCCAGTGCAGAATTGTCAGTGTGGTTATTGCAGAATTATCAATGTGGTCATTGCAGAATTATCAGTGACCAGTGCAGAATTCTCAGTGTGGTTTTTGCAGAATTATCAGAGTTGGTGACCAGTGCCCTCTGTGTTTTGCAGGGCATGACCATGCGTTTCAACATGCCCACAGGGACCACCACAATGCCCACAAATTTCAGCTCTCAGACTTATATTCCTTACAATCTGGGTGCTCTGTCTGCAATGAGTAACCAACAGCTGGAGGTAAGGAGCACTGCATGCCTGTGTTGCTGCAGGGGTTTTCTCTCACAAATTGTGGATAATGTCAGCCCAAAATATTTTTATATTTTTGGATGTTTGGGGGTGGGTGGGGGTTGCATGTAGCTTTACTGAAGTTTTACTTGCATATATATAAATCTATACCTGGGCAGATTGTCAGGATTCTGGAGCATCACCTGCCTTCTTTGCAGACTTTAATTACCACTTTTGAAACTGTAACATCTTCAAGTCTGTATGGTAGAAAATTTACCTGGGTTTTTACCATTCTCATGCTGGTCTGAAAACTTGTGGGTACAAAAATAAGTTTTTACAAGTTGTATGGTTTATACTTATTGTTCAACTGCTCTGTGCTAAAATTCAAATAGGTTGCAGCTTAGAGTCATTGACTTGTGCAAATTGAGAGCAGAGAGGTAATTGAAGTCTAGGTATGTACAAGAAGAAGATTAAGAAGGCTGGGGAAGAAATGTGTTTGTTGTTTCTGTGCTTTATAACTGATGTTGTGATGTTTTCTCAGGACCTCATTAATCAAGGAAGAGAGAAGGTAGTGGAAGCAACCAACAGTGTGGCTGCAGCAAGAATCCAGCCCCTTGAAGACATCATTTCAGCCATAGTGAGTGCAATGGATAACCCTGGCTTAGATCAGGAGTGGAGAACATTAAACATTATCAAACAAAGCTATTGCTACTGCAGATAGTCATCCAGCTAATGAAGTGCATTATTAATGAGTATCATTTCCAGTTGGGAGTGGCCTTTATCCCAGCAGTAACCCTTGGTGTGCAGCTGGCACAGAGCCTTACAGGAGTGGCACTTTAGATCCATAAGTATTTGCCATGCTCTGAAAATGCTGTTTTTCCTAGAAATCAGAGCAGCAATTACAGGGAAGTAGTTATTGTAGTTTGTGGACTGCTAATTGCCTGTTAGGAGCACTAATAACTGCTGGTTGTGGTTCTGGTTCTGCACTCACTGGAAGTTGGGCTGGTTTAACTCTTGGTGCAACTGCGAACATGACACAGGGCCTCAGTTACTGTCAGGTTTTTGTTCAAACCACCAGTGCCAAGAAGGTTTTTTTGCTTTTCAGTGGAAAGAAAACTTGACCCTGACGGAGAGCCAGGTGCAGGCCCTGGCCCTGAACAGGCAGGCGAGCCAGGAGCTGGATGTGAAGCGCCGGGAAGCCATTTACAACGACGTGCTCGGGAAACAGCAGATGGTAAAACATCCTACATTTATTTACCTACTGCCAGAGCTTGAATGAAGATCTTGTATGTGCTCATTCCTGAGCTACAAGTGTATGTTTAGGCACATAAATATCCCTCACAGAGTGGTCAGCAGCGTGCTGGAGTTCATTGCTTGGCCTCAGGGAGGGAGAGGTTCATGAAAAAGCCACTCGCCAGGTTTTGGAGCTGAAGGGCTTTGCTGCGAGGTCATGAGGCATAAAGAGAAATCTGATTCCCAGAGCTCAGCCAGCCACTTAGGAAACACATCTTAGAGAGTGTTGGTAATGTTGTTTTAGCTTAGAATTACTCTGCAGAATCTGAAAGTTGCCCAGATGATGTCAGAGGGAAGAGTTTCTCTCTCAGGCAAACAAACACTGACAGTGCACAGGCGGGACTTTCAAAGGGAAGATGAATGGTACCTGACAGATGATGATGTAACTTATACCTGGGAATCATTTCACAGTAGAGTACACGTTGCCATGGCAACTCACCTAAATGCTGCCTGCAACACAATAGCCAAGTCTTCAGGAGAACTGAGCCCTAAATGCTGTTACTAAATGGTTTCTGCAGTAATGGGCTGCTGAATGCCATCACATTAGGGATGGTGATAACAATGGGGCTTTTTCCCCCAGCCATGCTGTCCCTAACAAATTGATTTGAGCCCTGAACCTGATCCTGGGAGCAGGGGGACGGGAGGGGCACTCAGGCAGCTCTGCTTTCCCTCCACAGTTGATTGGCTGTGTCCAGAGGATCCTGATGAACCGGCGGCTCCAGCACCAGTACAACCAGCAGCAGCAGCAGCAGATGTCCTACCAGCAAGCAGCCATGAGCCACCTCATGATGCCAAAGCCTCCAAATCTAATCATGAATCCTTCCAGCTACCCAGCCATAGATGTGAGAGGAATGTATCAGTCAGTGTCTGGTGGGATGCAGCCACCACCCCTACAACGAGCACCACCCCCAATGAGAGGCAAAAATCCAGGGCCTTCCCAAGGGAAATCAATGTGATTTTGCACTAAAAGCCTAAAGGATTGTTAAAATCAGAGAAAGAACTTTTTATTTTTTTAGGAATCAATGGCCTAACAGAACTCAACTGTAAAAAAAAAAAAAAAAAAGGAATTAAAAAGAATAGTTTGGTTGCTCCCCTTAAATACCATGTTCCATATTAGTGTTTCAGCTTTGTTTAAATAGGTCACAATGTTTTCCCTGTTGTCAGTGATGTTGCCTAGAATCTTCTTACATATGTTGAGTACAGGAGATAACAAGTTGTTTTCAGTGAAAACAAGTCCTCCCCTTACAGTAGCATCTCCACAGGTTTCCTGTCTAAACTCCTACGTTTGCTTTTCGTGGCTGCAAAGCTTTGGGAAGCTTAGGAAGGACTGCAGGTCTGTAAGTTCAGTCTGACATATGTGAATTGAAAACAGCTGAGTTCTTGATTAGAGTTGATTCCTCAAATTATGGAATACTTTTCTGCTTGCCCATTTCTTTCTGTTAGTGGGAATGTTGTAACAGAAATAGTTTAGTTTCCTTCACGGGTCATCTGTGCTGAATGGAACAGGAGCTGAAAACGCTCCCTGAAACAGAACTGAGTGCAATATTTGTAACTACTACTGCTCTGAGACACAGGGAACTGTGCATCCAGCCTTAAACAGGACTGGGCCTTCCCCAGTCTGCTGCCATTTCTTATTTTCAGTTCCATGTGATGGAATAACAGCTGATGGTCTGGAGTGGAGATGCTTTTCCTTCACAGGCTGATCCCTGCTGTGGAGTCCAGCACAAAGCACATTTCTGTAACTCCTTCCTGCTGGTGCTACTGTCTCCTCCATTGCCGGCAATGGGGGACGGGCCAACGCAACTCCATTTCTGTCTTTTGGGGTAAATTGGTGGTGGTGGCCAGGGTGAGGTGGCCTCTCAGAGAACCCCCTGTGAGAGAACCCCCTTTAACGTGGCACAGCCACTGCCCATTGGAGATCCATACAGAGAAAGTGCTGTAGCAACTTCTGGAGCTGCCAGAAGTGTGAAACGACTTTACTGACAGAGATGGGGTTATGCACTCCTCCCCATCCCTTCAGCTGTGTGAAAACATGGGTTAGGACACAAAGAGCTTGATTTTGCTTTTGTTTCTGCTCTGGTTTGGGTTTTTTTAATGTAGGTCAGAGATAAATTTCAGGTTTATTCTATACCATTATCACTCTCTTTGCCCACACTTGTTGGGTTGTCAGGTTCTTATTAAATACAAATAGGACTTTCCTTTGCATAGACTTTGGGTGATTCTTACCCCCCAAAAAAACCCATTGATCATCTAGGGGCACAAGTAAGTGGCAGGAACATGGAGATGGTGGTGTGTGGACAACACAGGGCTCTGGAGACAGATGGAGGCAGTGGCTCCACATTGTGCTGGACTCTTCTGATGCTGGTGTGAACTAAAACAGTTTTGGTTTCTGGGAAGTTTCTTGCAAGAGTTTGAGTTCTTGCCCTGAATGGACAAGTGTTGCAGATGTTTCACGATGTTTTGGTGTGTGACTCACACTTGGTTTGTGACGTGGACAGAGGTTGGTTGGGCTGCTGCAAGCCCAGCTGACAACTTTCTGTCTTGGACTCTTTGATGACAAGATACCACAAAAGACCCTCAGTGTGTTCTAGTGCTCTGCCAGCTCTACAGTTAACTCTGATCTGGGGGAGGGAGCAAAGAGAGACATGTTGGCACTAGAAGAGACAAAAGTGAGATGTTGAGACAAACATTTGAAGGCAAATGTACTCTGGGTAACTGTCACCGATATTCCTACGTGTTGTGAATAAGAGAAGTACTTTCTACCAAACCTGGGAATGTTAAGTGGAGTTTTACAGTAACTCAAAGACTTAAATGTGGAAGTTTTAGGCAACATTGAAAGGCACATTTTATTTCATCCTGGACAAACCTATGGATAACAGAAGACTAATGCACAAGAAGGAGTACAAGATAAGCATTGAAGTAAAACCTGGACCACTTTGCTTACGTTTCTCACTCGACATTTTAGCTGCATAACAACGTGCTTTGAGTATAACATCAGGCTTTAACCAGTACTTAAAGACAGAACATACATCAGTAAGATAATAAAAGGCTCATTTTTATATTTGTTTTAGATGTTTTAACTAGATAAAAATGGCTTAAGATGACAAATAAAAATGTTGCTTGTAATACAGTTTTGCCTGCTAAATTATCCACATTTTGTAACCTGTTTATTCCTTTGGATGTAAAGCGTTTTTGCTTAGTATCGTGATATTGTATATGTTTTGTCCCAGTTGTATAGTAATGTTTCAGTCCATCAACCAGCTTTGGCTGCTGAAATCATACAGCTGTGAAGACTTGCCTTTGTTTCTATTAGATGGCTTTTCAGTTCTGTATTAAATATCTTAAGTACTATAGAAAAGGTGTCCCCTCTTCCTATAAGGCTGTTTTGTAATATATATAAGGACTGGAAATGTGTTTTTAAAAAAGAAGAAGCATTCAAGTATGACAATATACTATGTGTTTTCACCATTCAAAGTGCTGTTTTAGTAGTTGAAACTTAAACTATTTAATATCTCATTTAATAAAGTGACCAAAATACATCTATGTGCCTTGTGCTACATTCACAGTCCAGTGTTAACTCCACAGGGATTCAGCCTGGGAATGTTCTTTGGAGAACTGTGCTGTGAGTTGAAGCTCTTACTGTTTTCTACAATGACTTTAGTGGGTGTAGACATTGATTTCATTTAGGGAAAATAGCTGTGGTCCAGATTTCCAAATTACTCTGTTAATAGCAGCTTCTGCCAATCTGTCTGTTAAAAATGAAATGAGGTGTCCAGCAGTGAGATGGTTAAAAGTGAGGTGAAGTTCTGCTGAGTCAAATCAGAATGAGGTGCTGCTGTATTTTAACCTGGTGGTTGTACTTCTCCTGTCCTTAGTTATTAAATCCCCCCTGTTGGGCACAACACCCCCTTTCCTATGCAAAGGAAAGTGCAATAATTGTGTTTAAAGGTGCCCTCTCCTCGTTCCCTGACACTGCAGGACTGCCCAGGGGTCTTGGTAAAGCTGAGGGAGGTGGGAATGGTGTCTGAGGTGGAAATATTGGAGTTGTTCTCCCAGGGGCCCTGTGGGCAGCGTGTTTTTAACTATCCCTGGGACTGATGGGAGGCAGTGGGCAGCTCAGGCTGGATGTGGCTGTCTGTGCTGGGCTGGGAAGTGTCCTGGGACGAGTCCCATGTCCAGGATGTTGGGCTGAGGTGTCCCAACACTGACCAGCCCCGTTGCTGTGTCAGCTGTGCCCAGCCTGAGCAGCTTTTGCCTTTATCTTAAAAGCAAAACCACTCTGCACACAGTAAATGAAACTAAATTCATCAGTTCAAGCAAAAAACAGTTTTGAAGTTGGATAGATTTTCAATGTTTATGGAAAGCCAAACATCCTAAATGTTCCCAGCTGGAGGAGTCTGGAAAAAAGCTGGTGTTGCAGCCCCAGCACCAGTAACCACGTGGTGTCTGAACTTCCCAGACCTGCTCAGGTGTCAAATAACCCCCTGTGCACCCTCTGTGCTGTGGAACCCACCCTGGGGATGAGGCCTGGGCACCAGAATAATCCCAAATGTGGCTGTGGCAAAGCTGTGCTGCTGTGAAGGGTCTGGACCAACTCCTGCCCTGCTGTGTGTGGCTGGGGTGAGTGGGATGAGTTCATCCTGTGTGTGACCCTTTCATGCAGCCACAGCTCCTGTTCAGCTTTCCCCAGGGGTGGCTTGGGGGGCACTGGAGGAATCTTGGAAGGGGCTGTGGCCCCAGTGGGGACATTGCCCTGGAGAAGGGCAGGGGCTCAGGGAAGGTGGGGTCACCCCTTGGGTCTGATCTCAAACACCACCCTGGCCCTGTGTGCACAGACCCTGCTTGAGAATGAGACGGGAACTGGTACCTGAGGCACCCCTCAAACCCCGATCCAGGCACTCCAGCTGCTTTAGGAATTCAGTGTTCCCATTTCCCTGGGTTCTCCCCATGCCCACAAGCAGTGGAGAAGAGAGGCCCCAGCCGTGTCTGGTGTGGTGACCTGCCCTGCTCGGTGGCATCTCGGTGTGAGACACCTCCTGGCACAGCGAGGGAAGATCCTGAGAATCCCTGGAATTCACTTCCCAGGGCTCCTGCTCACCCCCAGTGCAGGTGTGAGGTGACAGCCTTAGTGTTCTCCACGATGAGAATTCAGCAGCTCTAGGCAGTTTTGGAGAAAGCAATGACCAGCCCTGATCCAAGGGGTGCAGGTGTCTTTGTGTCCACACCAACAAAAACTTCAGCCCTTCTCCTTCAGGAATGCTCCATCTCTGGGTGTCCTTCCAGAAACATCTCAGCCAAACTCTGGCAGCAGCAGCAGCACATCTCTGGATGTCCAGCCAGGTGGGACAACACCAGGACACCTTCATTGCCTTCCAGCAGTTTCTGGATCTTCTGGATTTCTTCTGAGTTTCTGGATTCCCTCTGCAGTTTTGGGCTCTCCATCACTCTCTCCACAGGAGGTGATTCTTTGGGGCCTCTACTCCTTTTCCCCTTTGGAGAAACGAGCCCCAAGCCAGGCATTCCACCCACAGGCAGCAGGGTCTCCACGGGGATGTCCCTGAGGGCACATGGATATTGGGGCACTTGTATGCCAGTCTCCATCCAATCCATCCCTGTGCCCTGGATCATGAGCCAAAGCCAGGGAGAAAGGCACTGCTGTGCTTGGCTCCATGTTGGCCTCTCCCAGGCAGCTCCTCTCTGTTTCTGCACCCTCCATAATGAGACTGCAGCATTTCCCACCTCTGCTGGAGCCTCCTCCGTCCTGCTCTGCACAGCTGTCCCAGATAATGTTTCACAGAGCAGGCCCAGCCCTCCTGGGTGGAAGGAGAAGGTTGAAGAGATGCCTTTGTCCTGTTTGCTGTGGTGTTTCCAGACCCACAGCCTTGTGTGCAGAGCAGCTCTGGGCTCAGGGGTTTCTGGGGATCACAGCCACCCCCTGCCCCAGCCTTCGCCTCTCCTTCAAGAGAAGGTTTCCAGCTGGCTGTTGTGACTTTGAATCCCTTGGAATCTACATGAGCTGAGACCCCAAACACTGTTTCCTTTTGCTGACTTGGAAGATTCTGTTAGTTTCAAGCAACCCAAACATGTTTTCCTCTCAAACTTTCCTAGCAAGGTCCATCTGCCAGCCCTGTGACACCTCCAGGCCGAAGGAGCAGTTGGAATCTTGAGGTGGGAAACAGCTGGATCAGGGTGACAGGATGGGGTGGAGACATGAGTGTACCCACACAAACCCATTGTGCATCACAGCCCCCTCCTGTGCCACTCAAAATGCACCCCATGTCTCTGGTGGTTCCCTCTGCTGCTGTTCAGCTCCCAGCTTACTCAGGTCACTCACATCTTCAGCTGCTTTGCTGAACCAGAACCAAACAATGCAAATTCCTGTGAAAGAACCATTTGGGTGGGAATTAGCAGTGCTGAATTCCCCATTTAGTGAATGCCCCACACAGGACAGGACACCAGCCTTTACCAAGGGGTTTCTAGTAAATTCTTTGTGGATTTTGCTTTTTGCAAGTATGAGTTTTTTGAACCCAGATCCTGCAAAAGTGTTTTACAGCATCCCTGGTACCTGTGTGTCCCTTTGTGGCAGGAGGTTGGGTATCAGAAGAACAAGTCCAGCATTGCCCCCATGGGCCAAATCATCTCCCTTTGGAGTTGGTAAAAAATGTACTTGGCATTGCTGAGATCAGGTTTGGACCTTCATTTTGAAAAGGAGCAGGATCTTAACCACCAGATTTATCTTCAAGCACAACAGAAAGCCCTGGATGGAAGAAGCAGGATCATCCCAGGGGGCAAGCAAGGCTCCAGGGCTGAGGGATTTCCCTTGATGCAGGGGAAGGTCAAAAGTGCACCTGAGGACGCGTCTCGTGAGCGATGGAGCTCCTGGCACGGCAGCCGGGGATGAGATGTTTCAGCAGTGACTCAGAGGAAGAAGCTAAATAAACTCTTTTTATTTCAAACACAGGATTAAATTCCTTCATGTCTGGATCATTGAAGGTAAAGCTCCTGTAATCTCCTCATTGCCAACCCCAGCCTGTTGTCTGATGGCTGCTGGACCTGCTGGGACAGCGAAGGGACGTGGGAGGTGGCAGCAGAGAGGGTGAGAGACAGTCAGGAGCAGAGCTGGCCTCTAGAGCTGCTGCTCCATTAGTGATGTAGCTCGTGAAGAAGCTGGTGTGGATCATCTCTAGGTCAGTGAAAATGTCCTGGGAATTCACAGGCTGGAGATGAAGGAGCTGAGGTGTTACCATGAGTGTTTTGCAAGGAGGAGGTTCAGAAACAACACTGTGGACAAAGCTTCGTGATAAGGAGAAGCCAGAGCTAGCACAGCTGTGGTTGTTCAGGTTTTTGCACACTCCAGAGAACCCTGTTTGCTGTCAGCCTCTCGTCGGGCTGCAAAGTGCCTGTGCCTCTGCAGTCACACACTCCTGCTCGCACTGTGCTGAAATCCCTCTCTGCTGGCCACAGGGCACAGAACAGCAGCTGGCATCATTGCTGGAAGCTTCCCTGCAGGTCTGTGACATCGCAAGCAAGCAGCAAGGGCAGATGTGGCACAAGTGTCACTTGAGGGCCTGTGCTGGCACAGCCAAGCTCCCCCATGAGTGTCCCTGGCCTGGCCTGACTGGAGGAGAGCTCTGCTCCCTGGCACTGTTGGGCACAGCTGGGAATATGGGGCTGGCTCAGGGCTGCCAAATGACATCAGGTTTGCAGCTGGAGGCAGAGGAAAGGTGACAGGACTGTGGGACCAGGCAGCTTCTGCAGAGGGAAATGTCACACAGCCATGAACATCCCAGCACTGCCTGCAGCAGGGGGTCACCCTCATCCACGGTAACTGCCTAAAAGTGACGGGGTTTGGAATTGCTGTTGTTGCTTTCTATTTCTCCATGGATTTTTCATGGTGCTGCAGGTAAATCTCATGCAAGATGTGATGGTTTTATTGCAGGACTGAAGGGTCCATCCAAAACACAGCAGATGCTTCAATTGTTTGTCCTCTTGGCTTTGAGCAGGACAGTAAATCCACAGGGATGCCTCATGCTCCAAGGAGACCGAGCTGGTGCTTCCCAGACCTGAGATTTGATGTCATCTTCCTGCAGGAGTTTGGGCTTAGGCAATTGATCTTTACTGCACAAAGCCCTTTCAGAGGTGGATTTATTGTTCATGTTGCTGGGGAAATACCAGGTTAGTTGTTGAAGGTGCCAAAAAAAAGGGCTAGCGAGAAATCTATAATATAAAGACAATTTTATTGCCGATAAGCTCTTAAAACTCATTTTTTTCCTGTTTCAGTAGGACCTTATTCTTCCTGATGAAAATCCGGTCATAGCATCTCTCATTAAAAATAAAATTATTTTGAAATAAATAAATATATAAAATAAATATCATATACATTTTATAAATAGTTTTGTCCTTATGCACAGTATCCATGCTTACATCTGAATAATGTTCCTTGCCCCATTCCCACCCCAACAGCAGGAATAACCCCACAAATCAGGACCAGTCCATGGAGCATCATCCATGTAGCAAACTCCCAGGCTGCTTAAGCAGGGCACCACTCAAAGGCTTTTCCTTAGCAGGGAACTATCCCAGCTCAGCAGCAACATCTGCAGCAGTTCTGTGGTCTTTGTTTTCTTTCCTTCTCTTCATTTTTAGGTTGTTTTGGGGCTTTCTTTTCCCCAGTGATCATGTTTGCTCACCTGCTCGTTCCTTTAAGCAACCATAACATTGAATATTCAGCCTCTCTTGTAGCAACCGGGTAACGAAAGTGAACGAAAATGGAAGATTAAATGTAGGGTTCCCTCCCTTGCCCTACCCCCGCCCCATAAATAACCCAGGTTCGATATACACTGGAAACAAGGAGGAACAGCAGTGTCTGAATTCAATGTAAGTGCTTCCCTAGGTCATCTACTCTTACAGGAATGATGGAATGACTATTAATAGAGCGCTCTGGGAAAAAGCTCGGGAGCCCAAGTATGTACACTACCACTGCAGGAGCCATCACCTGTAGTGGAAGAGGTCTCTGTACATGGCAGGGATTTTGGCAGGGTCCACAGGCCGGGGTAAGAAGTGGGTGAATTTCTGGTGTCTCTTAGTCCTGTACCCCTCGCGGGGGGAGCCGTCCTTGTTGAGGGCCACGTAGTACTGGCGCTCCGAGTCGGGGTGCTTGTACAGCGTGGACGCGTACGTGTTGTACCAGTTCTCCTCAAACTGCTCGCGGAAAACGCACTCCCGGCTCAGCTTCTTCTGCCGTGGGGAACAGAGACACTGGTGTCAAAGAGGCACAAGGGAAAACATTGCCACCGTTCCTTAATTTGTTTTTCTAGTGTTTTCCCCACTGCCTTATCCTGGCTACCCTGAGGATGAGGACTGTGCTGCTGGGGATGAGAGCTGGAAATGGGCACAAGTCAACACCCAAGGAGCTCTGGAGTTGGAGGAGGAAGGAGATAAAAGCAGAAGGTGGGCATGGATTTTGCAAAGGTGCTCTATGAGTAAATCAGACAGGCACACAACAAAGCCCCAAACCTGTACAGGTGTGAGTTTGAGATTGCTGGGGTGGTTGTGCCACCAGGCAGGGACACATCCCCCTGTAGCAGCCCCCTCTAAGGTACCACACACCCCAAATCCCTCTTTTGGATGGGAGAAGCAGCAGGCAGCACGTCTGAAAGGTTCTAAACAGGAAAACAGGAGCAGGCACTGCTTTGGAAGTTCAGGGCACACAGGTGGATGAACTGAGATGGGAATGAAAGCATTGCTCAGGATTTCCCCTCCTGGAGTGGCAGTGAGCTGTGATGGGAGGCTGTAACAAGACCCAGAGGGATGTGGGATGTCAGACCCCAGGGATCTTTAGGGTGGTGACAGGTGATGTGATGAGGGTGTGTGGCTGGTGCATCCCACGCTGGCATGGGGGGACAGATGGCACTGGTGTCACCACAGCCACAGCCAGCCTTCCCATCCAGCCCTTACAGCTGGGGGCTCTTGGCTGTTTGATGATGGACCTTTCATTTATGTCCAGTGCTCCTTCCCTCTCCCTCCCATCTCCATGTGCCTGGCTGCAGTGGGGAGCAAGGCTGTCCCTCTGCCCCACAAGGACACAGGGGGCTTTGCCAGCCCTGCTGTGCTGTCACAGAGGGTCCAGCCATCCCATCCCATCCCACAGGGGTGCTGCCAGGGTGACTGGAGCCCTTTCAGCTGAAGGGCAGCCTGCAAATGTAGAGTGCTCTAGTATTACAGCCACTGTCCCTCCACTGTAAACTATCTGGGCAGGGAATGTGTCCCCTCTGAGGCACACTGAGTGCTCAGTAAATGTTACTGCTTGCAGTAGATGTGTTTTGTAACACAATCCAGGAGCTCACCTGTGCTCAGAACCTGCTTTCAATGTTTTGCTGCTAATTTAATAAAGCCTGAGGTGAGCTGTGAGCCCTCCAAAAGTCCTAGGCCACAGCCTTGGCCATCTGAGACCCAGGGAACTGCAGGCTTCTCTTCCCAGCTCTGTCAATAAATACAGGCTGGTTTTTTTTCCTCCTCTCAGATGCCATCTACTTGGAATATGTTGGAACCTGATGACTGCCTGAACTCTGGCTGCTGCTTTGCCCCCATTCCCCCGTGCTGCACTGGGCAGTTTGGAGTACAGTGCTTGTGGAAAATGTTTGGCGAGTCTGGGGTGATTCTGCAAGGTGTGATTTATTCCTTTCCAAGCCCTGGGATGTCCCCACTGAACCTGACACCACACAGGCAGCGGGCAAGGTGCTGCCTGGGACTTTTGCTGCCCTAAGTATTAGTGGCATTTCTGAAATCCTTGGGGAGCTTTACAGCAATGCTGTTACGAGGTCAACAGGGACAGGCAGAAAAGCTCAGTGTCCTGAGGGGACTCCACGTGTCGCTGTGGCGATGGCTGGCCCTGGCTGCATCAACACAGGCATCAGGCAAAATTGGCACAGAGGGAAATAATAAACTTGCTGAAAATTTAAAAATACTGCTGTACTGTGATCTCCCAAAATACCATTGTAATGCTAATGCTGTTGTCAGGCGCTGTTTTATGGACCTTTAATTAAGAATACTGCAGTGGCTTTTGAGTTCCAAAAGCCATCATTGTACAACCCACGTGTCCCAGATTTTAAAACTCCAGGGTTATTTGGGGACCTGGCTCGTGATGCCAGCAGTTTGGAGCAGCCTTTTGAGTGTGTCCCTGCAGTGTCCTGCCTGGTGCACAGGATCCCAGAATGGTTTGGGTTGGAAACAACCTTAAAGATCACCTCATTACAGACCCCTGCCATGGGCAGGGACAGCTCCCATGACTGTCTTCAGGTCAATTCTGTTTCCAGATTCAGTGCTGTAAAATGTTACCCCATTTTTGTTTCTGTGTTGTAACATGAACACGGGATCTAGAATTTAATTAACCCATCATGAAACTCGATTCACAATCAGAGCTGCAAGGTTTGAAGGCAAAGGGGGGGGATGCATGGGCTCATGTTCTCCAGCAGGCACGAGTGAAAGCTGAAACTCCAGGAGCTGCTGAGCAGGAGAGGTGCTGCTCTAGCTCTGCTTTCTGAAGTGTGCTTCAGGAGATTTTGTGGTTTATGGAATCCTGGTGATTTTTCCTTTTTCTATTTTGCACATTTTTTATTTAACCACTCTCTCTGCATTTAACTTCTGTTCTGGGCAGAAGCTGTTACAGAAGTGAGGTGGGAAAAGGACAGTTATTGGTGCATGCAGTATTTGATGATCAGAGAATTACAGTGGTTTGGGTTGGAAGGGACCTTAAAGTTCATCCCTGCCCTGGGCAGAGACACCTTCCACTATCCCACACTGCTCCAAGCCCCATCCAGCCTGGCCTTGGACACTGCAAGGGATGGGGCAGCCACAGCTTCCCTGGACAACTATCTCATACAAACACCAGCAGCTGTGTCTTAAATGGTGGAAGGGTCTGTGGCAGTCTCAGGTGGAAATGGGACAAGGAAAAATGATCTAAACTTGTGGTTTGCCAATCAAAGGTTTTCTTACAGCTTCTGTGTATGCAGAGTACATAAGTTTTAACTTGTACACTGAAGCTTATCTGATGGTGAGAGGAAGTGCTGCCTTCTGCTTTGGTTTAAAACCGGTTAATTTGATTTCATTTTATTTTTACTGTGATCCACCCTTAATTGAGCTAAATAATTAGGAACTGAGTTAAATTAACCTGTAGGAAGCACCTCTGCCCAGCTGTTAAAACCTGGCATTTTGACTGTAAGTCATAACACTTAACGAGTTTACACTTGGGGTTTTTAGTCAAAACATGGAAAATTTTAGCCTGAAAATGGCACTTCTAGGAAACCATGAACAGCAGCCCTAAACTCCTAAAAGGAGTTACAGAGAATTTTACAATAACACTCAGGCTACAATTTCAGCTTCTGTTGGTTAAAGAGCCCTAATACAAAGACAAGACCTGCAGATAGATAGGTGCAGACCAGACCATGAGAGGTGAACACAACTGACGTGTAACTCAGGCTGGGAAAACACATTAACAAACATTGCTTTTTGCTAAATGTACCCCTGCCTTTACCTGGCCATTGCCACACCATTTCTGAAAGGCAAAACCTCAGTGTGATGTCTGGGGGCTGGGCACCACTGGGGGCTCCCACAGCAGGAGTGAATCCTCCCTCAAACAAAATTTCCTAAATATCATTTATGTTAAAACAGCAGTGGCATCAAAGGTAGGATGGAGATCACTGGCACCCCAAGGACGTGGAGGGCCTGTGCCAGAGCAGCTTGTGGCACAGCTGAGGCCACAGGCTGCAGTGGGACAGGGTGCAATCAGCCCAGCCTGAACTTACCGACCCATAGAGCTCGCCTCTCTCATTCATGCCGAGGTAGAGTCCGGAGTCCACCCCACGGATGCTCACCAGCCCCACTGCAAGGCTAATAAACTCCAAAATCCCTAAAAAAGAAAAAAAAACTGCAAATCATACAGAGAAAAAAAAACAACACCAGGCTCTAGCAACAAAAACAAATCAGCCATTCCCAGTAACAATGCAGTTCTTAACTCTATAGTTCCATCTGTGTGCAATCTTCTGATTTCCAGCCTGGGCTTCTCCCCACCATTGTGAATTTGAGTTGCCTAAGAGGGATTGTCTTTGCTAATGAGAAGAGCTTTGCAAGGTTTTGCTAGTTTGGGTTTGGATTTTTTTCATAATTATCACCAAGAAGACAGATGTAGAAACTTGGGCCTGGCCACTAGCAATGTCAGAAGGCTGTTACCATGCCAGGTTTTATTCTTAACTAAAACTAGTGTTGTTTTGTCTTCTAGAATAAGATGATTGTCCTACAGGTTTTAAAGTCATGGGTTCGGTAAAAAGAAGTGAAAAGCACTAGAAGAGATGTCTGTGAAGACTGTCTTCATCCTGACACTCCAGTGGGATACTTGTAAACCCAAAATATATATACAAGCCATAGGGATAAAATCCAGCTACAAAGCATACAGGTTAAAAATGCATCTTCCTCTGCAGCCTTTGGAGCCAGGGCAATGCCAGTCCATTCTCCATCACCCCCTGCCACTGTTACTGCCAGAATCTCCCCTCTGTGTCCTGCTGCCTGTCCCAGCCTCCTGCCTCTTCCCAGTCCCCTGCCTCTTCCCAGTCCAGCAGCATCTGTCCCAGCCATCCCTAGCCCTGCAACAGCAACTGTTTTACCCATGGGCTGCAGCCTGCCATGATGGTGGCAGCCTCATTTCCTCTGGAAAGGAACAGCAGGGTCTGGCTGCTGCACCCCCCCAGCTGCAGCTGTTTCAATGGGGGGAAGACTTGTAACAGGAGAACCTTTGGTGAAGCACTTAAAAACAAGCAGCCCCTACCTAACACCACAAGTGGTGGGGACCTTCAATCTTCCCAGGAAGAATTTCTGAAAGGAGTGGTGGGACTGTGTTATTATGGATTTCACACACCACCTATGTAGAGGTCACGGGCAGTTTTGCCAGTGTCCAGTACAGGATTAATTAGCTAGGAGGCAGAAGGAAGCGGTTTTTCCTCATCTCATCTGATGTCTCCATTGACTGGAAGGGAAAGTTGCTCTAACCTTTAGCATGGCTCCAGCTCTCCTAATTTAGCTCCCAAAACATCCAGCCCTGGGCAATTGATGCTCTGATCAAGTTACCTCCCAGAGCTCCTCTTAAAAGTATTGCCTTGGTTTTAAGGCACCGCGTGACAAGCGGCCACCTGAGCCAGCTGACTTCAGTGGCAGCCACAGCTCTGGGTCACCCTCCAGCCTGGGGCATGGATGTGACACTCTCAGATGACACTGCATCACTGCCTAAATACAGGACAGCACAGACAGCCATGGACACCCCTGACCCACTTAGTGCAGTGCAGACTCATGGCCAGGTGCTGGCAGCCAAGCTGGCTGCAGGAATTCCTCCCTACCCTCAGACCTGCCCTCCCTTTCCTCTGCCTGCTCTGGGGCTTGTGCATCTAACCCAGCCCTCCCTGGGTGCTAGGGGACACAAAACATGGACTTGGGAGTGGCAAGGCCTGGAAGCAAACAGGGAAACAAACACCACAAAACACACTTTATGGACCAGAGCAGATATTTTACAGGCTAAAATATACCCAGCTACACATCCTGGCCTGGGACACATCCTGCCTGGAGAAACATCAGGAATAGGCAGCACAGGCAAGGAAGGCAGCCTTTCCAAGCCAGACAGACACAGACCCTGGCTCTGCTCTCCTCAGTAGCTGTTGTGGTTTCTTAGCTGAAAAGAATCCCTAACAGGGAGGAGAGATGTGCAGATGAGGGGTGGTTTCCTCCCTTCACTACCCACCAGTTCTGACAGGAGGGAGTTACTGAACTGCTGAGTGCTTTTTCCCATCTGCAGACCAGAAATTAGCACAGCCACTATTTGAAAAAGAGGGAGTGAGGAAAGATGTACAACTACAAGGACTGTAAAAAGTAAAGCAGGAATACACAGATACACCCAGGAATGGGGGAGTGTTTCCCAGGCTGGAGACAAAAGAATAGTCAAGTGAAACATGTCAAGTAACTGGAGAATGGTAGATGGACCTTTCTGTAGGTATAGACACAGTCCTTAGCATCAGCACTTTTTTTGTCTCCTGTCACTTCTGAGAAGCAGGAAAATGTTGCTGGTTCCACTGAGAAACTGAGGGATGTCTACAGCAGGGGAACCAAGATCTTTTCTTGAGTATGCCCACACGCATGCTCTGTATGAAGCACATCAATGCAGGTCTCCAAAGACCTGGGAAGGACCAAGCCAGGAGCAGCATCAGCATCTTCCTTCTCTGAGCAGGAATAAGATATCCCTCACCTGGTGCAGGCTGGGTAGATACGGGTTTTTGCAAATGAAGTTTCTTCCAAGATGTGCCCATGACAATCTCTTCTGACAACATCCCTTGTAGTGCTCCTCTTTTCTGATCTCTGAGTGGCACTTAGAGACATGCATGGAAGATGACTATGTTGAAAGAGCATTAAGAACGTAACTTGAACCCACAAAAGTCAGGAGACAGAGTGAAGGCTGAAAATATGTGGGCGGATATCCATCCTGTCCTTAACTCACTCCAATTCTAGACAAAATTGCAGCTTCGTACATCTGATCCCCAGCAGCACAGGGAGTGGCCACTGGGGCCAGCTCAAGAATTCTCTTTCCAATTGTAGCGGTGTGTTTTTGTGGTAGAACATGCCTTTGTTTTTTTCTTTTGCTTTCTTTTTTTCTTTCCCCCAGGACTTGCCTCTTTTTTTTCCTCACTTTGATTATTCATTCTCTTTGTTCCTTGAGTCTTTCCAGATAAGACTTGGAGAGATTTGATTAAGACTCTGACTGAATTCATTTACCACTAAAGCACTGAATAATCTCCTGAGCTTTGCCATGGCCAGACCCACACACTCTCGCCTTACTCTAAACCATCCCTCAAAGAACAATTCAGCTCCTTGCACCTGTCTCTTCTTACATGACTGTATTCAGGAGCTGGGGTACAGAAACATCAGATGTTGTATTAATGGCTACAAACCTAAAGCTTCGGCTAAAAACCTCAACAACTGTTCAGCAACAGGTGCACTATGGTCTGAATGTCAAAATTACAGCCAAACTTTCTCTGGAGGTCCCAGCAGCTTCTCTAGGAATCTGTGTAACATATCCATGAGCAGGTTTGTACCCCAGAAGAGCTTTGTTTTCTGCCTTTATTCATCTGCAGTGCAACCTCAAGGCCTCTTTCCCTCCTCCACTGCAGTGAGTAGCACTGTTGGGTTCACTTCTTTAATGCTGCTGTAAAAGAGATGTGAGGCAGAAAAGGAGCAATTCCTCCTGGCAGGGATTTTCCTGGCAAATTTCTCTCAGTTTCATTCTGAGCAGGATTGTCATGGGGGTGCTAATGTCAGTCCAGACCCCCTCCAGATTTTGATTGTCCTTTATTTCTTTGCAGACAAAGGTTCAGAGTAGATGCAGTGAGAAAGATACATTTTGGAAAACACTTTATCCTTTTGGGGGTGACCTTGCCAGAGCTGCCAGTTGAGAGAGTGAATTTGGGCACTTCTGTAGTGTAAGAATGAGCTTTCTTCCAAGAAACCTAGAGGGCTTTTCCACAGTTTGCATTAAAGCTCCTCTAGGAAAAATAAGCTGCACTCCATTGTTCTTGCAAGAATCTGTGTTTTTAGAAGTACAAAATATCACATTCCAGAAGACAGGTGTGATTTAGGAAAGCTCCAGTCCTTGATAGATAAGAGGCAGTAATTCCAGTGATTGCTCAGGCAGTGGGGGTGGATGATGCCAGCACCTCCCCGTGTCCTACAGTCACACCCCCAAATGCTGTGGTACAATAGAATCTCTTCTTTTAACCCTCATTGTTGGGACCTTGGGACTGTTCTGCATCAGGGGGCTTTGGCTATTTCCCTCTCTGGAAGATGTGGATGTCTTGCACATCTGGTAGCTTTTGGGATGGCTGTGCATGGGAGGGTGCAGATACCGCCTGTCTATTCCTGAATCCCTTCCAAATTAAGAGACAGGGATGCCAAGTCTGCTTCTACCCAACATCCCACCTGCAGCTGGACACATGCCTGGGCTGGGCATCACAGCCATCCATGGGGCACCTTAATGATCTGCTCATGGTACCAACAGGCACCTTCCAGCCACGTGGGCTTGATCCTGGATTTCTAAGTATTTCTCCAGGTGCTTCAAGATTTAAGGCAGCTTTAAAGTGCTTCCCTGAATCCCTCATCTACCTCTGCACCCCTCACCACAGCTTTGGAGTCCCCAGAATGGCTCATGCTGCCTATTCCTGTTAGAAGTTACTTCTTTCTGACTGTTGCATGCAAAATTTAGGAATGCATCGATACATGACATCCTAATATGAACCATACCAGTAACATTGGAATTTAAATATTCATGGCTACTGAACACAGATGGTGAACACTGTGTGCCAATACATTATTGCTTTGAGTCTCTGCTGAAGCAAGGCTTAGTCCAACTTGATGTGAACTCAAGGATTCCAGTCTAATCCTTTGGGGCTTTGTCTTGCAATTACAACAAATAACTATTTATTTTACACCGCCTCTGGGAAAAGTCTGAAGCAGAAAACTATAATATCTGAAGTCTGGTCTAGTTTACGGAGCTGGATGTGGACTGCTAAAACACTTAGGGAATGCCAATGTTTCGATTTATTGAAATCACTGTGTGACTTAAACTTCAGCATGCAAAATCCATGAAAAGTTTTAGCATGTCTAACATGTTTTTTCCAAGTTGGAAAATATACTTGCTTTACTCAATCTTTATAAAAAATGGATCTGAAACAAATGCTGCCATTTGAAACTGGCTGTTTAGTTCTACAAAGGTAAGGAAAAAGAACTGATAGACTAGAAACACTACGTGGCAGCTTGAACTACAACCAACCAGATGTAATGGGTTTGCTTTCAACTCTTTGAGCGTGGAAACCCATCGTGTGTTACAGCATGAAAGGTTAAAAGATGGGTGTTTTCAGAAGATAATTAAAGAACGCTCGCCCCACGAACATATTAGTACCTGACTTTCACCCGCGGTTATGACTTTCTTGTTGATTTAGGCAGGGACATACCATGCACACACCTGGTGTTTATGGAAAGATAAGCTTCCCCAATTGTTCCAAAAACCTGCCTTACACCTCCAACAATAGCAGTGGCAGCACTTCCCGGAGTATCAGAACTGACTGCTTGCAAACAAGTAAAGGCAAAAAAAAGAATTCCTTTCACCGAGGAGTTAAATCACTTGAAAACTATAAAAAGTCATGTGAGCACGACTTGCAACCTGTTGACAACATAGCTGAGATCACTGGCATGGAACTTGTTGATAGCTTATGCAGACACCTGCACTAGATGCTGGAGTAGCGGGAATTTCTCTGACTGTGCTCAAACTGACTGTACTCTTTCGCCTGTGGCTTGGGATGCATTTTTTGAAGATTACATATAGTCTCATTAGAGATCACCGCTCTTGTATGCCACTGATACAGGCACGGCATTCTTCCAGCTGCATCCCGGGCAGCAAGGTAAATCCACGGTGCTCTGCCTATTGTTCCATCTTCTTTCTTTCCGAGGTCCCTTAAGTGTTTTTCCCTCTTCAGCTTCCCCCTTTCCTTTCCTTTCCAACAACCCTCCCAAACCCAGCTCCCGACACCCCTCCAGCCAACAGATCCCTGCCCGCTTTGGGGAGACGCTCTTCTAATCAAAGTCATGCATGTAAAAGAAAGCAGCTCACAAATATCTGCAAATGCCAGAAAGAAGGAGGAATTAAAAAAAAAAAAAAAAAAGAAAAAACTAAAAAAAAGCGAGGAATTTCTTTTTCCAACCTAGGAATTTCCAAGAAATTCCTACGAGGAACGTCTCTGTTTTGCCTCCCTCACCACTAACTTCAGAGGCAGAGCCAAAGCTGGTCACCCTCCTCTTTTTTTTTCTTTATTAATTTTTTTTTATTTAGTTTTTCTTGCAAAGGCACGTTTTAGTGCACCTGCAGAAAGGCTGAGCGCCGGGAGAGTAGGAAATTGGAAATAAAAACTCCCGCATTGCTGGGGAGTGAGCGCATTTGTTTAGGAGGCCAATTATATCCGTCCCGGGATGATTTATATTAGCGGGGTAATTAGCTGTGCGCGCGGGGCACCTGCTCGGGCACCCCCCGGCCCTTACCGAAGCGGCTGTGGTCCTGCCGGGTGCCCTGCACCGTGCCGTTGGGGAAGATCTCCAGGTGGAAGCCGGTGCGGCAGTAGAGCTGCCGCCGCCGCAGGATGCCCTTGAGGTGAGCGAAGTCGGTGGGGGAGCCCCGCTGCAGCCGCCCCTCGATCTGCCCCAGGCGCTCGTTGAGGAAGCCGGGGGAGTCGGCGAGGGGCAGCCCGGCGCCCAGCGCGGGGGGAAAGCCGTGCAGGTCGGGGTCCAGCGCGCCCAGGAAGCCACCCACCTCGGCCATGGGCGCGGAGCGGAGCGGCCCCGGGGGCGCGGGCAGAGCGGCCGCTCAGAGCGCGGGCTGCGGCCGCCCGGCCCCGCGCTGCCGGCCCCGGCCCGGCCTCGCGCCGCCCGCGCCTCCCATCGCTGGATCCAGTGTCCCGCCGTCGGATGCGAACTGCACTTTATATACGTACACACTCCCCTTACATTGACATATTGGATATTTAAATGCAAGCCACACCTCACTGGCATCCCCTTTGGCTATTGCTTCCCTCCCCCCCTTCTCTGATGCATTTGGCTTTTTTTTTTCCTTTAAAAAAAAGGGGGAAAAAAGAGCCCGCTTCACTCCCTCTTTTATTATGAAAAAAATGGCAGGAAAAAGCTACACATCGCAGTGAGGCGTAACAGCTCTTGGCAGGTCCCCGCCAGCCGACGATGAAATCATGGAGCCCCCGCACGCACCCGCTCCCGCACTGCCGGCAGCCCCGGCCCCGATCCCGGCCCTGCCCGGCCCCGCAGCCGCGACCCCAGACCCCGCACGCGCCGGGTCGGTCGGAGCCCCTGGGTCGGTCAGTGGCCCCGGGGCTGTCGGAAGCCCCAGGTCCGTCCGTGCCGCCACCGCCTCAGCCCCGAGCGTGCCCCCCACCCGCCACCCCCGGAACGGACACGGTGGAAAAAAACAACACATGAGGAGAGGGTCGAGACGCGTTTTTCAGCCGAACGTGTAAAAACGGAATACGATCTTTCTGAAAGCCGATCCCACGGGCTATACGGCCGGGTTACAGCCGCCGGGAGGGAGCCCGCGGCGAGGCCGGGCAGTACCGCTCGCTCTCCCTCCCCACCTTCCCCATGTTGGAAACAGGTGTTTCCGCGCTCTCCCGGCCCGCCGACACCGTATCTGTGCCGGCAGCTGCGGCCGCGCTGCAGACAGACGGAGCCGGGCGGGGCGGAGCGGAGCGGAGCAGGGGAACCGGCGGGAAGCGGGCACAGACGGGCCGGGAGGGACCCGGGGCAGGGAGCGCCCCCGCCCTGCCCGGCAGGCGGCGCTGCTGCTCGCGCCGCGCCGCCCCGGGGCGCTGGGCCCAGCGCGGGTGCTGAGGGTGCCCAGGTGGGCCCGGGGCTGGGATTGTCGTGTCCATGGAGCGGGGTGTCGCCCGCGCCCTCTGCCGTGCCCCGCCAGGGAAAAGAGACCCCACAAACAAATAACTGCAAGCACCCAAAACTGCCCTCAAGCCACCAGCCCGTTCTGCTGCAGAGGCTCCCACGGGTGGCATCAGTGTGCAGAGCTGAGGCATCGGTGATGCCCACTTCAGCGGGTATCCCACACGGGTCTCCTCTCTCCTCTCAGCAGGTCCCCCTCATCTCAGCGGGTTTGTTCTCTTATCTGGTCTCTTGAGCAGCTCTCTCTGCAGTGTGTCTCTCCTTTTAGTGGATCTCTTCTCCATCAAATCTTCTCTCAGAAGTTCTCTTCTCTCAGTAGGTCACTTGTCAGCAAGTCTACCATGTGGTGGAAGAGAACTCAGCAGGTCTGTCACTTGAGAAAGTCTCTCCCTTCCGGTGGATTTTCCTTCAGGGGTTTCCCACCTCAGTGGGTCCATCCCCTCCTCAGGTCTCTTTCCTCAGAAAGTCCATCCCATGGCAGATCTAAGCCCTCAGCAGGTCTTTCCTCTTGGAGAGCGTCTGCCCTACTGTGGATATGCTCTCAGTGGGTTTCCGCCATAGTGGGCCTCTCCCCTCAAAGAGTATCTTCCCACTGTGGATTCTCCCTCCAAGGGTCCCTGCCATGGCGGGTCTTCCCTCTCCCCTCAGAAACAGTCTCCACCTCAGTGTGTTCCCCCCACTGTGAGTCTCCCCTCAGTGCATCTCTTCCCTCAGCAAGTCTATCCCATGGTCAATAGACCATCCCCTCAATGGGTGTCTCCCTCACAAGTAGATTCCTGCTCAGGGCGTTCCTGTCATGGCAGATCTCTCTCCTCAGAGAGTGTCTCCCACACCGTGGATGTGCTCTTACCCCACCATTGTGGGTGTCCCCTGAGAGTGTCTCTCCCCTTAGCCGGTCTCTTTCTCAGCAAGTCTATCCCACGGTGAGTCTCCCCACAATGTGTCTCCCCCACAGTAGATTCCCCCTCAGAGTGTTCCTGCCATGGCGGATCTCTCCTTAGCATGCTTCTCCCCTCAGAAAGTCTCTCCCGATCAGGAGGTTCCTGCCATGATGGGTCTTCCCTCAGTAGGTGTCTCAGCTTGAAGAGGGTCTCTCTCACGGTGGATTCCTCCTGCCATGGGGAGAAAATATCTCCTCCTCAGCCGGCTTCCCACCACGCTGGGTCTCTCCCTCTCAGCTGGGTTCCCACCATGCTGGGCCTCTCCCCCTCAGCCGGGTTCCTGCCATGGAGGGTCTCCCCTCAGCTGGGTTCCCGCCATGGTGAGTTTCTCCCCCTCAGCCAGGTTCCCGCCATGGAGGGTCTCCCCTCAGCCGGGTTCCCGCCATGGTGGGTTTCTCCCGCTCAGCCGGGTTCCCGCCACGCTGGGTCTCTCCCCCTCAGCCGGGTTCCCGCCATGGTGGGTTTCTCCCCCTCAGCCGGCTTCCCGCCATGGTGGGTTTCTCCCCCTCAGCCACGCTGGGTCTCTCCCCCTCAGCCAGGTTCCCGCCATGGTGGGTTTCTCCCCCTCAGCCGGCTTCCCGCCACGCTGGGTCTCTCCCCCTCAGCCGGGTTCCCGCCATGGTGGGTTTCTCCCCCTCAGCCGGCTTCCCGCCATGGTGGGTTTCTCCCCCTCAGCCACGCTGGGTCTCTCCCCCTCAGCCAGGTTCCCGCCATGGTGGGTTTCTCCCCCTCAGCCGGCTTCCCGCCATGGTGGGTCTCCCCTCAGCCGGGTTCCTGCCATGCTGGGTTTCCCCTCAGCAGGTCTCTTCCCCTCAGTAAGGTGCTGCTCCCCACATCACCCTAGAGGGAGGGTAAAATGGTCCCTGCTTGCAGGTCCTTTCCCCCAGCCCAGGCAGCGTTCTCTTGTGAAGACATGAAGGAAATTGTGATCCAGGGATGTGACAAACCTGCCCATGTGTCTCCAGTGGGTGAGGAGTCTGGTTTTTAAATGGAGTTTGGGGTGGTTTTTCTGTCAGAGCTGTGGCCATAAAAGGGGTGTTGATGCAGAATTTGACGCATGAAGCCTTTAAAAACTTATGTTTTTTTATAGAAGTATAGGCTGTTTCAGAGGTAGTAAAATCTACCGAAGTGAGTTTGTTGACTATTTGTTTATCATGTTTGGTTACATGGAGATACCACTCTCTGAGGAGTTCAAGCATCCCAATGCAAAAATTATGGTTTTATTGCTGTAGTATCTGTATGAAGATTCAGGTGTGATGAGGTAACTGAAGGAAATAAATTGTGTTTTGGTGAAACTGACAGAGGTCCAAGATGGGGAGGAACCAGACACAGCTGACAGGATTCCCCAAACCTGGAATTACTCTTAAGGATGTAATCCTGTAAAGGCTATGAATTTAATGCATAAGATTAATGTAAAGTGAATGATCCTACTACAATCAAAGACACTTTTCTGTGAAACCTGGTTTTGCTGATGTAAGTGTGAGGTTTGCCTGTGGATCCCTAGCAAATTCATGGTTTGGAATCCTTATTTCTGCACATGTCTGAGGGCTGATCCCAGGGGGATTAGGAAGAAGGAAGACCTAGTTTCCGCAGGGCAGGACTAGCCAAACTCTGCAGAGGCCTCTGCCACTGACTTCAATCTCCTCTGGATCTGTCTACAATATCCTTAAACCCAAATCCACACAAGCACTTAGTGGAACACTTAGGAAACTGAAAAAGGTAACAGAGTTCAATTACACTACAGTAAAATCCAAGATAAAGTAAAAACCCACAAACCTTCGTGCTTAACTAATGTATAACAAAAGCAGCACAATCCCCCATCCAAGCTGACATTCCTCACTTAACTCTCCTGATTATGGTCAGCTTTTGAAGTGTCCCGAGATACATTTTATTGAGAAATCCTACATGCTGCTACAACATGTTCTATTTAGGCCCAACAGGATGTGGAAAAGGTATCTTTCTCATCTTTCTTTTTTTCTTTTTCTTTTTGTCTTTAATTTCCTGGTTTATTTATGTTTTTACTAAGCTGAGGAAAAAAGCAGAGATTTGTGCCCTGTGTTTTTGAAGTGAAAGAGGGATGTATTTTAAGTACTGAAAGCTAGAATGACTCCTCCAAAAGCAGAAACAGGTTCAGTGATTTTTTTATCTATGACATAGAACACAGTTCTGCACTCAGTAATTTCTAAAAGGAGGACAAAAACTTATGCACAGTTTGTGTCACTGAACATAAGAGTGTTGCAAAATTAACTTTCTGCTCTGCTTTGTTTCAGTTGATTTTCAGTTCCCCCAAGTTTATTCTTTGATTACAGTTTGTATTGCCCACCTTGGGAACTAAAATGGCTACTGCCAAACTGTTTTTTCAGTTTTCAGAAGAATTAGCAATGATTTTTATACAGTTTGCTAAAATACAACTTGAAGACTCCTTCCACATGCTGTAGAAGTGAACTTAGTGAGGTAGTAAAAATATTAATGGCATTTACTGTCAGAGTAATTTCTGTCCATGGAGAGTAGCCACATTTGGTGTCTGGCTATAAAATCAAAGAAAGAGCAGGACTGGGATCCGAACAGTAAATAAATTAGAAAAGAATAAGATAAATAACTGCAATGAGCCAAGCCAGTATCTGAGCTACTAGATACTGCATATCCTCTGCCTGGGGCTATTCCATGTGGTACAGAAAAGAGCAAGACAGCTGAAATAATTTGAAGTAGCAATGGCCATGAATGCAAAAACAGACGTGAAGAATATCTGAGGAAAAGAAACAACAGAGCCTTGAGCTTTCATAAATAATACTTCTGCTTCCTTAGCACTTCCCACCTTGGGATCTTACAACAATCTATGCACACTAATTAATTAAGACACAACCAAGGTCACTGTGCAGCTCCTTTTCCCTGGACGGTCTCCTTTTCCACTAAGAGCTGTTGTCCAAAGGATATTGATGGCTTTCTCTATTTGTTTGGGATTTTGGATGCACAGCAGCCCTGCTGGAGCAGAAGCTCTGACCAGGTTTCTGTATATCCAGAAACCAGACACGTCCACCGTGAGCCTTTCTGCCTTTTGTGGTGTGGTGACCATCTGTGCTGCACATGCAAGGAATGTCTGAGCTCTCCGGGCAGATAAACAGGACAATCTCCTTTGTGAGGGGGTGAATAAACAAATTTTCTTAAGGGGAGCAGAGGATGGTTTATTGGTTTTTATCTTTGATTGGTTTTACTTAAGCTACTATTATTATTATCATTTTTGCAGTACCACTTCCAGGCCACAGACCCTGTTTGTGCTGGATACTGAGTTAAGAAGTGTGGTGTAACAAACCTGAGTGCTTGACCTGAGGAATATCACTGCTCTGCCTTCTGGAAGGATTGCTACTGGAAGACAACAGAATCTCCATCAAGGTATAGAACTAGGTGTAAAAGTATGGGATTTTCACACGTTTAGAATTGGTGGCAGAATGAAGATAAGAGTCAAAGGGATAAAGGTCTGAACTTGCCTACCTGGGTCTTGGAATCAGATGCCTAAATAAATGATGTGACTTTCAAAAGAGGAAGTACTCAGCTATTCCAGTTATTGATAGTTTGTGTCAAACATGGATCTGTTTGTTTTAATTATCCCAGTATGGATCAACAATAAAAAGCAGAACTGTTCTGGCTCAACTCTGGCTCATGAAAACTCCTGTTTGGAGAGGATTGTTGTAGCTGAGATTTGCAGTCTTTAGGGGAACAAGTCAGGGACAAATATGGGCAAATGAACAGGGGAGCTTTGCTGACCCTCAGATAAGTTATTTTGCCATGGTTCTGTGTCTCTTGAAAATTGCAGGTTCCTTGGCATGGCTGAGGACAGGTTTGAATCCTGACTCAAACTATTCATGTTAATACATCTCCAAGTGTTGGATGCTGACTGAGGAATGGGAAGGCTCCTTTCTTGGGGTAAAGTGGTGCATAATACTGTTGTCTCCATTTGTAACTTTTTTCTGGGGATTTGAGCTAGAATTACAGGACCACTGAGTCATTAGGCCCAGCAGCTGACATTTGGAGCTGGTTGTCAATTGGAGCTTGCCTCTTTTGCTGTAATTGGGGAATAAAAACAACTGCAGCTCCTCTCTGGAAAATACAGAATGCATGAAATTAAATGCAAGAACTGGTTCTGGTCCTCCTCAAAAAAAACATGCTGTCCTTTAAAATGTTACTCTTCTAAGTGTGCACCTTTTAACTGTAGCAGCTTTTTATGGAATTGTCCATGACCATGGTGGGGTGTGTGTTTAAATTTGCATCAGTGAGTATTAGTCAAATACAAAAAAGAGTCACAGCAAAGTTCTGTCTAGCCCCACATCCTGCCTCTTGATAATGGCTAATAACTTGTATATGGAAAACAGGACGAGTATGGAGTGATATTTCCTTTGGTAAACCCTCCCAGCTTCCAGTGGTTTCTGGTTTAGAGACCTTCCTGAGCTGGAGGCTGCAACTGTATCATTGTTGTTGATATTCCTTGATGGACCTTTTTCCATAAAATTGTCTAATCTTTTTTTTTTAAAAACCCACTTGTATTTTTGGCTGCCATAACATTCCGTGGCAATGAGTTCCACAACATCATTAGGCATTGTGTGAAAATGAACTTCCTTTTGTTTGCTTTTGAACCCGCTTGCTGCCTGCCAGTTTGAGTTGGTGCCCTATTATTTCTGTTAAGAATACTTTAAAATAATCATTGCTGTTTACCTTTTCTGTGCTGTAACAGCTTGTCTAGAACTTGATTGTTATTATCCTTGTTTTCCATGTTGAAAGGCTCTGGTTTGCTTAGGTTTTCCTTGTGCTAAGGTTTCTAACACCTCATGTGCAGCTTTGGTACATTATGCTTCTTGCCCTTTCTGTGGCTTTTTATTTCCCCAGTTACTAAAACTGTGCTCAGTATAGAAGAGATGGGCATACTGTGGGTTTATTCAGAGGAATAATACCATTTTCTGCTTTGTTCTCATTCTTCTAAAAATTCCTAACAGGATAGTTTTCCCCAAATGCTTACAGCTGACACTGTGCTGGTCTTTTTGGACAATGATCCACTTCTCCAAGATTTCTTTTATTACTGGGAATAGAGGATTTAAAGTGTGGCAAGAATGGCTTTTTCCTCATCCATTATTTTTTATCCATGGACTTAGAGTTAAATTTACTATTTTAACACCCACTGGCTTTGTACCATTAGCCACCTACCCACAGCATTTCCAGATCATTTATGGATTGTGAAGCAGCAGGAGACACATCACAGACCCTGTTCTGAGTCTATAGGGAGTTCCAACATTCCTGACGTCAAACATTTCTTTCTCTTGGTTATGATCACCAGTTATGTCACTTATTCTGTCATTCTTGCAGTAAGGCTTGTTCATGACCTGGATTTCATACCAAAGTTAATGGCCTGGCAATTTCCCATGGGTTAACTGTGGGGATCATCAGTTAATCCTCATAATATTGTGTTATTTTCATCTGTGCTGCTGCCTTAAATTAATTCTCCTTGCAAAATAGCTGTAGGTGTCTGCATTGAACATCAGTACAAAGATTCATTGAGTTTTGTTGCTATCACCTTTTCACCTGGGACTGTCTTTTCAATGCCTTAGGCAGCTCTTGGTGCTGTGACTGTTCAGACTGAGGCACAGACTTACACAGTGGAACAGAGGCTGTAATTTTCTGTGGTCAACTTGCTTTGGTACTTTTGGCCCAGTATCTCTGTATCTGTCTTTAGGGATGACACTGCTTCTCTCACTGGAGACTAAAACTGAAATATATTGGTGTGTGAGGTGGAGTTAGGAATCTGAACTCAGGGTTATTCTAGAAGTGGATGATTAGATGGGACATCCTAAAATAAAGAATAGAGGGACAAAAAAGGGAAAAATAGAGTAAAACCAAAAAAACTGCCTCCTACTTCTGCTGAAAGGCTCCAGTTTGTGCATTTTTGGTGACTGAGGCATTCCAGCTTTACTGCTGTTCATGTGAATAACATTACTCAAATTCCTTTGTACAGTACTGGGTTAATTTATGTAGCATGCTTATAAAAAGACACATAAAAACTTGAAAAACATAAATAACTTGATTTGATAATTATTCTGTAATTATTCTTTTCTGTATATTAATTCAGTAGACCTTACAAAATTTGTTCTTTTCTCTAATGAATCAGGTAATTAAAATGCAGCATTAAATATTGTCTTGGTACTTTGCAAACTTGGTTAGAGAAATGATAATTCCACAGTCAAGGAACCAACTGCCCCACAAATCATGATGCTTCATCTCTAGATCTCTGTGGAGAGAGGAATGAATGGGCTGAGAAGAACACTGTAAAGGTGTACTTGTGATGAGTTCTGCAAACAGCCAAAGGATAGAGAGGACACGGTAAAGAGAGCACAGATCTGCTTGCATCCCAAGACACCCACAGAAATGTTTGTTTTCAGGAGAGCCACTTGAGTTTCATAACACGAGCTTCCTTAAAATCTGTCCTGAGAAATCAGGAGTTAACAGAAGCCAGTTTCTATAGCCTTAACCTTTCATAAATGCAGTATTTAGTAATCACAGTTCTGGTAGACTGAGTTTCATGTGAGATCTCAAAATGTTTATTTTACAGCATCCTTTGCTGTATTTGTGCAGCGTTGCTGTTGCCTTTCTCCAGATGGGAACATGCAGGAATGCAGGAGCCAGGTGCTTTGCTTAAGGACATGAGGATCTGTCTTGAGTGCAGTTAACTGGTGCCTTACTGGCATTGTGTTAGCTGTGCTTTGGTCTGAGCAGTCACCTGGATTGTGTTTGCTTCCTTCAGCATTCCTTAACTCCATGTCCTGCAAGGAAGTTAGCCTGAGGATGTGTAGGGTCCTGAGCAACAAGCAAAGTCTGGATTCTCAAACTTCTGCTTTAATAGCATGAATTATTTATAGCCTTGCTAAAATTTGGGGAAAAAATGAGGGGCATCTTCTCATGCAGTAGTGTTGGGAAATCCTGTTGTTGAAGTTTTCTAAAAGATTAGAAATTTCTCAGATATCTCCCTCAGCATTAAATTAGTCAAAATATGAAAATTCAAGTATCCTTCTCAAAAACTTGGGAGCATCAGTGTGGCAATGACTTTGAAGATTATGCTGGGGCTTTGGTTTAGTGTAGTTGGAGTCTGGTTCTGTCATTAGAAAAATCAGAATTAAATGAAAAAATTAAAATAACACTTCTGCAGCTTCCTTTGTAAACAAATCTGAAACCCTAAGGCCGGGAGAAGAACACTGTGGCTACCAACTGGTATAACTCATCTTAGGCTTCATAGAAGGAAATGATAGATCTCAGATATACACTACCTCACAGGAATATTGTAATGAAATCCAGACAGCTTCAAGGGAAAAACAAAACCTATTGATTTTAGTCCAAGGAAAGAGAGAGAAAAAGAACAGATGTGTGGAGTTTTCTGTCCACTCACTGCAATCTGTAGTGCCGACTTAGCCATTGTTTCTTCTCATGCTTCCCTCTGTAGAAATGCCTTGGTTTAGGCACCAAATTATTACATTTGGGGTAGTAGAGAGGAAGGGGAACAAGGACCTCACGTAAGAACTGGCCTAAACTCTGAGGAGGTTTGTATAATCTAATTTGCAATAAAATGGTATTTACAATGTTATCAGACAAAGCTTAGCCGTGTTAAGTTAAACAGCATATAATGTGATTAGTGGGGGAGTCATGCCCATGATGTCATACACATTCTCTGAACTCCTGGAATGGGCAGATAATGTCTCAGGCATTTATTCTCTTGTGACACACACGAAAAGCTCCGTAAAGCTTTGGGGGATGGGAAGGAAATGCTCGGCACCGCGCGTGGAGCTCGCAGCACCAGAGACGGCTTCTCCCTTTGGCGCAGAGCTCGACCTGTGGTTGCACCCTGCCAGCGCAGTGCTGTGTAGTGGTTAAACCAGGCCTTTGGGAATAGTTTAGAAGCTTGAAATTCTATTCTTGACTCTGCCGCAGACTTGGGTTTTGACCGCTAAATCTTCTTTGCCTCTGGTAACTCCATTTTTAACTAGCAAAGGTAGTCAGCCGTGTCTGTGGAGTGCCCGGAGTGAGGAGCTGTATGGAGATGGAAACCACTGGCATTTCTGTTCATTATGCAGAACAAATACAGCTAGACCACAAAGAGCTTTGCTGTAGATAACAGCGAGCAATTTCACAGCTAGTAATGGCCCATTCAGAGAAAATTAAATCTTTATCTTTCTGTCTCTCCGAGGCATGCAAAATGGTATTTAAAATTTTGTCTAGTCTAATTCATACGGATAAGCAATATAAATCTCACCTTTAGGTTCACATCAAGTGTAATCTAGACTGTATTTATTTTAATGTTTTGCTTTTAAAAACTCTTGCTAAAAGCTGCTGAATCAGGCAGAGCTCCCTTTAAACTTTCAAGTTATTTTAGTGGTTGTGAAAGGACAGGTTCTGGAACATTTAAGAGTATTTTACTCCCCATGTCCACCAGGGACAATAAGCCCATATCACTTCGTGCATGTTAATGTTTTATAGAAACACAAAAATTGCATAAACATTTTTTCTGCTATGGTGTGAAGGCTGCATAAACTGTTTAACTCTGCTGCAGAGATTGACTAGGTAGTATTCCTGTTTTCAGTGATGCAAGGAATTAATACAGACTAGACATGAGGTGAAATGAGAGTTGCAGATGTGCACAATGAAATGGGGGCTGCAGAGCTGAAAAAACTTGAAGGAAGGAGGTGGACAGGAGGGAGCAAGGGAGCTTGGAAACTATGGCTCATGCAATGTCAACTCTATTATGTGTTAAATCAACTGCAGCACTTGCAAGATCCCCATCTTTTATCAGAACAAGTAGTGATTGTCTTGGCTGTAACATTCATGTCAGTTTATGGCATTGGTGTGGATTTGTTGAGAAATGCATACAAGGATTTTATTTGACTGCAGAGGGATGCCATCAAGAATAAATCTTTGTTGTTCAGAAAGGGGAAGCCAAGCTTTTGTCTCTATGGCTGATAAATGAGGAACAGGGGCCAAGTGTAATATGAACAGAGCATTGGCCAGTCTGGTCAGACATGTGGGATGTACTAACAACAACAGGGAATGAAAGCAAAGCCTGCAGGTAGACACCTTTTAAATAATCAAGGCTGACAGTTTTACTACAGTAGCACTGTTTAACACTTTGTAGGTATGTGCTGCATCACAGATGCTGCTTGTATTAAATAGTCTGCAAGTATTACACAGCTTATTTAGAGGATAACTTTTATATCAGGCATTTTTATGTTTGTTAATGTAATTACAAGTGAAATATCCCATTGTTGCTGATGCTGTTGCCAATGGCTGATTCTGAATGATGTACCAGAAAGACATTTTAGATGGCCTAGATTAAACTCACAGGGCACTGGGCATCCCAGTTATTTCTCAAACACAGAACATTTCCAGGATGGGTGTTTTTGACACTCCTTATTAAAGCCATGTACAAATAATTATTGGACACCTGAGTAATCAGAGAAGCTGTGTTGAGGCAGGTTGCACACAGTGCCTTGAACCTTCAGGGCTGGATTATGGACATGCTGCACTATCATGTTCTGGCCTGTGCCTCAGTTTACCTATCTGTAAAAAGTGGGTGTGATGCTGTGCATAGAAACTGGCCTAGGAAAAGTGTTTTGAATTGCTAGTGACAGACACCAATTAGGGATATACACAGTCCTTAAGGCAAAAGACTTCACAAACTGTAGAGCCTGAAATCTCAGTAAGCAAAATGCCTTCCTCCCAGCTCTCACAGGAAGCAAGTTAATTGGGAGGCCAATAACTATAATGAGGCAGAACCTGGGGTTTTGCATGTGTATAGCAAAATCCTCCCCTTGGGGCCAGATTGCTGTTCCATATTATGAAAGCAGTAAAAGGTCCCCTCAGCAGGTGCTGTGTGAAGGCATTTCAGCTTTGCCTTTGCAGTGCAGGAATTGCCAAGCTATTGCTTCCCTGAGTCTCCAAATGAATTCCCCAAGTCAATGTGGAACAGCTGTGGGAGAGATACAGCCTTGAGAGAAGAGGTGGCAAAGGAACACAACAAATGGGGATTTAATCAAATAGCACATGGCTGTGAAACAGCAGCAGTGTCTTTGGGCTCAGCTTTCCTCTGGGTAAGGGAGAAACTCTCAAAGCTCAGAGAGGCAAGGTGTGATCACTGTGTGCTGTTGAGGGCCTTTTGTGTGGTGAGAGTGAGCCAGTGGCAATGGCTGGGTTCATTCTGCAGGGAGGAACAGCATGGCTTACTTGCAAGGACGCCCAAGAACTGGAAAAAGATCATTCTTTTTTTTTCACCTGCCTGAGTGTGGCTGCTGCCTCTGCAGAGGTTTCCCAGAGCACCCAGGCTTCAGCCATTGGAGCCAGGAAGTGAAGTGGGACAAGTCTGGGTGGGTGGAAGCAATTCTTGTGCCCAGTTAGGGTAGGGAAGTTTTTCCTTCATATATGATTGTGGAAGTATCTGTTTTCTTCCTTATTGAAACCTTCTGAAATATATTTGCACCAAAAATGAGTTCTCTCAACTGAAAAAAATATTTTGCTAAGGGCCACAAATTATGAGTCTTACTGTTTCTCACTTGGAATTATTTTAATTAAAAATTTTTGAAAGGAAAGTTTGTTGTGTGTCAAGTCTACCTACCTGAATTTCCAGAGTGCTTCATAAGAGCTTTTTGGAAATCCATCTGCTCTGTCAAATACTGACTGTGCCTGTTGGAGTGATTGCTAAGTTATAAGTGTTATGTCTGAAATATAAAGCAGACAGGGGATAAAGGAAAATGAAGGAGAGTTTGTAACAAGCAGAATATAGCTGGCTAATTACTGTGGCAGGATAATGTCTCAGAAAAAACACCATTATGAAACTCATTTTTTTCTTGTTTCCATGACATAGAATTTGCTTGAAATCTTTTGCTTTTGAGTGTGTGTGCACTTTCTAAAGTGATCAGAGCTAAATGGCAGCATCTGTCAGGGAAGATAAATGACCTACCAGCAAATCCTCTCAGTTAAAAGGAAGACAAAAATCTATGGAGTATGGGAATGAGTTTTAAATTAGCCATTTCACTTAACTTTGCCCTAATGAAGGGCTAATCTTTGGACCCCTGCAAAACAAATGAGAGCATCTCGTTAGATCCAACAGGAAACTGGTCATTGAAAAGGCTTTTGCCTTATGAACCTAATTGGAAGCAAAGTAATTCCTTTGATAGCTGTCTTCATTGAACAGTATCTTTCCTTTTTCCTGATTTATATACAGTAAATGAAGGACTCTGTTAATTACAAACACATTTGCCTGTTTGCAGATTGACAACTAAATATGCTTGGGTGAAGCTGGGTAGGCACAAAGGTCTGCAGTGCCAGTTCTTCAGGGGTTGTCTGAGCAGAGCCTCCTGCAGAAGACAGAAAGGGAGCTGCTCTTAAAAATCCTTTCCTGGATACTGAGGCAGCCATGTGCTCAGGTTTAAGAAGACTCGGGGCCACTATGGAAATTAGCTGAATTTACACAAGCTAAAACCTGATCTGGGATTTCAAAACTATTCTATCTATTAAATTAGCTTGCTCTTCTATTTTTGTATGTAATGGCAAAATAAGGAGTTTTTCTCCCTAAAATCCAATGAATTATAGAAAAACATTGGACACTTCATTGCTGTAGAAGCAGGACTGTTCCTTTAAGGCAGATGGAAGGAATGTGTCAGTCATGGCCCCTCTAAAACTGGGACTTATCTTGATTATAGTGTTAGCTTGGTAGTAGAATATGATCTCATCACTGTGAAAGATTACATGAAGTATCAGCTTGGCTGGCCTTAAACCAGCTCTATTCTCAGTTACATTTTCAATTGCTGCAGCTGACATGGGCTTTTGTACATGGAAGAGGTGGCCATAAAGATGGTTTGCAGGATTTAGCCCATGTATTCAAGGAAAAAAATTAGGGAATGGATAAAAAACATGGTTGCTTCTTATGTTTTCTCTTTGATTGTATAAATTTTTTGAGTTTTGTTTTTGAGAATGTCATGACTAACCAAGACTTGGTTCCCCTTAATTTTACAGTAGTTATAACTGATATAAAACCTGGGAAGATAGATACCTGTCTGGTAGAAAGTCACTGAAGTCCATCTAGGCTAAAATGTGAATTTTTTTTCACCTTCAAGGAGTTATATTCTTGAGGAGATTAAGTGTGTAAGACAGTCTGGGTGCTGTAACCAGAGGCAAATTCAGAAGGTATGTTCATTTGCTTTCTGTGCACATGCAGTGCGATTCCTTTGGGTTTTGATCATTATACCTTATGCACAAATTCAGAGATAAGCACTACTTTTTAAAAATACTGTTCTCAGTGTGACTTCTCCAGGGGTTTAGTAGATGCCATGCACTAAATAAAATAAATGTCAAATGATGGAGGCCATTTGGGCCTGATTGGAGCCATGGTGTGAACCCTGGGTCTGCGCAAATAAAACATCAGTAGACCTGCCAAGCCTGAGAAAACCTTTTGTATTTCTAAGTATGTATCCCAGGAACTGCATTTGGAACACTGACACCATTATGGCTGTTGAGATAGTGATGAAACAAGGTAGCTCTTAGCCCTGTATCTCTGTAATAATCCTGGAAAAGAGTGCAAAAAGTGAACCATGAAGAAAGCCAATGCAGAGCTTTCCACTAGAGTGCAATAGGTATTGACACAGAACCACAGTTCCTTTAACTTGTCCTTTAATGTTCAGAAATTTCCATCTTTGTCATGATGCTCATAAATCCTGGGAGCATAACCTGAAGCTCAGAGGTGTTTTCTCTGCAGCAAAGCTGCAGTGGCTCTCAGGAGGTGCAGAGAGAGGTGTAAGGTTGTGGTGAAACATTCCCCTGCAACTCTGCAGGGTCTGACAGTTTTTTTGAGATGAAAGGGAATTGTGCATTGAGTACCTTAATTTTTTTTCAAGGAATCTCATAGATAGTTGGGAGTGAGACAATGAGTCATTTCTTGGGAGAGGATTCTGGTTTTATATCCTCAATAGAATATGTTGCCATAACAATAATAATTATTACAGATAGAAACAAATGCATTCAGGGTGCAGTTTTGACCCAGAATGTTTCTGCTGCTACTTTGCATTGGTATTTGCTGGTGTGAATGGTGTGGTTTTAATTTTTCTCTCAGTAACAGTATATCTCATTATGCCAAGTGGGAACAGCAAGAAATAGCACAACCCAAGTCTGGGCTTATGGTGGGGCCTTTATGTCTGTTTCATATGAGCCAAGCCTATGCTGTAGTTTTTTGTTTCTTTGAGGAGGTTTAAATTTTGTCTAAATAAACCCTGAAGCATTTAGTTTTTCATTCATGAATTAGAAATGTGCAACATGTGTTACACTGGCTTAAGGGAATTTGCTTTTCTTGAGCTACTGAGATAATGTACATTTTTCATTAGATTTTTTTTCTTTTTCCCTCCATAATTTTCCTGTTCTTGGTCTCTGCTAATCAAATCTGAACTTAATACTTGAATCCATTTCTAAACTCAGATATTCAAAGTAGATTTGTGACTAGGCTGAAATAATTCATTCTGGCCATGCTGAACCCACCTAATCTGCTTGCAAGTTGTATTCTTGCCCTGTGTAGTGCAACATTTATGTCACCCAAGCAAGGATAATAGATCTTCACATGCTTGGCTGATTCATGTAAGCCACTGTTTAGTGAATAGGCCCTTTGGTGTGTCTTTTTTTTTTTTTTTTTCCTGCTTGTTTGATAAACTTGAGACATAGTTACTTTGAAGATTGGGCATTATCTACCTGCTCTGGGAACAGTTCCATGAAAACTGAGATTGGATCTCCAGGCTGCTGACAAGCTAATTCTGGACATTATTGGGAGCCTCAAGGTCAGTGTGCTTTCAACAGCAGAATAGAATTTCTGGTGCATTCATCTCTCATTTTAAATAGGTCTCCCTAAACCTCAGCTATGCTTTCCTAGTGCTATGAGAATTCAGGCTTACATGCATTGTACAGGATTTTAAAGATACTGAGATAGGAAAAGAAGACCCTAGAGAGGTTATTAAGTATCAATGTGAGTTTTCACCCTAATGAACCTGCATTCAATGTCTTGGCTGAACAAAACCACCTTTCTGTGTTACAGTAACTGATGTGAAAAGAGCTGCTGAGCACAAACGTTTTCTGGGAGACAAATGCAAGGGGTTTCTGGAAGGATTGTTGTTGTTATTCATAGGCAGAACTGCAATAAGCCAATTTATTGGCAGTTTCAGTGGGGAGGTGAAAGAGATGAAAGGCAGAGATTCTGAGCTTGATTTTTCCAGAGCAAAAGGAGGGACCAGTGTGATTTATAGGTGCCACTCTTCTCTGACTGTCTGTGGGAGCATTTGCCCCTAAAATTCACCAGTTGTGTGTAGTTAGGGGACTGTGCTGCTGTCAGAAAGGATTATTGGGTGACTTCTGCTGTGCTGTCAAAGCCTGCTTAGCTTTTCCATTGCTGCCAATTAGCCTGGATCGAGGATTTAGGCAGAGTAGAATTCTGGTGTGTGTTGACAGTGTATAGAAATCTGGCAAAGAGGACACCTTGCAACAAATAGCCAATGATAATTCAATTTCTTTTCCATTGTCAAACTCAGTTAATGCTGTTACCTGCAGACTGGCAGGGGTTTTCCCCACAGAACAGTTTGGATTGGGAAGGACTCTTAAAGGCCATCTGGTCCAACTCCCTTGGGGCATCTTCAGCTAGGTCAGATTGCTCAGAGCCCCATCCAACTGACTTGAATATTCCTGACTTGAAGATCCACCACCTCTGTGGGCAACCTGTGACAGTGTTTCACTGTCCTTGGCAATAAAAATGTCTTCCTTATTTCTAGTTGAGATCTCTCCTTTTTGAGTTTAAAACAATTGCACCTTGTCCTATTGCACAGGACCTGTTACAAAGTCTGTCCCCCTCTTTCTTATAGGCCACCTTTAGGTACTGAAAGGTCTCCTTGGAATTTTCTCCAGGCTGAACATCCCCAGCTCTCCCACCAATCTCCATAGCAGAGGGGCTCCAGTCCTCAGAGCATCTTTGTGACCTCCTCTGGGCTCAATCCAACAGCTCCATGTCCTTCCTGTGCTGGGGACCCCAAGTCTGACCAGAGCAGGGCAGAGGGGCAGAATCCCCCCTCACCTGCTGCCCACACTGCCTGTGGTGCAACCCAGGACACAGTTGGCTCTCTGAGCCACCAGTGCACATGGAATGGCCAGGGAATGTCCAGCTGTTCATCCATGAGCACCCCCAGAGTCCTTCTCAGCAGGGCTGCTCTCAGTCTCTGCACACCCCAGCCTGTGCTGATAGCAGGGGGTGGCTCCATCCAGGTGCAGGGCTTTGCACTCTTCAGGACTGAGTTTCTGCAAAGAACCTGGAGTAGATGTTGGATTTGCCAGCCCTTACAAATCTGAAGTGAAGCCATCTCCTTATGGAGTGTCAGGAGAAGCTGGGCCAGCACCCCTACCCTATGAGATCAGTGTCCCTTACAGGTGTTGGGTGTGCCAGAACAGGATCCACCTCTTCCTTGGGAAGTCAGCCAGGAGGCCTTCCTGCTTCACACTGCAGTCTCTGTGTATCTCTGACCAACAATTCACCTCTGGGGTGTAAATAATTCCCAGCTAGTTGGTACCAAACAACTTTGTGACTAAAAAGACCAGCAGTCAGAAACATTTCAGTTTTCAGGCAATAGGGTAACAAACACAAACACAGTAACATGGAAAGCAGGAGATTTAGGGGGACAGAGTCTCTAGTCATTCCTTTCCAGGCAGCGGAGAAACAGAGAGGATGTGTCCTGCAAGAGATGTGTGTTCTGATACACTCACTGTGCATGAATATGTGCAAATTGTTATCTTTCCCTGTGCTTTCGTTTGTCCAGGAAATAGGGGAAAATTGCAGTCAGATGAAATATACCATGTCAATTATTTTTCTTTCTTATGAAAGATCCTTCCTCTTTATCCACACCCTGCAATGTGTGCCATGTTTTGCATGCTCTTTCTGAACACTCTGACTTGCTGACCTTCTTTGGGCAAATGAAGGTCTGATGTAACTTCCCATGAGTCCCATCTGATACAACTTCCTTTTGAACCCATCACAGCTGGTTTATGATGACTGGAGGGATTGCTGCAGAGTTCCCAAAGTTCAGGTTCTTGTCTGACCACTGCAGACCCCGACTGTCTGGAAAATCAGAACTGCCTCTGGAGAGAGTCCCTTGGCTTGCTGGAAAGTAGCAGAGAATGGCAGCTAAATTTAAACTTTAATAAAGGTTTTCTGAGCAGAATTAGGTGTTTATGGAATGTCTGCACTAGTGCATAATATGAAAGAATATCTTGACATTATTGCAATTGCATTTGAGCAGGGGAGAAGACACTGTAATTTTTAATGAAGTGCTTATGGCTTTGTTGATTGCAGAAGTGTCCAGTTCCCAGTGCTGTAGAATTGCAGAGGTCCTGAAGAGGTGGTGTTTAGCTTGGGTCTGCATGTTCAGACTGATGTGGCTGAGTCTGGACTACTGACTGCTGAAATCCTGCCTTTCACCTTGCATGATTTGAGTAGAAGTTGGCAGAAGTCTTGCAGGAGTAACTTTCTCCCTCATAGAGAGGATCCTGTCAGCATGGGATGAGATTTGCTAAGGCAGGACTCTGGTTTGGTCATGCTGGAATCAGCTCCGTGTTTCTTCTGAATCAAAGTCTGGATAAATTAAAACCAAAGAAGCATAGTACTTGATTCAGAGAGTTTAAATCCAGCCTGTTCATCCCCTATTTTCAAGAGGTTCACATCTGAGGGTTGGATTTCAGGAAACTTTCATTGAGGGAGTGACTATTAAAAGAGTTGCAAGAGCCCTAGAAACCAGAGTTCTTTGTTCACAAGCCATGCACAGCGCAGACAGCAGCAATTGCAGCAATCCTTTTCCCCAGGAACTGCAAACAAGCTTAACCCTGAGCTGGAAACACCATACTCTGGAGAGGTGAAAGGAAATTCAATATGTGAGCTGAATGTGTGCTGACTTCCTTGCAAGACAGAGTGCCAACTGCACAAAGTTAGGATGATGATGATGTGATGAGGACCCAAGGTTCACTGGGGCCTCCAGCAGCCAGGGACACGCAGGGAGGACTCCAAGATCAGCAGTCCCATGGGGTGGGGGACATGGGGTCAGCAGTGGGCCTGTGTTATTCTTATCCCTAATGCACTTGGATGCCTTGGACAGCTTCAAGGTAAACCTTTTGATGTCTCTTTTACAATGATCTGTTTCTCTACATATTTTGAAATATCTGGTTCCAATGGTACTAAAAATTTGCTGTGACTGAGAACTTTTCCAGTGCAAAGTACTTGTTAAAATACAACACATGTCCAGAGCAGCCTTGAATAAAGATTGTTCTATTCTTCACATTATATTAGAACTTTGGCAATTTTCTTCTACTTACAATGTAACTTTCCATTGAAGTCTAATTATAGACTTAAAATTTAAAAGTCTTCCGTGTTGTATAAAGAATAATAGCGACATTTACCAAGTCCAATCTCTATTTTTGAAGTCAGATATTCAGAGATGTTACTATTTGTGCTTTTTTCTTCTACTTTATTTTTAACAAGTGATTCTAAAAAACAGTGTCATCTTCCCCAGTCTGTTTTCTGAGCAGTGCCATTTCTGTTTGCAGCCCAAGCTTTGTCACAGTCTGCTAAATGTTCCTGCTGGACTATTTATGTCCCCTTTCATGTGCTGCTTCTGTCCCCATTGGTGTGGGTCTTGTTTCTTTATCCTTAGTTGTTATTTGGCCCTGGTCTGTGTGTGTTCCCCAGCTGGAGGTGGATGTTGCATGGTGCTGCTCCTTTTGGATCTTTCTGTTCTCTTAAAGGGAGTTTTTCTACAACAGCAAGCAGGTGACATATTCTGATAAAAGGAATGTGCTCTCTTTTCTTGAAACCAATATGGTCTTCTCAGTCCACTGCTTGGATTTTGAGAGTTAAAATACTGCTTTTATTTTCATATTTCTCATAGCTTTAATGCAGCTGCTTGTTCTGTCAATCTATTTAATTCAGTGAAAGCTCTGGGGTAAAGAGATACTGTGGAAAACCAGATATTTTTGATTCTGAAGACCTTCACAAACTTCTTTCTGTTCAAGTTTAGTTGATTATTTTATGATTTTCCACTAGTGAGAGTTATACTGTGCAACTTGTCCAACCAGCACAAGAGCTCAAAGCCTTTAACACAAAATATTTTGATTGAGAGCTTAATAGAGATAAACTTCATCAAAATCAGCTATTTAAATCTTTCTGTAGCAAATATCAGCCAGATTTTTGAAGGAAGGCTTGTGTATATGTTTTATTTTTTTTTCATATATTCATGGGTTTTTTGCCTGTCTTTCTCTACCTTAGATATGACAGGCCAGAAATTGTATTTTTGTGGATGGCATGGAATTTTCTTTTTGGATACACGATTCTTTATGGCCCTTGTGAAATTATTCAGTAACAAAATCGTTGATCATAATGATCGGAACTAGATATCTAAGGGCATAGTAGAGAGATAGATAGATAGATAGATAGATAGATAGATAGATAGATAGATAGATAGATAATTATAGGAACTAAATAATACTTGCTGACATAATATGGCTAGACAGCTACTTTTCATTTGGTACCCTTGGATTCAGATCTTGAGTCCATTATTCTGCTTCATAAAATATTTCCTTGCAATGACATAAGGTTTTGCCATTACTGAAAGGAGAGAAAAAAAATAGATGGAAAAGGAAAAGAGCAGGTGAGGAAGATACAAAAGGAAGGCTGTGGTACTTTCTTCTTAAAGAATTTATAAACATTGAGGTGAGGCTTCTCCAGCATGAGATATGTAAAATACTAGAGATGTTCCTTCTCTATCAAAGTTCATTTTTTGTTCTCATAAACAGTGTGTATTAGATTTTGAAATCTAAACTGAAGATTTCTAAGATTGGAACAACTCAGTCTCAGGACCCTCCGTAGAGAGGTATTTCCACAAAGACACACTCAGTCCTGTTTTCAAAACAAAGGGTGTCAGATCAATCCTAAAACCATGGAAGCATCTGAGGTTTAGTCATCACCTTTATTTTCTCACATTTGTGTATGTTATACGTGTGCTATGTAAAAATGTACTAACACCATTAGAGATTTGTGTTCCCCCCAGTTACAGCTGTGATTATGATTCATTATAATAATATATATTATTTATAATTGATTATGATATTGTGGCAATGCTGAGGGGCTGGGATTCCCATGTGTTGAATGCTGGGCAGGCAGAGAGGGAAGCTGGATCCTTCAGGATCCTCCTTGTTTTTGCTTCAGCCCTCCCTGGGCCTTGCCTCTGGAGTCCCCTGAGGGGGGGCAGCTCTGTGTTGTCACTGCTCTCATGTATAATTTTCACTTGGCACAAACCCAGGAGTCAGCCCAGGTGGGTTAGACCAGACACATGCTGGGAGTGAGTGCCAGGGACATGGGGATGAGCATGGGGGTGTTTGTGTGCATTAATCCTAAATCATGCTGGGAGGAGCAGTGCTCTGGGTGTATTCTCCTGTGTGCTCCCAGTGCTGTACTCTCATGTCTGATTTTGATTTGAGCAGGTGAATGGCTCAAGAGCCCATTAGTGAGTGTTTGACCTGCTGTGTTCCCATTTCCCTTCCCATTCTGACACTCCCTGTAATTTATGTAGCTATTACACTTCAGCTGTAACTCAATTCCTGGATTTGTTCCTTTTACACAAATTAGTACTGAAAGGCATAGCAGTGATGGAGGGCTTGGAATAACCACCAGGTTATTTGTCTATTTAATATACATTAAAAAAAAAAAAATTTAATGTTTGGGAGAACACAAGGAAGCTGACTGTACTTCAGAAGTTAAGGACTGGTTTTCAGACTCTTTAAATTTGAGGCTGCGCCATCACACTGAGTGATATCACTGAAGAACTGTGAAATGCAGAGCTACCCTCTCCCCCTTCCTATTCCCCTTGCAGAATAAAAAGCAGGGCAGAAAAACAATGATACTCTGACTTATTTATCTTTATCCAGTTCCTCTGTCAGTAAGGGGATGAAGCGAAAAATTCAGAACAAAGTAACTTAAAAAATCAAAGGATTAAAGCCCCATGTATGTGATCCTGATGAATTGGATGATTCAGAAGATGTTAACCAGAGCAGCAGCTGTAATGGAAGGAGAGTCTGTAACAAACAGGTTTTCTGATTTATCGGGGTAATCAAGCATAGAAGTGGGCAGGCACTGGGTGGTACAGAATACCAACATTTTTTTTGTGCTGCCTGGGAGATATATTTGAACCTCTAGGGAAGAATTGCCCTCTCCCCCTTAATTCCCATGAAGATTTTTTTTCCCTTTTTTCCTGAAAATGAAAGCAGGGAACAAGCATTTCCCTGAATCCCATTTTAAATCTTCCTAAGTTTGAAATGGTTATTGCTTGTTTATTATTTTTGGCAATGTAATGACCCTCACAGGAGAGACTAATCCTGCATGGTGAGGACTCCATTCCCAACAAAAGGGAGATAATGAGGGTGGGGAACCTGGCAAATACAAATCTAGAGTTGCTGCTCTGCTTAGAAAAATGCAACAGTTGCCCTGTGCTGATTTCAGGGTGCTTTATTCTGGTAGCAACTACTGGTCCTTGGGTTGGAGACTTCTAAGAACCCACTCCAGAATTACTCTTTAGCCCCTCTCTAATGCTTTTTTCCTTGCTAATGCAATATCCCAACCTCTCTTTCACGTGTAAATCAATGGGAGCATGATGCAGACAAAGTTTAACATGACCTGATCATGCTCAGTATCTTAGAGATAATAATTTACATCCAGTGTGGTGGGACTGAGGCTTGCATCCAGTTTTGTCCCCTCTAATACCCATCACATTCTAACAGGCTGTGCAGGGAGCACATCCCAGGCTCTCTAGGGGTACTCCATGAAATCTCTTGAGTGGTGATTTGCTGAAAAGTGACAAGTCTTGGAATTCTCAGCCTGGGAGTTTTCTCCTGCACAGCCATTTTCTTCTTAGGGATAGGAATAGAATCCCTATGTAGCCCTGACTGGGCATTTTGAGCTTATACATGTCTGGCTGCATCATCTATTTCTTTGCTTTTATTACTTGTGGGTATTTTCCAAGGTGTCCCCAGCAGCACGATGGGCTCATCTCAGTCCCATCCACAGAGCACCTTGCAAAGCTGCCACACAGGTAACCCATGTGTGTCAATTCCAGCCACTCCTGACTGGAAGGAGGAAAGCTTTTGTTGTCATCAATATCACAGGGTTTTTCTTACTCTTATGATCTTTCTCAGTAGTGCTTTTGTCTGTTGAATGTTTATTAAGAAAATAATTTTTGTTTGCTTGTTACAAGAAGAAAGAAGTTCTCTGCACACATGGGATAATATTTGTTTGATTTCCTGATGTGGTTCCTGAAGCCAGAGAGTGAAAATGTTGATATTGCCTCTTGAGATTAATATCACAGGAAAGTAGTCTTTTCCATTGTGTGTGCACAATTGCCCAGATTTACTTATTTACTTACATTTTTAAATCATCACTATTATTTTAGTATTATAGGCCCCTCAGAACAGGCTATTAGTGGTTGTTATTGTTGGTTTTGACATTATACATGATTTTGTGGTCAATAATTTCTCTGAAAGACTTTCAACAAAGCCTTTACCAAGTCATGACTTTGTTGACAGGGTTGAACTCTCTTCCCCAACTGGATCCAAGTTCAAAACCATTGCCTACTCTTAGCTTTGCCCATTTGCTCTTTCTACTGCTGGGTCTGCAGCAGTTACTACTTTAAAATTAATTTTTTTGTGAGGGAAGAACACTCAGAGACTGAGAAGTCATTCCATTAGGCTGAATCCAGTGTCTCCTTAAATGAGAAACCGCCTAAAAATATTTGGATGCTCTGTGATATTATTCCCTAAAAATAATATTGGAATAATATCACAGAGCATCCAAACAAGCAAAAGGAATAAAAAACCAATGAAAAAACCAGACTGCCTTTGTGCCTTCAGGTGGAGCAAATCTGGCACTCAGTAAATATTTTCCTGGGGTTTGTGATTTCATAGCTGAGAGACTCCCAACAGAACCACCTGTTTGCCAGCTTTTTACCAGCCCCAAGCTACTCCTTTCTCCCCCAAGCCTCCAGAAAATGTTCCTGCTTTGAGCACCCCCAAAACAAAGCCCCTGAAACTGCTGTGGTTGCCTCCTGGCTGTCACATCCCCTTTTCCCTCCCACACTGGTCTTAGCACCAGCTCTTTGCCTCTCCTTGGCCACTCTGGTGCACTGAGTCCATTTGTTCACCTTTTGCTGCAGAAAGCAGTCCCCCATCTTCTGGGCCATTGCTCTGGTAGCAATTTAGCAATTAGCTCTGGTAGCAATTTAAGAAAACCTGGACGCCAGCTGGGACTTCCAAGGAAGAAAAATAAGATGTGTCTGAGAGAAAACAGGTGCACCACAGCTCTGGGCTTGGTGAGCTCTAACAATACATCTGATGGAGCAGCAAAAATATTTTGGGTAACCTTAAGAAAAGCTGTCTCCTGCACTACATTATCATTAATAATGGCACATTCCTAGTTTCAGTAAGAATAGCAAGGATGTTTATTTTAAGGAGAAAGGGCACAGTTTATTTTGCCCAGAACCTGCTTGGGAATGTTTGTCATGATGTGTCAGTGACAATCCCAAAGACCTGGTGTTGCCCTCTTTGCCTATCACTGCCTCCCTTGGCTCCCAGCAGTTTGCATTCTTGGTATTGAGTGTGTCTCCCCCAGTAAATGTAGGTAGTATTTTTACAAAAAGAACCTTGGTATAATTGATATCTGCAAGAAACTGAGCTCCAAAAGCATGTTTTAACCTGTGTATTTTGTAAACACAACATGAAAAATTCACAGAGAATTTCTGTTACATCCCGAGGCAACTGCGAGTCTTTTCCAAAGTAAAGGCTGAGGAACTCTATGGTGTATAAGGAAGAGAAAGTGAACAAAGAGGTGCCTGATGGGAGTCTACAGGTAGAGCTTGCAATTAGTAAGTCTTGTGCACCCAGCAAAAGCTATTTATTGTGCTGGGGCAAGACAGACAACCTGGTGGAGGCACAGCATATTCTGCCAGCAGCTTTTTTGGTGGCTTAGGGACTTCACCTTCCTGATGTGGTTGCACTCACCAGGATTCTGCTGCTAGCACAGATAATATCAAGTCCCCAGAGTGCCACCGTTGTAACAGTGTCAGCTATAGGATGTGTATTTTCCATGCCCTGAGCTGACCTTGGGTGTGCAAAACTCTGGCGAAGCTTTACTGCGTAGACATGGCCTAAGGCAGGTGGCATTTGCCAAACGTGGTGTTTAATGAGACAGCCAAGTGTGTGTAGCACACAGCAAGTTCAGTAAAGCCCCTGAGGGCTGGGGTCCGAGGAATGTGCTCTGATGGAGCAAAAGAAGCCAGTGATCCTTTTCATCCACCTCCTGGTTAGGCTGAGCCTGGCTCCTCAGGGATGCAGCAGGGCGGGGCTCAGAGCTCAGGGACACCAGCAGAGCTGCTCTCCTGGCACAGCCTGTCTCCTGAAGTGTTTATTGGTGTCTCTCTGCACTGACTGGGCTCTGTCCTCCTGTCTGGGTGCTCAGGGCACAGCCTTGTCCTCAGGACACTTCCCAGGCAACAAGAGAAGGGCCCAGAGGTGCTGTACCTGCCTGCTGCAGAGCCAGGCAAAAGCCATGGGGTGTCATGGAAACACTGCCCAGGGCAGGGAGGGTGAGCCCAGAGGGAGGCTATCAGGCAAGGACTAGAGGTGCCTCAGCTGTGAATTTACTCCCTTAGTAAATTCACAGCTGAGCTCCTGGTATAGGAGATTTTATGTGGGATCCCCAAATTTGGACGCTGTAATTTGGTGCCACTACAGAACAATCAAGTACGTAATTTTTTGGTTAGAAATGTAGTTACTCTGAAAAGCATATTTCCTTGTTTGAATAGTTTTTATCTCAGGTACTTGAGGTAGAGCTGTTGCATGTTATTGTATTCCCCTAAAATATTGTGACACTACCATTGCAAATTCTGCACCTGTTTTGGAAGTAAACCTGGACCTCTGCACAAATGAGTGCATCACATCACACACACAGCTCAAACCTGCCTACTGCCCTGTAATTCTCAACATTTCTACAATTGGAAACACAAAGAAAAGATTAACAAGTGGACTTCTAAACGTCTCCAAAGGACAAGTGAGTTTCTTGTGGGAGGGTCTATTTTTTTCTTTTTTATCCTTTTTTTTTTGTAAGGCAAATTCTTTCATGTTTTCTGCTACAATAGCTGCTCACTGCTCTTGGGGTTTGTGGATGAGGAGCAGAACCCATTGCTCTGTACACAGGAGGGAAAGCACTGATCTCTGAGTGAGGCTTTCCTGTCTTTAGCACCTGCTGGGAGATATAACACCTTTTAAATCTCAGAAAATGACATTTGCTTGAATTTCTTTCATTTCCAGATAAAGTCCTTTTCTCCTTTCACACAGCTCTTGTTCTTTTAGATTGATTAAATCATAGATTAGAACCATTAGAAACATATGGTTTGAGAGACCTCCTGGATGGGCATCAGACCACACCCAACAGATCTGTCTGTATTTTGCTGGCAGAAGTTTAAACTGCAGGGAGAACCTAATGGGGATGTTAGGAGTTGCAGCTCTAAAAACGGAGCTCTCTCTGAACACAATCTCTTTGAACGTGAGAGAAATTAATTCTGTTTCATCAAGGAGATAAGAAAATAAACATGATCATTCCTTGGCTCTGAAATGCTTTTTATTCAACAAAGTAATCTGTGTTTGGAAAGACATTTAGAGCTTGCCTGCTTGACAGTAGCTTGCTCTCTGACACTCTTCTGTAGATTTGAAGAAAAAATTGACGAATGCTGCTCATTTTGTAGAATTTGGAAATCTTTTGAGAAGATGCCGTGAAGCAAACAGAAGTTTAGGCCAGAAGGAAGGCCTGGAGTGTGGAAGCATAGCCCTGGAAGGGCAGGGCACAGCCTGGGGGAGGAGGGGGAGGAGAGACATTGAAGTGCTGCCTGCTTGGCTCCCCCTTCTCCCATTTCTGCTCTGTGAGCACAACCTGAAGCAGATCCCCCACTGATATGGAGGTCACACGGTTTATTTCTGTCACACTCACGTGGCTTGCCAGTACTGGGGCATGAATCAGAAGCTTATTTTAAAACCAAAAATATATGGTGTCACTTTGTATTCTGATAGCACCCAAGGACCAGTTTGGATCAGGGCTTCGTCTGTTACATGCTGAATCTATTACAAGGTGAACACGTGTGGTGTTTGATCCTCTGAGAAATTTCAACCCAAGATGCAACCAGCTGTAGGAGGAGAAGGGAGGGCAAAGGAGCTGAGTGTTGGGTGGTCTGCATAATGCTGGAAAGGAGGCAGAGAGCTGTATGTAAAAAACTGTCACTTAGAACTATTTAGGCAAGTAACTGAAAGACTTGGAACAGAGGAAAAGACCTTCTTTGTTTAACTAAACATTAAAGACATCTGAAAGATCTGGGGTTGTTGTGGGGCTGGGGTGGGAGGAGGCAGGACAGGCAGGTGAGCAGATTAATGGCATTGTTGCAGCTTGCCCATATGGTGTTTGGGCTCTATTTCCTCAGCTATATTTCTCTGCTGGGATGTTCTTAATGCAAGTTTGATCTGGAGAAATAAAATCAATTTATTTGAAAAGGTCAGCTTCGTGAGAATTGTGTAATTGAGCATCTCCTGTTTTTCAGAGCTCGTGACCTGTGTGTGCTGGTGACTGACAGCAGCCATGATTGCCAAACAAACTAGAGAAGAGATGAAGACATGACTTTTGCTGAGGATGTAAAATGGGGAGGAGAGAGAATGAAACGTATTTGTCATATGTTGCAAAAGTGTCTCTCTCTCACATCTTCCACTTAATTGTTCTCTCCAAGCACTCAAATGAAAAGGCAGAAAGGCAATTAAGTGATCTGTGCATAGATGCTACTGCCATCTCCAGAAGAAAAAAAATAATGCTTGATCAGAATAAGAAGTTCATTAAACTCTGGCTAATGATACTTTCCTTCAACCTAAGCACCACTGCTGAATAGGATATTCAAAATCTTCCTGTCTCCTGGAAAGTCCATGGAGTTGGAGGCAGCGTGATGGAAACCTTAGCTAGGTATGTAGCATTCAGCAGCTTCACAGATGAGCTTCCAGGAAATCTTTACAGCTTTTGTAATAAAAATAGCATTCATATATGACTTTGTTTATGGTGAGGCCCCAGGGTGAATTGTTTGGGCTTTGTCTGTGAAATTTCTTGCCAGTTGGTCTTGCAGAGAACAAGTGTAAGCTGGAGCCTCAAGGAGTTTAAACTCCATGAGAAGGAAATAATATTTGAAGAGAAATAATATTTTGGACCCAGCAAGTTTGACACTGGCTAATGCTGCCAGAGTTTGAATATTATTGAATTCAACAATCTTTTCCATCAAATTCCAGAATCATCTGGAACATTCCCTCTTACGTGAAATAAAGGCTTGCAAGCTGCCAGGTGATTAACTCTGTTAACTGAGATGTGAGGGTGTCTCAGGAGACTCTGCTTTGTTTTGCTACTGTAATTTCCAGTAAAGATTTGGTCAAGACTTGAAACTGTCTCAAATGATGTATTTTGCAGCTTTAAGTTAAATTTCAGACCTGCCAAAAGGTTCTTGATTGTTAGTTTTTCTGGCTGAAACCTGCTGATTTTTCCACTGTGCTTTGTCCATGGAGTTATGGATCACTGTTTTATCTCTCTGGCTTCAAAAGACAAACACTTCTAAGTGTGAGGGAAAAAAAACTTACTAAAATATTAGTAAGAATTTTCAAAGCATTGCAAATTAATCAGATATTGTACAAATAAACACTGAAAATGTAGGCCTCGTGAAAAGATTTAAAGCCTGAAAGAGATAAACCATTGGTTGTATTTAAAGGAAAGCATAGAGGTGGAGAAATTACTGGATTTGAGAAGGAATCTAAATTGAGAGGTCATTTGGTAGACAAAATGAAAGGATAATCAAGCATAAAGAACAGTAAAAAAATCAGTGACAAAATAAAGGAAGAAGTAAAATCAGTTAAATAATTTAGTCACATTTGCCTTTTCACAGTTGGAATACAGATAAACAGATCTAAACATTATTTATAGGAAAGAAATGCATTTGGAATGAAAGAACATCAGGTGCATGTGAACATTGCTGCTTTGCAAACCATAAAAATACTATTTATAAAGAAATGAGGACTGGGACTAGAGGTTTCAAGACCCATTCCTTCTGTCTATTATCCTTCATCTGTATCCTACATCAAGGTGAGTGACAGGTCTTGCTCTTCCCATGCTGGTTAGAGTTTGGAGAGTCCCCAAGGTAAGCAGATCACAACTTTCTGAGAAGAAAGGCCCAGGATAGGATGAAACTTCTTTCTGCGTTAGACTTCAGTATTCAAGAGATGAGTTACTGAGGGGACCTTAAGAAAGTGACATTGCAAAGACAACTCAATTGGCTTGAAAAATACATTGACAACATGCAGCAGGAAAGCCAATTCCTGAAGTCTTGCTGAAGTGCTGCAGTGTCAGACAACCTCCAGCACGGGGCGTGGATGGCAGAGGAGGTGATGTGGAAGCCAGATAAACTGAGGCAGGATCTCAAACAGATCCTCCAGGGAAGAGCCAGTTGAGTTTCCCAGGTCAGCACACGAATCTCTCAGCATCCTTCATTACATAACCTGGGCAGGAGTTCCTGCAGCCTCCTGGGTGTGAGCCAGGGTGGAGAGCTGCAGTGGAGGAACCTTCCCTGCAGGAGCAGGAGGAGGTGCAGGACTGACCTGGGAGGTATTTCCCCTACTCATCAAAAAGGAACGGGCGCAGAGAAACCAGGGGGAGCACACATTGCCTTCTGTGCAGCTCGAGTGTCTCACCTTCTATTTTTAACTGTCTCATGGAAGCATTTAGGAAAAGCAATATAAAAGAGAAAGAATGTAAATATTATGGTTTCAAGGATATCAGCCCCAGTCCAAGTGCAAAAATCTGCCTTTCAGTGAAAGCTTTGAGGGGCTTCTAGTTCAAAGGATTCCAGAGCTGTGGAGAGGCAGCTATGCACATTACTTTCTTCTCTATCAGTTAGCTCTTATTGATGGCAGCCAAGTTAAAATAAGGAAGAGTATCCCTCTTAAACAGTTCTGAGAGGATAGAAACATTGCCATGGGAAAGAGCAGCTACAAGGTGGTAAATACTTCTTCAAATGACAGAATAATTTTTCTGCTGAGGCTGGAAATGTCAGTATTGAACTTTTGCTCGTGCCTCAGACCTCCTGAAGCAATTGGCTATTTCAGTGTGTGGCAAAATACTCAGGGAAACTCCCCATGGTTGTAAGGCTTTGTTTTAGGAGGGCTTTTTGCTCTGCATAAATGTAATGATCTTATTCTGGTTTATCTTTCAGGATTAAAGGGATACTGGCAGATATTTTAGGATTAAAATGTGGGTTAGACTTGGCTTTTTGTTTGTTCTTTACAGAGTCTGATATGAGTGTGAATATCTTTGAGCTGGAAAATACATCCACAATACCCCTGGAAACTGCATGTTTTTATTTAAATGCAGTCCTGCTGTGTTCAGTGTCAGAGCAAAAAAGGGAACTTGGTATGAACAGAAAATGAAGCAGAAAACTACAGTTTGGCTTCCCCAAATCAGTAAATGGCAAAATCAAGAGACTGTAAAAAATGGATGCTTAAAATGTTTTGGATTTAATCACACTTTTTGTTGTTAACACTCACTTTTAAAAAAAACCACTGTTTGCTAAAATAGCATCTTACATATCCACAGACTGGAGAGCTGCCTGCATAAATTCTGGCCAATTAATTCTTTGCTAAATTAGCATAAGCATACGTTCAAAGATTTTGATACTTTTTGGTTTATTTCTCATATCTGTATTCACATAAGGTCTCTGTGTTGACAACATGAAAATTCTTTCTAATTTGTGATTAGTGCAGAGCAGCAAGAGGAAGAGTTGGCATGAATAGCTCTTAACAAGTAAGGTATGTGATTCTTTTTTATCTCTCAGCCAGGGCTTTGTCAGAGCAGAGGAGCTGAGATTGGTTAATACTCAGACAGCCTGCTGAAGTTCCAGTCTGGTTTTCTAATTTAGAAGTGCTACTGGATGACATAAATTGTAGGAATAATTGTGAATTATATGTGAAAAAATCAAGTGGGAGTTGTGCAGACTGTAGGAACCGGTCCAAAGTAGCCCTTTAGAAGTTAGAAACAGCTTCAAAAATTATTATACTCCCAGTGTGATTGTTTTGTTTATATTTCAAATGAATATTTTTCTCACTATGCATTGTTAAACTCACATTATGGCATTTGTTAGAAATCTAGTTCAAATCAAGGAAACTAAAAACACTGAAGGGTAATCAGTGAGAATCCTTGAAAAAATACACAACTGAGAGACTGGACAAAGCCAGCAAGAAAAAGGGTGTTTAATCTTTTCAGAGCCCTTCTCATCTCTGAGAAGACTGCAAGAGAAAAAGTTTGAGGACAGATAATGGTAATGCAGGTTTGGGGGAACTATTGGTCCTATCATGTTTTGTTTCTTTTCTTTTTTGTTGTCTTGGCTTTTTTTGTCTGGTCTTATTTTCCCAATGTTTTTTTCCTCTGTGCAATTTGAACAGAGAGGAACATAGAAAAACCAACGGGACATCTGTAGCCAGAGTGTCCTGCAGCTTCAGCACAGACTCTTAGGAGATGCTTCCCTTCCCTTATCCCTAAAAGCAAAGCTAATCTTAGTTTATCTTGCTTCTCAACTAACCTGTCACAGAAGGCAATATTTCAAAAGTACCAAGTTTATTTGAAAACCATAAAGTCTTGCAATGGATTACTTGGGCAGAAGGGATAACTGGACTGGAGATGGTGGGGGACTCTGAGCAGTCTCAGCTGGTGAAAGGAAAGATTGGTGGAGGAGGAAAAGCCTCCTGTGCCTACTAAAATGTCATGTACCTAGGAGTGGTCCTGTGTAAACTGTCAGAGCTCCCAAGTCCTGGCTTTTTATACTGTACTTGAAGTGAGACCAAAGGATGGAAAACTGGTTGTCTGAGCTATTTTGAGGTTTTTATTATGTTCAGGGATTAATTTGGATGACAACAATGGTGTTTTCAGCGCAGCAAGTAGAATTAAATAAGCAGTCTGGCAGAAGATCTGAGGAGCAGAAGGTGAAAATAAATAAAATGGAGCAGTGAAGAATGCAGAAAGAAACAGAAAGTGTTCAAAGGCATGTAAATGCCATGAAGGCTGAAGCCAAATTCATATGCAAATACCTAAGGTACAAATCCTCTTCCCTCCTTTTCTCCTTGCCCTGACCAGGTGCCTATGCAGCCCCTTGCCCCCTCTTGTGTTTACTCTCATGGCAGAATTTAAGCAGTGGAACAGAGGAAAAAGGAGGCAGATGTGACTATGTGGGAAGTTGTTTTGCCACTCAGATGTGTATGGGAACCACATCTTTTCCTGTAGTTTGTAGAAGAGGGATTTATTCTTTCAGCATTTTGAGAAAGACTTATGATTCCACCTGGATTCATGCACAATAGCTTTTCTGTCTGTACTCTTTATCTTTCCTTGAGAGCTTTCTGACTAAGTTATTTTCCTCCTGGGATGTATAAAGTATACTCTCACCTACAGTGGGATAAAAGACTCGAATACAAAGGCCTCTGCTGAAGGCCTTTTTCAAGTACTGTCCATTCCCATCTAATTTCACCTGGAGCTCATCTGTAGGGCCTTGCTCAGGTTGGGCCATGTGGCAGGGCTTTATAAACTCAAAATGGTATAGCTGTGTGCTGTGATACTCACTCTAGGAAGTTCACACCAAGGCTTTAAATTAGCCATTTAGGCTTTCTAACTGTAATGGTTTTTAAGTCATCTCACTCGAGGCAGTGGTACAGTGAAAGCTGAAATCATGCTGGAGTGCTTTGCTGGCTCTCAGCCCAAGCTGGCTCTCAGTGTGTTATAGGCAGCCTTTCCTGGGATGGTGGTGAATTAGAATTGTGGTAAAGTATTTCTAGCAAGATGACAAATCACCTCACATCTAAAGGTTTTATTGCTTTTTCCACTGTCTATGAACTCAAAAACGAGGCCATTTCTATGAAAAATGGCACTTGAGAATATGAAATTTCCAGAAGAATTTGGGATCTCTTTTCTAACAGAAGCTGAATGCATGGTGAACAATCCCTTTTGTTACCTCAGGAAATAGTGGCTCACACAATTGTGTAAAGCTTTGGACCTGCAAAATTAACCAAATGCTGGGATATACATCTGGTTCTAAATTAAATTTACCTTAGTGCCCAGTCCTGCACTGAGCTGGTGTGAGGGGGCTTCAGAGAAGCCTGTGAACCTGCATGTCTGTGTCCAGTTCCTGCTGAGGCTTCTGTTCCCAATTCTCAGTACAGAGCTGCTTAGTGAGTCCACCCAGCATCCTGCTCCTGAAGAAGAGACTGCAGTGCATGAAACAGAAAGAAAGTCATGGCCAAGAGTTACACAGTATTGAGAATTTCTGCTCTTCTTTGTGTGTTTCTCCAGACACTTGTTGTGCTCTAGCAGGTACCCCAAAGAACCAGACTCTTCTGTAGTCTGTAGCTGCAGAGTGAGTAATCTGAAACCATGTAATTTATTTAACGCCACTTCACTACTTAGCTTGCAGAATCTCTGTGAGAAATATTCCAGGTGCCTTGACCTTATTTTTTTCAGATTTGTTTTGAACAGCATGTCTGGAACATGTGTTTCATGTGTTATATTTCCTCTGTGGATTCATCTTTGACATTCAATGTGTGAACTTTTCTTATAATTAGTTCTGATCAGTAGAACTAGTTCAAGTACCACTGCAGATAGTTTAACTCGGATTTCTTGTTGGCAGTCACAAAACACTCACAGGATGCAGTGCTGGAGCTGTGCAGGAGTGGAATTCTGCCCCTAACTCACTTTGTACTGAAGTCAGGGGATATTCAGGCACACTTTGGATGCCCACAGCAGATTTGCAAAGCCAGTGGTTAAGTATCTAGTAAATGTATTCAACACACAAATTCACTCAGATCCCTCAGTTTTTTTAGTTAGATAAATCTGTCTCTCAGCTGGATGAGGTTTTATTCCATGATTTCATAAGTACTTGCTTTACAAACATCTGTAAATTTAAAGCAGAGTTACTTTCAATACCTTTACCAGTTGGGTTTGATTGCTTCAAGTGCCACCTGAGAAGAAAAACAAAAGGAGCATTTCTGTAGTTAGAGCAGACTCATTGAGTACTGAAATATTCTTTTTTTGCCTTTGCTTGCTTGGGGTTTTGAGTAGATTTAAGGAAGGGATGTGTTAATTAGTCATGGGAAAAAGTCCAAAGTAGCAAGAGCCTAAAACCCAGACTGCTCCGGAAACGGTGTGAGATTTTTTCTTTACCTTTGATTGTATATCTTGCCTGCACTATTTTTGCCAACAATTGCAGAAGTCTTGCCTTGCAGGAAGGAGATGAGACCACTGGAGAAACGTTCACTTTTTTATTCATGATTATCTTAATATCATTAAATAGTTCACTGTGCTGTCCCTGTTTCTATCTGATGACTTTTGTGTCTCGGTGCGAGGGCAGAGAACACGAGCTGCGCTTTGGGAACGCCTTTGCCAGGGAACCCGTTGCCCATGGGCTGTGTTCCCTGGCCCCAGCTCCCGGGCAGCCCGGCACACCCTCTGTGTACATTCTGCACATTCCAGCCGGGAATTTGCTTACATAACCCCGGCTGCCCTGCCTTCCTCTCGCCGCACAGGTGAAGCGCCGGCTGCCCTGGGCTCCGGCTCCCGCCCTGACCCACGCTGCGGGCTCGGGGCTCTGCTTGCCACAGCCAAGCTCAGTGCCAGGCTCGGGGCTCTGCTTGCCACGGCCAAGCTCAGTGCCAGGCTCGGGGCTCTGCTTGCCACGGACAAGCTCAGTGCCAGGCTCGGGGCTCTGCTTGCCACGGCCAAGCTCAGTGCCAGGCTCGGGGCTCTGCTTGCCACGGCCAAGCTCAGTGCCAGGCTCGGGGCTCTGCGTGCCACGGCCAAGCTCAGTGCCAGGCTCGGGGCTCTGCGTGCCACGGACAAGCTCAGTGCCAGGCTCGGGGCTCTGCGTGCCACGGCCAAGCTCAGTGCCAGGCTCGGGGCTCTGCTTGCCACGGCCAAGCTCAGTGCCAGGCTCGGGGCTCTGCTTGCCACGGCCAAGCACAGTGCCAGGCTCGGGGCTCTGCGTGCCATGGCCAAGCTCAGTGCCAGGCTCAGGCAATTTCTGTCAGGGCAGAGTTAAGGCAGTTGTGTGGCAGCTGTGAGGAGGGTGACGGGCTGTATATACATGGCCCAGACCCGGCTTAAATAGGGCTCGATTGTCCCACTTCACTGCTAAATCTGCCTTCCAGGGGTTGTTTCATACCCCTTTGCTGTTATGTTCTAACTTAGAAAATGTAGCCCATTGCTTCCATTCCATAGGCTATACCTTGACCTGGCTTATTAGCGTGGTGGGGCTATTGCACTCACTGTTGGGCTTTCAGGGGAGGTGGGCTGGCAGTATGTGGGCTGTTTTGGCAAGGAATGGTCAGGTATATAATGGATCATCAATTACAGAACAGGCTCCTCTAGGTGGGTTTGCGGCACCGCCAATTCCTTAGAGTTTAAAGCGTTGGTGCTCATAGTTCTTGGGCAGATGCTTTAGTAGGGGTAAGCATTAAAATTTAGGGCCAGGCATAGTGGGGTATCTAATCCCAGTTTGGGCCCTGGCTTTTGTGGAGTTCAATTAATCGTTGTTCTAAGATCTTCTTTTATGGGGAGACCTTATTGGTATCTTGGGCTTGTGACAGCTCAGTTGCTTTTTAATCTTAGCTACATGGATAACATGTGACCAATCTTTATGCCATTATAAGGTTAATTTGGGTCTCCTGTATGACTGCAGTGCCTGGCACAGGATTTACCAACCCTAGATTTGCTATGGCTAAGTCAAGTTTACACTCATTGCTTAACATGAACTACTGCTGAGTACCCGTGGGGGTGTGGCAATTGCAAGGCATTTTGGGCTACAGCCATGGTGAGCCTGATACCAGCTCCTATCTACCTAATCAAAGTGTCCAGGGCATCTACACTGGAGCGTGTATATACCCACCACCTATATACCCAGTGGCTTTGTGTGTTACTGTACATCCCTGAACTGAGCTCCTCCAAGCTGCCCCCCCAGGAGACTGGAGCAGTGTGGGTGCTGGAGGAATGAGCCCAACACACGAGGCTGCTGCTGTTTGCATTGAAATGCCTCACACTGAGCAAATCTGGGCACTTGTCCTGAGCCATCAATAAGGTTTTCAACATTATTGATACCCCATCAATACTGGTTTTATTATGATACTGGTTTTCAACCAGTGATAACCCATCCTTTGAGCTGTTTGTCAAAAGAATTTTCAACAAGAGTGAGTTTCTTCATGTTATTTTGCAGCTGGGAAAGCTTTTTGTGAATGGATTCAGAATGATCAGAACGATTCATACAGCACATTCCTACAAAATCGAGCAGCCACTGATTTTTTGTTACTGCCTCTTCCCTTCCCACAGAGAAGGGAATGCTAACTCAGCTTGTTAAAAAAAAACCCAAAAAAACCAAAAAGCAACCCCCCAAACAAACAGCCCCCCAAACCTGTGAGATCCTAGCATGCAGATGTGCTTTAGGTACCAAGAATACCTACACACATCTAAAATATTAATCCAGGACATGAGTTCAGGTTTCAGCTTTTCTTGCCAGGTGCTGGTAATTCCACAAAAGTGAGCATTTTTCTGCTTGGATTGCTCTACCCATGCTGTCAATATTCTGTTGGGAATGATTGGTAACAATTAATTCTAATGATAGTGTTGTCAATGGCAAAACCCTTAATAAATAAAGAAGTTCCTGCTCAATGGCAGGTTGCACATGCAAAGGGACTAATAGTCTCAGGAGACTCTATTCTATAAACAAGCTTATTGTGTTTTTTTTGTTTAGGATTTCTACTTTTAAAATTTGGTTTCCAAAGATTTTAAGTGTCCCCATTTAACCATCATTGGATTCATCTGTGAAAATTTCTGCTGGAAAGAGCAGAGGACAGTTTTCATTTCCAGAGCTGCAGAGCATTTCTGGCTTCCACTGCAATTGTGGGCATGCAGGAACTTTAGGAATGAATTGTTAGTTGTTGTTATTAATTTATTTGGGAAACACAAACACTGTGACTCATTAACTCATGTCTTGAAAAATGCTGTATTCTTTCTTCACAATCAGCAAACTGCTGGAAAGCTCTCCCTTCTGACACTGACATGAAGTAGAATCTGAGCAACAGAATTATGAATGTGGACTTACTTCAGTAACCTAAAAAGCTCTGGAAAACTGGTGATGATATACAACACAGAGAAAAACCCCAGGAGTTCAAAATCATGTGCTTTGTTTCTTTAATGAAACCACCAGGAAATGTCAGAATGACATAGGACATATATAACTATGATGTCACCAGCTTGAGAGCATGTCTTCCTGAGGTTGGTGCATTGGTTCCTGATCTGGATTTTTAATTTGATGTCATCTATTTGATCATTATATCCTGTTTCTTTTAAAATTCTTGGCTAATTTACTTTCTTTTGCTGTAATTTCCATTTCCAAATTCTCTGATAAGTGTCAGCCAGTGCCTTTTCAGACATTTCCTCTGTATATAACCCAGAGAGCTGCTTAATCATAAGTCATATGTGCAGCAATATGGTTTTATTATTATTCATGTCTTTCTAAAAGCTGAAGCCAGATCTTAATTTGAGAGCAGAATAGCTGAGGCTTTGAAAAAAAGGGAAAGAATAGGAAGGCAGTCACTGTGCACCCAAAAATCTCCTTAGCAGCCTTTCATAATACAGAGCTCTGTAAGGCACTTTTCACTCTTAGATTCTGTCACCTGTGTGTCCCTGCCTCTGCCCTTTTGCTCTTGTGCCAGTGCTTGCTCAGGCAGGTTCTGTACCAGAATTGAAGGGATGTGTTTCTGAAAGCTGGACTTCAGAAGGAGTCTCCTTTCTGACTCTTCTTTGCTCTGCTCCTTTTTGGAAAGGTCAGAATCCCTCTGGGAAGGACCTCTGTGTCACTGAGGGCCAGTTCACAGTGTCATCTTTGAGAGTGACGGAAGTCCCAGGACCTCTCAGTGCCGTAAGTAACACATTTCACATCTATGTTCTTAGTGGGAAATATAAATAGAAATCAAAACCAGTTGGGCAAATGTTTTCTGTAAATAAGCTGCAAAGCAAAGCCTCCTGCCTGCACTGAAACTCTGTCTGTACTTCCATCGATACATTCTGTTTGCTGGTTGTAAATCAAAATCACTGTGTCTGAAGGTACTTGCAAACAGGTCATCTGGTGTAGAACTATTGAGAGAGAGAGATCATCTAGCACAGGAAATATTTTATTGGCATGAAGAAAGAAATTGAGAAATTGACTAAAAATGCATTATGTTTTGCATGTTTAATACTCTAAAAATAAACTGGGAAACTCTTTGCCTTTGTTCTTCTCCTTCCCAGACATGTGTACTCATAATATTTAATGGAGTGGAATTGCCTGAAAGAACTGGACCATTAATACACCTTTCTGTGGCTCCTTGGTACATATGTGAACAATTTGAATAAAAAAATGTTGATTTGTAGTGATTCTTAGACATCTTGTGGTAGATCATCTGTACTGGACAGATGGATTTGGTCACCGTAAGCCAAATAAATAAATTAATGCTATCTTTGAAATGTATAGCCACAACTGGCATCTCTAGTTACTGTACTCCCCTCCCTCAGCTCAGATGCCTTCCCCTACACTGCTGAACTGGCCTAACTTTATATTCTGCTTGGCCTTGAGTCAGAACAGAGGACCACCTGCAGGAGAGAGATGTGAAATGTTATGCGTGCCTTTGCAATGGGATAAAGCACCAGAGTACCAAGTCTGCAAATATTTTACTGAGCAGGTCATGTATTAAGTAAAGCAATGAAAGGTAAAATGATAAATGATGAGGTCATAGTTTTAAAAGTGGTGTCCAGGTGGTGGAAAGCCAAAGGGCTGAGATGTAGAAAAAAGGGACTTCCTTTCAACTTGCCTGACTTGGTGTGGTGCCTCCGTGCACGGGGTGAAGCCGGACTGTCTTGGGGAAGGTTTTGGTCTGTTTGTGTAGAGATCTGCCTATAAAGCAGAAACCTTGTAAATGAAGGCTATAAATCTGCTTTTGACTGTCTTGATTAATCTTTTCAAGTGCCTCATAGGCTGCAAAAATGCATTCTGTATAGTGCTAGATTTTTACTTAGTCTAATGTAACTACTTGTGAAATGCTTTAATTAATTCTTCCTGACAGGGCCAGTCAGATGCTGAAGGCTGAATTTAGACATTTTTCCTCTCCTCCTTTGCCCCATTTTTAACCCAAAGCTGTGTGTCAGCTGATACCTGCAATCTCCAAACCAACCCATTGCAAACAACTTCAGGTGAAAACTTTCTGTCCTGTCCTGTGTTAGTTTTCTGCCAAATTACTTGTTTGCAGAAGAATCTAATAACTGCAGGAAATGGGGTAAAAGGTGTTGAATTGCAGCAGGGCATTTCATGCAACTTCTCTGTCACTTCTATTATGGAGTGGTGTTAGAGTATCCCGGAGGGAGATGCTGTTTGGTTTGAAGCTGCCTCTCTCAGTTGGGACAGGTTCCTTTCGTTCAGTGTGTGATCTGGGTGTGAAAATACTCCTGTAGACTGATGTGGGTAGCACAAAGGTATGGGGTGGAGGGCCCATCAGTCATTTTTCAAAGCACTCGTGCTTTGTCAACTATGCAGCAAGCTGCTTTATTCTCCTCATTCTGCCTGGGGCAGTGGAGCATCAGTCAAGTATTTTCAGAGTGAAAGTCAGTTGTTTTTTGGTGGTCTGGAGAGCTTTGTGTGCTTCCTCAGGGTCACTTCAAGCCAGGACTGAGGTGAAAGGAGAAGTGAGAGGGTGTGGGCAGGGGAAAGGCAGGTAGGGGGACAAAGCAGATCTTCTGTGGCAGCAAGCTGGGAGCAGGTAGAAATATGGTCCTGTACACTGGCACGATTAAAAGAGAGTTTCAAGAAAAGAATTCTGGATTGAATGATATGCATATGTAATTTTTGCCTTTAGGCTCCCTACTTAAAAAATTAATTGCACTGATGTTCAAGGATTGTAGTTTTCTTATTTCTCAGGGACTTTGTTTCTGAGGGACAGAATTCATCTCCTCCTTACCTGTCATTTCCCTTTCAGTAATGTCATTGCCTCCTTTCCTGAGTGGAAAGCTCATCACACATTCAGAGGCAGGAGTGGTGGTCCACTGCCATCATCCTGGCAGTCTGTACCACCTGGAAGGTGCTACCTTGTTGCATAAAAGGTTTTCTGGTGGAAATATATCCTGGGGTGCCCATAGTCAGGGCACAGCAGTGGTGAAGAGACAAGGGAATTGTGTCCAGCCTGGCTGTGCACTTGCTCAGCGCCAAGTCCTGAACTCTGTCTTGAACCTTCTTTCTGTTTGGAGAGAGGAGAAAGTAGGAAAATGCACACCTTGCCTAAATGTAGTGGGGAATTAGTCCTCAGGCAGGAGAATCACAGAGTTACCCCATGAGAATTTATTTCTCTTTCTGTGTTTGTATGCATGTAATCACACTTGGAAAGCACACAAACACTCACAGCTCAGCTCTGAGTGAGGCAGTGCTGAAGCACAAAGTAGGCAAATTTGAAATTGTTTGGAGACTTTTCAGAGCTTCTCATTATCTCATTTGTGCATTTAATGATTCTTGTGGGTGCAGTTTTTGAGGTTTGGGTGCCACTGGCAGCAGTTGGAGGGAAAAGTCCTACCTGCAGCAGGGCACAGTGACAACATTGACAGCCTGGGGTGTTCTGTGTGGCCAGAACAGGCAGTCCTGTGTGGGATGGGTGATCTGCTCTTTTATCTTGGGGAGGCAGGAGTTTGGAAAAAGTTCCAGTACATCAAGAGTGGAAACATCCCTGAAAAACAGGGGGCTTTTATGATTTTAAGTAATATATGAGCTTTTGAAAATGAAGTTGTCTCTGAAGTCCTCAGCAGAAGCTCTCAGTTAGTAAAAGTGCTCAAAGCAGAAAATACTCCTCACAGAGCAGGGGTGGAGCCCAGGTGGGTGTGCAGCCAGGGGGCTTTGCTCAGACAGGCTGAGGTGCTGCTCAGGACAGGCTGAGAAGATGACAGGGTTAGCTCTCTTGTGATGATTTGTCTGAAAGGCCATGAAATCAGTACAGGGTTCTCATGTTGTGTCATAAACCCATTCCTAGCTGAAAACAGAGAGAGGCTGAACAATAAGGTTTAGAGGTTTTTACCTGTAATTGCTCTTATCACAATAAAATATGAAAGTATGAAACTGAGGGCTTCTTATAATTCCTATCCAAGGCACTGCTTCCTTCTGAGTGAAGCAACAGAACTCAGTAAGGTAAAGAAATTAAGCCACAATAATTGAGTAAAAGTTTTGATGAATTAAAAAATTAAATGAAAACCTTATGTAAAAATTCTACAGATAAATCAATCCTTTTCCCCTCTGTCTTTCTTTTTCTCTCTTTCTGTCTTTCTTGGAATCCACCCTGAACCAGATGTTGGGAGTCTGTAGTTTAGTGTTTTTGGATCCCTGCCCAGACTTTTACCTATCTTTTCAGCTATTTACATGGGTTTTATTTCTCCAGCTGTGCTTTCACTGATACTGTACAGTCACAGACCTCCTCAGTCACTAATAGAGGCAGTCACTGGATTTTCATTGAGATGAACAGTGATACCAAACATCCAGTGGAAATAATTTTGTCCTTACTCAAATAGTAAGGGGATCAGGAGTAATGAAGGGTGTGAAGAAATCTGCTGTGGACAATGACAACACAGGAGGAGGGAAGGGAGTGGCACAGGAATTTTCTTTCCAATGCCATCACAGAGAAGGAGCAGACAGCTGCTGCTGCTGTGTATAGGAAAAGGTGCAGGGGAATGTCTTTTGTTTAAAACAGACTCAACTTCCATTGTGTCATTTGGCTTTAAGTGATTTTTCAAGTTTTGATGGTCCCTAAGTTTTAATTTCCATTATAATGCTTTTCTCCTTTTTATACTTAGCCATTATTAAGGATTTTTAGTTGGATTATTGATCCATAAATATTCAGTATGGAGGAAATTAAAGATTGTTGGCATAACTGCTCTGGGCATAGAGTACTGCTGTCATTTGTCTCTTGTGTTATAGTGGGACTATTTTTGAACAGAAAAACCATGAGCCTACACATCCCTCCTTTGAAAGACCACTAAATCTAGTTCATGGCATTGGTCAGTTTTAGTTGCACTAAAACTTTTCTTTTGTGTTGGCATAACATTTTCTGAATTAAAGCCTTCCAACTTGTCTGAGCTGTGAGGTTCAGACTGGAGAGAGGAGGAGGTTTCTGAGCAGAGGGCTGGTGAGGGCTCTCCTGAGTGAGGCTCTCTGGTTTGTAAAGGTGTTGTGTGGCAGCCTGCCTAAGAGACTGATGCTTCTCCTTTGGTCCTGACTCTGGATTGGAGCCAGTGCCCCAGAGATTAAATATTCCACAGCCTGTTAGCAATCCCCTGAGCAATCTCCTCTCTCCAGGTGCTGGTCTTTTACACAGACTTCTTCTCCAAAGCAATTTCATTGGCAGGAAGAATCAGCTAGTTCAGTTCAACTGGAATGTTTTAATGAAGTCTCTCATAGCAGTCAGGCTGAGGATCAGCTAATGGAAGGAAAGGCAAGGGAAAATGGGGATATTCTGGAAGGCTGGTTTGCAGTGCTGTGCTTAGGAAGAGATGTCAGAAGTGAGTGACTGATGCCTTTTGGTGCTACCTAAAAACAGACACCAGACAAAATTAGGAGAATAGAAAATCAGTTCTATTTATTGAAGGGCCTTCAGGTACATTCAGGACAGACAAAGCCCCCCCAGGGGCTACAGCCAAAATGGACCACAGGTCATGGGTTTTCGCACTTTTTTTTTGGTCCATTTGCATATTAGGGGTTAATTTTCCAATTACACCTTCAGGTAATGAAGTAATTTACCCCCAGTTTCCTCCCCCCAAACTCACTTTTATTTCCATTTCTCGGGAAATGTTCTTGATTCCCAGGCCTAGAGAGGATTTGTTATGTCTCACCAAAATGTGAAGACAGTAGCTAGCACTGTGTATGGAGTTTAGAGTTATACACTAAAGAACTGCAGGATTACAAATATATGAAAAATATAAAATCTAAAATCCTGAGGCATCATAAGAATGGCTGTGATGAGCCTGGGTGTCTGAGCTAGCTCAGGACAACCACACTGTGCTGAGTTTGCTGTGGGAAATGCAGAACTCATTATTTCCCAAACAGCTTTAGCAGTAACTATTTGAAAGAAACCCCCCTAAACCAAAACTTATCAGGATGGTTACAAAATGGGGGCCTGAGCTCTTGTGACCCAGCACAGCTGACAGTGGTGGCCCTGTTCTTTAAGGGGATTATATCCCACAATCACTGTGCTTGTCCCCTGCTGGTGGCTACTCTACAAATATCCAAAATTTATATAAATCTGGGTACTTATGAATGCTAATGGAGTATTAGTAGCTTCCTTTAGGACAGTATTTCTGAAGTTAAAATGAGACAGATTTAAAGTTACTAACTTTAGTGTCCAGAGCCAGAAGGAGGTGATCAATGATTCAAGATTATATTTTGTAACCCAGACTCACTCCTCAGTGCTCCTAATTCAGTTACATGTTTTATATTTTAGAGCTACATTTTGGCCCCACAGTTCCTTTTCTTCCACGTGATTTTCTACCAAAGACAAGGTCTACTACCTCAGCATGGCCATTTCAATTAGTACTTTTCTAGCATGTGGATTTTGATCCCTTTGATTCCTAAATAGGTTATTGGGAATTTTAATGTTTTGTTAAAAGATTGAAAAAGTGCACAGCTTATGTGTAAGAGGTACAAGGGGATCAGTTTGTGCAAAAGTGTATAACCACATGAGGCAAAAGAGACTGTTGAAAGAGCACTCTTGGTTTGTTTAATTTATGCAATTTGTTAATGCTCTGTTGCACTTTAAGGGCCTCTTGAGGCTGCCCAGTTTGTGCCTTGCAGAGATGCTTCGTTGCAAACATGGCTCCTGTTAAAACCCAAGGCTCTGGTTCTCTACTTACATTGTGATTGTGATTTGATCCTTATTTCTACAACTCACATTTCACCATTTTCTTCCCTTCAATTTTTTTCCCATCCCAGCAGCCATCTGGTACTTTCTTCTGTCAGCCAAGTTTCTGTTCCTTACCTGGAGCCTTTCAAACAGCCACTCTTGAAGAGAGTGGATTAACAGTTGTCACTGGAAAATGAGTTTACTTCCAGCTGGAAAAGCTGTGAAATATAACTATTCATTCATTGATATGTTATGCACTTCTGCTTGGACACTCTTAATTCTATTTGAAGGCAAATACCTGGGAACAGTTTTCCTTAAAAATCTGTGAGAAGACCATTAGTACCTTTAAAGTGAGCTGGCTGTTTGACTTGCTCCTATTATGCATAGAGTCTCAACATAACAAATATGTTCTTTGGCAGGCAGGTATTTGGGATTAGCCAGAGATGAGTTTTGAGACTTTAATCTGTGTCAGATTTAGTCCAAATGGAAGAGATTCGTGAGCATTCTACTATGCTTATTTTTCTTTTGCCTTCCTTTTTTTAGTAAAATCTATTTGTTCTGCATAATCTTTCTTCTTTTTATAATAAAAGTAGAAGTGCATGGGTCACTTCAGAAGCAACTTATTCTCTTTTCTCTGGTTTATTTTAGGCATCCAAAGAATAAAATTTGCTTGTGTACTATTAATTATTCCAAGAACAAAAATATCCATGCTAGTAGTAAAAGTGTCATGGAATTACTGTAAGGTTGCTTGAGTTTTGGCTGTAAATCTTATTCACCTTGACTAGATCTCATACTTTAATTCACTGGAGTATAAAATACCATTTACATTAGTTCTTACTTCACTTAATCATAATTAAATTACTTCAGAGGCCAATAATTCTTAGAGACTCTTTCTTTGATGTGACACAAATAACAAACTGTGTTTGTAATGTAAAGGTGTTCTACTTCACTTTTACATTTGTCCCAGCCTTATCCAGCATATAATGTTCTCTTTAGGTGCAGACATATGCTCTTGTTACATGCACCATATGGGTCACAGATGTGGCTGACATGGCTACATGACATCTTTTTTAATTTCATTGCACTATACCAAGGCTGTGCACAAACCTTTTCATGATGGTTTGAAGGGATTTCTGCTCAAGATTTTAATTTTTTTTTCACCAGAATGATGAGTGGGGGGAGGGAGCCCACTTTTTCTGCTATCAGGTTATATTGTGGTAATAAAAACCCTCAGGAAGGTAATATTTTGTGGCTGCTGAATTCATTGTCACCTTAAGCATGGCTTCACTGCAAGTTACTTGTAGTTCTTTTTTCTAGTACTTAAGATTTACTTTGCTTAAGAGGGAAACTCTTCTCATCACAAAGGATGATTTTTGGAAGAAAGAGTGCATGGATAAACTTAAAAAGTTTAAAATCCAGGATTCAGTTTTGCAACTGCATTTTGATTTAAATGCAACTTAAGAAATAGTTTTAGGGTAAGGAGCATATTTGGAAACAGGGGTTTGCTGCAGTGAATGGAACATTTGGTTACCATAGTCAGAATATCTGTCTAACTAACTAATTAATTAACTAACTTACTAACTAACTAGCTAATTACAGGCTGAGTGAACTCCCAGCTTGGTTGTGAGAGGTTGAAGGAACAGGAGTTATCTGAACAATAGTGCTGGTTAGGAAGTGAGCTAATAAAATTCCAGAACAATACTTGTTAAAGGCTCTCATCATTTATTAATGGTTTTTTTATTGTTGCCTCCAGAGGAAGCTGGGTTAGTTCTGAGAGGAAGCATATAATTTATCATATCAAATTTGAATAGGAGATTATTTGTGTTCTCCCAGCAGCAGCAAGCACAGCCATGGAGGAAGGGTGTCCATGTTAGGTTAGAGGTGAAGATGGGTTATTACTTGGTTTGGCTGATAATCAACCAATGATGGGAAATGAGCACAAAAAGGGACTTTTGGATCAGGCAGTTGATCCAACACTACCCCTGTTCATCCAGTGAAACCCATTCTTGGCCAGACTGAAAATTGTCTGTTTCACCCACCTAAACTGTTTTTGTCAGTATCTCATGTAGCCTGATGTGAGGATGAGGGCACTGAAGGGCACAAAGCCCCAGAGGACAGGGCTGGAGCATTCCTGAGCAGGGGAGAACCTGTCACACTTGGAAACATTCTTTGCTGCAATTTGAAGTTCTGATGAGTGGCTGATTGCTACTTGGTACTTGGGGTAGAAAAAAAAATCATAATTAAGCCAGAAGTTGTTTCATTAAAATATTTTATACATGTAAAATTTTTTTTCTTCTTTTCCAATACAGGAAGAAATCCATGAGATGTGTAAGTATGGCATTTGTTTTTAACAAAGTGACCACACATGAAACCAGACACTGAAGGGACAGGGAGTGATGTGGAGCTGCTGCAAGTGCTCTGACAACCCAAAGAGCAAATTTGGTGTGAGTGTGGTGGAGCTCAGGAGATCTCTGCTGTCTCAGTGCACAGCGAGTTCCAGGGCATGTGGTGGCTTCCTGTCATTAATGTTATCTAGGAGATCAGGGCAATTCTTTTTATGACATTTGGAAAGTTTTCATCTCAACTTTGACCTTTTATTTGAATGTATGTTCATTTCAATTTGAAAAGCAGAAGTAGATTGCAATTCAAAGGAATTAGTTTGTTCAAAATATTTTGGAAAAGACATTGGGACAGTTTCAAAAGGTTTTGGCTTTGTTTTAATGGGAAATTTGCCCAAATTAATTTGCTTCCACAGTTTCTGTTTTGCTGAAACAGCAGAGAGTCTTCTTGTCCCTCCCCACCCAAATACTCTCTTCTTGATAAACCTCCTTCTGAATCTCACTGGTATTGCCAGAAATTAGATATAATGATATTAATGTGAAAAAAGTAAATTCAGAAATGGGTTTGAATTGACATTCATCACTGTTGGCAAAGATAATTGGAGTAGTTATACTGAATTTGCCTCTATATTTTGCAGTCCACAGAGGCTGGGTGCTGCAAGCGGGACCATCTCTGGCCTGGATCTCTTGATCACAGTTTTTCCATCAATACACATTCAATATATTCAAGGCCCTCCTTGGTTCTTTACAGCTCTTAAGGAATTGTTTCAGCTCACAGCACTGCACCTTTTCCCACAGTTATATTGTAAAATATTATGCAAAAGGAAGTAGTCCTGTTTCTGCAGGATCATTTTTGAAGATCACAGCCTTCTTCCTCCTTCTGAAGCCTTAGGAGAACCTTAGGTTTTGTATCCCCTAAGAGGTCCATTTCAGGACCATTTCAGGCATTAAGAGGTCCATTTCAGAGCAGTGGATGTGAGAGGTGTACACATGAATTTTTCTAACAAATAACTGGGTTTCTTTTTTGACTTGACCCTTTTAAACACAACATTGAAAACTTACCCGACAACATCCATCTGAAAAGTCTTCAGTCACTCTCTAGGATAGAGAATTTATGGGCAAGCAAGGTTTGAGCTTTGATTAATTTGATCTGTATGACTGGAAGAAAAGATAATTAATTGTCTCCTGGCCGTTTGGATGCCATGGGGCAACTGCTGCCAAAGTTGACCATGGCAAGGTCCAGTTGTACTGGAGCCTACTGATTTCTGTAGGGTCAGGGATGCCCATATCCCTGCTGCTGGACAAGGAACTCATTTCCCAGCCCTGCTGCTGGACCATAACATCCTGACACCCCATGCTGGTAAACTGGCACTTCATCCTGTCAGCTGCCTCTACATCAGCTTTTCACAGCAATCTGGAATGCACTTTTTTTGAGAGATTGCTTCTCTATGTCCTTTTCAGAGAGCTGAAATTCAGCTTTAAACCATGGGTATCCTGTGAGGAGGAGTTCCCAGCACAAAGAAAGATCAGCTGAGAAGAGAAACTGGTGGCTGCAGAGGAGAGGGGAGGGAGGGTATTCCTTCGGGCAGGGGCTGTGGGAGATGTACAGGCAGGCTGGGATGGTGTGGCTGGGAGCTCAGAGCCATTAAAAGTCATGCTGAGCATTGAAAGGGAATACTGAGAAAATGAACCCCAGGTCCATTCCCAGTTTTTCATGTCACAGGAGTCCTTGATGTGAACAACCTGAATTCCCCTGGCACATTTACCTGCTAGACCTGCCTGAACTCAAATGGGCTGACCCATTTTTCCTCTGCACACATGGCAGGTTTCTTGATGCTTTGTGATGTTGTCACTCAGACCCAGACCTTTGGCAAGGAATTCTCTGAGCTTGGCAGAGATCAAACTTGTACTGAAGGTGTTTCATGGATTCAGGACAGGAGCTGCACAAAGGCAGCTGGGACCTAAAGGCACCATTTCCTGAAGTGATCTCAGACTATCTGTGCCCTGAGAGGTTCTGAAAGAGGACCTGGCTTTGAGCCAGAAGCAGTCTAAGGAAATAAAAAAGCAACTGGATGAATTAGATGGAATAAGTAATATAATTATATAACTGGATATAGTCAGAGGTAATTCTAGCAAGTCAGTTTTTGACTGTGCTCCCAGACATTAAATCTCCAATACCACAACATAATTCTGTAGTCTAAATACCAGTATGAACCCAGAATAAATCAGTGGAAAAAACTTTCTATTACCTCTTAAAGAATAAAGGCTGGGGCTTGTCATTTTTATACAGTGAAAACCAATTGCACTTAGGATTGGATGTAGCTGTAGATGAGGTATTTCTTTAATAGTGTGTTGCTACTGATCTGTGGCCTCAGAAGGTATCCTCCATCTGGATGATTCATTCAGCTGAATTACTTATCCAATCCTGGGATCTCTAGTAGAAAAGCAAGCAATTAACCTTTCCTAATAAGAGCCAGAAGGAGGCCTTAAGGAAGTTAAAATGAAGGAGGAAGCTGGTGTTTAGTTTCCAGAGCAAGTTTTAACACCAGCAGATGGTGCTAAAATGTCCATTAAAAGGGGGAAAAAAACCCAACAACCCAAACATCTCAAATTTCCTTACAATCATAAACTGTCAGGGAAAGATAAATTGAGATACTTTAGCTAATTGCTGTGGAAAGTTGAATCTAGGGTGATGTTAGTCATCTTTTACTTAGACTAGCTTAACACACATGAAGATGTGTGTAGCCCTTATTTTCTAGTTTGCTTTCAAGATGGATCAATTTTCCTCTAGTCAGGTCTTTACCTTGAAAAAGGCAACTCAAGTATTTCAGGAATTTTCATTCATATTCAAAGCAGGGATTAAAAGCTTTGTTGTATAATTTTGCTGATTAATTATAGGAATGATTTACGGTTTTTAGACTCATTTTAACTCTGAACAACTGCTTGAAACAACTGGCAGTTGTTTTTCAAGGGATATTGCTGTATAATTTTGTTAGTCACTTAAGAAAAGCTGTGTGGGTTTTTTATATACAGAAACCCCTAAAATCACACAAAGAATAATCTTAAAAATACATTGTAAAGGAGTTGTATGGTTAAATTAGGGAAATTGGCATAGGAATGAAGAAATATTCTGTTCTAATTCAACATTGGTCCAAAGCTGGTAACTAACTACTGAAGGCTGCAGGCCACTAAGAAGTGTGTTAGGAGAGTTTAGTGGGGCAGCCTGCAGCCACCCCAGGCAGTCTGCAACCAGAACAAGAAATTAAAACTGTCTTGATGGCCTCTGCAAAGGGGGAACACCATGAAAATGGCTCTTTTCCTCTTAGATCTCAATGCAATATGGATTTGCACACATGGTAGCAAAGACAAAAATGGGGGTTGAGGGGGTAGGTCATGGAGAGGAGTGGTCTCAGAACTCCCCAGCAGTTTAGGGAGTGCCCACTTTTCCTTGGTTCACTGCTTGGATCTCAGCCCCCCAGGTATGGGATGTGTGGAAAGATGGAAATGCAGGGATTAATAATGGGGCCATTTAGGGTCAGTGTCGGGCACATTTCTTTAGGCAGTGTAAAAAAACTGTGCTGGAATTTCTGAGCACTAATGCTGCAGTAGAGGCCCAAAGAAACTGGCAGGCATTCCAAATGTCATATTCCAGTTTAAAATGTACTGCCCTGGGAGATTTCAGAGTTAAGGACTCTGCAACAAACTTGGTTTATTTTAAAAGTCCTTGGCTTCATAGCCAGTGACTGTTCTATGTCTCATCAGAGGATGAGGAAATATGTAAGTAGTGCCAGTCTAGAAAACCTGTAAAGCCAATCCTACAAAACTACACCATCTTTTCTAAGGATCTAAAAGTTATTCCTAGCAAGATAAGTAATACAAAATTATTTCTAGCAGAATAATTTTGCCTAATATATCCACGAGTGGTGGGTTATATCCTGGTGTCTCTTACATGCACTTGTGAGAGTTGTGCCTGGATAAGGGCTGTGAAACACCTTCTAAATGTTCATTAATTGTGTGGCCAGTTGGGGCTGCACATCTGCACCTCCCTGCTGCTTCCTTCATGAAAACTCCTCTGCAAGAATCATCCAGGTGACTGAGTGATGCAAGCTGTAGATGTACACAGTGATGCATTATAATATCCTATTTAATTATTTTTTGGCAGGGATGGTGTATAATTATTTACTGACCTGTGGAATTGGTCACGAATGACTGTGAAATTCAGATTCTAAGCAGCACTGTCATTTTGATAATTAGAGGCTCTGCCCTACGAGAATATGTGCTCATTAAGTTGTAATTTGCTTAAAAAAATAAATTAAAGACAGAGGTTATTTAGGAAGGAAGGCTTAAGACCAAGATTATATTCAAAGGAAATTAAAGACAGGAAGCCCCAGGGTATTCCAGCCCTGCCATGCAGCTCCTATTAATGAAATGAAGTCTTACAAGCAGCACAAATTGTGGTGTCTGCCATAAGGCTGCCTAGCATTTTCTATTATAAGGTCCTGTTTTCTATTGCTTATGGCTTTGCCAAACTTAAAATTTTGGCCAGAATGGTTTCCATGCTGTCTACCTTACACAAATATTTTTGAGAGTTTACACACAAAGTCCTCTGCTATTTCTCCAACTGGAATTAGGAACAAAAAAACAACAACAGCAAAAAACAAACCCAAAAAACCGAACCAAACAAAAAAATATTTTTTACCCATGTTTACAGAGTTGTGTGTAGATATGAAGGTAATTATGGCCATGTGTATGTATATGTATATGTAAGAAACCCAAGTAATTTTGAGAAATATTGGTGCCTCCATGGTCTGCAGTGAGGAGGTGAGGACATTACTTTTGAATCTGAAAACTGACAATTTTAACATAATCAGGTGAGAATAATTTGAATTTTTCAACTGTATTTTTTGGGAGGTGCCACTACGATGCTCTGGTATGGAATCAGCTCACATGCAGCCCCCTTGGCAGACAAACTGAGCATGGGCTGGAGAGGCCTTGCATCCCCCTGGTTGCACTGTAGCTGTAATAAATCTGGTCAGAACAGAGAAAAATGGGAATGGCTGGTGCTCCTAAGCTCCCTGTGCTCCTCCTGGCTTGTGCTAAGGCACTGGAGAAGAGGAAGGGTTTGCCTTGGGGAGGTACAAAAGTTGGAGGGCAGTGGATGAGGGGAAGAATGGCAGGGCAAGAGAAGAGTGGTGAAAGAAACAAAAGGAATTTAGGAAGGCAAGGTTATAAAAACCTTAGAAAAAATTGTACTGGGAAATTGGAAAGGATGCTCTGAAGACAGTGAAAGAGGAACAGAAGTGCTTTAAAATCATTACACCTCTGCACTTGAAACCCAGACAGGAGGTTCATGTCTGCATCTCTTTGTAGTGGCAAATCAGGCAGAGTGTGCTGTGTATCCTGGGCAGGCTGACCACCTGGAGGGGTGGGATTCTGCCTCGTGACATTTGATTTGCAGTATAAGCTTTTTCAAGGATTTCTTCAAGTCCATAAACACCCCCCTTCTCTCTACAAACTATTAAAATAATCCATACAATGTGAAGTCAAAGGTCTTATAATGGTTAATTAAGAATTTAAACATTATTTTAATATCTTGGGGTGTGTAACTGTTCATTTATGTCCATTTGCCATTGACCTACAGCTTTCACCCTGTGCCTCCCACACCACGTTCCCATTTCCCATCTCATCGCTGCCCTCTTCAGTGAACTCCTTTACTGCTCTCCTTCCCTCATACCTCGATTTTTCCCATTTCTGTTTTATTCCCTTTGTTATACCATTTCCCTCAAATCCTAGTCCCTACGTCCCTACACTTACACTTTCTGTTGCACTCCCCTTTCCTTTCACTCCCATGAGCAGACAGAACATTCTCCCGTTGCTGAAGGTTAGATCTTGGTGTCTTTTTCATTTCTTCTCTAGTCTGGCACAGGCTGGCCCTGGGAAAATCCTTCTGGCTCTTCAACAGGGCATGCAGAGCCCCTGCCCTGTCCATCACCAGGTGCCCTCATTGCAGAGGTGTTTCTGGGCTCCTCTTGGCTCAGGTTTTACCAAGGCAGAGCCCTCCCAGAGCTCCTGCTCTTGACAGCCTCACCCTCTCACAGTCCCTTTGATCCCTTGGGAAGGCTGAGCTATAACAGAGGCTGGACAGAGCTAAAGAATAAAGCAGGGATTTATTAAAAGGCCTCAAGGGATCCACCTGGGGCAGCACGAGAGCCCAGCCAGGGCTGCAGCCAAGATGAACCAAAATGGTCACAAAATTCACAAACAGTCACAGGGTCTCTCACTTTTATTAGTTCTGCTCAATTTGCATATTGGAGTTAATTTGTCCAATTCCAGCTTTATATTATGAAGTCCCATCCTGCTTGTTTTTCTGTCTTCAGCCCACATTGTTTATGCTCTTGGGCCTGAGATTTGGGTCATTTGTCCTTGGTCTCCAGCTGGAGCAGGAATTGTTTTGTCTCCCTACTCTGTGAAGAGATCTCAGCATCCCCACATATGAAGCCCAGACGAAAGCAATGTAAACACTAAATCAGCACAGAATCTGAAAAATATAAAAGCTAAACCTGAGGCATCACCTTCAAACTCTGCTCCTTAGATCATTTTCCTGGCTCTTCATCCTATTTCACACCTTCTGCTGTCTTACTCTTCTCCCTTCCACTTGTTCTGTGTCTCAGCTGGTGCTGCATCATTTACAGCTGTCTTCACTTCCCAGCAGTGCAAGCTTTTCCCACGTGGGAATTCTGCTCATGCAATCATTTCCATGCTTTCTCTTATGATCTGAGGTGTCCAAGAAAGCTTACAAACCTCACAGTTTATTATTTGTAACTTTTAAAACTACCTTTTATCAAAATGCTTGCTGAACAATGCTGGCATGCCAAGCTGCATGAGCATCTCCACTGATTTCTGCTGCCTTGTCTTTCCATTCATATTTCTCAGCCTTATTTCCCCTTCATTCCTCTGTTTCCTGAAATTAACCCAGAGTATAAGGTATGACCTGCCTTTTTTTTACAGGTTACATACAAATCTTACACAATATGTGTTTTTCCCAATCCTTGACAAGCCTCAGGCCATCATGATGTACATAATTTTAAAAGTGATTCATACAATTTTGAAAGAACCCAAATAATTTAGAGATTTGCCTTTTGAAAAATGAGTCTTAAAGGAGCCAGTATCACAGCAGTAGCAAAGTCTCATTTTATATAATTAGGACTTACAACAATCTTATGTTGTAAGTAAGTATTGTAAGTATTATTGTGAGTATTTCTGGAGGTTTTTCCTTAATCTTACATTGTGTGTGTTGTCTTTGCAACAATACTTTTTGCTATGGTAACAACTCTTTTATTGGGATCCAGAGCATGACCATGTAATGCTGCATCGACCCTTTTACTCCTGAGACAAATTAACTTTAGGAAGATTTGTTTTGGCCAAACTTTCAAGGAGGAAACAAAGTGTAAAAATGTGTATTAATTGAAAAAAGGCTTGCTTTTAAACAATACTTCCCATTACTATTGCCATTATTGTCCTTTCATTAGAGCCTTAGGTTTGAGGTCATTAGCAATTTTTCTGTAAATCACAGGGTGGGGAATATTATTTTGCTCACATTATTTTATTCTCATCATTTTGCACATCAGAAAGTAAATGATTTCTTGAGTCAAATGCACAACAGCTGGTTGTTCCTGTACTCCCTCCCATTCTTCTGTTGGGAATCCACATCAGCTGTGGCTTTGTGCAGAGGCACAGAGTGGGATCAAGGCTGATTTAGCATCTCATTCAGCTGATATGAATATGTAATTATAATTAGGAGCTCCAGGGTCCATCAGCACATGTACAAGCCTGGAATTTAGTTTGTGTTTTGATGTATTATACCTCTCAACTCCCTGGTGGGTAATAAACCTGCAAGCCAAGAAAAGCCAGAGGTGAGAACTTTGTCTGGAGGTACTGCAGGGCTTCCCTGAGGTCCTTCAAACAGTGAATCATCAATGCTGAAGTGCTTGCAGCTGAATTCCCAGCTCAGGCTCAGCTACAGAAAGAAGAAAATTGAAGGCAAATTGGGCAGTTGAATTGTCCTCTCAGGGTGCCTGGTGCTTGACAGACATCTAAAATTGGGATAACACAAAATCCTGAGGGCACAGAGCCTGACTGGCCCTAATTCTGCTGTATGCCAAGAACTTTTTAAGATCTTCCAAGTATCATCTTTTCTGTCCAAAGTCAATGGGGAACACTGCCCTGTGATCAAGGAAAGACAAGAGAGTCAGGGCTCTTTTCCTGGCCTTGGGCTTCCAGGCTGTTCCTTCCTGAGGTAGGATCTTGCATTTCATGAGGGGGTTCAGCTCTCATTTAGAACAGAAACTGTTGTATCCCATAGTACAGGTAAGGATTTGGGTTTTTTTTGGCACTGAGAGGTTTTATAAATTCAGTGTACTCTTTACCTTATCTGTGAACTAGTAGTTATTTGACTACTTTATCCCTGAGCCACCTTTCCAATATCTCTTGCTTTTGCTACATTTTATTATAAATAATGCAGAAAGAAGCTAAAACTGGTGGTTTTCACTCAGACAAAACTCTGTGTATGTCAGTGGGTTCAGATCTAATTAGCAAAAGTTTGAAGAAGTTTGCCCTTCTCAACGAGGTTTGGACAGGTTTGAAATGAGTACCTTGATGGGATATCCATTCTCACAGAAATTAGGGACTAGAATTTCCTCTCTGCTATAGACCCTGCTTTGGTTTCCACAGCTCCTGCATCTCAGGAGGAAGGATCTGCCTTCAGCTCACTGTCAGTGCTTGGTACTCACAGGAACCAGGGATCAGTTCTGGTTTGAGATGTGCCACAGAGCAAACTTTGGGTGAACATGCAGTCAATCATCTCACCCCAGCTGTGGGCACTAGCCAAGGTTTTCTGTTTGTTTTAGTGTCCAGGAGAAGGAGGTTACACTGATCAAATAAATTTTGCACTAATTTATGAAGTGACTGATTAGAATGTAAGCTGACCTGAGGCAGCATTCCTGGCAATCCCATTTTTCCAGCCACAATATCAGAATGGTTGGGATGGACCTGGACAATCATTTGATGTGAACATCAGCCAGGGCTTAGGGACAAGTGACCCCTCCCAGATTCAGAGACTTTCTGCTGCAGCCCCTTTGATCTTGTGGTGATGCTGAGCGACAGCTTCCTTGAATGAGACTTATCCACCTGTGGGGAAGGGACTATTAAAGCAATAACCTTTCATATTCACTTGAAGAAAGGAATTTCACAAATGCAAAAAAAAAAAAAAAGGTATGTATAAATGAATGTGTGCTAATGGGAACTGTCAGCAGGGGAATCTTGTGCAAGCAATTCCCAAACGGATGCAAGATATTGTGGATAACTAAGACTGTCCAGCTCTGGAAATAAAATAAAGCACCAGAATGGAAAATGTATATTTAACACACTTGCAGGAAAAATCTTCAACTTCATATAAGGTAGAATGAATATTCTTCCTTCTTTTGAAATTCTTGGGTAATCTATAGAAGACTTTATAACTCTGGAATGCTGTCCAGGTGCTGCATTAATATCTGTCAAACTTGCAGTGCAGCAACTTTAGGTGAATGCCAGATTATAGGAATCCTCCTTATTTCATAGTTACAGAAAAAAAAAGAGAATTTTGCTGCTCCTTTTAGATTTATACCAGTCCTTCCACTCTGGCAATTCTGGTTTCCTTCCACTTGGATATTTAGGTACAAAGCCCCATCAGATGCTCATGTGAGCACTTCAGAGCCCTGCCTGAGGTACCTAAAATGCACCAAAGCAGCATGAAACAGAGGCCAGTTAATATCCAGTGAAGAGGTGGGGTGGGACAGGGATTTTTGGAGAGGTACTGAAGGATGTGAGCTCTGTAGTTTCATTCTTCTGGATGTAGGAATTGAGAAAATTGTGTTGGTTTGAGGACTGGGTGAGAGTGTCTCTAACATGGAAAGGATTTTGTTAAGGACTGTGCAAATAGGAACTTTGATGTTAGGCTCCTAGACTTCATAGCTCTGACTATTTATGCCAGTAACAAAGCCAGTAAAAAAGAGATACCTTTTACATTTTAAAGAATCTTACATGTGAGTGTAAACTGCTGATTTTTTATAGCTTTGGTGTTTGCATATTTCAGTTGCTAAAAAAAATGGGGCAAATTATCCATATTTGGCAGCCCCAATACATAAGTTTCCTTACTTCACTATTTTTTCTATCCTAATTTTATTTAATTAGGAGACTTTTAAAAATTGTGCTGTAATTACCTGGTCCTAGGCATTATGTAGAAGGATGTTGAGAGACATGTGATTATAAAATCCAGACTGCTGTGTGCTGACATTTATGGCTTTCTCTCTCAGCACTAGCATGAATAGATGCTAAATTTTGTCAAGCTAAAATGTAGCTGGAAGGTTTCTGGTAAAAAGCAATTTGCATTTTTGGACAACAAACAGAGAAAAGGGCAGATACAATTTTCCAACACCTGCTCTGGTTTATATTCTTCCATTGAGTTCCTGTATTGTTCAGAAATGGTTTTCTGCCTTTCCCTGGAATGCCTAAAATTGGCCTCTGATAAAAATAAAATAGTAGAATAATTGGATTCTGTCCTTTTTCATTATATCATTTTATGTTTCTGTCAACATGAAATCCATTGAGGAGATGTTTCTAGCATTTCCTGAAGAATGTCCTTCAGCATAAGCTTTTTCCATCTGCTTTTGGAAAATCAGAATATTTTATAATTATACAGTCATCTTGCTAGAGTTACTTGTTTTCTATTAAAACATTTTGTACTGTTCGAGGTGTCATCTAAGAAAGATTTAGGAAAAGTCAGAACTAAAATTCACCTTTCTGTCTAAAATCTGCTCTTAGAGAAAGATCACTAGGCAGACTTGCATTTCTGAATGATGTCAGAATTTCCCTCTAGATATCAATTATTTATTAGCTTATGATGCAATTACATCATTCATCTTAAACATTGGGTAATGAAGCCTTTGCTGACTGTTCCCTGACTGTGGTTTAATGGATGAAGCCCCCACCGGTTTTTTAAAACTTATTCCAGCTTGGAGCTGATATACCTGAGATCAATTTGGACCATTAAGTGAGAGTTTCATAGAATCATGGAATGGTTTGGGTTGGAGGGACCTCAAAGCTCATCCAGTGCCCCCCCTGCCATGGGCAGGGGCACCTCCCACTGTCCCAGGCTGCTCCCAGCCCTGTCCAGCCTGGCCTTGGGCACTGCCAGGGATCCAGGGGCAGCCACAGCTGCTCTGGGCACCCTGTGCCAGGGCCTGCCCACCCCCACAGGGAACAATTCCTTCCTAACCTAAAGGCTACTGTGTGTAAGGGTCCAGTTAAAATAAAACAGTCAACCACTATGGTAACTGGAACCTGTTAAGATGTTTGAGGCTGAGATAAATTGGGGGTGGGGGACTGACTCAATCTAATGTACTTTTAAAAGTTTTAACTTCCAGATAGTTGGAAATCAGGAAGGAGTGAAGAAACCTTTAGCAATAAAATACATTAAAAAAGTTATCTAAACTGAGAAAAAAGAAAAAGAAAGTAGTTTATTTGAGACTTGTCAAGAATAATCCTCACCCTGCTGGGCTCTGCTTGCTATTCTTGCTCAGCTTCTTGATGAACACCCTGAAACGATGAGCACATAGAGCAGGGGCAGCTCTGCCCTTCCCAGGGCTGTGCTGGGCACGATGTGAAGCTGGGCAGGTTTTGGGGTCGGGCAGAGCCCCATGGAGCCCAGTAGGGAGCTGGGCACGGTTTGGGGCCAGTGGAGCCCAGCAGGAGCTGGGCAGGTTTGGGGCTGGGCACAGCCCAGCAGGAGCTGGGCAGGTTTGGGACCGGTGGAGCCCAGCAGGAGCTGGGCACAGTTTGGAGTCGGGCAGAGCCCAGCAGGAGCTGGGCACGGTTTGGGGCCGGGCAGAGCCCAGCAGGAGCTGGGCAGGTTTGGGGCCGGGCAGAGCCCAGCAGGAGCTGGGCACGGACAGCGCCCAAATCCCCTCGGCCGTGCCGGGATCGCGGCTCCTTCCCCGGCTGCGGCTGCTCCCGGCCCGCTCACAGCCGGGCACGGGCAGGTTAAGAAAACACTGATTTCTGTCTGGGAATGGTTCGAGGCTCAGCTGCTCCCAAGACGTGCACAACCAGCCCTGGAGAAGTGGCTGTGTGTGCGGGGCAGTCCTGGGTGCCATGACAGGAGCTGTGTGAGTTATTAGCTTTGGCACAATGTAAATAACGTATTTTAACTCAGGTGCTGTGCGGATGGTTCCTTCTGGCTTCGGTGAACGCTGCAAGTGCACGGTCTGGTGTGTGATATGGTTCGTAAATGCTGCGTTCAAAGGAGATTGAAGCCCTGGATTAACCCTTCCAAACCCAGAATTCCTGCAAAAGCACTCCTGCTTTCTTCTCTCAGGTTTGTACATCCAGGCATTTACCAGGTGTCGTGCTCTGATCGCTCCAGAGCAGTTTTCATGTGCCCAGAAGCCTCACTCGTGTGTGATACACAGGTGTGCAGGGTTCAGTCCATTTAATTGTGTGTGATTATGCAAATCTTGTGCTTGTCCAAGACGCTGAGCAAATTATTCTATTACACACAGACAAGTGGTGTAATGGAAACAAAACCCCGAGTATTTGATAATTACATTGGGTTAGATCCCTGGTGGATGGTCCCCATGCCTAAAAAAGGGACAGTAAAAGGAAAGTTTTGCTCTGTCTTGGATATGGAAAATATAGGAAACCAAATAACAATGACAGACTGTCCATGTCCTCATTGTTCAGAGTGGAATGATCAGGAGAAAGAGTAGAAAACATATGTCTAAATGGTCCAGTGGGAATTCAGACACACGGACTGAAGAATTTCTCTTATGGAAAAAAAAGAAGAATAATGTTGGTTTATATCTGAAAGGTGATTACAAAACCAGGGATGTTGATGGGACCTTTATGTAGGTGTACTGTGGCCACATTTCCTGGAACCGGGAGGAACATGAATAATTAGGTTTTACAGCAATTAGGTTCAATATTCTGGATTATCTGAATATTTTTAGAACCAGAATTGGAGTAAGATAATAAAGATGTTCTTTTGTGGAAGTGTTTAACAGACTGTGGTTAGGGGGGTGAATAAAAATAAATAAAAGCAGCAGAGATGGTAAAATTTCCTAATGCTCTTTCACCTCAACTGAATCCATACTTGTCAAGGAAGGTAAAGCTTAAAAAGGAAACCCTCTGGAAAAGTCTGAGAGCTGCTACTTTAATCTTCATCTTCTGAGAAGTTTCAAATATCAAGAGCAGAGAGAGAGGCTGAGTCTCTAATTAGTGAGGGAGGCAGGTAGGACATTAATTGATTTGCTATGCTACTTCTTTGACCTGAGCTGTTTGAGAACAATAGAGGAGCTGTAATGTTCCTCCACAACAGAGCAGAGCTTTTATGTGATAGCAACTTAGAGACCTTTGATCACAAACTTGGGCTCTAAATCTGTAATTTTTATCATAGTAATTTTTGCTACATGTATTTTATTTTTTAGTCTTTTTCCTTTGTCTTTTTTTTTTTTTTTTTTTTTTTTTTTTTTGCTTGGGAACCAGTTTCTCTGACTTTGGGCTACTTTTTCATTCTACACTGGGTTTGAAAATCCTGAAATTAATGTCACTTTGCTAATAATGGCACAGCAACCTAGTAAAATTTGTGAGGAAGTGGAATAGTCTGGGTTTATGTATGATCAGGTCATTATAGAGGTAAAAAAAAAGAAAATAGGAGAAAGAAGGTGCAGAAAGACAGAGGAAGGATTACTTTTTATCTGTCCTGGATTGTCATCTAGGGTCTAACCTACTGTGTAACTGTGTCTGTCATGGCTCCACAGTCCCAAATTTCACAGTGAAACTCGATCCTGTCACTGCAGAGTGCTTTGAAAGCTGCCTTGGTAAAGGTGCTTATTACTGCAAAGAGTTTCATTAATGTTTTAGAAAGAAAGAGATATTTAATTTCAAGAGAAAGGTAAAAATAATGCTACAAAAGCAGTCCACCCATTGGGACAATGGTGGAACAATTAACTAAGAATTTAGTGAAGATGTTTAACACAAACACACAAATATCAGAGGTCTCAAAAAAGAGCCAAGAGCTTGTATTTGCAAACAAAAGGTCGTTAACACTGAGGATAACTCCTGGTGATCAGTTTTAACTTTTTTTTCAGAGAAGGATGGATTTCCCTAATGTCAGCAGCCAGTTTAAAAGAGATCAGGCAATCAGCCAGAGTTCCACATAGAAGATTTAGATTTCTGTTTGTCAGGGTTCCCTGTGTAGCCAAAAAGGAAAGACAGGGATGATCCATCACACTTCAGAGAGATGGCTGAGATATTTGAGATATTGTGCCCTGGTGGGATAAAATGTCCTTTGCAAATGCTGGTCCAACATCACAATCCAATGGCAACAGAATGATCTTGAATCTTGGATCTCAGCTAGACTGTGGATGGAAAACAACATAATTGCATGGCAAAATAATTCAAGTAAACACTGTTATCTGGGCAGGTCACTTTGGAGGGGATTTCACCTGAAACAAAGCAAGCCATTTTTATTTGCTAGAAGAATGCCTAGATAGGGAAATGGGCTTGTTTATTTGTAAAGGTTTAACTCAACAACTGTGTAATGAATAACATTTTAGCTGTGGAACAAGTCCATATATCAAAGCAAAGTGTTGCCTTTCCTGAAAGGAGCATTTCTTGGCTGTGTCCCTAAGAGCCTCCAGACCGTCTGTTTTGTATGGGGTGATGGGTTTGGACACAACATTTCTTGTTTGTCCCTCTTTACCTTGAACCCTGCTTGTGCTTGTCATTCTACAAGATTATGCCAATTGCAGTTCAGTGTACTATGTACAAAATTAGGGAATTCTTTACTTGGTTTTGGTACATGAAGGTCCAAGTGAAAGAATGAACTTTACATTTTCAGGAGAACACAACTCTCTGTTTATAAAGTGGCATTTTCTTTCATGGCCTTTGGGTAGTAGAATAGAAAATAATACTTGTGGGTGGGAAGAATATCCAGTCTTGCTCTGGAAAAAAACCCTTCAGCCAAAATAAGTATTTGACTGTTTTGCAAGATAATGTCCAGCATGATGTCATACCAGGCACCTGGTGCAGACTCATCACTGTTGGTTTCAGCTTTTCATCATGACTAACAAAAATTAGGCAACATATTCCAAAACCAAAACAAAAAAACAACCAAAAAAGAAAAGAACTCTTGGCCAGATGGTTTTTGAGAACTGACTAAAGTGGGAGGTGAAGTAAGCACTTGACAGGAATGCATGGGGAAAGGATTAATCACCACTTCATGTCCTATGTCCCAAACAATAGTGTCTTTGTTATCTGGGATGCCTGCCTTGGAGAAAGACAACAGGCATTCCTTTTCTGGGACACTCAACTGTCCCTCTGAAGGGAAAATGGGATTGGGCAGATGCAAACAGCCTGCATAAGTCAGATATCCACAACACAAGATTCATTAGTTATTTACACAATTTCATCACAAACTACCACCATGGTATGCCAGAGTTAACAGATGAGCTGTGTGGAGCACAGAATAATGCATATTTAAATAGATAAAAATATTTTCGTCTCAAATTAAAAGCCACCCTGGCTATTTGTGTTTGTTTATTTGCCATAGGATTCATGGAACATCCTGGGAACATGCAGGAGATTTGTAAATTATGTCAAGGTTGAGCTGCAGGGGCAGCAGGCAGCACCTTCAGGGAGCACCTGCTTGTTCTGAACTTTTTATCTGTGTGCATGAAATGGCCTGGGAGTGATGTGAGTGTCTGAATCCATCCCTGGGTGTATTTCTACATCCTCAGAGCTAAACACCTGCAGAAATTTGGATGCAAGTGGTTTACAAATTGAACATTGCACTTGTCAGGGCACTCATGGACTCCTTGAAGAACATTTGTTGTGTAGATCAGAGAGAAAACACTAGACAGAAGAACAAACAAGGGGATAGAGGACAGGAAATCATAACTATACCCCCATTAGCCCTTTCATTCATATAAATATATGCAGAACATGTTGAATTTTGTATTTTAATGTCAATGCTAAGTGTGGTCCACCAAACTATTCCAGCATTTTTAAATTTTACAATCAAATTCCAAAAGCATTGATCAAAGTTCTGCTACAAAGCTAATAACTGTTTGCATATAACCTGATATAGGCTGTAGATTTCTATGATAAGAATAATTTTGTTAAATAACAATGTTCTTTTGAGACAGTTTCTTCTAGGACCTGGCAGCTGGTTATTTTTGCACATAAAGTGAATACTTAATTCAGTTACATGCAGGTGGCTAGAAGTGATCCTGATACACACACAAACACGCTCTATGTATATGCATATATATTATAGATAAGTACAACATTTGACACAAATACAAATTTCTGAATTTTTATGTCCCTGATTAATAGTACCTTGTAATATTGCGTGACCATTTGATATATTAAAGCTTGTGATATTTAGACTGTAACACCATTACAAAAGCAAACTTCTTTTGATTTTTTTTCATTACTCTCAGAGCTATCAGCCCTCGTTTCACATCCTGTTTTGTGAAAAGAGAGGCCAGTTTCAACAGGTTTGGATTTCACTTTTGGGAGAGAGAAGAATTAGGAGTTCAGAGACGGCTCAGATAAGCCTGACCTTAACTGACACAGTGTATTGTTAGTTTGTGCTCAGTCAAGGAGAAAAAGGGAGAAACAACATTGCCAAAAACTTAAAAATCAGGAAGATTTCAGTTTAGATTTTCTACAGATGACTAAAAAGACATACAAATTTTTATAGTTAAGCATATTTTATCTCAGTGATAAAATACCCTGGGCAATCCCTTTTTGCTATGAGCACAGTCCCTGCTGCAGGGGACACTTCACGTGTGGGTTTTGATTCTGACCCTTCCAGGTCCTCTCATTTTCAGGGCACTCACATGATTACACTGGATGGCTCAGCCTTGGCTTAAAAATAACTTGGGTTTCTGGATTAAATGGCGTTGGCAATTGCTAAGCATTTTTTTTTTCTGCTGTATTTCTTTTCTGTGGTTCAAATAGCTTTGACAGACAGAAACTTCCAAAAGATCTCTAGGTATAAGCTGCTTACAGGTGAGTTTTGCATCAGTTGTCTTTGTTCATCCAGGTTGGGGCTGTGCCTCCAAAACTGGGATAAAGGCACAAGGAATATGACAGCTGCTAGTTTCAGAAAAACTCCCCGAAAGAAAACATTCTTTCCTGATATCTGGTAATTAAAAATTCATGTCTTAGGCTTTATTTCCATTCTGATTCTCTCCTGAGGTTCAAAAATGTTTTATTTCTTAGTAATGTAGTTCTGGGTGTTGTCATTGATGAAATACTCGGTTCTTTGGTACGTAGCTTTACTCTTGGTCCTAATTATGTCATGGAGCATTAGGTGCTCATGGAAGGAACAGATAAACACTGCAGGCAGCAGCAGCAGCACATGCTCCAGTGCTATCCAGCCAACATTCCTCAACTCTGACCCGAGGACCACCTCTGGAGATAAGAGTCCCTTCTTATCAGTGAGTCCTCGCTCGCTCTGCCAAGACTGTCAGCAGAGAAAGGACAGCCAGAGGCAGCAGGGCACTTGTACAGCAGGGGCTTGTTCACCAGAAACTGCACTGTGATCACTAAGCGATTTCACATCCACCACCACGAGATTTATATTGTAAAATATTCACATTCCCATTTCACCCAGAGCCTGAACCCTGGAGATGTGGCAAAGGGCCAGGGCTGGAACTCATTTGTTTCCTCCAGACCTGGCACTTGTGTGTTTCTGTCTGAAGTGGATCAGGAGTGTGCTCTGCAAACCAGGAGATGTTGTTACCTCTTTAAAGGTGAAACCTTAGAACTGTTGAATATTCTTTAAAAATCAAACATTTTAATCACTATCTCTACTCTTACCTACTCTTGATGTAAGCAGTTTTGATATAAAATTCAAAATATTCATCCTGTGACTAACTATTTGCCTAAATCACATATTTTAGTTTTCCTTCAGAGATAACTGATATGGAAATTGCTGATTTTCAGTTCTCCAAAGTCACTGTCACAGACCAGTTGTGTTAAAAGTTTTGGTCCTGCAGACTTGGCTATCTGCTGTTCAGTAGCAACATAGAACAGCAACAAGAAAGAGCAACATGGGTTTCTCAGAGTGCCAAATCATCTTTAATAACTTCCATAGTGTGCATGAAAAGATTAGAAATTAGTTATCAATTTCTCAGTCATGACCTTCCAGTCATATAATTTTCCTAGGATGACCTTAAAGCATTTAATAATTTTGTTTCATGTATCTGTCTGAGTGTAAAGCTGTGTTCATGCATCATTTCACACTGCTCAGCTGAGGAGGGTCCTTGTTTTGGCAGAGCTGGGTGCTGATGTTTTTATGGATGGAAAATGTTGGTTTTATATCAGTAACTGTAGAAAATGTGATACTGGGATTTAGGGATCTCATCTCCTGGAAAATGATGGGTGAGGCTCAGCTGTATTATTGCTAAGCTTTGAGAGTCAGGCTGACACCAGAGGCATGTGCAAGAGCTGTTTAGTTGTTTGCTTGAAACCAAAAGTCTGCAGAACATTTTTAGCCTGGCTCCAGCATATGTATTTATAGAATACCCAGATTCTCTTTATATTTTATTTTTAAAGTAAGACTTTAAAAAGCCTGAAACTTGAAATGTCATTCTCTTGGAATAGGACATTATGGAGTATTTATTCTTCCTGTTGTCCAATATTTATTGTCTTACAGCCTGCATCTACAGCCTCACAGCACAGAGAAAAGAAATCCTGATTAAATCTGACAATTTCACCTTTGCTATGAGAACAGCATGGACTATTTTCTGTTTCTCCAGAAGCTTGTTGGAATTTACCTTGGAAGTTTTGTGAGTGCTTCAGGTTTTTTCTTCTCTATTTGTGACCTGTCTGTATATTACAGAAAATGCTCATCCTCATTTCCTTGGCAATGATCTTTGCCTTTCTTCTCTTCTGCATGAATTAATGTACAATAACTGAAGATTAGATGATCAAAACAGCAGCAAAAATCATGTGGGGTCCATTTTCAGGATGCTACCACAGGGCAGAGCAGGTCTGTAGCTTCACTGTGCTGTGGAACAGGGAATTCCACAAAGCTTGAGGTCAGGCAGCTTTGAAGGATTCCTCTTAATGCTCCATGACACTTTGGATCCAAAGCAGTAAATCCCAAGTTTCCCCCTCCTGGCCATTAAAGATGATGTCTTAATCTACCAGCACTTAGAAAATTCTTTTTTATCTCTTTGTTTATAACACATCTTTAAATTTATAACAGAAAAATACAAAAGCAAGTCCCACAAGATTTCAATTAATTTATTTTAAACAAAATGAGCTGTCCTGAGTCTGTCTACAGCAGGCACTGTCAAGAAAATTCCATCTTGAATACTTTCTGTTTTAAAAATATTCTGCCCAGAATATATGTTTTAAAATTTTGATTAGTCTTTTTTGAGTGATAGGCATCTGTTCTTGAATATGTTGAGATGAACAGGGAAAGTTTTTCCTACTAATTACACTGTTAACACTTATGTCACATTCCAAATTTATTCCCAAATTTGGGAGGTAGGTAAATAAAGAGAGAGATTCTCCTTGTGCAGAGGGAAGGGCAGAGGTGGAATACCAAGGTAGACCCAGGTTCTGGAGTCAGCAATTCACAGTTCCAAGTTCTGTGCTCAGATCACTACATACATTACACTGGTTCATTCAGGGCCTCCAGAAATCTAATCACTTTTGGATTTCCAGTGGCCAAGTTCACAGTAACATTAATTACCATGCAGAAGTCTGGCTATTTCAAGACAATTAAGAGATATGAAGAGAATTGGTGGAAAAGTGAATCAGGGGTCATAGTGTAGTTCAGTATACAGCCAAGCAGCGCTCAATCTGACAAATGAAAACAAAATACAAAGCTTGAGAGGAGCCAAACAAGACCTTAATAAATAATTGGAGTTGGTGTGTTTCAGGGAGCTGGGTTTTCTTGGCTGCAGTGAGGAGCAGTGGTTTCTGAACAAACAAGATTGAGCTGGTGTCTCATGGAGCAGAGCTGGGAGCTGTTTGTCCTTCTGCACCACGGCTGCTTCCGACTCTCCCTGCCAGCTGAACTTCCTCCAGGGCCTGGAGGTGGACAGGAATGTGCTGCACTCACAGCATGTGCCTCAGCTGAGCTCCTGCTGTGCTCCAAAGGCATCTCAGGCAGGGATGAGTGTGTGCGGCACTGCTGGGCACATCTGAGCTAATGAGGAGCTGACAGGTTGTACCTGTGCTTTGGAGCCCAGGGTGATGAGCTCCTGCACCCAGCCATGGCCAGGGGGGTCCTGTGAGTGCAGCAGCTGAGAACAAACAAACCAACAAACCCCAGGCCTGCAGTGAGATTTATAGGTGCCTGCAGGGCAAGCACAGCAGTTCATTCCTGTCCTGAGTGTGATACAGGGAATAAATGCATTGATACAAGAGGCCAGCCCTGGGAAACACCTCCATAATCAGCCACCAGTCATGGTCACAGAAGGGCTCTGCCACAGCAAGTTGTTAACTGGTGGCAGGAGCAAAATGGAAACCTGAGGAGCAGGAAGCAGCCAGAGTTGCCTCTCTCCTCATTGTGTGTGGTGGTGGGGAGCCCACACTCTTGTAGGGGGATACAGTATGGGTGAATGAAGGCGGTATAGAATGTAATCTTATCCCCTAAAGAGCTGCAGCTGAACCAATTACTAAAGATTAGGAGCAGGCCTGATGTTAACAGGCCACACCTGTAGCCAATAAGAACAGGGTTATAAAAGAGTGGATTGGTGGGATCTGGAGTCAGATGGCTGCTGCAAGGACCAGAGAGAGTCAGTGCCTAAAGGACATGCCTATGAGAAATATCAAGGAGGTACAAAACTGTAGCAATATGGAACCCTTGCAATGTACTGACAATAGAACTCTTGTTCTATGACAACACACTCTGGATTATTGTCCCCTCCCATTCCCTGTGGGGTCTTCCTCCCTACCCACTGCAGCATAGGCAGGGCTGGGGGTGAGCACTAGAGGGGCTCTGGAGCAATGGGCAATGAGGGGAGCAGGGTTCACCCTCTGCATTTGCTGCCTCTGCCAGAGGCTCCTCTCATTCCCCTCCTTCTGTACCCATCTTCTCTGTGCAGCTCCTCCTGTCCCTCAGCTTCCAGGGAAGGAAAAAACAGGCACAAAATTAACACTTTTTCCTTTTCTACAGCTCCTCGCACCATCCTTTTGTCCCCTTTGGCCTCAAGGGGACTGTTCCAGCCCTGACTGCCATCACCCCTTTAACTCTGGGCATCTAGTGCCCTGCTCACATTAAAGGGTTTGCAGCTTTAAGAGGGTGTTTGCTGTAATTAGGAGGGAATGTATAAAACCTGGTGCCAATGAGCTTGATCAGTGCCAAAGCCTGATTGGTTGTGAGGAGAAGGGTAGATGTTGCCTCCTGCTCCTCACCTCTGCTAGAAGGCAGCTGGGCTTTGCTGGAGAGAGGTTCTGGAGGTGGCCTGAGGTCACCCCCCCACTGAGGGCTGGAAGGAGAAGTGGAGTTAGAAATGGTCTCATACTGCTCAATTCACCTGGGGCTGATACGCTGAGGACAGTTAATGCTGAAATGCTTGGAGTTATGGAGCAGAGCTGGTGGGTCTGTGAGGAGAACCTCAGTTTGGGAAAGAGAGAAGACTCTTTGGGTCTGGGATAATTTGGGATTTCTAGGGAGGAGCTTGCCAGCTGAACTGGGGAGTCTTGGTTCCTGCTGGTATGGCTCAGCCTTCCTAAGAAGACACTTCAATGTGTGTTTAATTAAGAAGAAAATGGGCAGAACAAGTGGAAAATAACAGTATATCTCAAAGAAAATTCCAGTGGGCAAGAGCTGTTAGTTGGCTTCAGATAGAAAGGCTGGGCTGTTCTGAGTGCTCAGCTTTTTGGAGGTGAGGGAGAGGGGTACAAGTGTGCACTGCAGGGTGTGAGAAATTAAAGGGCAGCACAGCTGCTAAAAAATTGGAGTTGATGTATTTGCCTCTCTAAATGCAGCATGTTTGCCAGAGCTCTGCAGTTGGATTCAACTCAAAGCATATGTTCTGACTTCAGAGCTATCCCACACTGGGATGCATCCATCACTCCTGCTCTCTCCTCAGCAGAACAGCTGAAGTTTTGGAAATGAGCAGAGTTGCCCATCTGAAGTCCAGCAATCCTTCCACTTCATGCCTTAAACTTCCTTTTCTCCTTTGTCCACTTCTCACTTATTTCCCCATAGAGGTGCTTGCCTTTTTTTAAAATTAATTAATTTTTCTTCTGTCTTGCTTTCTAATGTCTCTTCCTTAATTTTTTGCCCCTTTTTTAGAGCTATGGCTCTGCCATTTGTTCAGTGTTATTCCAGGTAAAGTAAGTTTATGTTCTTGCTTTTGCTTCCTTCACATTTTGGGGAGGCTCCTTAGAAGCATCTCAAAATAAACCAAACTTTCTGTTTTCACATGGGCAAAAATCCACTGCAATAGGTTTCTGGTTTCATGTTTATTAGATTAGTCCTGTTTATTGTTATCAATACTTCTTTGGTGTTTCTTTGCTATTTTCAGTCTTGTTTCAACTGTATATAAATTACATCGGGGTCTTGTCTTTTTATTACAATTATTGAAAAGTAGGACAATTAAATGTTGGCTTGTCCTTAAGACTCACAGTGAATCCTAAGCTGCTGATAAAATAATTCAGCAGAGTGAAATTCATCTTTTGTGTATGGTATTTTCTACAGCCATTGAGAATCCATAAAAAAAGATGAATATTTTCCAGTGAAACATGAAACATACTGATGACCTCAAGTTGTCTACTTATCTTTGTAACTGGCATGAAATCCAGCATGGCTGGGAGTCCAAATCCTGTCATTTTGGCTCTGTGTGTGTTCTGCTGACTACCTGCCTAATGAAATAAATAGGCAAGATGAGCCTTTTGTCATCCTGCAACATCTGTTCATGAAACCTCTCTCTGGGAAACTGGGTTGGAAACATTTAGGTGAGGATTTTTATTTTAGTATAGATTTGCTGGTTTGTAAAAACATAAGAATGTTATTGATAAAATAAGACTCTGAACTTTCCTCTTGCAAGCCATGGTAGTTGCACTGAGTCAATTAAAGAGAAGAAGCTCTTTATATTGCAGTGGTTTTGCCATTTTTGTCTTAGTCAATTTGGATATATTAAAATGAGACTGATTTTTTTTTTTTTAAATAAGAGTTTAATTCTGGTACTTAGTGGAACTGTAGTTTATGAATTCTGCTGGACAGAGCTGTAAAAACCAGGTTTGCTGCAATTACAGGAACATACTGATGTCAATACAGAGCTTATTGTGCCAATGGCAAACTGCCAGGAACATTGATTTTTTCTTCTCTGTTCTTGCCTTGATTTAATTTTCTCAGACCATTTTGTCTCATCTGCACCTCTTTTCCAAACCTGCTGTATCCAAGCTGTCTCTTGTGCCCAGGAGACCTCTCTGCCCTTCTGGTTTTGGGTGAGGCTCCTGATTTGCAGGGTTGCCATTGTTTTAGCTGCCAGCTTCAGTTCAGGAGATGAATTCTTTCTGTAGCCATCCTAAAGGAATGGAAGGATGTTACAGCATAACTGAGAGCTATTTTATGTTCTGGCCATGAGATAGTGGCTGCTAGGATAGGTTGTGTGTGGCTTCAGTTGTATGTGAAAATTTATATTTGTGATCTTCCCTTTCAAGGTATTTAGCACTTCTGATCCAGGGGAGGTTTAAGATCCAAGGAATGGAAGGAGATGTGTAATTAAGGATTAGTTGGTACTAAATTTTGATTGATGGAAGAAAATAAGAATGAAAACTTTAATAAAAGGTTTAGCAAGTCCAGCCATTTAGGATGCTGAGTTCCCTGGGGACTGGTTGCCAGGTACAGGGTGTGAGCCCCTGGGGTCTGCCACAGGGGGACCAGAGGAACCAGAGGGCAGCAAAAAAACTGGGAGAAACCATCATGAGCATGGCCCAGAAGGATAATGGCAATAGGACTGCACAAGATGCAGAGAAGAAAGCAAACTGGAAATTGTGCATGATTAATCTGCTCACTGTTTACTCATTGTGCTATGGAGACTTGAGTTTATAATCTGAATTGTGCCAAAGGAATATCTGGTTTGTATTATCAATCTTGTCTCCATATGGAAACAAGTCAGATGAAATGTCAAGATTTCTTATTCTTTTAGGTGCCATTGTGTTTTACTGCATCTTTTGATATCTCTCATAACAATTTTCTTTTTATTCATCATAAATGATTAATTCACTAGGCAGTCAGCCTCCCTTGAGTATTGCATGGCTCTAAATTGCTTATTTTGCCAGAAAATATTTGTTACTGGATCAGGAAAGCTTGACTGACTACTAAGGAGGGAATTCTCCCTAATAAATATTTCTTCTCAGTGAGCATGCCTGTGCATTGGAAAAAAGAGAATATTTCTGAGAAGTGTTCAGTGTTGTTTTACTCACTGTGCAAGTAGCAGTTGTAAGAGGCACTTTGCCATTCCTGCCTTGTGAAGATGTTCTGAAAGACAGAAGAAATTTTTAATCTAAAAAAATATGACTTTTGATTGGGAAGGAGATTTTTGTAATGCACAATATTACAAAAAAAAACCAACTCAAATCTATAATTCACACCTTAATGCAGATACAATATTAATGTCAGACTGATGTACTGGTGCATTTTTCTGGACTCTAATTTCTGAAACTGCCCAGAGAGAGGGACAGACTTGCTGATTTTTGTCAATATAATTATACAGCTCTCAGAGGATTTGCTCCTATTTTCACCAGTCAGGAGAGAAGTAGTAGACTCATAATATGCACCAAATAAAGTTCACTTCCTGCCTTCAGATCTCTCAGTCAGAGAGATGAAGGAAGATAAAGGAAAAAAGCACTCAAACAAAGGGGTGAAAGCCATGTTTGGTCTTTTTGGAGAAAATGAGAGTGGAGCTGCTCTGGCTGGACTGTAATAAGAGTTGTTTCAAAGAGGAGGGGTGGCAGGAGGTGGGTCATTCCCTCTGCCAGATTTTGATTTAAACCTGAGCACAATGCTCAGGCACCTGTTGAGAGCTGAAAGCTTTTCTGGAGATTGTGGTGCTAATTGTCCCTCGAAGCTGGGGGATTATGTGTAACCCGAGCACCAGCACTGCACTGCTCAGGGCAGCCCTGACAAGCACTGAAGGGGAAAGTTCCTCTGTTTTCTGCTCTTAATGCCACCAAATGGGGATTTGTAAAGTTGGTCTTTAATCTCATCTTGCAGTGATGCCCTCTGCAGAAAGAGAACTACAATCTGCAAGTAAAGCCACTGTAAATGAAAGTATTTTAACTTCACAAGAATATTATATCTCATACACAGCTGAATCAAATCTCCCATTCTCTGTGCAATAGGCCAGTGTGTTGGGGTTTTTTTTCCCCTCCTCTTCTGCATTTTAAAAATGCCTTTCATTGTATAAACACACTTAATCTAAATGGATCCTCTGCTTGGAATTGCTGAGCTAACAGAGCAAACAAGAGTTCATTTTATTACTTTTGAAGTCTCCATTCACTTCACTGAGCCATCCTGAGATCAGAGTATTTGACTATGAGGAGAATTCATGCAGGTTTTTCTTGTCCCAAGGAAACAGAGTGATTTGGGTGGTATCAGCCTTTCCTCAGTCATCTGAGGCCAGGCAGTGGAAAGCATCCCTAGAGGAATTGTAGCTGGGGGCCATGCAGAAGGAAGAGCTGTCAATCATGAAATTAGGATTAAAACCTTGTTCTCCTTCACTTATAATCCAAAATAACTCTGGAAGCTTCTTAAGGTTTACATTCAAATGTGGTTATAGATGAGAGTTCAGCACAAATTTGGGGTTCTTAATTTACTGTAACAAAAAATAACTAAGAAGTAACTTATTTTAATGTTTCTTACATAAGCACTGCAACATCCTCTTGGAGAACATTAGCTATGAGTTACTTCACAAGCAAATCAAACCAGCTGCATTCATTATCTGCCCTGCTTTTTTCTGAAGTTATCAATCTATAGTTAAAACATCATTGTGGAAGCATTAAGAAAAAGAACCAAAGAATTGTGTTTCCTCCACAGGTGTGTCTTTAAAAGATACTGTGTACCAATTGAGCATACAAATATTGATGTGAAGTAGAACAATTTTGGTGACAAAATTTTGAAGACATTCTAGCACTGGATTATAACATTAGAACACTGTGTTGAATTCTCTTGTCTTCCCCCTTAATAACACTGGATTCTTGTCTGAAAGCTGCTTTATTTTCTGTACCAGACAAAATGCTTCATATTTAGGACTAGCTCAGCTTCTGCCAACAAAAGGCATCTGAATTTCAGTAGTATTTCTAGTCATTTGTTTAATAACAGGAGCTACAAAAGATGAATACAGAACATTCCTTTGCACCAAAGAAATGCCATTAGGTTGCATAGACAGCTTTTAATTTATCCACCTGCCTTGAACATGCTGCAGTTTATTCCCTTTTTTCAGAAGGGAAATGATTGCAATGTTTACAGCATGAGCTATAATGGAATTATCTTTTTTAGGTTCAAACCTAGCAATGAAGACACAATTTCTGCAGTGAGGAGCTGGGTGTTGACTCTATAACCCTGGCAGAGAAAGGAGAAACACCTGAGACTAATGAGCACTGGATGAAAGCTCCCATGTACTTCAGCTGTGGCTTCCACCAAGGTAAATTGCAAAACTTTCATCAGAACTGCTAAAAGAAAGAGCTTATCTTGAGTATTTCAGTGAAAGAACCGTAATTCCTGCAGCTGAGTGGTTTTTGTTGTTTATTTACACAATTTGGAGGAGTGGAATGCATTACCTGCACTTGTCACCTTTAAAAAGCTTTCTTGAAAATGAGAGAAAATATTCTGGTTTGCCTGGTTTATCTTATTATTTATGTTTAGTATTTCCTGTGGGTTATCTACAGCTCGCTAAGCAGGCAGACATAATTTCATAAAATGGAGTGTTATTCAGTGGAATAAGGATAAATCTAAACTAAAAAATATCACTTCAGTATGGTAGGCACAGCAATTTGTATTATTTTAGCTCAGCGTGGTTGCAGATATAAATCTCCTAAAAAGAACCAGGAGAAAAGGTACATTTACACACAACATTTTTAAAAGGCACAGTCACTTGCTTGTGTTAAAAGCTGCTCATCTGTAGGAACTGCTTGGAACATTGAGGTTTTTGAACGATTGACTAATCTAAAAAAAAAAATTAAAATGTGTGGTGAAAGGAAATCTTCTCGGGGAAGAAATGTGAAAGTAACATTTCTGGCAGGCTGCTTTGGGTGATGTCATTCTCCCAAATGTGCCAAAGTCTGGTATTTTACAGCAAGAACTGATTTCTCAAGGCAGGCAGAGTCCATGGGCACTGGGTGTTGCTCTCAACTTCAGCCAGCCCAGCTCTGTGCGTTTTTGCAGCCTGTTTGATGTAATAAACCATGCACACTCCTAAACATGGCACTGAGCCTTCGTTTTAATGTGTGACACACTCACATGGAGCTGTACAGGCTTTGCACACTTTTCATTGTGTGGGTTTTCTCTTGGCAGAGGATCTGCTCAATGCCAGTGTTGGGTATTCCTGTGTTAATTGTTAAACTGATTGGGTTCTGTGTGAATTATCCAACTCCAGTCATCTCTGGGGGCCTTAAAGGATTGTCCCACTAAGGGCCAATAAATGTAGATCACTTCTGTGAAAACACAGCCAATATTTGGATTTGTTGCATTTTATATTATTACTTCTATTCTAGCAATTTGAACCACTGGGCCCAGTAGTGTGGAATAGGTACTTTAAAATAAAAATGGTGAAGAATAGAACTGGTAGCAGAGAATACTCAGGGCCTGATTGTGGAGGAATTTTGTGGGCTGCCAATGGAATAAGGTGTTTCTTGTCCCAAGGTAGACTGGCCTTGTGGTTATTGCATCTGAAGGGAAAACTGCTGCAGACTTCTTTGTTTTACTTCTAGTGACAAATACCATGGCAACAGTCTGAATAAAATTTTTGTTACTTGGTGTATATTGAAATAATGTTATATCAATCAAGGTATCAGTGTCTTATGAGCAGGTGTATTCCTTATGATATTAGGAATATAATCAATATTATGAATCAACGTGATTTATATCACAAAGTACCAAATCAATATTTTCATGATACCAAACAGAATAAAAGAATAATTATACTCTTTATTCTGTTTGCTAGCATGAAAATATTGATTTGGTACTTTGTGATTCAGGGAATTTCTACATCCATTGAGGAAAATCTATTTGGTAAAGGTCTGGAAAGAAAATTCATCAAAGCCTCTCAAGATTTATCAGGTCTTACTGACATTTAAAAAAGGATATATTTGATCTAAGCTTGGTGGGACCTTTTATTATAAGACCGTCATTTTATAATGTTCAGTATTCTTAAGGTAAGTGTATTCCAAACCAGCATTTTGGGATATTTCTGCCTGTAGATAGATTATAGTAATTCTTTAGCTGTGGAATCCCAAAAGAATAGCACCTCTCATAGGCACACCTGCATGATGGTGGAAAGTGCATCAGGACCTCAGGTTTTGTCCCAAACAAAGATTGCAGGTAGGTTACAGCAGGGGAGGGGTTTGGCAGCATTGGAAAAATGGAGGTAAGACCAAAATTTTAACAGTTCTTCTCATTCCCCACATGAGATCTGGACAAAGAATATTTAAAGCTGTCTGAGAACCAATGTTTAAAAATGTCTGTCCGTGTAGATGACTTGGCAGTAATGAACGTTTCAGAGTTCATAAAATGCAGTGCAAAATTGTACCTGATTCTATTTCAAAGTAGTTATCAATACTCCTCATTGGCACCATGAGCCATTTAACATTCAATATGCTTGCCAGGTACTGAAGCTGTAATTTCATTTTTAAAAGTCACTATCGGCAGGCTCAGGTTCCACTGTCACTGTAGGACTCCTTGGCTTTCATAACCAAAGCTGGAGTTTGGAGCTTTGTGCCTGGTGTTGACTAAATAATTTCACTTAAAAGTAGATAATTTTAGCAAGTCGTCATTAACAAAATGCAAAATCATTTTTATTATGACTACTAGACCTTCCTAATAAGAAGAAATAATTGATTAATATTTGAAATATAATAGGCTTAGTATCTATATGCAAAATGTAAATAACTATAATGGAGATTTCTGTAATTATTCAATATTTTTATCCTGTTTATGGTCTTGGACATGTCCAGCTGTATTTGGATGTTTAAATGTGTCATTGAAACCTGCTGTGTCTCTGCAAAAGCTCTTGGGAGCAGCTGCTGCTTGCTGGGGTGCAGGAGGATTCTCCCCCATTTTCCTGAGCCAAGATTTTGTTAGGCTGGGTTGTGGATCAGAGGGATGGGTGCCTGCTGAGTTGGGATTTTTGGTTATTGCTGCACTGAACTAGGATTGTGGTGTTTTAAAGATCCGGGAGCTCGATTGTATGGAGTTCTTTGTGAGTGAGCAGCAGCTGGAGGAGGTTCAGCACCATTTGCTGGCAATACCTATGGACTGACAAACCCAAAGCCACATCTACACTCAGGAGTGTCCTACAACCACCCCATGAATGTGTAGATTACACTGAAAATGAGGGAGGAAAGGCACCTTCATCTAGGGAAAAACTGCTATAGCATATTGTATAACCCAGTCCTTTCCATTGTGGTACTTAATTCCTCAGGATTTGGGCTTTCTGGGAGTCTTGTTTTAATTTTGCAATGTAAAGAATTACAGAGGCAGAGACTGTGTCTTATTTATTGCTTTTATGAGTCATTTAGTTCATTTTTGGATGCTTGACAGATAACAATGTGTTTGATTGCATCATGTGGTACACCAGGTCTGGAGGAAAACAGACTTTCAGCTCTGTAATGAAGTCTTAAGTTTGATTTACTGTTTACTCATTCAACAGCAGATGCAGGCCAGAATTCAGCTCATTTAAATTCTATGGAGTGGCTCAGCCAAAGGCAATATAAAATCAGGTACCATCAATGCACATCTAATAGTTCACACTGTGTAATGCTGTCTAGATTTTCATCATTAATGTTCCTGGACTAAACATGGAGCATTGGATAGAAGAAAACTTGGATGGATTTCAGCTGGAAAATATTCCCAGTGTGTAAGAGTTCTATAGAATAACATGTTAATGGTTGTCACTTTGCAGTAGTCCTTATACACTTCATATTTCCCAATTGTTGAGCCCTACTCTAATTGTTCTCTCAATAAAGCAAAACAAAACCTTTCCCCCTTTTTCTTTCTCCCACCCCACTTGTGTGGTCTTTGGAAAGCCAGAGTTGTGGAAATATCAACAAATTAATTCTTAACAGAATAATTGAGCTGACAGCTAAAGAGATGCTCGCTTTCTCAAGCACTTAAAAAAATAATACTTTTGTTAGAATTGTGTTCTCCATTATTGATTTTTCCTTTGAGTGAAGCTCAGTCTGGTGCAAGGGGTTATGGAGGGCTGGGATGCTTTTGGCCAGGCCTGGGGACAGGGTGTTCAGCCTGAGCAGATGAGGGAGGAGCTCTGGATTCCTTTTCCTCCTCAGGGACATGGCAGTGGTCAGGAGTTGAGGACAGACCTCATCCTGGGGCATGTGCTCAGCCAAGGAAATTGGATCAAGTTGTGTTTTGTGAGCAAAAATCCCAACCTGCCTTGGATGGGGAGTGCCAGAAAGGCAGGGCAGCACTGCCTGGGTGAAGCTCTTGTGGCAGAGGGGTGAATTAACAACTTCTGCTGCAGTCGGGCTGCCTTGGGCTCTGAGCTTCCAGTCAGGGAGCTCAGCCATGGCAAAGGGCTGAGAAAGAAAAGGACTTAAATGTGATGGAACATTAATTGAGCCTTCTTGGTAATGGAGGGATTTCCAAATGGGGGAGGCCAAAGTGGTCAAATCGAAATAGTGCAGAACTGACTTGATATATTTGATTTAGATTTATAACATGTCTCAGTTGAATGGCTGGGCAGAATCACACAAGTTAATTTGGGCTTCCAGAGCAAGATCAGGAAAGGGAGACCAAAGGTGCCCTCAGGAAACCATTGAAATCATCAGTGAGTCCTAATCATTTCCTGGAGAAGTTAAAAAAAATTGTCTTTAATGAGGAGAATGAAAGTTGGAAACTCTCTTTGTGCAATTTTATCTTTTAACACTTGATCCTAACCCAGCTTATGACACTTGAGAAGATAAATTCCAGATCGGAGTTGTCAAATTGGCATTAGATACAGGCACTAACTGGAGACTTAAGCCCATCCAAAACCCGAACTGTTACTAAAAAATGGATTTCTGGAATTTAAAAAAAAATCTTTATAGCTATGAAAATGAATTAATGAATTGGTATTTTATTATGACTAATACCTTTATTGGAATGCTAGACACATTCAGGCATTAAAGGCTTTTATAATGTAGCTCAGATCAAGAGGTTATTTATTTTTTGGGTTGCATTTTTTGTTGATAAATTGCTGTGTTTTGAAGGACATAAGGCCTAATGTCACTATAACCTACTTCTGAGAAGATAAAGGGAATATCTGACACTTATTTTGAAATCTGAAATCACAGCTGTGGAAGTTCAAATATTTTCCATTCAAACTGCAATAACTCAAATTTCATCTAATTTCTTGGATCAATAGTGGATAATAATATTCTGGTTGAGTTATCAGCTGGTTTGTTCCAGAGCCTTTGTATTTAGGTTTATTAGACACAATCCCAAGCTTACAGAGGGAATTCTTCATTCTTTTAAGTGTTACTGCTATTATCCAAAATGTTACCTATATGAGGAATTAATGGGTAATCTAGGAAAATTCTGATAATTCTCTTGCTCATTATAGTTCTTTATATTGTATGTCAAAATTCCCTAGGGACTCTTGGATACTCATCCATGCCTCTGTGTACACACAACCTGCTCTTGACTTGCCTTTTGAGCTATGTATGTGTTTGCTGCTTTTAAAAGCGCAAATCTTATGGAGCAGAGGTCTCATGAACTGCCAGGTAATGTTCTGACATGTAAAGATATTTGTGAAGGAAAAGTGTGAGTTGAAGCACTGTCAGACCAGAGCTTTCTAAAATCTCTGTTGTAACCACTAAAATGTTGACTCGAGGGCCAAGTTGTTTCTCTAAGCATTTTGAACAGGTAGTTTCTAAGAAACAAAGCCAGAAAAAGCAGGGAAAAGGGTGTTTTCACTGAAGCCTGTGATAGCTTTGCAATGTTTTAAGCAGGGCTGGTGTTTGCTTCTTGCTTAATGGCTGTATCTTGATTTGTAGTGCTTGCCAGGGCTGGGTCTCATGCACTCTGACCACATCTGCTCAGAGCTAGAGCACTTGCTGGCAAAGGAGCAGGAATTCTTTCAACACTTCTTTGAGTAAGGATCAGCTACTTTTAATTTACCATGGGATGAAAACATTTACATGATGTTCCCACAGCACAGGTGATGCACCCTAAAGGTTCATAAGCCAGTTTACCCTCTGCTGATTTGTTCATGTATCTCTGTTTTAGTTTTCTGGTAGCTGCTTTTTTGTGTGAATCAGATGTAATTACCATGAACAACATGTTTATGTCATATAAAGGAGGCAAAACCTATTTTAAAGACATTTTTAAATTTCATTAGAATAAATATCATTATGGTGGAACACACCATTCAGTAAGTTCCTCTGAATGCTTAGCAAACAGCATTTCTAATTAAACACTTTGTGCTTGCCCTGTGTTCCTTTTGTATTACACAAATGGTTGGAGCAGAAAATGGTCACGAAAGCCAGGAGTGCCTAATAACTGCTGTGATAGAAAAGCAAATTGGTAGCTCAGAACCTTTTAAAACAGCTGTAAAGTTTTTACTTGGTAGCAGAAGTCAATTGATTTTTTCCTTTCTTCCTTACTTTGCTTTTGGGCTGTAGTCTGAGGATATATTTTTTTTCCTGCCACAGCTGCCTGCAGAAGTGCCAGGTTTGGCAGCTCCCACCTGTGTAAGCACTTGAGGTAGAGTGGTGTGAATTAGCCAAAAACTTCTCAGCTCAAACTGTTGCGCACCGACGTGGCTGAGGAGGGAGCTGCTACAGGAAAGGTTTCCTGCCTTGTAAACTAAAATAATTTTTATAAGTATGAGTCTCTGGTTTTTGGTTATGTTGTGTATATTCAGGGCTCTTTATGCGAGATTTCTGTTTCATTGTCCAATTAGGAAATCAGCTGGACTGTCTGGCCTCTGCCCTTGGAGGCTTTGTTGGTTTACATATTTGTGTGTCGAACCAGCATCAGTAGCAACCGGGAACACGAAATAAGAACTGAACTTTCAAGAAGGGGATTGACAATTTTTTATCATTGCAAGTTGTAGTTTAAAAAAAACTCTCTTGACTTTTGCCTTGTAAACATTTGAGAACCCAAGTGTCCCCATGCCCACTTGCATAGGGAGAATCACCTTCCACTGCCAACCTGCTCAATCCACAGAGAGCATGCTTTGATTTCCCTGTTTTCTGTGAGCAATGGGAGCAGTGAGCTTGTTGCAAATGCACAGCTTAAACATCTCAGTTGTGTGATTGGTTTCAGGTTGTATTTCATATTTATTCCTTGGGGTTTGTTGCTGCAGAAGTAGAACTGCTTTCTGTCTGCTCTGCAGTCCTGGGTATCCACCTTGGGCTTTCCTCTTCCTGAGGAGGGAGTTTCTAGAGGCATTGAGCCTACAAGATATAAAAACAGTTAAGCCCACCCCATTAGCAAGGACTACTCGGTGTATTCACACTAAAAAGGGGGGGAAATTTCAGGTTCCTTATTGTTGTGTTTGAAGCCAGCTCTGGTGATGGCTGTACAGACCAAAACCAGCAGAGTGAGGAGCCAGAACTCAGTTGGAGTGGTTGCTGTGTTTATCCAGAAACTGAGAAATCTTAACTAGAAGCTATTCTCTGAGTACAGCTGAGACAAAGGACTTGATGTGTGTTTAGGAAATGTGCTCTCTGTGTGAGTGGGTAAATTCATGGGATAAGGAATTCTGAATCTGTGTGCATTTTTACATTTGTAGCTGTGTGGATGAGCTCCTTTGTACCAAGTCCTCCTCTGGCAGGGCAAAGAGGAGGTTTTCTTGGTTCTTGCCCCTCTGAAGGACATGGGGAGGGGTGGAGTTGAAGCAGGTGGTTGCTACCAGAGGTTGTTACTATATTTGAGCACCACCTTGGCCTCAGAGTGAGAATTGCTCTTGTGGAGAAGGGCTGCTTTGGCAAAAGGGTAAAAGTGTTTCCTGGGATTAACAGTAATTCCTGCTGCTACTGTTATCTGGGGTTTGTGTTTGTGCTGGCAAGTGATGGTCCTGCTTTGGTTAATTGCAGTCAGTCCCATTTAATGCTGTGATGTGGTGAAGCCATGTGGTTTATGGCCCACAATTGCAAAACAGAACAATTCATTAAGCTCCTAAATCTGCTGAGTCCTTATTCCCTTTTAACTCAGTCTAGTGTGTTCCCTTGTTGCCATCATAAAGATGTCATAGCTGCCCAAGGCTGTTCATATTTCTGTAACCCTTCTGTGTTACTGAAGATCTTGTTTTTCGCTGCCACCTTTGGCTGGGATTTTCATAATTCAACTGAGAAATTTTACTTTAAAAAACCTGTCTCAGCAACAAAATGTTTTAGAGGAATAAGGCATAGTCAGGAGTCCTTCCTTTAGAGTCTAACTAGTGAGTCTGGGATCCAGTATGAATACATGAAGTTATCTTGGTCCCAGGAGTTGGATGGGTTTTTCCCTTATTGACCTGTGGCTGATTATCCTTGGTTTATGTGGCTGGAATTTGTACAGTGAACTGTCATAGGTAACTGTGAATATTTTGTGTTAATAAATTGAAGCATGTTTCCAGTTTGGGTTATCAGTTAGTTGAGCTGGAATAGTCACTTGAGGGGGAGCATCTTCTGTCTTTACAGTGGTTGAGTTCCAAAGTTACAAACCCAGCCTAGCAGTCTGCACCATTATTATGGGACAAAAAGAAGGTATTTACTATGCTAAAGAAAAAGAATCCAAAACAACCAAACCACATCTACTTATTGTAAACAAATTCTGTGCAAATTTCTATCCCATGCAGTATCACTGCCTTCACCACAGATGCACAGTGGGAATCAGTGACTGCAGTGATTCATCCTGCAGTTCTTTTCTTTCCTTGCTTTATTTTTTAGCATAAATGTGACACTTGCAGAAATCAAGGAGAAAAAACCATTTGGCTTTGGCAAGCAGAGTGTGGGTAGAGAGTATAAAATTCCAAACACAGCTGTGCCAATGTGCTTCAGTCCTAACTTTACAACATTTCCTGCTCTTCCAGAGCTGGGGCTGGCTCAGGGATTGCCAGTCATGACACTTTTTATGGTGGTTTTGTGCTGTGCACCAGTGGGGACCAGAATGAAACCAGCAGACTAATTTTAGTTCATGATCTGAGGTTTTGAATCCAGGTCTGCAAGTGAAAGATTAGTGTGTGTTAGCTCACTGAAAATTTGAGCCTGTTCTCCAGCTGGACTGTCTTGACCACCTGCTAACTTGTTGATAAGGTGAGAGATTGGGCACTTTGGGTCCAATTCTGACCTCATGTGCCCTGGTGTAACTTACAGGGGTTTGAAAAATCAGTTTCAATTGTTTGATTTAAACTTTAGCTAGGCCTGGACCTCTCTGCTCTTTATTGTTTTAAATAAAACCATAGCACATTTGCTTTTTGGTTGTGTAACCTTTTTTCCCTTCCAATTTCTCAGTTTCCTAAGCCATCTGTTTTCTACTGGTCTTGCTTTTCACAATACCACCATAAAATATCTTTGTCTTCTGTGAGCCTTTCTTCTTTCAGTGGTATGAAATGTACCTAAAATGTGTTTGTTGTCTTGGTGTTGCCTTTTCTCTGCCATTGTAAAGTTTCATGGCAACAATTCAGAGACTGGCTAGAGCACCCTGTTCTGTCATTGCTTCAGAAAAGGAGAATATTGGTTGTATGGGATGGGCTGCAGGTGGGTCATGGCATCCTGTTCAGAACTAGCTACGGTACTTCAAATCCCTGGATGCTCTGTGTGAGTCCTGAAGGGAATTTGCCTGTTCCCAGTTGGATGGGAGAACTTTTGAGCAAGTTCTTACCTCCTGGGTAAGTCACAGACCTGGAATAGCTTCATTTCCTAGCTCTGACACAGATTTCCTCTGTGGTTTTGACCATATCATTTAATTGCTTGTAGGCTGGATTTCCTTATCAGTGTGCTGTCTAGAGATAACAGAGCCTCTTTGCATCCCTACAGCTCTGGAAATAGGTGCATGCCAATTTGTTTGGCAGAACACACAAAGACCTTGTTGTTTCAGGGCAGCTGAATCTTTGCATGCCATCAACTCTGATGACTTGTCCAGTGTTTACAAGGGCAGTCAGATTTCCAGAAATTAATCACAACTTTTTCTTGACTGGTTAGTGGCACCAAGAAAAGAAACATGTAATGGTATTTTCCCTGTAATTTAAAGGCTGTTCTTAAGTTGCTTGCAGTGAATGAAACTGCTTGTTCTAATTAAAAAAAAAATTCATAATAACTAATGTTTACCTATGTAAAACAGAAGAATGCTTTATTTTTTATTTATAATGAGGCACTGCTATATTAGATGGTATTTTCTAGGGCACATTCCCACGTAAAGAATTAAAAATCGCCATTCTTGACCCGACTAAAATTCAGGTGTCTGTATTTGGAGAAGAGGATGAGCAGAGGGCTGTGCAGGCTCAGAAGAGCTGAAGGCTCGGGTGCCACCTAGTGCTGCAGGAGCCGGGGATGGCCGCAGCTCTGCCCCACCTCTGCTCAGCCAGGCTCGGGAGATGAATGAGCTGCCTGGAAATGCACCATGAACCCATTTCCCCTGAACTTCACATGATTTGGATGAATTGCTGGGAAACTCTGGGCTGGAGTTGCAAGACGAATATATAATATATGTATATATATATATATATATATATATATATATATATATATATACATATACACACACACATGAGACATCACAACAGGTTGAACTTTAAGGATCAGATTCTTTACCTCATGACGTTGTTTGAAAATGAAGAGATTAAGAAATGTTTTCTGATGAGAGCAGTGTGAGAAAAAAAGAATAAACTCATCATGCTTCAATTAAAATAAACATCTAGGAGTTTGGGAGCTAATCCAAGTGTGGAGGAATCTCTTGAGGCTTCAGTGTAATCTGGATTTCCAAGTTTTGCAACTTCTTTCACTGTTTGGGTTCTTTCATTCATGAGCTCCATGCAAGAACCCTACTGAACTGAGAAAATAAGGAAAGGAGCAGATTTAGTTTATTTCTTTTAAGCTTAGGGCACATTGCAGGTTGGTGGGAGTTTAGTAGCTCTTTAAATTTGTTCACACTTTTACTGGGTATTTTTTTGTTGTTTTTTCAGGGGGAATTGAATGGCTAAATGTGATTTAAGGGTACAATACAAGAGCTGAATCATCACAGGTGTCAGTTTTGATCTGCTTCAGAACGTGATAGAGATTGCAATGAACACAAACTTCTTAAAACTTACTTGACTTTAGGTGATGTTGGAATTGGGAGAAAATGTGCTTTTAAAGAAGAGTTTTGTAAACAGCTTTATAAATATGGGCACAACCTTTCTTTCTGTACCATGGAGGTAACTGCATTCTTTCTGAAAGGAAATTATAATGGAAGAAATATCTGGAAGTACCCCTGACACCTCCTCAAAGTATTTTTTGTCTCTTTTTTTAACAGAGCTTTTTAAAATAGTAAAAAATCCATTGCTGCTTTCCCCACAGCTGTTCAATTAGTGGTCTCTGAAAGCTGGATGGAAATCTCCCCTCTGATCTGCTACTGCACTGCTGTGCATTTGCTTTTTCACCAGGCTGCTCACATGATAAATTTGCTCCTTACCCTCAAGGAAGGAGAAGGAAACAGTTTCAAATAACAAAGCAAAAGTCTTTCCTTAAGAAGAACTGGTCACCAGCCCAATTAGAGAGGAGCCTCCCCTACCTCAGGCTGGTGAGCAGAATGTTTTTCTGGCATGGAAGTTTTCCAGTCGTGTGAAATAAGCATGAAGGGATTTCTAAGGCTCTAATGGCTTTTGAAAAAACTGCACTGTGTGAGCCATTACAGCTCAGGCTCGGGAGCTGTTTCCCAAGTGAAAGAGCTTGGGAGCTCTTCCACAAGAGCTGTGTGGAAGCAAATGGCAACTGTTGCATTTTGACAGTCTTTAAGCTTTTGCTTTAATCTCTTGTCCTCCTTAGAAATTCCTTATTATAGGCTCTCACAGTATCTTGCAAGCCCTGGTAAATTAAGCCATGTGCTTGGCTGAATCCTACTTTGTGTTGTTAACTTACTGAGTGATTACAAGTGAATCACTTCCCACAAATGCAAAATAGGAATTAGAGTACTTGGATGATAATTTCTTTGGCCCAAGTCTGTCCTTTGTTCCATTCTACAAGAGTAGCACAGCAGGGGTGCAATTCTAGACTGGGTCCCAAAGTGCTCCCACAGCCCAGGCACTGCTGCCTTCAGCAGTGCTGCTGAGGGATTCCTTACTTGGATTCCATGATGGAGCATCATCACAATTATTGGAACAGGATGAGATAATGCATATAAAATGCTTTTCCTTTAAACTTCTTCTGTAGAAGAGCTTGCATTAATTGAAGGATGTTTGTGTTCCAAGGTGATGTCACATGCCAAGCTGGCTGTTAAAACACGCTCACTTTGTGAGTATGGGTTTGGATTTGAACCAGCTGCCTTTGCTAGAGGAGGTGGAACACTAGGCTTTGGCCTGAGCTCCTCTGTAGATAATGAGAAGCATTTATAACCTTGCAGTTTTCATTCTAGGAGGGGAGGTTTTAATTGTTACTCAGAGAAGGTGTGTATTCCCTGTCCCAGGAAGTGCTCAAGGCTGGGTTGGATGGGGCCCTGAGTAATGTGATCTGCAGAATGGCATCACTGTCCATGGCAGGGGGCTGGAACTAGATGATCTTTAAAGTCCCTTCTAAACCAAACCATTGGGTGATTCTAGAAGAGAATATTCCACTTGAGAGGGAATGGAAGTGTCATCTGGTTTTCTTGGAAATTCATTCAGTGCATTCTGTCCTTCAAGGAAGACCCTACTTTTCTTCATCTTTGTCCAAAACCAAGACTCTTGTTTGATTTAAATTTAATGATGAGAAATACTCAATCTCCTTTCTGTCTCTTTTAGCAAAACAATTGAATTTAGAAAGATTTTCAAGGAAGCTGTAGAAATGATGAATTCTGTATTCCACAACTTCCTGTTGAAAGCTGCTCTAGATATTGAAACTTGCTCTTGGTTGTACATTGAGCGGTTTTGGAAGAAAGCTTTTTTCCACTTTTTCCACTTCTGGAAAACTGCATCCTATTAAGATTTTGTTCTTATCAGGGAATGCTTTTTATTTCACTCATGCAGGTGATGCATTATCACTCCTAGAGAGAATGCAAGTGCCCATGGATTTTACAGAGAGGGCACTTAATGTGACTAATGTCTTCTAGTGAAGGGTTTTGAGAGCAGCTAAACTTAGATTAGATACAGCATTACTTCATTTTGATGGATTAATAAAGACAAAAGGGGATAGAAGGAAATTGTATCTCACACAGATTTAATACTGAAAAATCCCTCAGCACTTTGTGCAGCTGTTGAACACTCATGGAATCTGTACAATGATTAAGTACAAGAATCAAAAATACTGTTTGAGGTAGTTATCTGACTTGCAATGCTGTAAGATTTAGCATTCATAGTCCTGTTAAAAAAAAAAAAAAAAAAGCCTGGGATTTTTGCTCAGCTTCTGCATGGTGCCATTTGAGAGGATGCTGTTGATTCCAGAGCCTTACTGGTGATTCTGGGGATGAAAAGATGGATGGAGCAGGGTAAGCTGTAGGTTCACAAATAATTACCTGCCGATAGCTTGGGGGATATCTTTAATTTGACTGACAATGTCTGTAACAGTACAGCATTCTTAGAACCAAGTTCTGGCACTGGCTGAGCACTGATTTGGAGGAGAAACTGCAGGGCATTGCTTTGACCAAGAAGGATGGGAACAAGGTGGGAGCTGCTTGTGGAGGGATTGAAGCTCAAGTCAGTGGTTTAAAGCCAGTGCTAGATTATGGCAAGTAGCACTGGTGTCATGGGATGAAAGTCTGGGGGAAATCCCACACTTCAAACTGCATAACTCTGGAGAAAACTACAGAAATGTGTGTCCTTGCAAGGACAACTACAGCAAGGGAATCATCAGCAATGAAGTGGTGCTGGGCTATGCTAAAAAAGAATCATGAATGGCCTTTTTGACTTGTCCTGTCCTGAACTCTTCTGCAGGTTGGCAGGTTCTTCCTTCTGTGTCCTGCATGCACAGTTTCCTTATTTTATTGAATTTAAAGTCTTGAGTAGGCAAGGAGAGAGTCAGAGATGCTGTCCTGAGAGTACTCCCTAAATGCACTTGCCCCTGCTGTCCCTGAGGCTGCAGTCCTTTCCAAGTTTGATGTTGTCTGATTCCCCAGCATGGTGTTTTTTCACTGCTTGTGCAGTTTGCTTTGGCCTGCTGATGAGCAGATATCCATGGAAAGCCACAGTGCCCAGCCAGAGACCTATTTTTGTCCTGAATCAATAGAGTCTGCAAGCACAGCTCCAGGATCAACAGAGATCCATGGAAACTCTTGCAGTGCTCTCCAGAAATTACTTTGTCCTTCTGATCTGTGTTCTGGATAAAGCACAAACCAGTGCAGGGGGAAATGGGGGGAAATATTAAATCTGTGAGATATTTCTGGAATGAATGAGATGTTCTGGCACCTCCAGTCTAATCCTTACTGAACTTTCCCCCACTCCAGCTTGAGCCCAGGTGTGCACTCAAGGCACAGCTGCTTCCACATGGCTTGGGGTGTTCAGAGTTGGTTAAGAAGAATCTAGAGTAACACAGGGAGAAATACATCCTTCTAATAGCTGCAGGAAATGCATTGTGTGTTACGATTGCAAATTTTATTTTAATGCATGGCTGCTGTAAAGGTGGAAGCTTATTCCAGTGGGGAAAGTGATGCATGACCAAATAACCTGCCTGGTCCTGTAGGACAGAACTGTTGGAGGAGGTTGGGAGGGCAACCTGGACATTCCAGGCCCTTTGTGTAATCACAAGAACTGTGCACCCTGAGAGCAGGCTGGTCCAGCCAATCAGCTGCAGGACTTGAAGCCCAAACATCTTCCAGGCTGCACTGCCTGCTTGGGGATGGAAATGGCACAGGATTATTTATTTATCTGTATTATTTGTCTGCCTTGCTGCTGACACAGGAATTAATTACTCTAGATAAGGTGTGAGGCCTTATAGAATAGGACCTCATTTTACCTCGTGATAAGCCTAGGAAAAAAATATTACAATATTATTTTTGGGATGTTTTCCCAAACTTTCTCCCAAGAATTCTGAATTCAAGAACTGCTGCAGACTGATTGTGCCTTAAAGCCCTCTGAATTTCTTTCACTATCTTGTTTGATCTTCCCTTGACCCCCTGTAAACTTCCAGCACAGACAAGTCCCTCTGAGCCAAGTGTTCCACACTGCAGATTCTGACTGTGAAACTGAGCAGCTGTGTAAAATTCAGATGCATTCAAATATTTTCAACAGAAGCCTAAATTCTTTTTTATCAACTTGAGAAAAAAAGTGGTGTTAGATGCTGGTTTTGACCTATAGCTGTGCTGAGAGAACATTTAAGAGTTAACCATGGACAGCCTGCTTTGGTAACCCTGGTGTCTTCCTTGTGAGTAAAACAGGAAAAGCATCTGTTCCTCCTTCTTATACATGGAAATGGGAAAAGCAGGAGAACAGTTCCTCACCTATTGAATCTGTTCTGCTTTGCAGAAAAGCTGACAATTCCCTGTGTTGTGTAAAGGTGGAGTGAGGGAGGCTCTGGTTCTCTGAGCTCTCATGAGAGGGGAGAGGGACATTCCAGCCCCACAGAGCAGCTCCATTTGGGATTAGTTACAAGGCTCCTTTGCCTTAGGGGTTGTAGGGTAGAGGGACTCAAAACTTTCTGCTTCAGTTTCCTGTTCAACTGTTTTAACTGTTCTACAGAAAACAGGCTCTGTGTGCTCAGTGGGAAGGGGAGTTGCAGCTGACTTGCCTTTGAAATACATCAATGAACCTTGGAGAACTCTTGGAAATTTGTATTGTGATGTATTTTTCTAGTAGTAATTGGAATTGAATATCCTCCTGTAATAATGTATTCTCTCTCTGGAATAATTCATTATAATATCTTTCTAAAAATATACTCAGTCACCCCAGATGAACCCTGCCCTTAAAATTTCAAGCCTGTATCACAGTGTTTAGGATTATATTCTCTAGTTTAGGACTAGAGAAATGACATAGGTTAGGACAAATTTCAGAAAGACTTTGAGACTGACTTAGCGATGAAATGACTGATGCAATTCAGCTGAAGTAAACGTTGCACATGTAATGCATGTGGGGAAATGGCAATAGTGCCTTCACATATAAAATGTGAGACAAGATCTTGGGGGTGATGACAACAGTTCCAAGGGAAGATCTCCTTAGTCCCTGGCAACAGCAGGAGGAAGAAAGGAAATTGTGCATTGCTAGTACTGGATTAGTGAATCCAGCTGTGGATTTTTGAGCATTGGTAATATTGGATTAGAAAATCTGACTTGCCTGCTTCTTGTGTGCTACCTGTATCTCCAAAAGGACATAAAAGTGACTATATAATGGGGAAGGACAAGAAAGGTGGAAAAACTATAGGTGGAGCCAATTCAGTGTTAGAAATGAGTAAGGCCTTCAGTCTGGAAGGAAACAAATGGAATGGTGGATTTTTGCGCAGTCTCTATGGCACAGAGTGGGTCAAGTGTTTATTACTTCTCCTGATACAAGAACTAAGGGGTGTCTTGTGAAGCTGTTGGGGTCACTCAGAAGGGGAGCAGGGGAAGGTCTTCATGGGTTGAGGAGCAGACCTGTAGAACTTGCCAAAGAACACTGTGGGTGCTCCATTCTTCAGAGGTTTCAGAACAGACAGGGGAAGCTCATGAAAGAGAAGCCTATTGAGGATTACAACTTGGAGTGGAAAATAGGATGAGGCTGAAAGGGAAGTGTGATGTACGTGTTCCAATTAACACAATTAGAGATAGGCTGGCTGGACCTTGGAGATGCTCTGATGTGCAATGTGACACGTGTCCCTTCTCTGGACAGCGCCTGTGCATTGTGTACAGCTGGGGAGAGCAGACTGAAAAGCTTCCTGCTCCATTGGAAGGATCAGAGTTCTTCTGTCTGCAAAGATATTAAAAACACCCACCTGACTGAACCTCAGCTGCCCTGGGCAGCCAGGAGAGCAGGAACACACCTGGAAGAGATGTGGCATCTCTAAAGGAAAGGTCTCTTTCTTGCAGGTATCACTTCCAGGTGGCTTTTCCCCCTCAGAGGAAGATGCCAGCTTTCTTTGCTGGTTGTCCTTCTGAAGTGAAGACTTCAGCACAGCTGCTGACTCTGCTGCTGCAGCACGTTCTGAAGCCCCTCAATGGAGAGCAGACAATAGCATTCTCTTAACTCTGTTTGGCCTCCTTGCTCTGTGCCATTAGAGAGTTCTCACCAGCGTTCTCAGTAATTCTGTTAAAAAAGGTTTCCATCAAAACTTATTCTTGGCATTTCCTGCAGATTTTGCCAGGACTGACTCAATGTGGCTCGTGTTTCATGCAGTGGAACTTATGGCATGGTGGAGTTTTTTTCCTAGAGGATTCTAAATTAGTCAGGCAACAGAATATTAATTTTTTTTTAATTATTAGACTTCTGATGCTTCTCAGTTGAATATTTTGCCATGTTCTCTGTTCAGAGTTGCTTGGGTTAAAAAGTCCAAGTTTGTCTCAGTGAGATAATTTTCTCAGGAACTTAACATTGACTATATGGGTGCTCAGCCTGCAATTTAGCTTTTGAGTGTGATATTTATTTTTGATATGAAAAAGGACTTTATAGACTGAAAGTTACCATAGTGGAGGAAAAATGGGTAGCAAAAAACCACTGAGAAGCAGGGACAAGCCAGCCGATAAAGAATGAGCTGGAGCTGTGTTATCAGATGGCTTCAGCCTTGGAGAGCAAAGACAAACTTTGAAATAGCTCAGATTCCCCATGACTGCTGAAGGTTGTCTGAGAACCAGTATATTGGAGATGCTTCTTCAGGAGAATTACATGCCTTGGTTAAAAAAAAATTAAAATAGGAAGGGTTTGCATCTCTTTCCTGTTTCCCAAAGTCAGAGGAGTTATTTGGGAATGGCTCCCCAAATGTTATACACTGGTGCTGCTGTTCTAAAATAAAGCATGGACATGAGAGCCTAACCAGGGCCCTATGAAACTTTAAATGGAAAAATAAGATTTCAGATAAATTGTAAACCTGAGATGGAGATACTCTAAACAACATAAGGGGAATTTGCAGAGCCCTTTACTTTACTGGCATATGGGGCTGGATCTGACTTCCTCACTGAAAACCCTCTAAACCTTTCATATTCTTTGTTAAGGCTGTCCTTATCAATATTATCTGTATTTGTGTGAGAAATTATGTGGGCTGGCAGTTTCTAAGGTTGGTGATAAATGGAGATAGAACTAAAATCACCGGTTGTCAATTATGGTACATTTTAATTTCACCATTGCTTGTTTTTGTTTCTGTGTGCCGTTGTGGGTTTGTTTAGTTGGGCTTTTTTTAATGGTTGTTGGCTGTTTGGTTTGCTTTGTTTAGATTTCAAATTGACTCAAAGTTTTTCTAGTATTTCTGGAAAATACTTGTGTGTTTTCTTGGGAGGAAAAATACAGTTTCCACTAGCTCTGTTTGGTACTTTGACTAAAGTTTCTGCAACTGCTTGCTCTTCTTCTTGCCTGAACTTTGGAACTTGGTCATCTTTATCAGCTTCCTATAGAGTGAGGGAAAACATTACTTAGTTAAAAAAAATAAGTAAATAAACAGTTTATGTTTTCTTTTTATTGTGGTTCTGACAGCTTTTCCAAATAGCCTGGGAGGGGAAAACATCTTCTCCTTAGCTGGGCAATACAGGAGGAAAAGAAACCTGAATTTTTGCACAATGCAGATATTTTTGTAGGGAAGTTTTTACAGCATCAAAAGGAGTTGCCTCTTTTTTTGGGGGTTGTTTTGGGTTGGATTTTTTTGCTTTTTCCACACAGTGGAATGCATCAAATTACTTCTCATAACTCTGGAATTATTATTCACCTCACTTCCTGGAGGTTGGTGGGAACATTGTTTCCTGGTGCCCAGCACTCTGGGCTTTCATGGAAAGAGGGCAAATGCTTTCATTTTTACAATTTTGAAAGCATTTTTGGACATAGAAACTGGCAGAAATTTTCTTTTCATATGAGTATTTGATTTGGCATGGAATGATCTGGCTGGAATTGCTATGTATTAGAAGTATTCCTCCAAAGAGATATAAACATGTGATTTATTAATCACTGGGATTTTATTTTAAGAGATAAATTCCTGCCTCCCTTTCTTGTTAAGCATGTGGACAAGGTTTACGTATTGTCACTGTTAAAGCTGGAATCAACATGATTAAATATGGAATTAGCTCAGGCTTGGGTGAATTCTGGAGCTGGGCTGATCCAGATGTTAGCAGTAACTGGTATCTTAATAGCTGCAAAATTTTGGAAGTAAATCCTGTTCATATGTAGTGAGATTTTAACTAACTCCTGGAATCCAGTGATGCAGAACAGTGAGAACCAGGGAAAATTCAGTGCCTGGGTCTGTGGTGCTAATTCATCACAGCTTTTATCTGCTGCCTGGAATTACAGATCTGATCACTGTCACCCTGCTGGAGGGGAGCTGCTGTCTGTGGCTTGATTTTTAAACATGTAGGTTTATTCTCTTTCCTGATTATTTCTGCTTAATAATTCAATGCAAGGGAAAGACATCCCTTTTTAAGATATGAAGGGTTTGGTTTTTTAAAATCTCTTCTTCTGGGTCAGTCTGCAAAAATCCATTTTATTTGTCTTATTCCATGATGTTCAAATACTGCTTTATCCAAATACCACATATCCAGCTTGTCTCAAAGTGTTTGGAAAGCGTTTTTCTAGGATGATTCACTGTGTGTAAAATGAAATATGTATATGGGGAAATTCTAGACGTCCCTAGCTTTCTCCTAGAGTTACTGAATCCTGGCCCTGGGAGAAGCTGCTATAGGCCTTGCATATCTTTGGAACAAGGTTTGCCTCTAGCTTAACAATGACAGCTCTCATGTTATGTTCTTAAACCAGAGAATGTAGGCATTGCTTGTGTGTAGGCCTGGTACCTTAGTGATAGCAAATATTTGCTGCAAGTTCTGCCTCATCCTCCTGTGGCGTGGACAGCCCTGGCAGAGCATGGAGGGAGGAGCAAGAGCTCTGAGGTCAGATGTTGTTCTTCTCCCTGTGTGGGGACTGACAGCTTGGAAAGCAGAAAGGCATTTCTTTGTGGCTCTTCTCAGTTCATCTTCTTTAGGAAACTGAACTGGTGCTCCAAAGCCTCCTCACTGGTTTGGGAATCACATGGGAAATCACTGGTTCTTCTGGGAACCAGAATTTTGTTGGGTATTTCTTGGTGCATATTACATTTGTTGTTATATTTGCATTCTCTTGTGCTAATAGATTTTACTCCTTTTTTTTATATCTTTGCAATTTGTTGAACAGCTCCAAATATGCAGTGTATGGGCAGATGCCTTTCAGTGTCTGTGCTTAGTGCCCAGCACTGGCACTGATCCTGTTCTGATTCACATTTTCCTCAAGCTCACAAAGAGAGCCGAGAAGAGATGGAAGAAAAGCAAGATAATTACATTTACAGAAGTGATAGAAACACATAATTCTGATGGGAAGTTTTGGAAAAAGTATGTCTGTAGCTGGAATTTGGGGCTGTGAGTTCAGCTTCACATACCTCCTGTTCTTTCTTACCATGCATTTCATCCAGCATTTATGCTATTCTTTGGAGGAGCAGTAATTAGGTAGTATTTTATGAATTGACAGCCAAGATGCACCAGAACTCTTATTGCTTTCTTTCCAGCATCACACTCTTGATGGCAGTTTTATGTCAGTTGTCACTAGGCTGAGCTGTGAGTGACAGATCACTACCAGCAGTGCACATCGACACCAATTCAACAACAATTAATGTCTTTGTGCTTACAAAACTTCCATTTTATCCTTTCATTCTTTGCACCCTGTTCTGAGATAGGGTCTTTTTATGGATGAGAAAATACAGATAATAAAATAAGGGCATGGTTGTCCAGAATAGTGGATTCAATCAAAACCTTGGGCTTTTGAGTTCCATCCTTGGGTCACTGAACTACACTTGGCTGTGCTTTGTTTTCCTGTGTTGTTGAGGCAGCAACGTGGGCTAATTCTTAATTGATTTAATTCAGAAATCTTCTGTGCTGACATCCTTTTATGGCCTGAAAGTATTCCCCAACTTGGGATGGACTGACTGTGGAAATAACACTTCCATATCGTGTCTTATTATTATTATTCAAAGCCAGTGATTTAAGATAATGGAAGTGCCTTGGATGTGTAATGTTTTTTTCTTGCTGGCAGGGACATGCTGCGGACTCAGGCCTAAGAAAACTATTGACCTGGACATCCACTGACCAGCTTTTCTGAGGATTCTGTACAGGGTCTTTCATGACATTTTGGGTGTACCTCAACTTCTTGCCAAACCCCTTGGAACAGTTCAAAAGAGCTTTGATTGTGTGCAGTCCTCTGAAGTAGGAGGTGCCAAAAATATAAAGGTCTTTTTTAATATTTTCCACAATGTTGCAAAGCTATTAATGTAAATTACAAAAAGACTTTTTGATTACCAAGGCAAGCTAGAAAAAGGGAAAATGTGGTGTAATCCATATAAATCACTTGACTGAACCATGCACAATAAATCCAGTGTTGGTGAAGATGAGTTCCTCTATCTGGTACCACTGTTTGCTCTTTACAGTCAGCATTTACTTTCTTCATTTGGCCTTTGGTGTTTGCCATGGACCCCCTTCACCTTTCACATCCTTGTGATCTGTAGCTGTGCAGAATTCTGGCCTTGTCGGCATCATTAAAAAAAAAAAATTAGAACTTGAAAAGCAGTGGGGAAGTTGCCACAGAAACAGTTAAATATTTGACCCTATTTACTGCCAGCTTAGATAAAAATCAGATTTACTTCCTTGTGAAGAAAAATTCTTCAAGCCATTTTATGTGCACTGACAGTGGTAGGTTTGTTGCAGCCCATTGGAATAAAGAATTTCATATGTGTTGCAGTGAGAGGAACATTTTAACCATTTGCTCCTGTTTGCCACCTGTTTCCTTCACCCACTCACTGAATTTCACAGCTGCAAATGATGCCTTAGGTTTTAGCTTTTCTATTTTTCAGATTCTGTACTGCTTTAGTGCGTGGGTTTGAGCTTCATATTTGACCTTCATATTGAGGGATGGTGAGCTCTCTTCACAAGAGCAGGTAGACAAAACAATTCCTTTCCTAGGTGGGGACCAAGAACAACCACCCAAATCTCAGGCCCAAGAGCAGAAACAATGTGGACTGAAGAGAGAAAAACAAGAAGGATGGGACTGCAGGGGCTAAAGCTGTAATTGGACAATTAATCCAATAAGCAAATGTACCAGAACTTACAAAAATGTGAGACCTTGTGTCTGGTTTTCCATTTTGTGACCATTTTGGGTCCATTGTGGGTGTGGCCCAGTTTGGGCTCTTGTGCTGCCTGAAGTAGATCTATTGAGGCCTTTTAATAAATTCCTACTTCATTATTTAACTCTGTCCAGCCTCTGTTCTAGGTCAGCCTTCACTGGCATCAGTTCTGGTGACCCAGAAGGGACAAGGCATCACAGATGGCATTTCCTAGGCCAGAAACAACTCAGGCATCCCTGCCTCCTTCCATGTGTCCAGATCAGTCCCAGCAGGGGCTGCAAGGTGTTTGTCCCTGCCCTGTGTGCCTGATGTTCCTGCTGGGCTCAGCCTCACATTCCCTCAGAAGGGAGACTGGCTGGGCTGGGGTTGGGGTTGGGTGAAATGTCTACTCCTTGTGCAACTTAGAGAAACCTTTGGGTTTTCCTCTGTGAGAACCTGTTATTACAAATGCACATCTGCCCTTCACTGCCATCTAAGCACTTGATTTAGAATCTTCCTAATCCAAATACTAATTAAGGACTAAGAGCTTTGCTGTGTGGCCTTTGTTAGCTGGGAATTGTGGTCCCTTCCTGGGAGTGTTTGGTCTGGAGCTGGTGAGGAGATGGATGTTTCTGGTTGTCTGTAGCAATTCTTCTGCTGGTTGGACTGTGCTTGGCTCTCTTCCCCATGCAGAACCTTCCAAAGGGAATGGCTGAGGGAAGAACATAGAGTTTGTAGATGTTGTCATGCCCCTCTGTGTGCAGTTGGAATTTTGAGAACTCAAAAGGACTACTGAATGCTTGGGAACCAAGGAATTCAATGTACTTGCCAGTTGGTGGCAGATTTATCTGGCTTAAAAGATGAACCCAAAACTGAAATGGGACATATGGTTGTAAAAAATGGCCTATGCACTGTGCTCATTTTCTTTTTGCTTTATTAATCTTTTAATGCTTGAAGGACTTGTATTCAAATAAAAGGCATTATTTGGTTTATTCAATAGTTTTATTGAGGAATCCTGCTATAAAATGTGATAAACCAGTACAGCTATTCTCCCTTGGTTTGTGCATGCTTGGCTGTCTTGGGGTTCATTTGAGTTCTCTGGAAATATTCCTTGGAGCAGCAGCAGGAATGAAGATCTCTCTGGAGAGGTCCCATTCCAAGAGAGAGTAAATGTGAGAGTGAAGAGAGACAGTAGCCTTGGGATAGCATCAGTGCCTCTGGCTGTCCTGACTCTTCCTTTTTGCTGCTGATGTCCAGGATTCCCAGGGGTGATACTCAAAAACACAGACAGTGCTTAGGATTGCTGTAGTCACATCTCTGCAGGTTTGTGTTGTACCTGGAACATCCTGAGGAAAACCTGAAATGAATTCAACCCTGCTATAAGATAAATGTTAGCCTTTCCAGAGTTAGATATATTTCCCATCTGTCAGTGTTCTCAAATCTTCCACCTCTATCCCATGCCATTGGCTGAAGAGCAGAGTAAGTTGGCTGTTAACTCTGCCTCCTGCACAGTGCTGTGACATGACAAATGCCACCACCCTGTGACACCAGCTGCAGGATTTTGGATGTGAATTGATGCAGTGAAACCAATTCTAGTTTTTGTGCAGGAAGTCAAGTGTATGAGATATGATTGATTAATATTACAAACCCTCAGTAGGGGACCCACAGAGGCTTTGGAGTTTTGTTTCAGAAAAGCACTCAAAAATCTGACAAAAGATGACAGAAGGCTCTCAAGGTTCTTGGATGTACAGAATTGGGTTAATAGAGGATTTTTTCATGAGATTATGGATTCACATACTGGGAGTCCTTGCCTGTACTCCCACAGAGACACAGCAAACTCCAGGCTGCAGGTGATGGTCACCAGGACAGTGGATGCACTGTCAGTGGCTCAGTGAGCAAAGCCCCTGCCCTGCTGTGTGCAGGATGATGGCACCAACCTGATTAAAGCCCTGAGGTGCCGGGCACGGGACAGCCAGAGTTGTGTATATAACCTAAACCTTCATTTGAGACAGTAAGATTGCCCAAATCTTGATGTGCAGCTGCTGTCCTCTCCACCATGGAAGCAACCTTGCTGTGAAGTTGTGTTTGTCATTCTAGCAGCACTACAGGTGAGTATTTGCAGTCAGGTGCTGCTGTGGGCAGGAGGTGAGTACACTGTCCATTTCTGGCTTGGCTTGCTTGTACTCCCCTTGCTTCCTGCAGTGTCAGTGAGCTGCTAGCTGCAGGTGCAAGTTGATGTTGAATTTTCCAATTAATTGTCAGGTTCCACAGCCACCTCCCCATCTGGCTCAGCAGGCAGTCCCTGTTCAACAGGGGCCCAGGGCACAAACCCTGGGGTTTGGCAGGCCAGCAGTGAGATGTGTTGGCAGAACTGTGCTGGGGCTGCAGGGTGTTCACAGATCAAGGCCGAGTGGACTGACACTGCTGTGTCCAGGGAAAACTGCCCTTTCTCTCAGTGCTGGCACTAACTAGCCCATCATTTTGTGTGCCAGAGCTGGTGAGGGCTGTGCATGTGGTAGTAGAAGAAGCAGGGCTGAGCCTGGCAGCCAGGAGTGCTAATGATTGTAATCCTGCTGCACTGACTCACTCGGCAACCTCAGGTTAATCACTCGACCTTCTCTGGCTGCTCTGCTGCAGCTGTGAAAATGGGCAAAAGTGAAATTTCATCAGCCTCCAGATGCTGAATTGGAGCTGAGTTTGCTTGGGAAGCAGCTCATACAGAATATTAATATCCATCACAAGTTAAAAATGGGTGAAGGTGGCTGGTTAACCTGTAGTTTGTTGGGGAATTGTCTCCTCCTGAATGTGACATTGGATTTTAACATACACTAAAAATTATGTTAAACTTTTTGTTTATTTTGCTAGCTGTAATATTTTGTAAAGCAAAGCATGAGATCCTTTTCATTCAAACTTCCTCTAAAAGGGAAAGAACATAGAGCAAAAAAGTATAAATCCTTTCTATTTGACAGCTCCATGTATGTCCCCTATTGTAGTGTTTGAACTATAATAGATCCTTGTATGAAAGACTGTATGTTTTATTTATAGGTATTTGAAATTAGTTATGGGGGAAAATGAATACCAAAGGCTCCAGGCCAATACAGGATTTTTCTGTAGTGTGAATGAAAGTTGCTTTGTTTTGGTCCCCAAGTATTTCTTGAATAATTGTGGTTTGGAAAACGAAGTGCATGTTGAGTCCATTGCTGTGTTTCAGCTGTGGATTTGATTTTTCAGATGGGAGCATATAGACTGGCACATGGACTTTGGCATTAAAATAGTCCCTCCAGAGAGCTGCAATGCAAGACTTGAATGTAGGTCTAAAAGTTAAAAAATTGGGATGAAGACACGCTGAAAACCTGAACTTAAGGTGTAAAATAATCAGCATTCAAAACAAGCTGACCTTAAACCCTGACTGTTTGTTAATAAGCTTCAATCCAAATTTGCCCTTAGCGAACATCCCAAAAGTAAAGAATACAATGAATTTTGGTTTTAGCTTGTTGCCATTTTGGTCTGGATGAGTTTGTGTGTAGCCTGTGCATGGGTCTGGAGTGATTTCCCTGCAGAAGGCATTGTCTCTGCAGTGGTGCAGAGCGTGGCACAGGGCTGTGGTTTCTTACAGGGAGATTTTTAACCTGGTACGTAATTCTTGTTAACGTTCACATGATATCCATCCCGTTGGTAAGAGTGCAAGTCAGGGCTATCCCCTCAGGCAGACTTCATTTAAACACTCTTCCTAGTGCCAAATTTCTAGGCATTTTTCTCTTCTAATGAATGCATGTGTTTTAGGGCAGAGACCTTTCCAGCCCTGCTCTCCCCTTCCCCCAGTCCTGCCCGTTTCAGTGCCGTGTATTGCACGGGGTCGTTACTCAAATGTTGCTCTGAAGAGTTTCAGAAAACCTGTCAAAATGATTAAGAGTCTGAAATTCTATATTACATTAATGTTTTTAAAACATCTTATTCAACAGACAATATAATATGAAATATAACAAAAAAAATTCAAATACTGGCTCATACATAACACTTCTTGAGGGGCTGCTGTCACATTGTTGAAAGCAAATATTTTGAAAAGTGTGTCTAGCTCTGCAATGTGAGGAAAAAAATTGAAATAGTCTGTGCTGGTGTCAAATCATTTTTTAATAAACTGAGAGCATTTATAGTTTTCAGTCTCCATTAGAAGATTTTCTTGGGCAGATTTGACTGTAAACTCACACAGTTTATTTTAAAAGGGCTTCAAGACCATCTGGGATTTTGAAGTTTGGGGTTTTAAAATATTTTGTTCCTTACTGCGATGAGCAAGAAACTTCTTTGGAAATGCTTCGTGTTGGCTAAGCTGGTAGGGCCATCCAGCTCTTAAAGGGAAACTGATTCATTTAATAATTTTACACAAGTGGGGAGGAAAAAGCCCAGTACTGGTAAAAGTAACAAATGCCTGGCTAAATAATCCATGACTTTGAGTGAGAGAGGGCAGTGATGAATAAGGTGGGCACTTCTGAATAAAGACTGCCAGACATGAATCAAACTGATTTTCACAAGCTAATTATAATTGATTCTTTTTCCCCCTCAGATTTAGGAGCTTAAATTTTGAATTTGATGTCAGAGCTAGAGTCCCCATGTAGGCCACCTTAAGTCCTGAAAGATCACAAGAAGCTGTTCCCCCAGGTGTCCCAGCTTGGCTGCAGAGCAGAGGGGCTCCACCCCATGGGGCATCTCCGTGGCCTCTGCACCTGCCCCAAGAGATCCCTGAATCTTTTCCTGCTGTGTCTGGTGCTGGTTTGTACCCTGCCTGCGTCTGTCCCGTTCTCCTACTGTGAGCTCAGGCCCAGCATGTGAGGTTGGGTGGCTTCCTAAGGTGTTTTGCCCACCAAGTGAGTAGAACCAACCTACACCTGGTTTCCTTCCAGCACTTTCAACTCACCTGTTCTTGAAAGCCCCAGTGATGCCATTCCAACCTTCTATCGGCAATTTAGTTAATTAAGCTACAACTCCTGGGTAATTCCTTACATGCCTCAGCTGAATGTTTTGTGATGAAATTCAGCCTTCTTTCTTCTCATCCTACTCATGGAACACGCATCCTTTTTGCAGGGATGTGTCTGAAGACAGTTACCCATCTGCCTCCACCCCTGTCTCCAGACAGAATGATATCATGTATTCTTTTTCAGCTTGGCATCTCCAGGGAGCTAAATTTCTGCAAGTTTTGTGGAAAAGAGGAGTCAAATAAAGGAAAGATGAGGGAACTGGTGCTCTTACAAAAAGACATATACACAGAATTGAAATGTCACCCATTCTGAGGCATCATCCTGCCAATGAGCTGGCTCCCAGTGTCAATGGCTGCCTGTTCTCCGGACAGATAGGAAAGGGTGGGAGCTGGAGAGCCTGGGAGATGTGACTGGGGAAGGAAGGAAAGGAGATGCTGAAACAAGGACTGCCTTGGAGAAAATAAGTGCTGAGATTGGAGTGAATAGGACTAAACACAGAAATTTTTAGTTTCAATGTTTGCTGAACTGTTAGTGTTAAGACTTGTTTTGAGCAGGCGTGGGAGTCTGGTGCACATCCTAGGACCCAAAATTCCTGAACTTTCCTTAAGGTCATTTTGTAGTCTGAGCCAGTCTAATTATTTCATAATGGGATGTAAATTATTTGGAAAACATATTGAACTGAGTGTTCAGACTCACGAATTTTGTTCCATGTTTTACTGCTGGAATAAGAAGAAAGATCTTTTTATCAGGATTTTCATTATTAAATTGGTGATAATTATCTGCATTTTGAAATATATGAGTGAAGAACAGCACAGACATACTGAGTTATCAGTCTATATCTTTTATCAGAGGAGGGAAAAATGTAGACTATCCTACAGAAGCATTATATAAAGAAAAAAACAGTGCAGTTTACCTAACAAAAAAATACCACGTCTCTACAACTGAGATCTTGGTACCTTGCTCTTACATGAGATAACATGCCAATCTAAGCATTTCAGCAAGTATATGATTTATACTCAGGGTTATTTGTGCTGGAAAAGTGTGGTGATCTGTAGAGGAAAAAATCAGACTTGTCATATGAACTCATTTCAGCACAAGAGTCAGTCAAGAGAAACATGAGAGAAGTGTGTGTGTGAAGGGGGGACTCACTGCCAGGATTTACTTGCAGGCATTTTGTTCATCTGTGATTTCCATTGCACTTTCTGTTTGGAGAGAATTTCCTCCTAAATGGCTCTAACTCCAGTTTAGGTTTAGTGAGCATTATTTAGTGTGCAGGTCCCCAGCATGTCAACAGCCATGGGTATTGCCATGTTCCTCCAATGTTGTTGCCTCTACCATCTTTTGATGGTCCCTTTCAAAGTTCTCATTTAATCCATTCCTTCACCTGTGTCCAGCAGGATAACAGAAGTTGAATTACTGTACTAAATCCACATTAGAAAGCTCAACAACAGATTATTCTTCTTTCCTCAGTACTGGTTTTATATTTTTTTTCACTATTTCCTGATTTTACAGCTTCTGAAAGAGTTGTTTTGAAACACACAAGTATAAGTTAACATGATTGGAAACCTAGAATTTTCTTCAGATGTTCCTTGAGACTTTACATTTTTGGATTGACTGGGGATTTAATTGAAAGAATGTTCATGAGTTCTTAAAAGCCCGGAGAAAAACAGTGACAGCTGAAAAAAACCCCAAGTGTGGCATTTGAGTTTGACATAGATTGTCTTCAAAGTGGTGTTTCAACAGAAACTTCTGGAAAGATTTTTTCAGTAAAACAGTGGAAATAATGACACACAGAGGTTGGTGCTGGAGCAGATTGATAGAGGAAAGGTAGAAAAAGTGTAGGAAACTTTGTTCTTGTTAAATGGTAAATGAGATTGTTTGCTACCCTGTTGAAGAGCAGATGTACCTGCTGGAAGCAGCTCCCTGAGGAGATCCACAGGCTGGGGCTCAGAGGGGTTCCCTGCAGGGTGAATTTTTCCCTGAGGGGCTCTGTAAGAGCCCCTGGCCCTGGGGGATTTTGTGTGACCAGGGGACACCCATGTCCTGCCAGTACAGTCTTTCCCACTGGCCCATTGAAGAGTTTTTTATAAATTTTCAAGTTTTTGTCACTTTTTCACAGGTAAGGAAAGAATGGACAACATGTGTTGCTGAATTATTTTGGCAAGCAATCCAAGAAACCCAACCATGGCATGGCTGAAGTCAGGGACCAGGCTCCACTGAGTTTTCCACTTAAACCACACTTTGAAGGCAGCTTACAGTTATAAGCTGTCAAAGCTCTTTTTTCCCTTCTGTCCTTCACATTCTCTAGGTCTACTCTTGGCAACCAATTTATCATGGCTGTTAAAGAGTAATTAAACCTCATTATCATGTTTTGAATGGAAAGAGTATCTAAAGTGCTAGTAAATAATTCTTATGGGATTTTTAACTCTCAGGTGGTGCAATGTTCCCCTCACATACAGGCTTAAGTCCCCTCTGCAAATCCTATGACTTCACTGAAATAAATAAGTAAAATTTATAAATGGAACCCATGTGGTCTTCAACCTGCAAGCTCTGGGCATCAGGTAGCCATTGAAATTAAAATTTCATCAGTGTCCTGCAGCAACTGCAGGAGGTGAGTGGAAGTGAATTTTGGTGAAAATAAGCTGTACTTTGAGTACAGAGCTGAAATAGAAGAATATTTTTACATCATTATTCTGGAATTTACTGTCTTTTTCATGAAGGTGGTTATTAATAGCAAAGTTTGAGGCCTTCAGTCTCATAAGATCACTACTCCTTAGGAACCATGTTAAGGCATTTATGTACCTGGTAGTGAAGGGAGGGGAGTTGTGTAGTTGAAGTCTGGAGATTGAGGGAACGGACAAAACTAAATTCAGCTAAATTATGACATAAATTGCCTCAGGAAATGCACCAGAGACTCAAAGTGATGTAAAACTCTGACTTCTGGAACTCTGCTAGACTTGATTTTCTTGCCCAGATTCCTATAAAATAGATACAGATTCCAGGATCTGATTATTGTGGTGGCTGAAGAAAAAGTTTGATTCTCACTTGTCTCTGCAGTTGTGTAGTTGCACTAACTTCACCAGAACTTGCTACAGCTTAGCAGCTATTTCTGAGAGCTGTAACTTCCAGTTCTGAACTGGGAATGGTGGATTAGTGGAAGTTAGAGGGCCAAGGTGGTGACTGTGCTATGACATCTCTGGTGGAATGGTCTCATTTATTGAGTCTCAAAAAAAGTGTTCCATCCCCATGAAATTATAAACTCAATACTGTAACACAAAGATAGTGATTGTTCTTTGCTGTCCACACTTTGGAGAACAAAAGGAAACTCCAGCCTTTAAGTCTCAGAGTTAATCTGAACCAAAAAAGGGGAAAAACAAGCTGTGTCTTAAAGGTGATGCACTTTGCCAGCATTTCCCATTTTTCTTTTATTTTCCATTAGTGAATGTCTGCTCCACTGTGAGGCTTTTCTCTGAACATTTGGAAATATTTTAATGCCCTTAAAATTGCAGATTTCTCTTAACAGGCTGTGCTTTCCTCTTGCTTTGGTATCCTCACACCTGTTTTGCCTTTGGCACTAGGCAGTGGATAATGAGGTTACCTAATGTGTTGACTGTTGGCTCCAAGCTCTTTAATAGTCCAGCAGGATGCCTTTCCTGAACTTGTTTGGGGTTTTTTTGGTGGGCACAGGGGAGAGATGCTGTGTAAAGAGTCCTTCCTTCTAGAGGCCTATGTTGGGTACTCTTTCCACCTAAGTTTTTTGATGCATCATGAATTGAAGGAGAGCTGTGTCTGCTTGCAGTAGGAAAAAGTGCTTGTCTTGGCTTTGGCATGGTGCAGGGTTTGTTGTGGGAGGGGAAGCGCTCCAGGTCTCATCCTTTTCCTCCCTATAGAAACCCATGAGCTTGGAGACAGTGCAGCTCCTGATGGGAGCTGTCACAGCCCATTCTATGGCAGCAGATGAAGCTGCAAAATGAAATGTGACCACCTAGTGGGAAGGAAGTGTGTGAACTCTGCCTTATTTCTTCCCAGATTTAATAAATAAGCCAATAACCATTTTTAAAGTACTGTTTTATTGAGAGATTTCTTACAGTTGTTGATGAATTTGTGTATTTTATTATCATTATAACTTTTTAACACTCACAACATTTATCAGAATAGAAGAATGGCTTGGGTTGGAAGGTACTTAAAAGCTCATCTTATTCCTCCCACCTTGGGACATCTTCCACTATCCCAGGTTGCTCCAAGCCCTAGCCTGGCCTTGAACACTTCTGAAGTCCCATCAGTGCACCTGATGAACAGAAAGAAGCATAGGAGAAGACCTGCAAACCAAACCTTGTCATTTTGAGGTTTTTCCTCTCTTCCCCAGAGGAGTTTTAATGATGTCTGTCATGATAATCAGTTCTGTCCCATATCAAGGTGTTCTTTTGTGTCCTCCATTCAAACTACAAAGGGAGAACCTGCTTTTGGTCATCAAACCAACAAAGGGCAGGTAAGGATTGTGGTGGAAAGAATCAGAACAAACATGAAAGCAGCACAGTTGTGTAAGTGCCAGCTACACTCACAGCTCTACCTGATTGGTTTCCTCTGTCCTAACATGGAACAGAACTAGAAAAATCTAGAAAAGGGCCAGTGATACTGAGAGGTGCAGAATGGAGCAGAGCTGGAGCAGCCTCAGTCTGTCTGGATTGGGAAAAGTGTTTGGAGGGAGAGCAGGGTGGAGCCCCAGTGCCTGATTATTGATTATTGTCTGGCAGGTTTTCACAGTGCAAGAACTGGGGGATGTGCAAGAAAATTAATAGGTGAGGTGTTAAGACAAATAAAACCAAGTGCTTTTTAGACAACTTACTTGAAAACTTTAAAATGTGACAGTGAAGATTTTTTCAATAACACAAGTAAAATCAAAGGAATAATGAGATCCCTGATTCAAGTACCTCTGAAATATGTAGCAGAGCATGTGGGTGTCCAGGCTGTCCTCACCAGGTGCCAAATCAAGTGAAGATTTCCCTGCTTGTGAAAGGATGGACAGACAGCAGGTTCTCTTGGAGATATGAAAGTATTTAGGAGAAAACAAGTAGTAGAAGAGAGAAAATTATGTGTACAGAGAGATGAAAAGATCTTCAGGATGGAGATGTCTTTCCCACTGCAGTTCAGAAAGTTGGTGTTGAAGAATCAGGAAGTTTTTTGGCAAATTATATCAAAGGCCTCCTGAAGGATCAGTTTTTAGGCTTATGATTGTAGCAGCTTAACTGAATTTCATTCCCCACTTAAAAGCATGACTGGAAGCAGAACCAGGCTTTATCTGTATTTCATAATAGGGTCACTCCTACTTTTCAAAGGCAATTATTTTTTTAAAGGTTCTGCAAGTTACATGGAAAAAGCTTGAAAAGAAATCAAGTCTATGTAAGGTTTAGCAATTGTTGTTCAAATGTTCCAAATTTCCTTTGCCCAGTGCAGCATTCAGACCCTGATTCTTCTGGGCAAGATTCAGAGTTAGTTCTGTGGCACCCAATAGCAAAACATTACTTGTAGTTCCTAGAATTTGGTGAAAAATGTAGGGAAAATGAAATCCATATGCTACCCTTTGAGGCAGACCTGTATCCCCCCAGTTACCCTTAAGCTCCTGAATTTCATAAAGCATTTTTTCCTTGTTAAAATTAATACCAGATTGAAGTTAGATAAGGTCACATGTTATTTAGTCCTCAGTGAAGATGTCAGAATAGAAATTATTTACACTGGAAATAGAATTACTGCTTGTTGTTGCAGAATGGTGAGAGGAGGTGGTTGATTATATAGAGATATAATATGGTGAGATATATAAATATCTTTTTGTGGAGAGATAACTCTTTGATGCTCCTGGTGCTTTACTCTGAATGGGATCGTTCATTTTTGAGGCTTTAATTTTTTTAATAATACTTTTTAAAATTATTATGCTGCTGAGAAATGGGTGTAACTTTCTAGAATGAATGAGTTTGATGCATACAGTGATCTAAGCTTCAGCAGGATTCCTGCTCACCCTGCCAGTTTGACCTGAAAAGGCCATCGTTAGAGCTAGAAGAGAATTCGTGCAAGAGTTGCTTTTCTGATCTCATATTTAGTTATATTCATAGGTGGCCCTATTTCTAGGGAGCAAAGCAGGATCATTGATTCCTGCTCCTTTTATTCAAATTAAGATAAACTGCTTTCTCAGATTATTATACCCTGGGTATGGATACTTTTTCTGGTAAAAATGAACTTTAAGGTTGGTTGGGGTTTTTTTGTTTGCCTTTTTTTTTTTTCTTTTAAGCCTTTGCTGAGGATTCCCAGGCACTCAGGGGGGGTGGCTCAGACCATGTTGCTGGATGTCTGGGAATCCTGGATGTGCTCCCTCTGTGTACTGATCACTTCTGCAGTGTGGAGTGAGCCCAGCACTCCTGGGAGGTATCAACCCTAATCCACATGAGATAAAATAAAAATATGTCCTTGTCTAGGAGGTTTGATGCATCCTGGAGCTGAGATCTTGCTGCACACGTGCAGGGTAGAGAAACTCTCCTGACACAAAAAGCAGAGTAAAAATGTCATCAGGTCTGGAGTCAGACTTGCTTTTATGTCTGACTCACTGAATTTTGACAACACATTTCAGTCTTCTGTGCTTTTTTCCCTTCATATCTGAAGTCTGTTTACGCCATGGGATCTGCAGAGAAGGTCTGTTCCTCAGTTCAGACACAATCCCCAGAGCATGGAGGGAGAGGCTTGATCTCAGCTTGGCCCTCTGGGAAATTTTGTGCTGTAAATAGAAGTAGTAAAATCTATCAGGTGATGACACTTTTTGGGCTGAATTTTTTTGAACTGGAGACCTAAAGGTGAAATCATCTGTATCACATTACCCACCACTGTGCTGTCCAGACACTTAACTTTCCATGCACTGACAGATTCCTACTGGAGTAGCACACTGTGTCTTGTGGAAAGATTGCTGCTGTGCCCACAAACCAAGCTGTGTGCTGCCTTGGAAAGCCACCTTGGGACACTCCTCAGGAGCTGCCACCAACCCAGGGGGTTTTCTTAGGCATTTATAATGTTCAGAAGGGAAAATTAATTCCTGAATTTCCATGTTATAGCTTTTGTTACTTGTTTATTTCCTGAGAAACTGTCATGCGGAGTAGTGTTTTTTACAGGTACGCTATTGAGGGCATCAAAAATTGACAGTTCCACATAGGTGACAGCTGATCAGGGCCACCTTAACACATCTGGGAGAATTGTCTGGGCTGGTTTTTACTGTGGTTTTTGTGTATTTTATCTTTTCTATTTTCTTACTGCATGTTCTCACATTTCCTTCATTCCCTCCATCATCCATTTTGCTTCTTGTTGTGTTTTTATCTTCCTGTTCTTTTTTTTTTTTTTTGCAAAAAACACCCCAGTGATTCTGCATTTCCACCATGTCTTTATTCTCTTCAGTAGGTCTAAATCAGTAAGGCTCTTTGTATATGCACCAAGCCAAAAGGTTTGGGAATGCAGATCCGCTCATGGATAGAGCAGCCAGTGAGCTCTTTCATTCACCTTCTGAATCATTTTACTGATTATTCAGCTAAGAGCTCAAATGACATTTCCTGTGATGATTTTTGAGTGGTTTAGTTCCACTGAAGAGCATAACCAAATGAAAACTTAGGGTATTATTTTCCAGGTTTTGTTCACATGCATAGACAATATTTTATCACTATCTTTGAGATAATTGAGATGATGGTAATGTAAAGCCTAGAGTTGGCTTTTGGTGAGATGAAAAGATGGTTCAAAGGAAGCATTTTGAAGGTGATCTCTCAGTTTGTCTCCCCAGACTGAGCCATCTTTTCACATGCACGGAGCCATTGCTTCTGCCCAAGTGGAATTTTGATTGGAAAAGCCCAACCTGCCGAGTACGCAGAGTTAACTACACCTGTGCAGGGGCACCAGCAGCCAAGTTCTCTTTCCCGTAATTTCTAAATAACTGCAAAACACATAAATTCCTGGGGCTGACCTCTCAGAGCATTCCACACGCTTTTGGCAGGGGAACAGAGCTGCCTCCAGCCCAGGCGTTGCAGCGCCGCAGATCCCGGGCAGGAGAGCGCCACAAACGCTCTGTGCGCTTGCACGTTTATGTCCATTTCTTCAGGGCCCATAAAGCAGGAGCTGCTGGGGTTTAATGCACAGCTCCACTTTTTCCCGTAAGCATTCCCAGGCCGTTTGTCTCAGCTGGTTTTTGGTGTCTCTGGACACGGGGGGTTGGATTGCACCTTGTTAACGTTGGCCTCTCCTCCAGAGTCTGGGACTGCTGCAAGTCTTGAGCTGAGGCAGAGGATGCAGAGACATGGGGAACCTTGTCCCTCTCAGCCATTAAGAGAGATTTTTTAGTTGATAAAAGCTGGAGATGAAGGTAGTGGAACCTGAATAGGAATTAAGTTCTTTCGCTGTTATCAGTTAAAAACAATTCTGGCAATATATGATCGAGATCGATCCAGTCTTAAAACACTGACCCAAAATGTTTGGCTGGTGCTAAATCTTGCATTGCTGGTGTTGAAGGAGCAAAAACCTTTGAAATTCAGCTGTTGGAGAGTAGGTAGAGCAAGGTGTTTGGGATGTTTTTCCTTCCTTTGAAGGAAATGGTAAAGATATTGATGAAAATATGCTACATCGGGCATTGGGATAAATGCATTTTCCCTTAGAGAATGCAACTTGGAATATTGGCCCTTGTGAAACAGAATGGAGTGGTGAGCTGGATTTGCCATATTAATCCCCTTCCCAAGAGAGAGAGGGGAGCTAGTTGTGAATTACAAACAAAGTTGTTATCTGTATATCTGTATCTGTAAGGATTTCCTCAATTGCTGAACAAAATCAAGCATTCAACTATAGCACTTGCACTGATGAGAAGAGTGAAGACTCTGGGATTCATCTGAGGAGTGATTTGGGATGGGAAATCTGGAAATCCTGTAAGGATATATCTTTATAAGTAATAGATCCACACAATAGATTCAAGAGGACTGGTGATTGAAGGCTGGGGTGGGAGGGAGAAAAAGTATTATTTATTTACATATTTTTAAAATCTATTTTTTAAATGTTATTTATTAACCACTCATATTGTGGTTAATAGTTGGTTCCCTTTTAACAGCAACTGAACAGATGAACTTGTTAAGAAGAAAAGAGAGTTGGCTTTGATTTCTGCCCTGAGAATGAAGAAGATAAGCTGTTGCTTTACACTGGTGGGTGCAGAGGGAAATGAATATTTGTGTATGGTAATCAGGGTTTAACTATCTTAAAAGCTAACATGAACACAGATGTTCCTCAATTGAATTACAAGTTCTTTGTAAGGAAAACAAAAAAGACTGTGCAGGTTAAAATGAGACAGACAAGCAGCTTTGAAGGTAAAAATATTCTATTTAATGTCCTGCCTGTCTATTTCTCTCCAGGGCATCACACCTACACAGTGCAGGTATGTAGGAAAGTTTGGCTTATGGTGCCATGCTCAATTACAAAAATCAATTAAGTCTGATGTAGCCTATTTGGGCAATATGTGCGTACTGCAAATCATATCTTACATCTTTTTCAAGTTCATCAAGTTAGCATTTTGTTCTCAATTTCTTGTAATTATTTTTCTTTGGAGTAGTTGGTACTCACTGCCATTGAATTATAGTCTTGGCTTTGTTAGCTTAGTTTTAGAGAAATGTTTTTAAGGGCTTTTTTACTTGTATTTAAATGTCTTGGGTGCTTTGGTGCTGCTTTCTCTCTTTCTGCCTCATGTAGATATTTGCTTTGCATAAGTTTGCTTTGAATTTGACTTTTTTCCCTGTAGGTATTGCAAAAAGCATGATCTCAGTTCTTCTGGCTTGTTCTGTTAATAACATACCTGAATACTTGGCAAAACCCCTTCATTTGATGATTGCTGAGCAGCTCCAGGTTTCTTTGGCTACCCAAAGGAAATATAAAATTAATTAGCAACATAATTTAGGTTTTTACCTGCCTTGTAAAAGTGCACAAATGTTTGTACTATTTAGAGGCTTCTGGCTGCAATCCTGTTCTCCTGTTTGAGGATATCAAATGCTGAAATTCAACTGAATTGCTGAAAAGTTGACAATTAGTATTGGAGATTCTCCTGCAGTCTTTCACTGCTTATGTATTCATTTGCATGTCAAATGGCTTTTGAGGTGAAGTAGATACTAAAAATGACAGGCTTTTTTGTTAAAAACTGCTTTTTAATACTGGGAGCATTGGCTGAGGGCATTGGCTATCTTGAAGTGCATCAGAGTTTTTCCCATCAGACCAAAGTTGTTTCCTGTTGTATGAAATGGCTGTCTCTTCTGGATGATGAAATGCCTGATTTTCTCATCTTAGTAGTCATAAAGCTGCATCAATGCTTTTCATTTTATATCAGGCTCTGATTCTTGAATTTTGATGGGAATTTACCCCCTGGAGAAACTAAGGTGAGAATCTAATTCTCTGATAGCCCTTTGTACTTAATTTGTCTTTTTTATCTAAGTGTTATTTCTTGGGTTTCAGCTGATTTTTGTAGTGTACCAAGATGATAGAATCTTTCCTTTCTTCCAAGGTTCCTTAATCTGATTTTCAGGAAGAAGCAGTTCTGACTGCCTTTTATTTCCTTGGCAGGGGACCAGCTTTGGATGAGGACATGTGTCCAGACAGCAGCTGCTCCCTAAGATGCTGAGCAAGAGCTGACTCAAGCCCTTCTTTGGGGTGACACATGCTCTCCCAGCTCCCACTTTGCAGGGTTCCATGGTAACCAAAAGGTCAATCTTATTCCCTCAGCAGTGGAAATCAAATGAAACTTCAGAATCCTGAGCATTTTTCATTCATCAAATCCTTCAGGGCCCATTCAGGGCTGGTATACGTGTTTGGGTGGATCTCTGCTTTTCCATGATGCCTCTGTCCAGCTGGGCTGATGTGAGGGCCAGATGAACACCCAAAGCTGTCCTTATGGCTCCACACACAACTGCAGCTTCCTTGAGAGCATAGGGAGCCTTCCAATTTTTATTCTGGTGTAGTTGTTGAAGAAGAGCTGTTAGATGTGCATGGAAATGTGCAAAAACCCCTTTAAAAGAAGGTAAAGCTGGTGGTGTCCTGCTCCTAGCACTGCTGATGGGTAGGGTTTGGTTATGTGGGTAAAATTAGAGAATCTGTTTCCTTTTCTGCCAAACTCACTGATTGATAGGGTCAGTGAAAAGCCAGCTGAAACATTCTGGGTGCCACTGAGGGATTAGAACACCTCTCCTGTGGGGAAAGGATGTGAGATCTGGGGGTGTTCAGCCTGGGGAAGTTCCAGGGGACTTTATTGCAGTTTTTGGTACCTAAAGGGCTCCAAGAGAGCTGGAGAGGGACTTGGGACTGGGATCTGTAGTCATAGAACAAGGAGAAATGGCTTTAAACTGACAGAGGGCATGGTTAGGTGGGATATTTAAGAAATTGTTCCCTGTGAGGGTGGGCAGGCCCTGGCACAGAGCAGCTGTGGCTGCCCCTGGATCCCTGGCAGTGCCCAAGGCCAGGCTGGATGGGGCTTGGAGCAGCCTGGGATGGTGGGAGGTGTCCCTGCCATGGCAGGGAGAATGGAATGAGATGAGCTTCAAGGTCCCTTCCAACCCAAACCATTCTGTGATTCTGTGATAATAAATAGCTCCTTTGCTCTGCTTTTACACCAGTGTTTTCATATTGACTCATGTCTCATACAACTGTGAAATGTTTGATAATGAGATCCAGCATGTCCAGAGAGGCTTGGAGTTCTTTTTAGAACATGGTTACCTAAGAAGTTCATGGTCACTTTTCTGTGGCCCAGATTCAGTGGCTGATCCTTTTTTTCTTAAATGTGTGTTTAGCATAACATGATGTGGCCTTTTAAAAAGATCTGGGTCTACCCATTCTAGGGAGTTCCTACTTAAAACAGACAGCTGGTTAGAAAAATGTGTTACTCACAGGTTCCATGAAAAATTTGGAGTGTTTTTTTAATTCCAGATATGTATGTATATATGTATTTTATATATATGTGGTTAGAGAGAGAGAGAGAGATAAATTTAAATATTTCATCTGGAAGGCAAAAATGGGTCCATTCCATTAGATCAAATAAAGTATGATAATGTTGCTTTTAAATTTTTGGTCACCCACAGTGAGAAAAATTAAATGAGTAAAAGGGACAGTTTATGGTTAGTACATGGATTATACAGTCATAAAAATAAATACCTAATATTTATTCCCCATTGCAAATAATATCAGTAAATGCAAATTGTTTATTTTTTTACCAAAAAGGTGTTAGATTGGCTCTGAGGTTATCAGCCTGGAAAGTCATGCTGATAAATGCCTTTTTGCTGCCCAATTGCCTCAGCACTCTGCTTGGCAAACCTCTTGTGTTTTGTTCCTCATAGCACTATGGAGGTGAGCTACATTTGAGGGTATTTTGTTTGGTTTTAAAGTTAGAAAAGTACTTATCCAGGTCTTGATGTAACTGTCTGTTGTTAATGGTAACCTCCAAATAAAAAAGATGGGAGACAAGCGCTGATCATCTGTGACTTCTGGCATTGCACAAGGAAGATTCAAACTTGAAGAGAATGGCCTCTCTTCCTTCTTTCTTGCCCCTTTAGTTTAAAAGTGTAATTTTATCAAGGTAAATACTGCAAAGATTAACCAGATTTTCCTTTTGAGTGAATATGCCCTGTATTTTGAAGCATTTGCTGGTTTGATGTTTTTCCTTGTGATTCATGTTGAAGTGAAAACCCAGTGCCCTGTCTTGCCTCTCATGCACATTGCCCTGGATGGAGTGGCACAGCAGCATGGGAAGCACAGGCTCAATGCCAAACATCTGTTCTCTTACTGAAGCTAAAAGTGGGTGCTTTCCAGCACTGAAACATCCCATATATCCCAGAGGGCCATTGCAAAGGCAATTTCAAGGCTTTAGCAACAGAAATAATAGGAAATATTTGCCAAAGGATTTGAAGTCATTGTACCTGGGTCTCTTGGCTGTCTTTGGGGCAGAGGTTGTTGCTTCAGCAGAAGGAAATTGATGATTGCACCTTGAATTGCTCCATTGCTTCGGTTCATTTTGTATCTTTATAGAGATTCTTCCACTTTTGAATGTCACCATAAAGGAGGAACTGGGAAATTGCAGGCAGGGCTGATACCTTTCCTTTTTAGCAGCAAAATGTACAAACAATGCTGAGTGTGTTCTGTGTGCATAATTCAGTGGTCACCTCCCTGGTGGCACTGCCACATTCCCAGACACTCCTCAAGGCTTGTGCAGCTTCCAGCCGTATATGGGACTCCACCAGGGGCCAGAGGAAACATCCCCACATTTCCTTTCTTTGGGAATCCTCCGTCCCCAGGGAAAGCAGCAACATTCAGCCTCCCGTGACAAACCTCTCCATGACTTTTTGCTGACACAGACCATTTCTCCAGTGGCCTCTCATCTTCCTGCTCACTCAAGGCTGCTGGAGCTCTGTTCTGATATTTATGGATGTGTAACATTCTCCTGCCAGAAGTCTCAGTGTCCTCTGCACAGTTGTGTTCTCTCCTTGGTCTTGGGAGCAGAAAACAGGAGTAATATTTCTGCAGCGTGTCGGTCTCATCCATGCCAAAGCAACAGTTGCCTGTGTTTATCTAAAGTTTATTTCACTGCCTTGTAAAATACTTGTTTTAAGCAGCAATGGGCTTTCAACACCACAGATCAGCTGAACTTTGCTGCAGATTCTGGTCAGAATTTGGCCTGCCCTATGTTTTCTATTTGGTCTAAAGTACAAGAGATCAGACTTTCACAGAAATGTTAAACTTGTGTGTATGTGCACATGTGTTTTCTTGCTAAAGTACTAATGATTAAAAAGAGCATTTCTGACAGCAGGAAAGTTTTGTGTTACAGGATATTTTTGTGTAGCAGACTCCTTTACCTGATCTGTGCTAATTCACTCCAGCCTGAAGCACTGCAAGCACTGACAATCCTTGGAAACATTTCTGAGCACCTCATCCTCTGTTTTGCTGTAGGCTTCTAACTCTGGCTATTTTCTTTCTGCCTCAGGCCTCCTGTCTCGTGTCTTAATCATCTTCTGTTCCCTTAGGCCAGGAGCTGAGTCCAAACCTCAGCCTGAGCTCTTGGACAGGTGTTATGCCTGAGCTTCAGATGGCACAGGAGTGAAAAGCTATATGCTCTAAAAAGTGGCCATGGACTAACACTGTGGTTTAATCCCAAGCTGTATCAGATATTTCCACCTACTTTTCAGTTTCCCAAGAGTCTTATGGGATTCTCATTTCTGTAGCTGCTCTAGGCAGAAGTTTTTTTCCTCTTACACAGTGCTTCAACAAAATGCTTCCCCAGAAAAGGGAGCAGAGATCCCTGAAACAAACATTGTTCAAGACTTTAATCATTCCATGGAAATACAGCTTTCCAGTGATGAGCTGAGACCTGATAGCAGAGGTTAAAACAGAGCAGTGCTTTTAGAAATAGCTTTACTGTCATCTAGGATTATGACTTTTTAATTCCATCAATGATTTCTTAGGGGTTGCCAAGCTCTGTGCATTAAATATTCTTATCTGCTTAGGACAGGTCAGCACTTCAGTACAGCAAGAGAAGAGATTAATCCATTGATTGTAGTTGGATATCAACTTGTTCCAGAGTGCTCACAGACCTGGACACTGCCATGACACCATCCTGGTGCTTGGCTATGCTTGATGCAGGGATCCCACCCACAGAAGTCCCTCAAAATGCAGTTACTGGCATTAGTGGGAGGACAGACCTTGTGTCTCTGAGTTATCTTGTGTCCTGTCATCTACATTACATTTTAAAAAATCATACATAATTTTCTTTATTATTAAAATAAAGATCTGGAAGTAAGTGAATAATAATTTGTGAACCTAATAAATCCTCTTGTTTTCTACTGCTTTTGGTGGCAAAGGTCTTCTCTCTTTTGGCTTAGAGGAGCAATTATACTCAACAGTGACTGAAAAATACATTTTCCAAAGCTTGGAAAGACTGTAAGTAGACAGGTTCATCCCACTTCTCTTATGCTTTTCTGTTCCTCTACACTTGTGTAAGGATATATTGTAAGATCCTTTCTTGCATATCTTTTCCCTGTAAAAAACCTTTTACTGTAAAAGAGGAGATGATGTTCTGGTAAATATACCTGCTACATCCAAGTAACAAAGTCATTAAAAAGTCAATAGGCGTTTTATGTAACTCCAGTCTAATTTGCTTCTCCTGTTCACCCTCTCTGCTGTGCTGCTCTGTTCAAGCCAACACCCACATCCACTAAAGCAGGGTGTGCATAGTAGCTCGGGGTCCCAGACACTGAGCTCCAGAATGTATTTTTCCAGCAGCCTTGGATTTGCCTGGCTGGCTCCTTAGCTGGCCTCAGCTCAGGCATTTTGGCTGGCTCCACTGCTGGCTGCACTCTTAACTCCCAAAGGCTCTGATAATGGGGTCAGCTCGCTCCTTGAGATGCCATTTGCCTTTTTAGCAGAGCTCAGATGGAAAAGAGTTTGCACTATTCCACCAATGAGCTGTGGTTAGTACTGAGAATCACACAGGCAAGGAGGAGAGCAAAGAAATCATCTGACCTCCTGAATCTGGTGTGTGTCTCACCATTATTGGTGTGCCTCATTTCTAGACAGTCCTTGTCCTGGTGGGACCTCCTGGTTTCCCCTGACAGGGCTGGGGCTGAACCCTGCCCTCAGCCTTCCTCTGGCTCCTGGGGAAAGAGCAGCAGCAGCAGGAAAAGCTTTTAAAAGGCTGGTGGCAGCCTGTGGCTGTGCTGGGTTACTGCCACCACCATGGTATGACAGAGACCAGGAACTGGTTCTGCTGTGGTGACACAGTGAAAAATAAATCATCACAAAAGCCCCTTCCTTCAAAGGAGATTGTGCAGGTTGTGTCAGCTTTTCCTTCTGCATAGGGCACACTGTTCATATGATGTATGTAGCAATGCTGCTCTGCAGTAGTTTATATTTTATAGGAAATTTCAGTTTCTAGGGGGTGGACAGAAGGACTGAAGGATTAAAGGACAGCATTTCATAGTGCATCCAAATGGAGATCTCTCTTGGAGGTCGTATTTGTGTGTTTTGCAGAATGACAAGTTGACAGAACTTGGGTTGAGAGGAATCTAGATCTGAAAAACTAAGGGGCTGGAATTGTGAGGAATTTCTGCTTCAAAATACTATTGTGGCCATTACTTGAAGGTCCTACTTTGAGATTTGCCCCATTCAGATGTCATTCCACGTTTCTTTACAGTTGGCACTGCCCAGTCCAGCTTCTAAAGGGGTTTTTGTGCAAGTGTCTGAGACTTGCATCCATCATGGAGATATTTTATTTTCCAACTTCAACTTTAAAAGCAAATTATGGCATAAATAAATCTCATTGTTTTCTCAAGCTGGATTTCAGGTCATTGAAGGAACTGGGTAAGAACCCAGAACTCTGCATTTCCTCTGTGCTCCTCCTTTGGGTCTCCATTATCAATACTGCCATGACTTAAATCAGGAGTTTCCCAACTCTTGGCCAGACTGAGCAGTGATGTAAATGGATGAAATGAACTTGCATTGTTCTCTGCACCCAGGGCTCAGTGGACAAGCCCTGGGAAGGAGAGGAGATGTCAGGGACGAGTCAATCCCAACTGTTGTTCTTTCTGGTCCGGCGGAGGGTTGGAAAATCTGCAGCCCCATGAATGAAAGGCTGCCCTGGCACCTTCCCCAGCTAGGGGTGGAGGTGGAACAAAAGGAAACTCCACATTTTATAGATTGGGAGAGCCACTACAAAGGCAGAAAAATATTTTGACTCTGACTAAGTAAGGTCTCTGCACAGCTCAAATGATCTCCCAGGAATTAGAAGCTATGCTGAGAAATCTGGGAACAACCCTGAGAAGGTCATTGGTCCTTTTTCAGGCTAATAATTTCCAAACTATTGCATTAACCTTTTTACCTTTATCTAAAGGTCAGCAGAGGTAACATATTTGTGAAGATCTCCTATGAAAATACTTTTTTTTTTTTTTAATGGCTCATTTTCCCCTTCTTAGCACGGAATACTAGTTGGAAACATCAAGTCATATGTTGGATAAAACCCCACATCATATTCTCAGCTCTCTGATCTTACTCCTTTCAATTTTTAAAGCTGTTCTGGATAAGGTTCTACACTGTATAAAATCATAACTCATTAAGGTTAAAAGGAACAGGCTTCAAGCATACAGATTAATTTATTTTTAGAATTAAACTTACATCTAGTAAAGAACTACAACAGAATGGTTGAGAGTGAAATTTGCCTGACCCTTTGGGACTTTTTTGAGCTACTAAATTGTAAGAAATCTGCTACATATCTGCTTTGGAAACTTTTCTATGTGGTCCAGCTCTGGAAAAATGCTGTTGGTTCTGGATGGCTTTGCTTTTGAGTTTGTTTTTTTGGTTTTTTTTTAGTATGAGTGCTGTTGACTGGAGACTCATAAATGGAGACTTATCAGTTGCTTGTAATTTATAGCAGGTGAATGATTGCTCACCACAAGCATGTTTAAAAGAATAAACAAGAACATGACTTAAATATCACTTATTCAAGATACCCTTTATGTGTTCAGCCAAGATCATCTTTTCTTGCCTTGTTTTTCCATATTTTTTTCCTTTTTTTCTTAACTATGGTGTTGTGCTGGGCAAGGGCTAGTGGAGTTCCTGAGCATTACACCCTCTGCTGCCTTTCCCTGCCAAGGAACAGCCCCTCCCTGCCCAGTGCTGCAGCAGCTTCATCCATCTCATATAGATGCAACATTGCCTGATCCTTAAAGCACTGACTCATTATTGATATTTTTTTCCTTATTAGTCCTTGATATTGTTTAACTATATCACTTTTCTCATGATAAATGTTTCCATCTTCTATGGTGTTACAGAGTTTAAGTGATTCATAGAACTCTGAGGAAAGAGATAAAGGCAAAATCCTTATAAAGGTAGAAGAACTTTGCATAGATTTCTTTATGTATCCTGCTTCCTTTGGGAAGTGCTGCTCTATTCTTATTTACTGATGTCAATAACAGGAAAGGTTCTGCTGATCCTTTACCTAAACTGCAGTATTGTGCTGTAGGAAGGGGCTGTGGAGAGAATGAAGTGCTCAGGTCCTGCAGGAGCTCCACATGATGTGTGGAGGTCCCAAGAACAGGGGGGATCTTTGAGAGCAGAAATCCTGAACAAAGCCAAGTACCAGCCCCAGCAAGTGTGGCTGTGGGCAGGGTGGGTGAGTCTGGCTGGGTCTTCTGCAGAGAGTTGGCTCTGTCCTAAAATCATAAAATATCCTGAGCTGGAAGGGACCTGTCAGGACCACCCAGTCCAGCTCCTGGCCCTTCACCCCCACAATCCCACCCTGGGCATCCCTGGGAGCATTATCCAAACCCTCCTGGAGCTCTGGCAGCCTCGGGGCTGTGCCCATTCCCTGGGGAGCCTGGGCAGTGCCAGCACCCTCTGGGGGCAGAACCTTTCCCTGATCTCCAACCTAAAGCTCTCCTTCATCCTGATTCCTTGAATGCTGTCCCAGGCCATGAGTGAAGAGATCAGCACTGCCTCTCTGCTTCCCCCAGGAGGGTGTTGAAGAGTGCAGTGGGGTCTCCACTCAGCCTCCTCTTTTCTAAGATGAACAAACCAAATGCCTTCAGCTGTTCCTCATAAGGTCCCTCCAGAGCCTTCCCCATCCTTATGGCCTCCTTTGGACACTCCCTTGTAAGAGCCAAAATGAGGAATGTGAGACTCCAAAGGCTCTCCAAAATGCAGTTTATTGTATACAAAATGCAGTTTATTCCATCCAGGATGTTACAGCAGCTCAGGGTCATGGGTGACAGAGCTGTGCCTACAGCTGTCAGCTCCAGCTGCAGGCAGCCCTGAAGACCCTTTGGTTTTGGTCACAATGCATTATATACTTTTCTTTGCTGAGCATCTTAGTGCAGCAGAACCAATCTATACCTTAACTATTATCTATAGCCTATCATAACTACTGTAATTACCATATTCATGTTACTGTTCTCCAATCACTAAAAGTTAGTTCATTACAGTTTAAGCTAGAAGGTTTTATTCAGTTTTCTTGCAGTGGAAAATTCTGAGATCTCTTTTCTCCTTGCCACATTGGCAGGCTTGTTTGCCTGTGCTCTCTTCCTTCTTGGTAAAAGCATCATCTTGTTTGAGGTGGGTTTATCCTTTGCTTAAGTCATAAAAACCCTTCTAACTAACACACCCTTTGCCTTCTTGGTTATCCAATAAGACTGGCTCAGCAATTCTTTGCTTCAATATCAAACCTTGCTTCCATCTCTAGTCCTTCTTCAGATTCTACATTCAAAAATCTTTCTGCTAAGCACACATATCTGTGAGACTTTGTCAAACTTTCATCCTTCCCACCACTCCCTAGTGGCTTGATGTCCCTTTTATATTGTGCTGTGCCATGGCAATGCCTCTGTGCATTGTGCTTTGCTGTCCTACAGCTCTGAGCACAGGAGCTGCTGAAGTTACCGCCCAGCACTAGGAATAACCCCTTAGAACATGAAACTTTTGGGTTTTCTGGTTTGTCAGAGGTGCTGCTCAGCCCCCCTGGCTATTGGGGTGTCTGCTGCACCTCTGCTCTCTGAGCTTGTGGAGGAAAACATCCATCAAAATGATTCCCCAGCCAATGGAGAAGTGTGTGAACTAAACAAAGCCAACATTCAATTAAAGATGAGGACAAATACAAGATCTTTTCAAGGAGAAAAAAATAACCCCAACTATCAAATGTCACCCTATGGATTCTTGTTTGACTTTGAAAGCCATGCTGCTGTTTTCTTAGCAAGGCTCAAAGGAGGAGAGAAACTGAGGCAGTTCCTGGGCTGTGCCCCGTGCCTGGCTGTGGGGCAGGGAGCACTCACAGCCCCTGTCTGAGCCTGGCAGGAGCCACCTCAGCACAGAGCTGTCACCACTGGGAGGTGTCGTCCCCGGCATGCAGGGAATGGGTTCTTTTGTTCAGCCTGGGGACATTCTCTGCACGTACCCTGACAGTACAGGCACGAGATTTGTTGTCTACTCTTAGCTAATATTTGTTGTCCACTCTTAGTTATTATCTGGCAGCATCAAGTGGAAAATGCTGATAACATTAAAGGCTGCAAAATTACAATGCTTTAATAGGCCTTAACCTTGTTCTGTGTGACACCCTTTTAATGCTCTGATTTCTAACAGCCAAGGCCCATTTTTCCCTATTATGTTTTGTAAATTACTCCAGCTGTGGGGATTTATTTATTTATTTATTGCCCTCCATTGCTAACAGTTATTTAGACTATAATCCGCTTTTAGATCCCAAAACCATCTGATTTAATTTACCTTGTGGTCACTACAACAACTGTAGTATTTGATATTAATAAGGTAAAGGAAAGAATTCCATTGCCTGAAGTGCTCATTCAAGAATTGGGAAAGCCTTTCTAATAACAGAGATGTCTAATTGCCAACCAATAACCCATAACCCAAAAAATAGACTTTGAGAAAGGAAAACTACAGGGAGAGTGGGATGGGAGAAGGGACCAAGTGAGACAAAACAACAGAAGGGAAGTGGGAGCTCTTGTGCTTAATCAAATGAGAGTTCTAATTAGTGCATTAATTCTATGATGATAAGGAAAGGATAATAACAGATGTTCCAGCAGGCCTTCCTCAAGGAGTACAGAAAAATTAGGGGAGAAAAAGAGAGAAAAAAGTTCTGGGGAAAGTTTCTAAATATGCCATGGGCTGCTTTTCTTTCAGGCTACATTTTACTAAGAAAGCCATTTCCTCTCCTCCCTTTTCTGTCTGCCTACCAGAGCTGCAGGATATTCAGTTACCAATGGGAGAAGAAAAGATTGCAGTGCCTTTCATAAAATTTTATAGAATTGCAGTTTGGTGTTTTCTTCTAAGCTAATTCACAGCTCAGCAGTCTAGTCTGTCTTCAAGTATTCTGTAGCTGATTTCCCATAAGGAAACCTGCAAATTGTATAACAGGGACTTGATTCCCAGAAATTAATATTATGATCTCTGGTGCATAAACAGTCCTTAATGTTGCACGTGTGGTTGAAGTGGCCTCTTTTAGAAGGACCTTGGTCTAGACTGAAGAACCCTGTGTGACTGAGATCTTGACACATTCCTTGGTAGCCGTCTGAGAAAAATTTCCATCTCATTTCTAGTTTGAAGGTAGGGACCTTTGCTAAGTTCAGGATGACTTACTCTTTCCTTACAAAGTAATTCTGAAAGACTGCACTGAAATTTTTTACTTTTTTTTTTTTAATTGCTGAACTGAATAGATCAAGATCTTTCAGGTCCTTTAGTTAAGTATATTTCCCTGAAGTTTTTTCTCTTTTAAGCATGGATGCACATTCTAACCTACAAATTCCAGCAAAATCAAATGTACTTCTCTTAAGAGCAGACAGCTTCCAGAGGCAGAGCAGCAATAAATAAGTTATGGCGGTGTGTCTGGAGAAACTGAAATTTCCCCCTAATGTGAGGAATGTTTGGAGCTGTTGGTGTGAGTGGCAGGGCTGTGTTGATGGCTGAGTCCTCCCAGCAGCTGTTACCTGCTGAGGCCAGGCCCTGCTCTCAGCCCCAGGGAGATCATCAACCTTTGCAATCCCTGTGGAAAACTCAAGGGTTGTGCTCAGTCTAGACCAAAAGAAAACTCCAAGTGTCTGCAAACACATTTAAGGACTGTTAGAGAAAGGACAGGGACCAGTTATTTTGATTAGGCAATAAGGGCAGAGAAGGCTTAGGAAAAGCCATGTGAGAAGGGTCAGTGCAGCGAGGTTCCAGGGGAGCTGAGCAGCCCCAGCAGGTTTGACACCACTTTTTGGGGAGTTTAGGGATGCTGAGCTCCCTTCTGCTCTGGAGGAAGATGATGGATTGGGTTGACCCATTTGGGATTCCTTCTAAGCCTGATGATCCTGTGGGTCACAGTGTGCCAGCACACCCTATCAGGCTTCTCTAGCAGCTCTCCAGAAATAAAAATCTATTCATAAAAAGTGTGTGTGTGTACATGTAGGTGTGAAACTCTAAGGAGTAGCAAGTTCTGGGGTTGTTTGGGATCTCTTTGTACATCACAGACAGTGTTTGAAAGGGCAGCTCCTCATCCAGCTTCATGCTGCCTCTGAATGTGCCACAGAACTAAACCCAAGTTCATTTTCCAAGAATATCCTGTGTTTTCTTGGAACTCCAAGCTTCTGTCTGCCTGCTCATGAATCTTTGACCCTCCTTTATTTAGCAGCTGTCATAGGGAGAAATGTGAAATTTTTATTTTGCAGGTGTAGGAAGTATTTTGAGCCATTCAGCTTGGCTTTTATTTTCTTAAACATCCCCAGTGTTCTCCAGAACTGAAGCACAACCTTCACATGAGGAGAATGTGCTTGGATCTGGCTTGGCCAGAAGGTGTCTGCTGCAGGCTTCAGGATATTTGAAATGAAAGCAAGGAGAGATCCTTCCTTCTCCTTAAGGACATCACTGCTGCAGAATGGTTACAGACTATTGATCCAGGACTCCAGTCTGGGGATTTTGGCAGTTTACCAGTTTAGTAAAAGGAAGGAAAGAGAATCAATTTCAAGAGGAAAGGAAGGAAAAAGATACATTACTTTTTTGGAAGTAAAAGTCAGGTGCTGAAGTTAATTTTCTATCAGGTTCAGTACATCTAGGAAGGTTTAAAGTCCTATTAATACTGAATTATTTATGTGGCTTCATTCAGCAGCATCATAAGTCCCTGGATTTTGCACTTATTATAGTTTGTTTTTAATACATCCTTTGCAAGTCTGTCTTGGTGCTGTTCCACATGGCTGGGTGGAAGGTGGGTAAGAACCTTCCAGCATGATCATTCTTTGGCTGCACCTTTTAACAGCCACCTTCTAACTGAAGAGAAGCACAGAATTATTTTCAAGACCAGCACAGTAGTTATTGGAGAGATGTGTCCACATAGGGGCATTTACAAGCACAAGGAGTAGAAATGGTTGACTGTAATGAAGTCCAGCTTCTTAAAAAGCTGATGGCCAGACCCTTTATTTGAAAACAGGGCTTTTTGTGCTGTTTTTTGCTGCTTGCTTCCTGTGTTATTTCATTAAGATACCTTCAAAACAAGCTGCTTACTAAATTTCATACTGTTCTCATTACACTGACACTACAGATCTGTAGGTATCAAAAAGTCTGAGCTTTGGTGGCTGTAATTCCACTATAAAAGGAAAAGCAAATCAGTAGAGATTGTTTAGAATCTTTTAGTCCTACATTCTGTCAAAGAGAGATTGAAATATATTTGACTTGGCACTTTCAATCCAATTCCTCCAGACAATTATTAATAAATCCCAGGTTCCTGATGGAGTAGGAGAGTACAGATGTCAACCTGATGGTGTTGCAGAGCCCTTGAGTGGTTTGTTCGGGATCAGAATCTGGCTTGTGGCATTCTGGTTATGTTTATGTTGCTGTTTAGGTTCACCTTAAAGACATGTCCAACCCTGTGCTTACCAACCCTCATTCCTGGAATCCCCTTAATTCAGACTCTCTTTAGCATGAAACTCATCCTGTATATCTCTATGAGATACCTGCATGTCCATAAATAACAGAAATGTTATTTTTTTACTATATATTTTCTTATACTTTAACTTTTAAAGGTAATTTTTCTTTGAGACAGCTTGACCACTGTCCTTCCAAAAGCGCCCATAACCACCTGCAGCTCCAATCCCTGTCCCTTAGAACCTCTTGTGTACAAATATTTATTGGCACATCTCACACTAGGCACTGGTTCCTGCTATGCCTTGAGTAGCTATTAGGATTTAGTGCTCTTATGTGGGTACTGCAATTTCAGGCAGTGCCAGGAAAAAACTAATAACTCCACTTTAGCAGAGCTTAGGTTTTAAAAGTTAATGAGGGACACTTGAAAACTGGCAGCTTTTCAGTCTTAGAAGAAAGAACCAGACTAAGTATGATGTAATAAAAAAGGGAAAAATAGAAAGCTCTTCCTTCTTCTTGTCCTGCTCTTTGGAAGTTTGAAGATGTGATGCTACAGCAGCAGCAGTGGAGGGTCACTAATGCTCCCAGGTGTGTTTTCCAGAGCCTGACAAGAAAAACAAGTTTCCAAATGGGTATGCAATGGTAGGAGAGGCAATAAAGGACATAGAACATCTTCTTGTGTCTTATCATTTTTTCTTTTGGTCATTTCCTGGATTTATAGGAGGGAGCATTTATGTGTGTGGGTGTAACTTAAAATAAAATTTTTAAAAGTCCTCTAGTCTGGAAATGAAAACCAGCAGAATTAAATCATAAATATTGTTTAGTCACTGCTGGACTGGCTGAAAATCACAGAAGGATCATAAAGTCCAATGGGAAAGGATTAGGAATATTAGTGGGAGAATTTCTTCAGGCTATAGCAGTGTTATTGCAGAGTTTTTACCAGGGATTATGAGCATTAATCTGTGGTTACATCTGCAATTTACAGATCCCCTGGGACTTCTTTCAGAACGTGGCCATACATGGGTAATAAATCACAGCCATGGGATTATTAAGACTTGGACTTTGGCAAGGATGAGGGAGCATTAGGAGCCCCTTCCAGAGGTTAAGGACGTCGTTTGCTTTTATCTCCATCATCTATCACCTCTTCTTTTGATACTTCTCAGCAGATTTGTACCTTGTCTAATGCAAACAATACTACACAAGTGGCCAAGTGCAGGGGGTTTTTAATTATTATTCCCCATTCCATGAATGTTTCTGATGGAGCCCATGTTCAGTGCTCCATAAATGGCTTGTGGGCCCAGGAAATCCTTCAGGAATGGCTTTATCCCAGAATAATCCAGGAAAAAGGGGTGCTGTGGCTGTGGCACCAGCCCTGGCACATCTGTCCCCATGGGGATGGGTGATGCTGAACACTCAGGGTGTCTCTGACTCCCACTGAGAGCTCTCCCAAGGGATGCTCCCAGGAGTTCTGTCACACTCTGAGCAAAAGGATTGCTGGAAGTGGTGGAAGTTTCACTGCCATTATCAGAAAATGGCAGGGATTTAAAAACTTTTATCAGAGTCCTGCAAAAAAATTCTGCAGCCTGGTTTTCCTTACCCCCAGCTGTCAGCCAAAACAATTTGGCAGAGCTTTTTCTTTAACAGTAAAACCTTTCCAGAACTCAACACCTTGTTTGAAAAAATGAATTTTTCTTGCATTGGAAATTATAGATTATGTTGCTCTGTAAGAAATGGGGAGGAGAAAGTTTGATTACTAAGTGGAAAAGAAGTGCTTCATTTTGGTTTTGTTATTTTCAGGCAACAGGTTTGGGCCAGTGCTCCACCTGATTTCAGTGAATTACCTCTAGGAGCAGGATTAACCCAAATAAGTTAGAAAGATGTGGATACAAAATGCAGCTGCAGTTGTTTCGCTTGAAGTTTGGATTTTAAATTCTGGTTTCAGAATCTTCCTAGGCTTGTAATGTACCTGAAAATGGGCTGGGGAGTGTTTCAAAATGTGGTGGGCAAAACTGATAATAATGAATTAATATTTTAGTATTTCTTTTCTCAAACTCCATTACCTATCCTTATTTTCCTGCTCTGTTGTAAAGACTTTATAGATTATATTAAAATACTTTTTGGACACCATGATAATAAAAAGAAAGAGTAAAAAATAATCATTAAAATGTATTTTGCTACCCTTAGAAATGTAATGATTGGGTAAGCTTGTGCAGAATCTAAAAGGAGTAAAAAACCCACTTAAACCATATCCTTATCTCTAGAGAGAGTGTGAGAGGCATTAACTTTCTTATCTGATTTTTTTCTTAGTTTATCTACTTCTGGTTAGATCTGGTGCTTTTTAAAAATATATCTTGCCTTTTAACTGCTCAAGACAAATTCATGAACAACTTTTCTATCAGAACCAGAGACTCCATGACAACTAAACACTTCCATAAAAGACATGGTAATTTTTTGGAGAGCAAATCTGCAGGTGGAAGAAAACACATTCACTTTACACTTTTAATTCAGCAATTATGAGCATCAGTAACATGTCAATGTGTGTGAAAAGGCCAGAGCTGCCTGTGTTTGTTGCTGGAATTGTGCTGAGGAGGTCTGGGATGGAGTTAGAGTGTTCTGGATGTGTTAGAGTGGCAGGGACTGCAGGACAAGCTGGGTCTGAGGGTGAGGGAGGACATGTGGCTGTTCAGACTGCGCTGCTGCAGTCACACAGTCACACAGTGCCTCTCGGGGTGGACAGAGAGCAGAGATCTCTGCAGCCAGGGCTGGAACTTGTGGTTTATTGCAAAGGGCCTGGGTGCAGGGCCCTGCTGGGAGCTGCCAAACACAGCTCAGAGCAGCAAAGAGAGAAGAGAGGGGGAGAGAGGATGAGAGAGTAAGAGAGCAAGGTTCCCGTTACAATACAATAAATCATCTTCTGTGTTGAATATTCTAATTCTCACTAGCCAATCTAATACAAAATACAAATCCTACAGCATTTCCATACAGCCTATAAGAATCACTACATTACCATATTGTGTTACATATTAAACCCTAAAAACTCCTCTTTGGGCCCCTTCTGCCAAGCTGGCAGGGTCTGCTCTGACCCTTGGGCCTGTCTGCAAGCAGAGGGTGGTGTTTGAACCAAAGGGGATCACCTTCAGCTGGCCACACCATTGTTTTCCAATTGTTCAGTAACTGAGGTATCTCAAAGCTTGCTTTCGTTTCAATCTTGCTTATAGTTTCTATATTCTCAAAATCTTTTGCCAGACAATCATATTTATAAGGCTTTCCTGTTTCATCTTCCCCAACAAAATAGGAAAAAGACTTCTGGATCTGAAGGCTGACTCTCGGAGGAAACCAGGATTGTTTTCCTTCCAAAGTGGAGGGAAAGTGGAGCCCAGTGCTCAGCTGCAAAGAGTTCCTGCCCCTGGCTCAGGGGAGCTGTGTCCTGAACAGCTGAGAATCTGTTAGAACAAGAGAAAGGCTCAGGAACTGCCCCAGCCCTCTCATAAAGAAACAATGAGTACCAGAGACTGAAATGGCTGAAGGGCTGAAGCTGGCTCTGCCTTTGCTCTGAGCTGCTCCTCAGTGCTGCTGGGCTGTGCAGTGGGCACTGAGGATGGTGCTGGGGCTGTTCTGCTGGGAGGGACAGCACAGGGGTGGAGGGCACCTTGGCACACCTGGCAGCTCCCTGAACTGCTCTGGGAGGCTCAATGTGCTCCAGAGAGAAGGTGATGAAGTGGTGACTGATTCCTCCCTCAAGTGTTTCATGGAGGGAAATCTCTTACTGCCCAGAGAAGTTGTGAGTTCCTCATCCCTGCAAGTGTTCAAGGACAAATTCACCAGGGCTTGGAACAACCTTGTCTGGGGAAGGTGTCCCTGCCCATGGCAGGAATGAGGTGACCTTTAAAGTCCATCCCAACCCAAACAATTCTGGGATTCTGTGCACCCATGTAGAAGTGGGATGATGGAGCTGTGCCTGCAGGGTGAGCTGTGTCAGGCATGAGAGCTTGGGAGTCTCCAAAACTCTTCCCAAGCCAGCTGAAAATACTTGCACACATTCATCCATGCTCAGCACATGAGCCATGTGATATCTGCACATCTTGCCAGTGGAGCACTTTGGGGAACAAAAAACATTGTTTTATGATATCCAGTGCTAGGCTGCTTCCAGCTAGGCTGAGATTTTGTGTGATCTTCTCTCATTTTTATTGATTGAAGCCAACTTTCCTATCCAGTGTTAGTTCCTGAGAACCCTTCCATCCCTTCATCCTTCCATCCTTCCTGGGGATGTTCCCCAGGAATCAATGGAAGGAGCCAGACAAGACAAGACATGTTGCTCAAATATTCAGTTTTTATTTTTTATCTGGCTTTCTTGTCATTCGCTTTCCTGCAGTCAGAGCTGATTTCACCAGCAGTCCCTCAGCATGGCTGTACTCTGATTGCTCAGCACAAGCTTTCTCATAGAACAGCTTTTAAGGTTTGATTACTTTTTTATTACCTTAAAGCTATTCCTCCCATGTAAATCACAGTAACACCCACCTGTGCATCTGCCACATGAACAGAGTTATTGGACAGAAAGCTGTTTTGCAAATTTTCATAGTTCCCAACTCTGTGCTTGGGGAATGTTGCTGTGGGAATTTTCATCTGATGAAAGGTCAGTTGGGAAATGTGAGGTCTGACATTTCTGTTTTGCACAGACAGCTATAATTATCGTCGTACTTTTTTGCTCCACACTTATTGAAAACAGATTTAAGGAAAGAAAAAAGAAAGCAAAACTTTAATTCAAAACTCACTAGAAGAAAATGCAGGCTATTTCCACGAGCTCCCCAGCCAGAGCTGAGCTTTATGTTATTCCTGCCTATAACCTACTTCTGTCCATTGCTGCCTGTAGAGATTCTGGGACATCTCTTTTATCCTGAGACTGTGTATAAAAATATATTTGTGTATAATAAGAAAATGAGTGACTTCACTACGTCCAGGACCCATAATACACTGCCCAGGGTAGAAATTGGAGTGAAATGATGCTTCATCTTACATTCTTCACAGTATTTTCATTAATAAGCTCCAGCTAGCAAAAAACCAAATTTTTTTTATTCAAAAAGCAAGGATAATTTTTCTCCCTTTTGCAATGTGTCTCTGTTGAGATGGACACACAACACACACACTTGTGCAGAGACAACAGTGGCTACTACTTTATTCCAAGGTGTTCTCAAGTTTTATACCCAAAGCGTGCTCTTAAGTCATTAGTTACATCAAAACAGCTCATTATATTCACTGGACAAAGGAATAGCTCATTGTATTTTATTGGTACAAAGCAATTAATGTCAATAATTAATTGGCAAGAGTTTACACCAAGTTGTTTAGGCAGTACTGCCTAATTTATTATTTAAATCCAACAAATTATTTGGGCTGCTCACTAAGGCACGTATCCTCTAACTTCAAATATCCCTTATGTGTCTATTTTATCAGTTTCCATGCTAACAGCCTTGCTTTCCTCCTTTCTATGGATAAACCCCTATTTTATCAATTTTTTCTTCTGCTAACTCAGTTGTTTGGCCTGCAGAGCAGCTGCTGAGCCTGTCCACACCAATGGGTGTTGGTTGCCTCAGAGGAAGAAGCTCCTGTTCCATGGCCAATGAGTTTGTGATTGAAAGCTCCAGGCCAGGGAGGGCAAACAGCTCCTGACCTGAGTGCAGCAGCCTGTCCCAGGTGGGACCTTTTGACATCAACTTTATTTGCCAACCAAACAACCTTGCTACTAACACTTCTTTACTCAGACTAAACTGAATCCACTCAGCAGTGTGCAAAATAAACATAACTGGCCTCCTTCTATAGAGTGTGATTCCCTCTGGCTTCATAGATCACCCTCTTTCCAGGAATCTTGTGGATATCAGGAGCACTGCTTTGTGGTGGGAAGTTCTGCTTTATTATAGCTTTCTGCTCAGTGCTTTCTCTGCTGAGCTGCATTTCCAGCCCTGCTGTGGATTTGGTTTCCAGCTGGTGCCAAACACCAAAGTAGATGTTTGTAGATGTTTATAGTTGTTTGTAGATGTTTATAGTCATTTGTAGATGTTTATAGATGTTTATCGGGTTGGCATTTCCGCTTTGCACTTGTGCCATAGCTTAGAAATATAATAAATCTGGCTTTCAGATTCCTGGTACCCGATTAGAATTCAGTATTCTCCTAATTTAAATCACTGAGATGTGTTCAGAATATCAGAGGAAGTTAAATCCATGCTGATTGACTTTATTCTGGTTCAGGGTTTCTCTGTGGTACTGCTGTGCTTTTATGCTTGGTCTGATATGCTCTGCTGTTGGCAGGGAGCCATGGAAAGCTGGCACAAACCTCACTTTGGGGGTTCTGGCTAATTTTAGAAACATCTGATCCCGTGCCCACACCTGATCTGGATCAAACTGTGCCATGGGGTGATCTGGTAGTGCATGACCTGGTGTTGGTTCTGGTGTAAGTTTGAATAACCTGGAGATGAACCTGGGAAGTTCAGACTGGTATGGTTTCTCTCCTGAAAACAAGCTACAAGCATTTACATGTGAAGGATCTTGCACAGGATGAAATAGTAGCACTGTTACATTTTCTGAGCTGAAAAATAGCATTATCTGAACAAAGTTCCTGTAGATCAGTCACACAGCAGTTATTCAGTACTTGAACTTCACACCAGTTCAGCCTTTGTCTCTGCAGAGTGTCATGCAGCCATCCTTTTTATTTTTAAATGCAAGTTTTATCCCTAAATCAGTGTGAAACTCAGTTGTGAGCACCAGAACAGAGCCAAGGTGGCAGGAGGGGGATCTCTGGCACAGCCAGTGGTTTTGGGTTAAAACCTTTGTGAGAAAGCACAGGCTATTCCCTGCCAGCCCTCCCCTCTGCTCTGCTGCCCAGCTTCAGGTTGTAAGACCTTTATCCTGAATAAAGCCTAGGAAAATACATTGAAAGAAAGGATTGTAGCTGACAAATGTCCATTCTTGCTGTGACAATCTTCACGCTTACTCCAGTTTGCCAAATGTCTGGTTGCTATTTTCATTTGCATGGATGTTACTTCATGGCATTGCTGTGCCCACTCAAAGCATTCCCAAAACTCCTGTGGGAGGGCAGACAGCCTTAAAGAGTGTTTGAAGGTTAGAGAGTAGTGGTTGTTGGTTCATTTTTAAACTTTGTCTAAGTTTTTAAGGAAGTGCATCTTCCAAACTCTTTTTAGAGAATTTTAAACATATTTTTCTACTAAAAGTATTTTTGCATCTGTTCTTGCTTTGTCAAGTTGGTTCTGAATTTAATTCAAGCAGAATGTTTTCATGCTTTCATCTAAAAATAGTTTGCCTGCATTTTTTACCCATTAGTCCAAAGGAGGCTGTGGTTGTGTTCTCCCACCTCATCATCCTGTTCTTCCTCAGAGGGCAGCAGCAATGCCAATTTTAGAAATGCCAAATGCTGTAAAGATCCATTCCAGTGCTGGTGTCCAGCCTCTCTGAGCAATCAGAGTTCTGCTGGCCCTGCAGAACCCAGCTGTGGGCCTGGGATGGGGTTGGACCTATCAGGAGTGGCTGAGGTGTCTGTGATGGGTTCAATTCCTCTGTCCTGCTCACTCCAAATGCTGCTGCTGCAGTGCAGGCTCCTGGAAATGCTTGGTGATGTCCAAAAAATGGGATATGTGAAAAATGGGATATCTGGTGTCACACTGGGGGCACATGACCCAAGGAAAAGGAGCCATCACTAGGAACCAAAATATTGATGTTTGCACCAACGTGTGACTTCCCAGGAGTGTTGTGAGTGGCTGCACAGAGATTGGGAAACCAGGAAATCCCATCAGCAGAAACAACAGCACATGGAGGAAAACTGGTGTGAGTTTGATTGGTCCCTTAGAGCAGCTTTGGAAAAACAGCCAAGGGACACCTGCTGCCTTAATGTGGGGCTGCACAGTAAATACCTGCTGGGTTTGTGCTCTCAGGGACTGAGCAACAAGTCCAGATCAGCCTGTAGCTCCTGCTCAGTCAGGCCTTGCTGGCCCAGGTTCCAGGTTCTTGCTGCCTGGGAAGTTTGTACAGAGGCAAATCTCCCACCAGGGAACTTCCCCAGGGCTCCCCTTGGCACAAATCCTGGGCTCAGTTAGGATCAAGGCTCTCAAATCCATCTGGGGACCATTTCAAGTCTATCCCAGATACTTATTGATGACAGTGTAGATAAAGCTGAGAAATTTCTGCCTTTCCCCAAAGCCATGCTGGGAGAAGTTATGCTTTTGGAGAATGTTCCCATCCCAGCTCAAGGTTGCTGTGGGCTTCCTGTGGCTGTTGCATTTGAGGAGCTGGGTCTTTGGATACTTGAGTGGGAGAATGTCCCTTTTATTTGATTTTATTTTGTTAATCAAGTTTTGAAACTATTCTGCAACTGCTATTGCTATTGTCTTGAGACAATGTTCAATTCATTTGTTTTATTTCCATATATTCATTGAATTTCTGTGCTGCTGGCTGCCTGAGTTGTAACCCTTCTTAATTTCACTTTATGTGACTTGGAGTCATCTGTAAAAGGTATCATAACTTAATGATTTCAGAGCTTGAGCTGTGAAAGCTGAGGTGGTTTGAAGGTTGATCACAGCACAGAAGTGACCCAACACCTCTGGGTTTGCCATTTGGAATTTCATTGACTAAGAGGCAACATCAAAGATGTTCACTGAATTTGAGTGTAAATTGGGATTTAAATGACTGGGGAGGCAGATGAGGCCTTCAAGAGAAGCAAAGGAATCTCCTGGATGGTGCTGGGGGAGGAAAAGCCATTTCTTTGTGTGATCCATTGAGTGCCCTTCCCATGGCTCTGGTCTGGAGGGTTCAGGAAGCCTCTCTGTGATCTTGCTGAACATGTCCCTGCACTTGCTTGGCGTTGTTGTGACTTTCCTCTCTTTTGTCACAGCCTTGCAAAGCCCCTCACCCTGATTTGAGCCACATGCATTGGGTTGGTGCCATGCTTGGAGAGGAACCAGTCACACAAGGCGCAAGGGGTGGGCTGGCCTCACTTGTTTGAACAAAATCAAGGAAAACATTTCTGAGAGGATATTCCAGAAAACCACACCTCCTCCAAGACCATGGAACTGAGGGGTCAGCTCATGTCTCTCACTGGTTCCCAGTTACCTCTGAGGGAAAACCAGCTCAGACAAAATCTGGATTTACAGTGAGCTCCGTTCTTTTGTTGCCCATCCCTGGTTTTAATTAGGGACATACACAGAGGAACCATGAGCACCAGGCTCTGCACACACCTTTTACAGATTGTTCTCTCCAGTGGAGATGTTGCTGTTCATTTTGCTGATCCTGTGCCCCACAGCTTCTTAAAAATGCCCACAAATCCTCAGTGTTGTTCTGCTTAAATTACCAAAATAAACAGCAGTGGGAAGAAGGAAATTGGTGCTGGGGGGCATCAGAGGACGGATAGTCCTACCAGCTAAAGGGGTAGGAAGGGAAATAGTGGAATGTTTTAATTACCAGATTATTTCTATAGATATAGATAGAAATAAATCATTATTTCTAGAGTGATGTCTATCACAGATGTTTTTCTGAGGCCATATCATTATTCAACCTTTAACAGAGTTGTTTCACCTTTTCTGAGCTTTTTGTCTGTATTTGTCTCATATAAAATTCTTCCTTAATAAGGAATGAAACAATTTGCAAGATACCATAAGTTTAATTCTGTAAGACACAGAAATTGGCTAGAAAATTCATGTAAATATGTATATTTATAGGTTATGGTACATCTGTTTGATTAGTCACAAACAATATTGAAGTCCTGGCAGGGACAGAGGAGAAATTCAGCAGGAGAAATACGTTCTATTACTTGTGGAATTTTAACTCCTACATTTTTAATGAAGTCTGTCTAGTTTAATAATGTTATATAAATCTAGTAAAATGCATATGGATTGTTACCACAAATATGATTATTTTTTAACTGAGCTCCCATCATAGAACAAACCAGCAGGTAGATATTATATCACAAATAATACTATTGCCCATCCAAATGAGCAAATTTCAAATGCATTTTTGAAGTTCATTTACAAAAATACCAATATTAGCTCTTCATCATCTTATCTTTTCAACCATTCCACTTGCATCTCTTATTAAATGCTGCATGGTTTATGGTTAGTTTTTCACTATTTTAACCCAAATCTGTGTTTCTGTTGCTAACATCTGTGTTTCTTAGTTCTGGTATTTTATTGTGTCACCTTGCTACATTCTAATTTGTACATCTTGCTTTAGAGAAGTTATTTGCTAAAGATAAGTAGCTATATATTGGTTTATATTGAAAACTCCTTGATTTTAGCTACAGAAAACACACATTTCAGCCAGCAGCATTTAATTCCTAGTCTGTAATAGTCTTGAACTGATTAGAAAAGGAATTGAGATAGAATTTCCTCTCATTTTTAGTGATGAATTTCTGTTTATTCCACAAGTGCCACCTTCATTGCTGCTGTGTGGGCTCGTGTTTAAATCCCTCCCCACAGCTCTGTTGTTGCAGAGGCTGCAGATGGATGAGAACAGACTGCTTACAATGGTCAGGCCACCAAAATCTTTGACTATATTTGATTTTATGGTGAAAAAGACAAAAAGACTGCTGGTAGCACCCCTTTTGCATTAAGGAATTGATTTTTCTGCTTCTAAGGTTTCTTCAAAGGAATCAACAAAGCTTCTAAGGGGTGTTCCCACCATAGAAAGGAGAAAATTTGCTTTTGGTGTAAATTGAAGCCTGTTTTGACTGAGGGAAGTGAGGAAGGATTTCCCTGCTGCCAGTGGATTTCTGTCATCACCAAGCAGGGACAAGGAGCCATGAACACAAGGCATGGCACTGTAGTGCTTCTTCTCTGCCCCTGCCAAATTTTAATGGCATTTCTTGGCAACTTGGGGAAACTGGATAAGGCTGAATTTGCAAGAGACCCATTGTAATGGCTGTGGATGTTGTTTTTATTTGATATCTTGAGCAGATGCCCCCCAAAGAAACATTTTTGGCCGTAGCTTTTTGCCCTGATCACCACAGAGCTGAGGGTGAGAAGTCTCAGCCCTCCTGCAAAGTGTTCCAAGCTGTGCAAAGCAGCAGCCCCAGTGCAATCCCAATAAATATGGAAAAGGGGGATCTTGTTTCCTGGAGTCTGTTTGGTTTTTATTTATGCTCTTTTGTGACCAAGTAGAGATAGTAATTCAACATTACTTCTTCCAACAGAATGTGCACTAGGAAAGAGCTGAAGATTTTTACTCAATGATTATTAAGTCCTCTTTTCCATATTCTCCAAAAGGCTTTGTTGGTGGGTTTTTTCCTCACTAAAAAGAGAATTATTGGCTAATTATTACTCCCAGATGTGCTCTCTGATACCCAAATTTGACTTCACTGGGTGAGATGATGGAATAGAAGAATTGAAGAATTCTTGGGCATCTCAAGTTGTTTCCCAATAAACTCCCAATAAATGTTCTATTCCTAAGTGACCTAATCCTCCTTATGTCGAGCTCAAAGCAGAAGTATGACAATAAAACTCAAACCACTTCTTTTTGTTATCCTGACACTCCCTCCTCTTTTCCTTTAAAGATGCATCTTTCAGCCAATTTGCATTTTGCTCCTAAATCCCTCTCCAGATCCAGCCTATAGCATAATTATATACTTTGGTTAATTTTCAGATGGCAAGGTTATATTTTCATTTCTGTACATGCCTGTGTGTGCAGTTCCTTATATCAGAGCTTTGTCCAAAAGGTAAATTGACAAATCTGCTTAAGTGCTCCTGTCTATGCATTCTCAGCAGTGAGCAAGAGACAATTTTGTTATTCCCACCTCTTTCTGGGATAAATCCTACCTGCAATTAGTCAAATATTTAGAAAATACTATAAGTTCCTCCTCAGCTTGATGTACAGTTGATCTCAACACTGAATTGGAGAAAATAAAGTATAAATTTAATATTTTTCCTTTTATTCCAAGGAAAGTGTGGCTTATTAGGATGAGGAGTGAAGAAGGAAATTTTAAACTTGAATCTTGAGGTCTTGTCTCTGCTTTATGTAGTTGAAACTACATAAATTGAAAATACTTGTGTGTGCTTGAAATGCACTTGAAAGTTCCCAGAGCAGTTTTCACAGAAATGGAGTTTTGACAACATTATCTTATGCCAACATTAGATTTCCCTCAGACTTTGTATGATGTGTTTTTAGTTGCCACTGTCTGCCACGAGAGTGGTTCTGTTTCAGTGGCACTGGAGTAATTTGTGAGTGTTGGAATGAAATGCTTGGTGTAAAAACAAGATTTGACACCAGTCAAATTCATCACCCCTTGTTTGGAGTGTGGTTATTGCTGCTCACTCAGGGCACAGGCACAAGCAGAAAACTCTGCAGTGCCCAACACTTCACCAATGTGAAACAACCCCTGAACTGGTCCTGACTGCATAGAACTGGGAATTTTCTGGCTGTTTTGATAAGGATAATCTGAGTTTTAGCTGTCAGACTTGCATAAAATGAGGACATTTTCTGTAAATATTCCATAGCAGTTGTCTCTGTTGCAGTTTGTAGAAAGCTCTGTGTTGCTCACACCTTTTCCTGCTTGAGGCAGCCCTAGTAAGGGAATGGTGTGGTTTAAGTATTTATGAGAGTTGGGAGGGTGGGGTATCTTGCCTAACCCCCTTTATTTTGGCTGAATTGTCCTGTAACACCTGTAGGTAAAGGAAGAGTTTAATTTTCAAATTCCTTGGCAAGCCCAACAGCTGATACCTGAAAGATGAAAATCCAAGATGCTGATCCAAGAGGCTCCAGAGAGCAGCTGGTTATCAGTGTGGTACCTCTTCTAGAGACACTGGATTTGCAGGAGGTGGAGGTGTTTCTGCCTCCAGAGATGGTTTTCAGTGCACTTTGCCTGGTGGTATTTGGTTTTTGTAGTGAGAGCTTTCCCTGGGATCTTGTGTATAACAGGGAGTTTGGTGCCCACCCTGCCCTCTTTGCTCATTTCTGTCAACACCAGCATTAGCATTGATTCTGAGGAGTTGGTAATTACAAACAAAAAGCCTGAAGATAAATTTCTGTGATTGTCAATATTCCACTGATAATCTGCCAGAAAAACAGAAAACTCTTAAACCATTTTTAGTGGATGCCAACTAATTTAAGAGCTTGGTCCCATGCTGTGTGGGAGCCAGAAAATCTGGAAATCAGAGCAAGGATAATCTTTGTCACTTCTGTTTCCCAGCTGTTTCTCTTGAGATGCAAATGGCAGTAGAGAATTTCCTTGCAAAGGCTGAAATCCAAATAATTATCTGGATTATCATATATCACAATCTTTATGTGATTTCAAATCTCATCAGGACTCAGGAATGAAAAATGTTTGTTTCTGGCTGTGTGTTCTCACCTCCTAAAAGAAAACACCAAAATCATAAACAAATCACCTGCCTGTCACCAGAGCTGGTCACCAAAACTTCTGAGAGGTGGCAAAAGCCACTTAACAGTTAGAAACAGCAATTGCTAGAAAAGATCTGACTTTGTGCTTGAAAACAATCCAGCCTCAGCTCCCAGGCTGCCATCCCAGCTGGGCCTGGTTGTTTTCACTGAAACAATGGAAATTAGAGGTAATGGAAACTCCCTGCACAGCAGAACCATAGAGGCTTTGAGTGCACCTGCATCTCCTCCTCTGTCTGTGGGTCTGTCCTGTAAAAGGTGACCTGGAAATGTTAGGGGAAAGGTAGAAAAGACAAAAAGTTCCAACTGCCACAGCTCTAAGTAGGGTAGGGGTACTGTGCCAAGAAATGGAGCAGGGATTTTGAAGAGTTTGAATATTTTATTATCCAAAGCAATGGTTAATCTGAGTGAAAAGCTGAAGGTTTTGGGGATATTTTTTTTGGCAGCTTGTTCCAAGAGCTAGAACCAAATATTGGGCCCTTTTGATCTCTGGGAAGGTTCAGCTCTAGACTGTGCAGGCAGCTCTTCCTCCATTGCAGACTGAATTAAAGCTTGAACAAAGGTGTCCCATTTGAATCTGGGCTCAAATTTGGGTTCTGGGGCACCTCTCTTTGTCAGGGTCCTTGTCAAATCCTCCTTCACGCCGCAAAATCTCCCAAAGCCACAGAGTGTGTGAGCCTTCCCCTCATGGATGGGCTGGAGAGCAGAAATGCTCACATGTGGCAGATTTATTGTTCACTGGTGCTGTGGATTTCCCTGGCTCACCTGGCAGCCTCTCCAGCTCCAGCTCTGCAGTCTGATTTTCACAGTGTATTTTGGATAAAGCATAAGAAGTGCAGGAATGTCTAGAGATGTTGAAGCTTTGTGTCATTTGCTGAGGTGCTTGTGTGCCTGATTAATTATTGCTTAATTATAAACCCTCAGGGTCATACTTTTCACCAGTGAGAAGAAAATGTCACGCAGACTGCCAAGAAATATCAGATTTTCCATCCCAGCTGTTTTCTGATTAAATGGCTGCACCATGAATTTAAGTGGGCTGTTCAGCTGCACTTGGGGATGGTTTGCCTTTTGTTTATCCCTCTAATGTCATCTCAAGCAGAACCTCCACTTTTCCTCCCTCTCAGCAGAGGATTTTTTGGTGGGTAGGTGCAGCTGAAATGACACACTTGCTTTTCCCTTTCTGCACCCCAGAATGTTGCTGTGCTCACTCCAGGGGAAGGGGACACAAACACAGTAATACTCACACTATGTACTGGGCAAAGGAACAGTGAAATTCTTTCTTTTTTTTCTTTTTTCTATTTAAAGACAGAACAAAACTGTTCAGAAAACTTTGGAAAGGGTTTAGATGGCTAAAGGAGATGGTGGTGCTCCTGTTCCTAATTTCCCAGGTCTTTTCAAAAGCACAGAGACTTAATCCTTGACACTGCAGTTCACAAACACCCTCAGGTCTCTTCCAATGCCCTTGAGAGCATTTTGGAGCCATGAGCAGCAGAGTTACCATTGCCTGTGTGAAAAATAAACCCTGGGTTTGGTGCTGCTCTGGGGGAGGTGTGAGGGGCAGGTTTGGTCACAGGGCTCTTTCTGACACTACATTCCAGAGTAAAAGAAGATGCAGTTTGGAGAATTGATGACCCCTGGGCTGCTGGGGTGGACAAGGACTTCCAGTAAATTCAAAATAGTGATGGAGAACTTGCAGGTCCCTAACAAAGCATGAAGTAAAGACAGAAAAGATGATAGTAGGACACTGTTTTGTGCAAGTTGAATGATCTTCAGTCTATTGCAAGAATGGAGCAGATTAAACTGGGGGTTTATCAACAGCAGAGCCATTTAATAGACATGCAACAGGGTTACTGCTGTTTTTACATTTGTCTCTGGCAAAGAACTGTCATAAATATGAAAAATATCCATGACAAAAAGAAAAATTAGGTACCAGCAAGTGACGTGAGAAGAGCACAGGTCAGAAATGTGGGTGTGAGTGAGCTCTGAGGAGCTGCTGAAGCCCTGTGGGATGTGTGGTTTAGAGAGTGATGGCTCAGGAGAGGCAGTGCTGGGGTGGAGGAAGGCTGGGAACACACTGCTCTACGCAAAGAAACAGAATGAAAACCAGCAGGTAAGAGAATTCCAGAGTTAGACATTAGTGAAACTTGTTAAAACGCTGATAATTGTTCACTAGAAGAGATTCTTTAAGGAGAGTCTCTATTGTTGTAGATTGCAAAATCCTGTTGGGATAAACACATGTTAAAATTGTGTGGAGCTGTTCTAGCACCACATCTGGGGCTGAGGTCCATTTTCTGGGCACTATATAACGAGTCTGTGCAGAAATGAAACATCCTATTTCCATTACAAGGCAACATGAAGAAAGTTTTCATTTTTGTCCAGCTGTACTTTATAGGAAATTTAATAGCCCAGAATGATGTTCACTTTGTCCTAGGACAGGAAACAAAGACTATTGTTAGAGCTGTGCTATATCCATTAGGAAGTCACTGCCCTGTGTAATTTAGGCTGTGCAGTAGGAGTGGATATCTTAAAGGTATCAAAAACAGAAGGACACCTGATTTAATAAGCAAAATACAATTGCTTCTAGCAAATGTCTCTCTACTCTTTGTCTACAGCTAGAATTTTGGCCTTTCCCCTTGTCCATACATGCATGTGCTAAGAAGATTTCAAACCACTGCAGTGTCTTGTTTGGAGGATTTAATACAGAGCTGTGTTTGAGATGAGGTTCTTCCACTGTCAAAGGGTCATCATCAACCTGGCTCTCCTGGGAGAAAAACCAAAACATCCCACCAAGCAGCTAGTCTGGTCCACATCTTTTATTTACTTATTTTTTGAATTTTCCCCCTACTCCTTGAAATGTGCCCTGGACCAAAGTGAGTTATTTGGGGGTTTAGATCCAAAATTTTTGTTGATATTCACTGAATATGCCAATGTCTGTTCTATGTGCTTGCATGTTTATTCATCTTGCCAAGCACCTTCTTTCTTCGATTCAAATCTGATAAGGTCTTCTAGAAAAATCTTGGATCAGTACTTCAGAATGAGCTTTAGTCATAGGTGTTTGCCTGGAAACTGTTAGCAGGAGAGCTGTGCTTACTATGGGAGAGGAGAATCCTTCTGCTTCTCACTGCAAAACATTAAATTCTCCTGTTTTTGCACTTTAAAATATCAAAATTTTCAGTGTTGACCCCAGTACTTGTCCTTAAGCACCTGTCCTTGCCCTGCAGCTTACTTTGATTCAGCCACTCTGTCAGTACAGCACCAGCACTAGTGGAACACACTTGGACTTGTCAGCACAGGGAGTTGTTATTCCTGAGTGGAGAGCAAACACAGATAAATAAACTGCTTCATTTCAGAATTAATCCAAAGGGGAATGGATCCCTGCAATGAATCCCCGCTGGCACAGGTGGTTGCTGTTGCTCTGTTTGACCAGTCTGTTCACCTCAGAGTGCTGCTAAAACAATTTTGTTACAACACCCTCACTTTTTTTCTTTTTAAAATATGTATGCAACATTTTCTTCTTGAAAAAAACAGTATTTTTGCATTAAAGGATTTGAAATTGACCTGTTCCCCAGACATATGAGCAACAGGCTCGTGGTTTCTTCCCCAAAACTTAATCCTGCAAGCACGGCTCAGATGGAGCGAGCCCTTAGTCACAGAGCAGTTTGTTTTGACAGTCCTAAATGATCCATACAAGTCACCCTTGCTGTACAAGAATTAAGTAATGTCTCCATGTCAACACTTTGTAGAGAGCATGCTGAAGTTAATTTGCACCCCAGGTCAGAGCCCAGATTCTTTCAGAGGAGTGACATTGAGCATGACTGGTTGGATTTGTGTAGCCCTTGGCAGCGGGGTTGGTGTGAGTGTCCCGCGCAGGACCTGTGTGAAACCAGAGCACAGAGCTGCTCACAGCCTTGGCCTTGACTCATGACTAGTCCCAGAAATTGTCCAAATTCATTTCACTGCTGTGCACATCAGCAAGTGAAGAGCTGTGAAATTGCCAGTGGTAATTGCCATCACTTGTTTGTGATATTTTGTGTTTGAAAGATAAATATAAGTCCCCCCAAACATCCTTGGTTTCAGTGTGCTGCCTATGGCAAAGGAGATCCACAGCTCTTCCTGCACTTCCCTGCTTTTGCTGTCAAAGTATGCAGCCAGAAACTTTATGCAATCACAACTCTGTAGAGAGAGTAAAAATCAATGACAAACATCACCGTAACCTTAATTTTCCTGTCATTTACCCATTTAAAATGATGCTTAGCATGCAATCAAGTATTATCTTCAAGAGAAAAAATAATTGTGCAGAGTCAGATCTTTCTTTTTTTATGTGAATCATCCTCAATTGCCTGCATTCAACAAAGGACAATTCAGTTTGTATGGAAATGGAGGAGATTTCCAAGGGAGAATAGTGTTAGCTATAAACAGTTCCTTCTTGATGGAGCTGTGATGGACCAATATCAACAGAGCCACCCCCAGCTGCTAGTTATTTCAAATTTATCTAGCAAAACAGAAAAGACCTTGAAAGGGACCCATTAATACCCATCTTGTTATGCTTTGCATAGAATTTTTGATGCAGAAAAAATTGATTGTAATTGTGATTTTGCTCAGCCATTGTTCCTCTGTTCCCAGTAAAACTGGCATTTTTTCCTTTATTTTGTTATAGCAATAGCATGGCAGTTATCTGAAGTTTTTGTAACTCAGCCCAGTGATTTAGATGGGAACCTGCTGGTGAGATTAGCCCCAGATTTTTTCTTACTGCATTTTCATCAATGAAGAGTTTCATGCTGTAGGGATTGGAACCATATTCCATGGGGATGGAACCCAAACTCACAATTGTAAATATCTTCTGTAGTGTTTGCAGTCTTGCTGCTGCCAGCTGCTGACACACAAAGTGTGGGACTGGGATTTCCCAAGCCCATCTGGTTCATGGCAGAGATGCTCATCAGGACTTTCATCCTTTCAGAAATTCTCTTTGGTTTTTTCCTTTGTATGTAAAAGCCATCATGAGCAGAAAATGATGCCACTATGAGATGGGAGTAGATTAAAAAAAATACTGGAAACTGTGCTTGAGAAAAGGGAGTAAGGAACATCCCCTGTGCCATCTGTGAGGTGGGAGGGTTGACCCTAAAATCAGCAGCTAATGTTGCTGCTTGCTAGGGCTGCAGGTGGGCTGTGGTGCTTTTCTTTTGTGGGCATCCAAGAGCTGCGATTCCTTGGGGAAAGGGAGGCTTTGTTATGAGAAGCAATCTCAGGGACTCACTTTTTCCAAAAGGTGCCTTGTACTTGCTCTAAGATTGTTGCACTGTGTGGTGATGAATAACACTTGGAAGCAGATGTCAAAGGCATCAGTGCTCAGTGGAAATAGTACATTTTTTCCATTTTATGTCTAGTTTAGACTATATTAAGGAGGAGGGAAAAAATTTAAAAGCTGAAAACATGTTGAAACAAGTTATGGTTGTAACAGAACTGACGACAGCCAGGAAATTCCAAGTTAGGGTCCTCACTCCATCTTCTCTGGGCACTCAGAATAAAAGCTCAACATCCAAGCCCTTGGGTTAGTGTTGGTCCCAACAGCTCCAGCCTTGTTATTTGCTATGATGTGTGTGCCTGTTTGGTGCTGGCTGTTTTCCTCTTTTCTTTTGATCTTTCACAGAAATGTCTGAAGTCCCTGTTCTGCACCATGTGCCTTCATCCCAGCTCAAAGCTGTTAGGTAACTATGAACTTTGTAAACACTGCTCTAAAATGCTCTGCATCTCAGAAAGGTCACAGAAGGTTTGTTCTAGAGACAAGAATGAACACAAATATGAACTTCTATCACTGTTTATTAAAGCATGTGATATTCACATAAACATTGCAATATTTTCTTTGCATGTGTTAGTAATAAAAGCATTCCGCATTACTAAAATATGAATATTTAAATCATGTCATGTTGTTTTTTCTTGAAGGTAATATCAAATTTTGCTCAAATGTTGACAATAAAAACTGCTCTGAGTGGGTTTGCTTTGATGGCACAGAGCAGTTCCATGTAGACAAGGGGAGGCCCAGGCCAGGTTACACATCAATAAATGCAGTATGAGCATGCCAGCCTTGGTGCCTCTGCCCTGTTTACCCTGCTCCTCTGATGTGGCTGGATTGTGCATTTCTGCCATTTGTTAGATTTGGGAAGGTGATATTATCTGGGGACTTGCAGGTCATAAAGATTGTAGTCAGAAGTGAACTCCTGTGGTCACGTACAGCAGTTATGGATCACCAGGCTTAATCCCTGTTCAACAGGAAGAATCCTGATCTTACAGTTTCCACTGATTCATCACAGTCTGTCTTCACTTATTCCAATAGTTGGTAACCAGTGTGTCTAAATTTGCTCCTTAACTCCTACTCTGTGTTTGTGCCCACTGGACTTAAAAGCATTCTTGTCTCTAGACTGAAATGTTCCTCTTCTTGGATTTCTTCTATTTTTTTAGGTACCTAAAAAGTTAGCACAGAATTCTCTCCTTAATAAGTCAAACCAGTGTTGCTCCTGGGCTTCTTTGCCCAGAACAAATTTTGGTTTTAATCCTGAACCAAACCAAATCAAGATCAAGGCAGATTTTGTTGATACCAAATGTTGGGGTGGTACCTGCACCAGTACCATACCCAGAGATGATGTAAGCCCACTTCCCATGTGGGATATTCCACCTTTGGGAGTTCTTGATTACTGGGTTATGCAGTGTGATCCCTGCAGAGGATCTGGAGGGGCTGTGGAGCAGAGGGAAGTGGCTGCAGCAGGGCTGGGGCTGAGGCTGACCCAGGGTTTGGCTGCTCTGGGGGTGCTGCTGTTGCTGAGCTTCCCACGTGCTGCAGATCACAATCAGTGACCAATCTCTTCCTGCTTCCTCCTCCCACCACGTTCTTTGCACCCATCTTTGGTCTGTGTTCATTGTTTGTTTCTTCCAGTTAACAATAGAATGTGTTCATGCATTCTTACAATTACTCTGGGATTGAGTAGGCAGGTACACTTCTGACTCCCCATTTAAATGCAGACAAATGCCATTTAACCTATTTGAATCCTCTTAATATCTACCATGTTGATTTTGTCTTTCTCCCTTCTCAATAAGCAGTTGATGTTCAGCCAAACCAGTTTTCTGTACCCCTCTATTGATTTGGATTAATTAGGAATCCTCTTTGAGCTGCATGGGTTGAAGCACTGTTATCCCTATATTTTTTGCCTGGGAAGTGAGGCTGACCAGGCTGTCTTTGCCAGACTGTCCAACCTACCCTTTTTGGAAAACTGGCACACCACCAGCTTTCTTTTAGTCCTCTGGAAATTCCACTGTCTTTCAAGAATTCCAAGTATTCCAAGACTTACGATGTCGTGCGATCCTGGATCCAAACTCCCCACCACATTTCCCTTCACAAAAATAACTATGAACTTTCTAAATTAAATTTATTTCTTTAAAGGATTTCCAAAGGTATAATGTTTTGTAGAATGTCTTCTATTGCAAAACCTAAATTTGAAGCCGAAAAGCTAGTTGGCTTTATCTTAAAATAACATGTTTTTTAAAAGATTCTCATTGTTCTACCCAAGCAATTCCAGTCTGTGGTATAAATAATTGTTTTAGTGTCTATTATGCTTAAGCACACTGTGTGAAGAAAGTGAAATTCCAGCTGGACATGTGTAGATAATTTTGGGAGCAAGTTGTATCTCAAAGTATACAGGGTTTGAATTTTCTGTTTGAAGTAAAATCATTGTTTATCTACACACAAGGCACTAGTGTGTACTTGCTGAAGGAATACCATCCAAAATACACTTCAGAACAGGTGAATTTTAAATAAACAGAGAAGCTGGACTCCCATGAGATGTTTAGGGCAGGGAAAGCCATAAATTATCAAAGTGCCTAAAGAGAAAGGAAGGCTTTAAAGGACAAGTGTCAGAAGGGCTCTGGGATCACTTGGAGTTATTTGTTAGACTGAGAGCAGGGGTTTGAGACTTCACGGTTCTGAGGAGGAGATCCCAGCATGGAAAGAGCAGGGTCAGCAGTGAGGACATCCTGGTGGTGCAGTCTGGGGTCCCACTCATGGGAAGGGATGATCACAGCTCCTGTGGGTTTTGAAGACACGTTCTAAAGCTCAAAAATCTCTTGTCTGCAGCTGCTCCTCTTCTCTTGCCCTCTTGATGTGAGTGGGAAACCTTTTAGCACATGAGCAGGTCCTTCAAAGGTCTTTGAGGAGCAGAAGCTGCAAACAGGACCCGGGCCATCGCTTGTCTGAGCAAGCTGAAGGATCCATGTGAATTACAGCCACACAACTGTATTCTCCTCATATAACTGTGTTCTCCTTTGATAAAACTATTTGTTCTCAGAAAACCCTACCAATGGAGCAGATGTTTGTTCTCAATTGATGTTGAGAGGCCAGATGTTTATTCCCAATAGCACTGGTTCATGCTAGAAGCTTTTAGTTTCCCTCAAGGCTCGATGCCTTCAGTGGTTTGGTTTCTCTAAAATGCCACTGCAAATTGTCACACATGAAATTAATGTCAGTTATTGTCTATTTAAAACTGAAAGTGCCTCAGTGTACATGTACGTGGCTTACAAGTTTAAAGCATTTTAAACCCTGTAACCTATTAAATGCAGAACAGTTTTGTAGCATGAGAACCACTCTGTGTTTTACAGCTGAGAGAAACTGATGAATAAAAAACATCAGTGGCAGAGCTGGTGGGAAAACTCTCAAGTGTTGAACATCAGGGCACCTTCAAGGACCCTTATTTTTTAACCTCAGCTCATATGGCTTCTATTATTTATTGCATTTCACTTTTTTTAATATTAAAAGATGTTATCCTTGGTGAACTTCTGTTCAGCAAATGTGCTTTCTGCCTTTAATCTGTTACATGCAACCCAGATTTCCCAAGGTTACTGCCAAATAATAAACCCCTATGAAAATGGGCAAAACAACCAAAATGAACCAAAAGGAGATCCAAGATGAGTTTCCCTCATCCCAGTTTTGTTGTCAGGGAACATGAGGACTGATGTGACCTCAATGGCCTAAATGGAATATTTGGAAGTGCTGCCTTTTGAGAGCACAGCAAATCTCCAGCCTCCCTGCCAGCTCATGCTGCTGGTTATGTGTGGCATTTGTGGGTGAGAATGAGTTTTTGATGCTACCTTTTATTAAACTGGAAACAAAAATCAGCTCCAGTCTCACGCAAGCTGCTTCCCATCCAAGGATCTGAGCAGGCAGTGCAATGGGATATTTGGGGTTGGGTGATGGTGGACATTGTTTTGTGATGTCCATCCAAAGGCTGATATCTGCTCCTGGTTGGGAATTCAGCCCTGATTCATCAGGCAGCCACAGGAGGCTGCAAAACATCACTTGGCCCTGCAAGTGCTCATGGTGCTTTTTTAGGTTAGGGGTTTCTGTCCCTTTTCTTCCCCACACAGTTTCAGAGACATTTCTAAAACTTGATAAACTAAAAATAGCATTAACAATCCAGATGAAAATTCATGATCTTAACTGAGATCTGGTTTAGGTTTTAGGCTTTGTTAAAAATCTGCAAATCAAAACCTGCCTATTTGTGGTTTTGCAGTGACCTCACAGTGAAATCCTGGCTGCCAGGGCAGCACCCAGAGCCCTGTGACCCTTCTGCAGGGCCACTGCCACCCTTCCCCAGCCCTCCACACCCCACACCATCAAACCTTGGGAAAATTTGGTACTTACAGGTCTAGCACAGGAGTTGAGGATTTCAGCTACTCCTCTGTATGTTTGGGTCTTCAGTTTTGATGGGAAATCTTTATTCTGCCAATATGCTGCTCACACAGCAGGATACCAAGTGTTCTCACTTCTGAAAGTCTTTGTAGCTGGAGCATGAATTTATTGTGTCTGAAAACAGAGTTGATCTTAAATTGGGATGCTTTCAGCTTTGCCAACCTGAAGCTCATCAAGTAATTAACGCACAGAGTTAGTGAGTCTTTGTTGTCATTATCTGTAGATGGTTCCCAAAATGACTTTGCTCCCTACCAGAGCAATAAGTCTTCCCTTGTACTTCTGTGAACATCTGCAGTCCCACAGGAAAAGATCCTACACAATTACAGTGATGCCTTTTTCCAGGAAATATCTGCAAATTGTGTCAGTCAATCAATAAACAAAACTCCCTCTTGTTTTTATCTTTGGTTCTTGTAAATGCTACGGTCAGAGCACTGCCTCTATTGGAAACTTCTTTTCCAAGTGCTGTAAGAGTTTGGGAAATGTGTCAAACATCCTGAGCAGCTGCTGAGCAGAGCCCTCGATCCCTGTGTGCTTTGGCACCGGGGGGATGCACAGGAGCAGCGAGTGACTGGAGGAGCAGGGCTTTGAAGTCTGCCTGGTGATGTTATATTATTCTTGGCTCTCTGCACTCTGGAAAATCCACTGCAGAGAGTTCTCAGTGCTGCTGCAGCACACAGCTTCTCTGGAGCCTGGGGAAGGGTGGTTTCAGCATTGCATGCCCTATGAAACACCTCGGGCCTTTTGCTGCTGAGATTGGGTTCTTTTATTCCATTCCCATTAGGAATGGAATAAAATAACATTAGGAATAAAATAACATTTTCAATTCTCATTAGGAATTAAATAAAATTCCCAAAGGAATTCGCATTTTTCCCTTTATGATTGGAGCAGTTTCCCAGTTTGTTTCTTCAGATGTTTCATCCCCTCCTCTGCATTTGCAGCAGGGTTTGTAATGACTGAATCACAGCTGAATTTTCTGCTTTGTAATTGGATTCATCTACACCTCACACTTGAAAAATAGAGTTACTTCACCTTCTATTGCATCTTCCATCTACAGCTGAAATAGCTCTTTACAACCTGTAATGTACTCAAGCTCAAAAGACAAAACCACAGTTCTGGGGCACTTAATAGTTGGAACATGGGATGTTTTCATGGTTATCTGAGTGGTGGCCTCTGAGAGATGGATGGGAGGCAGTGAACTCTGGGTGAGGAAGGTGCTGTGCTACAATAACTCCTTGTGAGGCAGCAGCCACCTGTGCTTTGAGCAGGAGTGTGTGTAAGGCACTGCCACTCTCTGAGTGGCCAAGTGACAGCTGGGCTAAGCTGTATCTCAAACTCACCCCAGTGCTCTCCCTTTAGCCAGGAGAAAATTAAGAGTAGAGAAGAATCAGGGAAGGGGCAGTGGCAGGAGAGGGGACATGAGATGATTTAAGACACAGGAAAATGCTTTTTTCTCAAGGCAGACTTGAAAACCCATAGGGCTGTTCAGGAGAGTCTGAGTCTCCCTCCAGCTGCATCCCAAGGAGTCATCCCCCTCTGGTACAAATAGTGTAGTTTGCACTCTTAACTAGAAAAGCTTGTTGAGTCCAAAGTGCCAAATTCTGCTTGCCAAATATTGCTACAGATCTAGAGCTTTTTTTCTTCTTCTGTTTCAAATTTTTGGGTTGCTACTTCATGGCTTGGTAATGTTTTCCTACATGCACCCTGGCATTCCCATTTCTGTCCTTCTTCTTCTTATTATTGTTTGTTATTATTAGTGGTCCTGTTGTTATTTCAGTGAATGCCTCACAGCTGCATTTTTCTCATCTTTAAATTGCAGTACAACATTTTTAAACCCATTACATTATAATCATAACCCTCCTGACTTGAATGAAGTATTTCCTTCAGAGCCTTCTTTATAGCTCCATGTCTGAAAACACCCACATGGCTTAAACCCCAAACCAAGCTGTAGATAAACAGTTCATCTCAAACTGACCTTTGGTTGTACTTCAAGACAAGTAGAAACAATAAAGGACAAAGGAATTCTCATGGACTTGTAAACCATGGTGAGCCTTTGGTATGGGCACAATGCATGGATTCATTCAAAATTTGTAGCAGAACCCAAAAATATTTTTTTATTTTGCAAAGAGTCAAACTTTATAAAGAGCTTCACAACCTGACTGCTTAACCATGTCAAGTATTATTGCAAATGAGTCCCAAGCCATGTGAGCAAAGGGTATTGAAGCAGGCTCTGAAATACTACTGATCCACATTGCTGCTTTTCTCTCTCTTATTTCAGATGGTTTTGTCTTGTTGTGCACATTAAAGGGATGTGAAGGTTTTTTTCTGGACTACTGTCAATTAAAAATAAATATTATTATTGATAAGATGCACAAAGAATGGAAAAGAGCTCAGTTGTTCTCAGTGTGGGCATTAATCATTATCAGAGGGGGTTCAGCACTTGCTGCTTTGACTTGTGACCTTCCAGTGGGAGCAGTTGCTGCATTTCTGCCTTTGTGCAGCTCAGGGGAGCTGGCTCAGATGGGGTTAAAGATCTGGGACTGGCACATCAGGCACATGTAGCTCATAGGTGAGGAAAAAAGGAAGGAAAATAGGAACAATAGCAGGAATGGATGTAGGAGAAGTTAAAAGCTTCTCCTTGAGTTTGTAAGTAAAGTATTTCTGTAGTTCACCAAAATCTAATTCATTATTTTCTTTTCCAGAAGCAGTAGGGGCAGAAGAGCACTGAAAAGGGGCTCCTAGGCCTTTAGGAAAAAGGAAATGTTTAAAAAAGCAATAGACTAATGCCAGGAAGGTGCCAATGGCTGCAGATGGGTCTGAGCATCCCAGAGCTGCCATTAGGGACAGTGGGGAGCTATTGGGACACTAATTTAATGTACTTGTGCACTGTCTCCAGTCACATGTGGCTGGATCTATTCCCTCTTTTTTAGTCATCAGAGTTCTGGGATCTCAAGTACTGAGATTTCACAGAAACAAGAAAACCTCAATGTAGAGGCTCACAGAAAATAATTTATTGCCACACTCCTAAAATGGTTTTATCAGCCTCTGGTTTGTTACTTGAAAGACAAACAGGAGTTTAAATGTAGGACAGATATAAATTCACAAAGCAGAAAAGATGCTTCACCTTCTACTCATTAATTTTAACATTCTCTTCTGTCACTGCCTGTTTTCCTCCTTGACATGGAAGTCACCCTGTTGGCCTGCAGGAGGTGCTGAGCCATGAGCAGAGGGCACATTTTACTGTGTGACAACAGAAAATCAATGAGGCAGCACTTCAGTGAGGAAACAGGGCTGTGAGTGTGTCACAAGCATTGACAGGTCTGCTCTGGCTCTGCAGATCTGCTCTGGCCCCCTCTGCACTAAAGTTTTGCTGCTTTCACAGCAAGAGGTGATGGCCAGGTGTCCTCAGAAGCTCCTGGCGCCACACAGCTCCTCTGGGCTCCCAGCACCACCAGCTCAGCTCTGAGGTGTGACCGTGTTCACAGGGGGACCAGGATGAGGGAAGAGATGAGGATCTGGCTCCATGTTTCCAGAAGGCTGATTTATTATTTTATTATGTATATTATATTAAAACTATACTAAAAGAATAGAAGAAAGGATTTCATCAGAAGGCTGGCTAAGGATAGAATAGCAAAGAATGATAACAAAGGCTTGTGGCTCAGACACAGTCCAAACCAGCTGACTGTGATTGGCCATTAATTAGAAACATCACATGAGACCAATCCCAGATGCACCTGTTGCATTCCACAGCTGCAGATAATCAATGTTTACATTTTGTTCTTGAGGCCTCTCAGCTTCTCAGGAGGAAAAATCCTAAGGAAAGGATTTTTCAGAAAATATCATGGGTACATTGTGGTTCTTGTTTGGTGTCAGAGACACCCTCTTTCCGTCCTGCTCTCATCTGCTCTCCCACTCCTCTGCTCCCACTCCCACTCCTCTGCTCCTGGGAAATGCAGCATCTCCCCAGAGCCTGGGGTTGTTTCTGAAGGATCCTTGCAGCTGCTGAAGGCACCAGAGGTGCAGAGCAGGCTTTAATTGCCCGTGCAGCAGCACCTCTCCAAGCACGTGCTCCAGACAGCCAAAGCCCCAGAAATTTGATGCTCCATGTGAAGAACACAATGTTCACCTGGTGCTGGCTGCCAAGACTTGAAGGATGATTTTTGAGACCAGGGCAGCCTATAAACTCACACATTAGGCTGAGTCACTGTTCTGGCAGGATAGCTCTAATTTCTCTTTATATAAACTTATCTCCAAAGTACTTTATCATCCAGCAACTGCTCCAACACAACAGCCTCTGAATGGCTGAGCATTGCAGAAGCAATTATTTACATCAGGTGGGGGAAATAACTCTGTGGTAGGTCTTCCAAAGAAATGAAGCAAACCCAGATATTTTATTTTTGTGCTTTGTTTTAGCACTCAACTCCCCTTTGGATGATTCAGATCTCTCAGTTTTCCACGCCAATTTGTCTTATCCTTCCCAAGAGCATTGGGTCAGTCCATGAAGCTTTTCAGAAAGGCTCCATCTCTTCCACAAACATAAACACACTGACACCACTCAGAGATGGCCCCTGGTAAACAAGAATGGTAATTGCTGGTAATTATAGGCCACGAGGAGGAGGGAAGCACTTAAAAGAAGTTGCAGACTTTAGAAGACAACAATTTGTAGCTGGATTAAGCTGGAATAAACCCAGGTCCAGGAGTGAAAAAACAGCATTTCTAAGCCTAAAGCAACACTTGTCTGCCAGTTAGCTTGGAGTGTGCAGTGCCCAGTTGTAGTTCCAGGCTCACTGGAAGCATTTAACAACCAAACATTAAAGGGACAGGAGCTTAACCCTTACATGCTGGAGGCCTGAGTTGTTTAGGGTTTTCTACCTGTATGTATGAGTCTAGGAGGGTGTTTAATCATTTTTTAACTTAAACATAAACAATTTTTTTTTTTCTGTAGTATCTCATGAACATTACTTGCTTAAACAGCTGCTTGAACAGTTAAAAGAACTAAGCTGAAATTCTTGGATTTCACTGGAAGGGCATCCTGTCCCTATCCATCAAGGTCTTGTTGCCAACAGTTTTGCCAGAGATTTTGTTCTGAAGAGTGATGGATGGGTAAATGTTTGTAAAAGTGTTTATTGGAGACTTTTCTAACTCCAAGAGCACATTGGCCATGATGCTTATCTTGACAGACATTGAAAGCAGCCATGCAGGACAGGTATATTGTGATTTTGGGCTGTGAATGCTTTGCAGAACTTTTCTCTCCTGGAGTGTTGGTATTTCCAGACCTGAGGGGATTTTCAGAGGTCAGAGTTTTGAAGAAATTCATCCCTGTTTTGGACTATCCCAGAGTCTTTATGTCAAACAGCACAGACAGTTTGTAGCACATGGTTTGTGCACTTGGGTAGTTTTTCCTTTTCCCCCTTTTCTGGCTATGAATGCAAAGAGCAGATGCAAACCTGAGGTTTTACAGAAAAGTACTCACAGGAAAAAAATTGTCCTCACAAAACCTGGGCAAACTTTAAAGGGGGCTGGAAAATGATTGGCTTCATCAGCATAACTCACGACTTTAGATAAATATACACAGCAGAAGCGTAGTTTAAAATTATTTTCCTCTGCAGATCCCTGCAGAATTCCCTTGCAGGAGCTGATGCCATCAGGGGTTCTGGAAGGAAAATACTCTGTCCAAGGCTGGGTTTTAGCAGAGTGCCTCAGAGGTGAACTGCAGGACAAGGGCATGCAGGGTGTGAAGAGGAAGATGGTGTGGGGTCCATCAGGATCTTTTTTAGGTGCTACAGAAAATACTCATGGAACTGCATCCTCAAGTTCTAATTGTAACCTCCTAGAGCATTCTTTAGGGCATGCAAACAGATTAAAGACTTGGCAGTCTTTATATAATAGCCATTTGTCTATATGAAGTATTCAGTGTCTTTTTAAATATTCACTTTCTAAGATAACAAATGGAGCAAAGAGGAAAATGGAGCAGAAGAAATCATTTCAGGCTTAACGTATTTTGGGTTGTTTTTCAGTTGTTGCAGTTACATTTTCTGAAGTTTTCCTTTACAAATGCCAAGCAGATTAGTCCAGCTAGCTGCTTTCCCAGCCTAGCAGCCTCTTGCAGGGTTAAAGTAAAAAAGCAACAATTGCTAAATCTTTTAATTTCTGGGCCTCTCTGAACGTGCTGCCTGTTAACCCCTAAGGACTGCTGAAACATTTGTGCTCTGCAGGCTCGTGGCCAAGCTTAGCATGCCACAGATGAAGTAATGCCATACCTGTCCATCTGTTTGGCCTATTGCTTTACAATATTTGGAATAAAAATTGAATTTCATCTCATTTTCTCTGACATTGTTTAGAAATAGACCATTCTGACGTGTCAGAATGAAATGCAAATCACCCCTTTAGCAAACCAAAGTGTGATTTCTGACTGATATTTTGCAAGGCCTGACTGTTATGATTGCTACCCAGTTGTATATCCTCCCCTTCCTCCAGCAGAAAATGTAATGGAAAACGTAACCCTGACAATTACATACAGATGGCACCATCCCATGATTTCAGCTCTGTGTGGTGGCTTAGATTTCTGTGCTACAACTGGTGTAAATTAAATTGTAGTCATCCCCTGCACATGGATTATATTGTATCTGCAGCAGCAGTGAGAGCTGCACATCTGCTGGGTGAGAGGCCGTGCTGGCATTATTCAATTTATTTGCTTGGGACACATTGCAAGTGCCAGTGAGGGCCCAGGGATCCAGCTGAATTTGCTGGAGAAATGTCTGGGATCACCCCAGCCAGGATTTATCATCTCTGTGTGGTGACAGAGCAGGCTGGGCTGTCATTTTTTCTTCATCTTCTCCCATGCTGGGAACAGCAGCCTTTTCCAACTGGGGCTGTGGGATCTGTTATGGGATTGTTCACGGGGGGAGAGGTTGGGTTTGTCAAAGCAGAGGAGGGCAGGGAGGGAAACAAGAGTCTGCACCCTGCCCACCCTTGAAAATTAATTTTCTCTCTTTTTCTGTCTCACAAATGCTTAATTCTTCTTTGAAAAAGAATCAGAGTAAGGAAGGCCATGGTGTCCCTGAGCCACACAGGGTCCAGCTCAGCTCCAGTGACAGCCACCTTGGCCAGCACTGCTGTCACTTGTCCAGTTCTGCAGCCTCAGGAGACTTGGTCTTCAGCTGAACTGAAATGATTTTGGGGCTTGTCAGAAGAGCCAAAACATCAGCACTAGAGCTTGATCCACCAGTGTTCCCAGGGCTCTTCTGCAGGGATTCAGCTAATTAAAATGACTTTTGCCTACATTTTCCTTTACTGCTTCAGGTGGTTATAGGAACCTTCATTTCATGTCCCCAGCTATTCTAATGTGTAAACCAGATGCTCTGTTCCACTCCAAAGTGGCAGCATTTCAACACTGGATCAAATGATCCTCCTGCACAAGATCTGTTACTGGCTTGTGCCTTCGAAGATTGTGGCAAGAATTTTAATGAAAAGTCTAAGAATAACATGAAATTTTAAGATTATAAGCCTTTGTGCAGTATGAAGTGCTGGTTTTATTTGATTTTACCTTCTTTCCATTCCATGGGTATGTGTGTGTTTATGTGTGTATATATATCTCAATAAATTAAATTAGGAACTCTTTCTAAAGACCAGGCTGTGTGATTCATGCATGGGAAAAGGGACAATACCAAACATGTGAGTTGTTACTGTAAGATTATGAGCCCAGTCTTATTCCCAGGGAAATTGGTTTAAAGCAAGGCCTACATCCTTAATGTTTTCTACAGAAAAGCCTGAGACAGTAACCTTAGGAGAATGAAATGTGAAACCCCCGGGGCAATTTAAGTAGGGCCACAGTTGAAAAGCAGCAAGAACAGGTTCCCTTTGTACTTGTCTGAGCTGCACTTGGCATCCCTTGGGGCAAATTGGGAGAATTTCAGCCTTCAGTGTCTACACAATCCCTCATTTTTCAGGAGGGAGGCTGTTACAGAGGAATGCTCTCTGTTCTTGAGAGCCTGGACTGGAAGGTGATCACTGATTAAAGCAGAGGCTTTTGATTAAATGATGAGGCTACTTTAGTGATTAAACACACACAAAAAGGTATTTTGGAGGGAGCCTTCTGCAGAGCTTGGGTAGGAGCTGAAGTAGAAGGCTCAGTGGTGGTTTTGGTGGTTGGGAAGGTGCATGGCTTAGAAGGGGAAATTACAGTTTCAGGATGATGCCAGTATTCATCTGTAAGTGGATCCCTGTTTATTTTTGTTTCCTGATATGCTGTCACAGGCCTGTATTGTTTTTACCTTCCTGACTGCAGACACACTGCTGTGTCACTCATCACAGATAAAAGGCTCCAGTGTCCTCAGGTAATTACAGAAGTTTTATTAGCTGTGGTGAAACAATGATAAAAGGTATCAGGCCTTTGATTCCATCTTTTGGAAGGCAGCCTATTTTTTGTCCACATTTTCCTTTTATTGGAGCAATTTTTTTAAGGACTGGTAATTTTTTAGGAGTCAAACTACCCATTTTCATGAAGCTTTTACCCACATTGTCAAGGCACTGACTTCTGTAATCACCATAATTAGCATTGCACACAGAGCCACTGTTGCAGAATGATTCATTAGTGGGACTGCACTGAAATCTCCTACCCAGGACTCTCAGTGCACAGGATCACAGAGGTTTTGTTCACCAGGACAGGAACTCCAGTTTATGTGTAACTCTGCTCTGGTTTGTGTGTGCAATCCCAGCTCTGTGGAACTCCTATAAAATCATGGAAAAAGGCTGTTCTGCTCACATTTGTTTCTATGTATTTTGCTGAGTTGCTATGCTTGCATTTTTTAGTGTTTACATGCTGCAGGGATGTAAAAAGCACAATGTTATGGGGGAAAGGGCAGGGCTTGCTTCAAATTATCATTGAAAGAAAGAAAAAAAATGCAGAGAAATGTCAGGAGATCTTGATGAACATGTTTCTGCGGGAACTGGAAAAGAGACCAAGCCACAAAATTGAGAACTAGATCCAGATTCCATATCCTTCAGCCTCACCCCTAAGGGGATGAGAAATTCAGAGCTCAAATACCACAAGTTTGGATGGAGTTTCTTGACTTCAACCCCTCTCTCCACAGCCTGGTTCCACTGATAACCTCTCAGAAATGTCAATGGAGCACCACCTCTATCTGATTGTTGTATCTGAGCAGAACAAGAGGGTTTGCAATCAGATTAGGCATAAATGTGATTTCTTCCTATTTTTTTCCATCACATGAATGCATTGTTTGAAACAAGCAGTTAGGCTAAATATTACTGAGTTGCCTACAAAAACATTGTGAGATGTTTTCTGCTTTTAAATGCAAACTAAAAAAAATCATTGAACTTGTTTACACTCTGGCCCTTTAACCGATAAAACATAAATTAGTGGTTGTAAACGATGGGCAAACATGTCAGCTTTTGGACTGAAACTTAGAGGGTTTTTAAATCTGAAAAATGAATTTGATTCCAAGCCAAACCAACCCACAAGCCAATACCAGAAGCTGCATTTAACAAAATAATCCAGCCTTTCCTCCCAACTATTTAGATAAATGAATATTTATGTCAGAAATTTGTGATAATGCTTTTTATTTCTAAATATCTCGATGACATTAAGTGAGAACTAGTTGTAACATATCTTTGGGTACCACAGAATTTCCCCTCCCTGCATAGCAACATTTAAGACAAAGCAGAAAAGAAAATCTTCCTCTGAATTTTAAGGTTCACATTAGTGTTGTTCTAATAATTAAATGGAAGTGGGGTTTTGTGTCTCGGGTTGGCAAGAAGGGATCAGAGGATGTGCTGGTGCCAGAGGTTCATGACCCAGCTCCAGGTACCTGCTGGGATCCCCCAGGTGTGATCCAAGCACAGAGATTGATGCATTTTGTCCTTCAGTGTTGAACAGAAAATGGTCTGTCCCTGAGCCTTTGCTGTTCTGCTGCCTTACCCCAGCTGAGACTTTCAGGAGCTTTAGTCATTTAATTTATTATGGAAAACTCTGCTAATTATCTTCACAGGCAGAACGTTCTCTTTCCCATTTTCTCTCTTCTGGCTGAACTCAGCACTGGTGAGGCCTCACCTGGAGTATTGTGTCCAGTTCTGGGCCCCTCACTTTAGGAGGGACGTTGAGATGCTTGAGCGTGTCCAGAGGAGAGCAATGAGGCTGGTGAGGGGCTTGGAACACAAGCCATATGAAGAGCGACTGAGGGAGCTGGGGTTGTTCAGCCTGGAGAAAAGGAGACTCAGGGGTGACCTTATCACTCTCTTCAGCTTCCTGAAGGGTGGCTGTGGTGAGCTGGGGCCTCTTTCTCCGGGCAACAACAGACAGAACAAGAGGACACAGTCTCAAGCTGCACCAAGGGAGATACAGGCTAGAATTAAGGAGGAAGTATTTTACAGAAAATGTGGTCAAATACTGGAATCATCTACCAAGGGAGGTGGTGGAGTCACCATCCCTCGAAGAGTTTAAAAAAAGACTGGATGTGGCACTTGGTGCCATGATCTAGTTGAGGTGTTAGAACATGGGTTGGACTCGAAGATCTTAAAGGTCTCTTCCAACCTAGAATTTCTGTGATTCTGTGATTCTGTGATTCTGTGAATTCCTCTGATCAAATAGAAATGACACTGTACAACAATGGGAAGGAGGAACCACATTTCTTACTAAGGGTAGCCAAGACGTAAAAGATGAGATAAAGAGACTCAGGAACAAGATTACATCACATCAGCCTGATCCTGGCTGTCTGCCTGTGCCTTTTATCCTCTATCACAATGGTACCTGCTTGTCAGAGGTTCTGTATCACTGGTCTGCTGCCAGATCAGCTATGACACAAGGGAGTTTCCTTTCTGTAAAGAGAAAATAACAGCTGAACAGGCAAAACTACATCTTTTGGGGGGGGAAATTATAGAATTATAATTATAGAATTATTATATAATATTTTAATCAGAATTACATATGATTCAGCCATACGTGCTCATTAGAACTGGCCATACCTGGGCATAGAATTGGCTTTCAATAACAATAATGTGTTTACAACTAATCCTAGTCCAATACCTTGACTTAGGTCAATTAGTTTATTGGTTAGGACTAGGAATATTAAAACCTTTGAGTAGAAGTCTCATTTCTTTCACTGTTTTACTCTTTTTACATGTTGCAATTCATTTAAAAAGACATCTAGTAGATAAGGGTGATATTTAGGTAAATTTAATCTGATCTGAGTTCTGCAGAGCTCCCTTGTCTTCACCTGAGGATCTCTGGTCATTGCACCAGAGCAGCAGCAACTGAGCTCTGAACCATGTGAGGATGATAATTATCTTCAGCCTCTCTCCATAGATTCTGTCCTTTGACAGGACTTCCACTAATGTCCAAAACATTGCCCTAGTAATGACAATTACCTGATTTGTAAGGAGTTTTTGGTTTTTAAGGCTGTCTGTCCCGGGTTTGTGCTCTGTTCTGCCCAGGAAGGGGTGGTGGGAGCCCAGGGGACCGGGCAGGAGGCGGCTGCAGGAGGAGGAGGAGGAGGAGGAGGAGGAGGAAGGTGCTGGAGGAGGTCAGGAGGAGCCGGGGTTCCCCCTCCCAGCCCTGCCAAGAGCCAGGGCTGGTTGGTGGGGCACAGGAAGGGAAGGGGCTGAAGGTGTTTGGAGACTTAAATCATCACAGCTGCCTTTTTCCACCCGGTTTTGTTCTGCCTCCTCTGAATTCCGACACCTACACAGTGCTCCGTCTTTTCAAAACAATGTTGGAGTTCCTGACATTGAACTCTGCAAACAAGTGTGTTCTCAATTAAGGGAAGAACTCCTGCCCCCCCTGCTCCATCCCAGCCTTGGCTCAGATGTGCTGGCCTCCAGAGGAATCACACCAGCACATTTTTCACAAGGTTTCCCCCTCCCAAAATCCCATCGAATGGCTGTTTCTTATAAACCAATGGAGATAATTTCATGGCTTTTCCCTTTCATGGCCACCCACCTCCTTTTCCCAGCTAGCTTTGATATAAAAAGACAAATCCTTTCCCATTCACATCAAAAGCAGGAGGGTCGCCCTGTGTCACCTACCCTGGGATTTTGACTCAAGCTTTTGGAACAAAATTAATGGAAAGAGCAACTTGGTTTTAACTCCACCACAGTGTGTGTCACCAAGAGTTTTCAGGGTCATTGACAGATCAGTTTCATAGACCAAACAGATAAATAGGCACAAGTTATTCTTTATTATTATTGTTCATAATTTGTTCATGCCATAAGTGTGCTGAGAGCACTGCAGGGATACCAGCCCTTCCTCAGGGAACACAGGGTCTAAGTTGGACATATGTTTTGTATATTTTCAGTGTGTATTCAGGCACCTCCAGCACTGGATAGGCACTTTTAAAAACAAATTCGAAGTAATAACAATAACATGCTGAGTGATAACAACAGGCATGAGGGTGAGAGGAGGACGAGGGTTACAAAAATAAAGATCATGTGAATTGTTTGCTTTATGTCACACATGAGGCTTGGGATCTCTCTGTTTTTCTTTGAATGCTTTTGTCATTCCTTTCTCTGTGGCAAGAGAAGCTGACAGACTTCAGAGGCAGAGGAATTGCTGCTGGAGTGAAGGAGCAACGAGGCAGAGGAAAGGGGCTGCTCCTGCTGATACCTGAGAAACCTCTGGCCTTGCTGCAGGCTGAGGGCTGACATAGAAAACAGGAAAAAAAGTCTGAACACAATTTCTACCATCTCTGGTGCATGAGGGTGTCCCTGATACGAGGCTTAACTGATTTTTTGAGGATCAAAACTAGAAATACCTTTCTTCTTTCTTATTCCAGCTGCCTCTAACAACAGTGACAGTTTGTGAAAGCAAGAGAAAAACTGAGTGAAGTTCCCAGGACTCAGCACTGATAGTTCAGTGCTCATTCTCTACACATACCTGGTGCCTTTCCCTGAATCTGCTCAGTGCTTGGAACAATCCCTGCATATGGTGGATGTTTCTAAGACACCTTTAGCCCCAGACAACTGCTGGACACTGCTCTTCTGAGTGGTTTAGTCTTTCTCAGATCCATCCTTGAGCATCCTTCCTGGGACATGATCCCAGGACCTCTGGGTAAAGACCTTGTTATTGCTGTTTGCTCCTCTGGGGTCTCTGAAGAGCTGTTTACACACTGGAGGATCTCCTGAGGAGCACAGGCAAGTCCCAGCTCCACACCACCCTCCCTGCCCTGGGCAGAGGGGACAGCCCAGCCCCAGCACAGATCTGTGTTTCCATCTGCCCTGGTTGCTGGGCCAGCCCTTGGACAGAAGCAGGAGTCATTTGGACTCTTGGTGGGGGTCACTGGCTCTTACTTTGTCTCAAAAAGTGGGGTGTAAATTTACTACTTTCTTTGACAAGATTGCCATTACACAAATGCCTTTTTGCCTGTGCCTTACATCCTGCAAATCCCTTTTATTTCAGCACATTCCCACCGCTGCATTCCCAGTGCCAAGGTCTGTGCCTGCCAGGAGATGTGTGCTATTTGTGCTTTTGTTTCCAGTTAAGTCTATTTTTTTCCCTCATCTGTGCTTGAGAAATGCTGTGGCCTGTAGAGATAGAACACATTTCTGCATTTTCTCCATTGTGTGAAGGAGTTAGCTGCTAATAAAGCCAATTCCTTTATCAAATGCTGTTTGCAAAAATATTTGTAACATGCTGGAACTAATTTTTTTATCAGCTATTTGCTTCATGTGGGGATTACAATGGGCTGTGCTTCATCTGATAACTTTTGCAGCTTATTAGATGTGAATTTACTAGCTGTGAACAGTTGAATAATATAAAACTCACAGAAGAAACAAGCTGCACCATCACAAGTGTAACGATCTCTCTTAAATTAGCTCTGGCTGAAGTTGATATTTCACAATCCACTAAATAGCTTTCTTATGGATCATAAGATGAAGATACTCTGAGTGAGGCAACTGGGTTTGTAATAGCTTTGGTATAAGGTGAACACTTTCTAACAGATCATGACATTATCAAAGTGCTATTTGAAATTGACTCCATATGCTGCAGCAATGCTGTGCGATTTCACCCAGAATTTCATTTTCAAATGTTTTCCATTCAAGTTCACTGAGGGTAAATTGGAAACACTTGGGTATATCCCACTTATGGACCTGTTAAGTCCCACTTAATTTTAACATGTGGATGTGCAGAGAGAGAGGAAGGAGAGGAGAGCTGTAGGATGGGGTGAGCAGGAATGACTCTATCTGCTGATGGCTTTGGAAAATCTGAAAAATGTGGGTTGGGCAGGGGTTGCACAAGCACTGCTGTGAACACCCCTCACCAGGGCATGACTTGTGGGAAGGATGGGATTTTACTCTGGAGGGGTGAGATTCAGCCTTTGGCTCTGCCTGCTGCAGCTGGAGCAGGCACCAAGGAAGAGCCAAGGTAGAGCTGCACTGGAGCTGTGCTGGGGCTGGCAGGCTCTGGGCTGGCTGCAAACCTGCCCTGCCAGAGCAGGATCTGCTCAGGGTGCTCTGAACCTGCCCTGCCACAGCAGGATCTGCTCAGGATCTGCTCAGGGTGCTCTGAACCAGCCCTGCCAGAGCAGGATCTGCTCAGGGTTCTCTGAACCTGCCCTGCCAGAGCAGGATCTGCTCAGGGTTCTCTGAACCTGCCCTGCCAGAGCAGGATCTGCTCAGGGTTCTCTGAACCAGCCCTGCCAGAGCAGGATCTGCTCAGGATGCTCTGAACCTGCCCTGCCAGAGCAGGATCTGCTCAGGGTTCTCTGAACCTGCCCTGCCAAAGCAGGATCTGCTCAGGATGATTTGGGAGCAGGGCTGGGAGTTGCTCACTCTGCTTTGTCAGGCTCTGCAAGGCAAACATGGTGATCTCAGTATAATTTTTTGGTGATTGTTGGACAACAGATGCATCATGGGTTTAAATTATTTCTTTTCTTTAGAAGAAACTGTATGAGGGACTTTATTTTGCAAAGAAGGGTTCAAGTTTCTTATTTCACCAACGAGAGGAGCTGAGGACGGGACCAAAGTGCTTCAGTGGCCACTGGCTACAGAGATGAGGAGCTTTGTTACACTTGTAGCTAATGGCAATCCTTATGTGAACATTCTGCATCTGCTGCCAGCAATGGGTATAAAAAAATGGGACTTGGTAGTAGTACTAAAGAATCTTTTTAGCTATTTGTGTAAGATATTATAAAGTACTTTAATTTGGATCCCTGGGGCTGGACTCGATGATCCTTGTGGGTCCCTTCCAACTCAGGATTCTATGGATCATGATAATTAATTCAATTTAACAGGTTATTTGGAATAATGCCTGAAGGGGAAAAGTGCAATTTTCTTAGTGCTAGTTCAGTTCTGCATTTACATTTATCTGTGATATTTAATTATGGGCAGAAACACTGACTATTATTTGCATTAAGTATCTCAGTACCCGTCTGGTCCTATTAAATATATTCCATTTTTCTGGTGCTGATAGTTGTTTTTGTAGGTTAACCACATTCTCTGAACGTGTGGGTTTTTATCACACTATTTCTAGCAGGTTTTCAGTGCCAGACAGGACATCTTTTCCCTAAGGGGAAAATTTGAAGAGAGCTAACTGGGAGATGGGAAGCAACAGCATCACAGCTCCACCACATCACCCAGCAGAACCCACGGCAGGGGAGGTGATTGCACAGCTTATCCATGGCTGCAAGGGTATGGTTCTCATTTGGAAACTGCTATTCATCTAAAATCTCCAATTCTTCTGCCCTCAGCGTGAGTGTTTCTGAGTTTTGCAGCAGGGCCTGGAGTGGAGCCGCACACGTGCACACCTTTACATCTGGTGTTTTATGGATCGTTTGGAGGAGCTGTTACTAAGCAGCAGCTATATCAGGGCTCCATTTTATAAAGAGGAAGGGCTGTGTTACTCATTTTGTTTCCAAAAAATTCATTTGTTTTGCATTCCCAGAAGGTACTTTTATTCTCCCAGAAAGGTCAAGCAGAAACATTGATGTAAGTCCTGTTTATGGCAATTTTGTTAGATTTCCAGCAACTGCAATGGAACATATTTATAACAACTGTGTTTCTCTCTAGGGTGATACCATTAGTCAAAATATGCTTTCTCATATTTCCTCTACATAAACACAAATATGTTTTAAGATTCAAACTCACTGGTCTTGAGGATTCCCACAGCCACATCGCATTAGAGGTTCAGAAGGCTGCACTAGCCATGGTTTCAATTTGGGATGAAAAAGTTTTGTTAGGAGAAAGAACTTCAAGCAAACTAGAAGGGTAAAAAATAGGATAATATTCCATGTGTGGGCTGTGGTCCTGAACAGCACAGCAAGCTTGAGAAGTCCAGTGCTTTAAACACACAAGTTGTGATTTGATGTGCTGAGGATCCAGGTCTGGGCTGGGATTTGTGCTGTTTCTATGTGAGCAGCATCTCACAAACTTGCACTCAGCGTGCTCAGGATCCAGCTGCCATCTGTGGTGCAGTGCAGCCACGGCCTCTGCTCTCTCCAGGTATCCCAAAATATGTGGGGTCCTAGCAGAAAGTGTAAGGAAGCAAACTGTGCCCTGCTACAAATGTCAGGAACACACTTGACAAGTAAAATTGATGGCTGGGAAGGAGATCAGGGGTTGAGAAGATCAGAAGTTGGGACTGACAACCATGGGGATAAAATGAGTTCTGTATCTCCACTTTCATCTCATTTCTTCACTCACAGGTCTTCTCTTTCAATAACCCTAGTGTTAATCTGGAAAGAGTCCAGAAAAAGAGGTAAAAATCAGTCTGAATCAAGCTGAAATGATGTTTTAGATTTCAATGTAATAATGAGCTGGCCACAAATTAATTATTGAAAGCAAAGCCTTCTGTGATGCCTTAGGAGGATGTGTCTGCAGTGTGTGTCAGCTACATTCCTCCATGTACATCTCAGTCTGAGCAGAGCTTGGTACAGACACAAAAAGACATTTATGGGAATTTTAGAACTCTGGTACCTTGAACTCTACATTTAAATGCAAACCTCACTGATGTATGTGGAACAAAAGTGAATAAAACTGGAAAGTGCAAAACCTCTTTTTTCCCCAGTCCTCCTGCTCCAGTTGAAGAGCAGCTGTTTGAAATGCAGAGGCCCCCCTTCCTGGGGTCTACCAGCACATGCATTAACTATTTTTTGGCAGCAATATCTCCAGCTGATCTCCGTGTCCTAGGACCTCAGTGAGTTGAAGCAGGATTTCAGGCCCAAGTTCCAAGGAACAGCATTAAGGGCGTTGTTATGTATCGCTGTGTTAAAAACACTCACTCCAATTCAGCAGGAAAAAAGCTGGCAGAGCCCTGCCTCCCCTGCTCTGCCAATATTTATGAGCACTCTGGGGGCTCATCGGCGCTGCGAGGGAAGAGCGAAGCGAGTGCTCAGATTATGTTCCGAATCTTTGGGGCCAAAACTTGTTTTTTTTCACACAGCATTTCAAGAAAATGATTTTGTTTTTCCCACAGATTAGAATGGACAATTGACAATAAATTGCATTTTTCTCAGGGTCATCAGCTATTCTTCCCAACACCCATCACATCCCTTGCAGTCACAGTTTAGAGGGGTTGGAGATCGGGTAAGGCAAGAGAAAAGGGATGTGGGCTGTCAAAGGTGGGTTTGACCAGCAGCAGCCACTGCACTATTTTTATATCTTTTTGTACATTGAAGGCTAAAAGTGACAATGTCAGGTATTTGAAAGTGTCCTAGTTTTGTGTGAAATAGATTTATTGGAGATTCATAACAATGAGAACAAAACATTCATCGCTGATGGACTCAGCTGTATCACAGTGAATAGGATTTGCTGAAGCTAAGACAGACCCCATGGCAGCTCAGAAGAGAGAAATAATGTGCTAGGAATAGAGAACAATTTAAATTACACAATCCTCACCAAATCTTCTTTAGGATCTCATTAATGGAATAAGAACAGGGGAAAAAAGTGATGGAGAAACAGAGCTGAAGAATTAAATAAGGGTTTGGGAATCACTTTCTGTGCAACCAACTTTCTGACAGCTAAAAATAAGTTTAGAAATAAAGCCATGTGGATAACGTGGTCTTTTCTTCTGATTGCTTTAGTTGCACCTCATCATTGTGGATTTCTCTACACCTCCAGCTTCTCTACCCCAAAGTCTCTATCAGACAATGAAAGCAAAGGAAATGTATTGGAACTGAAGACAAAATACTAATGAAGAAAATGGACGTTATCTCTAAACTGTAGTAAAATTCAACCATTGGAATACTATGGACAGAGCAATGCAGAGTCTGCTGAGCACAGCTGAGAAGACACATTCTGAGATGATTCCCACTAGAAAATGTTTCCCTGTGTGCACCACAATCATGCTGGGGTCTGTCCGTCACGGCTGGGGTGGTTGAACATTGTGAAAAGAAAAACAGAGGGGAAGATTGTCATGATTGACAAGAGATTAAAGGATTAAACAATAATAACTTGGATAAATGACAATTAAGGATGAGAAAACTTTTGGAAAGTAATTGAAGTTGAGCTCTGCAGAGCAAGTAGAACTGCTCAGGGTTTTTCATGGGGCCACAGGTGGAAACTGAGAAAAAGAACTTGGTAAAACTGACAGTAAGCACTGAACTTTGGAACAGTTTCTCTGGTTAAGGGGGTACAAGCTCCATCACCAAGTCCTTTATATTTCAATGTTATAAATCTTGTTATGCTGTGGGGGATGATGTTACTGTCAGATGTGCAAACTAAATCTAACATTGTTAATAGATATTAATTGTCTTCTGTGTGTCCTTGCTGCTCGGGTAGGGCAGCAGAGGAAAAAGGTCATGGAATTAACAATTCATCAGCTCTCATTTGTTTCTCTTTAGGACTATATCTTACACATGTAGTAGTAGATTCTTGTGGGCTTTTCCATATGTTTTCTGAGTCAGGAGTTAATATATTATAAATGAAAGCACTAAAAAATTTTCACAGCTAAACTTTTGTATATCTTGGATTCATAGCTTTAGACAGGCAAATATTTGAATAGATCTTTTTTCCAAAAAATCAATTCCAGTGTCCTAGCAACAGTTCCTTAGTTGATTACAAATATCAGACTTCCCAGGGTATTGTGGAATTCATTCTAGCAATCCAATTTAATTAATTCTCTCTTCCAACAGATCACCAGACTGACACAGGTTCTGAAGTTTGGAAGAAACCTCAGATGTGAATGAGAGTGGAACATCCTCCAGGAGATGGCCATGGATCTGTGAAAAAAGGAGCGAGAAAATCCATTGCTAGTAGTGATGGCGTTGATTTTTAAAAGGTGCCTAAAGCCAAAGCTTATTTCTCTTTCATGCTGGTGGAGGAGTAGCAGGATGTTTGAGAGATTTCTGCAGGACTTATTGTACTAAAGGAATGGACACTGCTGCTCCAGGGGAAACTGTGCCTTGGGAAGTGCAAAACCTGAGAAATCAGCTCAGAAGGTTCAGTTTGTGTTTTACTTTCAGAGGCTGAAGAGCAGTGAACTGCTGGAGTCACACCACCTCTGTCCCGTGGGGCATGGAGGGAGTTATCAGTGTGAAACCCTTTAGAGAAAAAAGAAAACTCCAGTAAGATAAGGCAAAATTATATAAATAGGAAAAGACAGTTGCTTTTTCCATATGAATGGTTCTGTAGGCAGAGAGAAATTGAGTCAAATGCTGACAATGCCTCCCTTGGTTCATTAAGGTTGGCTCCTCTTCACCCTGATTAGTCCAAATGAGGGAGTTCTGTGCCAGGGGCTCAGCAGCAGGACCATGGGGTTGGATTTCTGCTGTCCTGATCCTGTGCAGGCTCTTCCTCAGGCCCTGCCTGGCAAACCCAGCTCTGGGCCTGAGCTTTCAGTCACAGAGTGCAGGTTCTCCTCTCTGAAATTCATTCATGTTTCATTATTTTGCAGAGGACAGCCCTGCAAGGACCACGAGTGGGGTTTTCAAGTCTATACCCTGAGTAGAAACTCAAAGCCACATTGTTCTCCCGATTTCCTTGAGATTTTTCCTCCTTCAGTGCCTGGGGGATGAAACCAGTAATTTGAAATTTGCATCCATATTATCTGCTGCCTTCCCCATCCATATGCACTGTCTCCAAGAGCCCAGGGCAAAGATGCCATTATGCTCAGTCACTGCCCAGCCAGGTGCACTCAGGAGATCTAACAATGTTAATAAAAGGCTTGATGAAGAACAAAAAATAAACAAACCTGCTATTGTGCCTGTAAGAATTGCTGCTACCAGGAAATTAAAAAATTACACGTGGCATATGCTGCCTGGCTGCACTCAGCACTGCTGTTCAACTCTGAAATCATGGCCACCAGGTACACAGAAAACCAAGATTTGCAAAAAAATATATCAATTTAGAAAACATGCTGAGGTTACAAAAATGTCTTCTTATTTTCTGCATCTCTGAGACTGCATATTTATTTTTATGGCTTAAAACACAACTCTAAGAAGTCACATTTCTGTGTACATCTCATTCTTGAAAGATGGACTAGACTTAAATTAAAAAAAAAGTTTTGCTGAAGCTTTACCACACTCAGAGGACTACAAGCTCCACAGTGTGTTATTTTAAAAGATAAGGAAATAAAGAATTGGCTGGGAGTGTGTTTATCTGCTTTCAAAAGTCAGTAATGTGAGGGGAAAAGGATATCAGAGAGTATTTGAAAAAGACACAGATTAAAAAAAAACTAATTATAGAAGGGAGCTATTTCAGAAACCAGACACTGGGTATCCTGCTGTAGTGCTCACAGACCTGAAAGGATGGGAAGCATGGAGGAATTGAGTCAAAAAGAGCAGACTTCTGTCAGATTTATTCCATCAGACACTGCCCCCACTCCTGTGGGATCAAAGTCAGGGTTTGCAGCCCTGCAGGTGTTGCAGGGCTCTGGGCTGGTGGAGCCCTGGGACTTGGGAGATGCTCCTGCTTTTTTTGGAGAGCTGCAGATTGAAAGCCCTGGAAAGCAGCATTTTCTCTTGTTTGTGTTCCCCTTGTGGGGTTTTCTGTGCACAAACATTTCAGGGACAGGGGATGGTGCAGCCCCAGAGGAGCAGCAGCACACACTCACCTGGGACTGGTGGGACTCAACAGCCTTAAAGGTCTTTCCCAACCTAAAATCTGGGATTCCAAGGCTGTTTTAACCACTGCAGCAACTCAGGGTTTGTCCCAGCATTCATCCCATCCCTTCCCTTGAGGGAGTCAAGTGGGACAAGGACATCTTTGGCTGAAAAGACATCACAGAGGAACCTCCCTGCATGTTTCTCTCCATATCTCTCCTTCTCTAAGAGCACTGTGTGAGGAAAACCTTTTTTCTTCACAGAGTCAAGGGAAAAAGGCCCCTCTATCAGGGCAGTAGAGTCAGTCAGTGCCCATACTGTGGTTAATCCAATGTCAAATAGCAAATGGCTGTGAGGAAAATTCAGGATTCACTTGGTCATCCCAGGAGAAGAGGAGGGATGAGTAAGACAGGTTGGCTGCAGGGCTGTAGAATGATATTTGTTTTAATGTTTTGCCTTTAAAAGGTATGAAAATATACATATCTGCTGTCTTATTAAAGGATGTTATCTAGGGTGCAAAATGAAGAATTTAGAAAATACGAAATGTCAGGTTTATGGCATTTCATGGCAATTTTTACCTAAATCTACCTTATAAGTGCATTTCTCAGACATGAATCTTTGTGGAGTCTGTGAAGACAATAGCTGTGGGTAAATATTTCAGTCGATATTTGGGCAAGGCTTATACACGTGACAAAACAAGATTATGGTTTTTCATCCCCAGATTTGTCTTCCTGGAACTCTGCTGTCCCTGAGGAGACCGAGCAGCTCTGGAGCTGGATGGAGCTGGATGTGAATTCGGATTGTGTGGACTCCAGCACCCTCTAATGGTGCCAGCACTCGCTCCCTGTGCGTCCCTAAATCCTTACAAATCCTTTCAAACTGTGGAATAATGAGAACAATTCTGCTGCAAATGGCCAATTTTTCACTCGGTGGCAATTAACAGTTTTGTGCTATTTTAAACAGCTTTAATTGCAATCTGTGCTGTCAGACCCTGTTGCACGCTCCATATATCCTGCCTGTATTTCCACGGTAAATTAGGATAAAATGTTCCAGTGGGGGATGGGACAAATGAGGAATCAGAGTGAGCAAATGCAGGTGATGACTAAGAGCAAACAACACCCCGTGTGCAGCTTGGCAGGGCTGGGACTGCTGGGTAGGACAAAAAAATCTGAGAAACCTGAAGGGGAAAAGTCAATCCACTTTGGTTTAATATTAATGGGAAGATAATTGTCTAAATCTAATAGACAATTAGGTTTAATATTGTCAAATAGACAATAGGTTTAATATTAATGGGAGGTTAATTGTCTAAATCTAATTTTTCTCTGACAGCTGAAGAGAAATCTTAATACTGAATAAACAAACAAAGCCTCCACCTGCCTCATCAGAGCCCTGCTGATTTACATGAGTATGTTCCAGCAGTTTCCTAATTTGCTTTCTCCACTGCAAAGTAGCATCCATGGGTTATGTGGATAAAGGAATGGTGGGACCATTGTGTGTGTGCACAAACTCCTGTGAAATGGAGGAGTCCCAGTACACAGCTGCAAAATCCTGCTGCAATAACCAAAACTGGCTTTTCCTGGGGTTTCTGGGAAGGTGTTAATGTGTAAATGTGGTGGCTTATCCCACAGAGTGGAGAGTTCTTAATGCTTGTAACAAAAATACAACTTGCTCATAGCTCAGTCCCAATGCTCAGTGCATGCCCTAGGAAAGCTTTGCCTGCTCCTCTGCACGAGCTGGGTGCAGCAGTCCTGAGAGAAAGCCCAAATCTGATATGATAACATCGAGCATTCAGATTGGATTTATCTCCTTACCTACAAGTACAGCGTGGGGAAGGCCAAGATGGGTCTGAGATAGGGAGGGTTGCTGTGTTTTCCTACAATAAAGGACAGAAATGGGCCAGCCTTGGGGCTCACAAGCTTTTTTAGCTCAGCAGGAGCTCAGGAGCCAGCCAGGGTTGGGTTTAGTTCCCATTTTAGCTCATGGATTATCAAATCTTCTTGGATCTCTGTCACTGATAAGCAAAACCATGTGGAACCTACCCAGATAAAAATATGCTTGACAATTGGGTCACTCCTTCATTTTACATGCCCTGGCTTCAGAGTAGTTGGAAAAGTTGGCTCTGCCCAAGGTTTGGCTCCTTGCAGCTTGCAGGGGTTGTAGCTGACTTTGCCCACAGCTCCAAGGCTCATGTGTTACCAGCTTAAGCAAGATTTGGAAATGAACACTGGGGAAGTAACTTGTGCAACTTTGGGTTTTGAATCAGAATATCATTTTGAAATTCAGACATTAAGCCAGGCACAGTTTCACATTCAGCACTGCAAAGACAAACTGCATTTTCCAGTTGTGGTTTTTTTACAGGACAATTGAGCATTTTCTACCATGAGTGATTTTTTTAAAGCATTTTCTCACAGGAAAGAGCATCTCAGAGAAATTGGTACATGTGGGGTTTTCTGCAATTGTTGTAAAAATTGGCATTTCTTCCCTGATTTCTACTGTTTCCTGATTTCTTTTAGCTGGTTTGGACCAGTGCCAGAGCCGTCTTAGCTGCTGTCAGCCTTGCTCTTGGGGATGACGTGTTCCCTGGTGCCCTGAGTGCCACTGGTGAGTCACCACCATCTTCCTTTCTTTAAGCACCCAACACTTCATTTCTGCAGAAGAACCGGTGATGATGAGCCTTCTTTAAATTACCCTAAAGCTGCTGGGACCCGGGGTTTTGTCTGCAGTCTGTGGCAGTGGTTTTGAACAGTGTTGTTACACCATGTGCAACCACAGCTTGCTGAGCTCTGCAGAAGTTCCTCTCCCTGTTGAAAGCTGGTGAAATGTGTCTTAGCAGGAAACTGCTCGTGGTCAGGGTTGAATTTAAGGATAGGGATCTTATTTAGGATAATCCCACTGTTGTATTTCCTGTGGGGCCCAATCAGGCTGCACATCCAGAGGGTTTTTCTCTCCTTTTGCAACTGGCTGAAGGTCAATTTAGATTTAGTATTTACTTGGAATAACACATGCAGTATTGATTTCTGGAAAGGGCACGAGGAGCCTTATCTCACTTATATCTCACTCCAGCTGTTTCAAATGGGGAGCTACAGCAGAACCACAAGTGCAGAAACACACCCTAAGAGTCACAAGACTTAATGTCACCTGGTTGTTTTGTTTCAAAGAGCTGTGTTTGGGAATCTCACCTCAGATGAGCTCATGTTTATATAACTAAGTGTCCCCTGGAAGCCCAGGAAAAAAGAATTTTGAGGATGATCCATGTGGCCCTTAGAGCACGTAGAAAAACTGGCTGTTGAACAAAAGAAAAAGCCTGAACTTTATTTGCAGAGGCTTTACCTGACACAGTCTGCTCACTGCTGCCTGTTCCTTTGCTGTCTGTGGGGATGGTGCCCTCCTGCTTCAAAGGAACATGCAGGAAAAATGTCCCATGGATGTGCTGTTGATCCCATCTGCCTCAGGAGAGGAGATTCTCTGAGCTGCTTCAGGGAGTGATCTAACTCACAAAAGTGATTTTTAAATCTTAGTGATTATAAAATGTATTGCTGGCAAAAATATTCCTCATCAGCACTTACACTGTGGGGGAAGGAGGGAAACAAAGGGGCACTCACATCTTCTTCTCCTAAATCCTCAAATCTTGGGGTGTTTGTGTTCTAGATGCCCTTCCTGAATCTCCTGGGAGGAGATTTTTCATATGTGTGTGTATATATAAAAAAAAAAATATCAATTTCTAGTTAAGCTCTGGCCAACCTATGTTATCCTGTCTGCAAGGCACTTTGGTACAGCAGGGGCTCCCCAAAATCTTGGTTAAGTTCAACCCCACACAGAAAATTAAAACAGGTGCCAAATGTTCAGGTTTTATATTAAAGGAAGAATTGAGTAGCTGGAGAAAAAGATAATACTGATTGTAAAGCCTGAGTAGGGTAGAGGACAGGTTAATAGAACTGTCACCTCAGTTGTGAATAGATTTTTTGAAAAAAACAGAGGTTGTAGATCATATCCCTCTTAAACTAGTGGGAGAACTAAATATGGAATTAGAGGTATGGTCTGAGGATTTGTGACTGATGTCTTAATTCATTGATCTGGGCAGGACAATGGCAAATGTGGTGCCTGTACCCAAAACCAGAAAAGGGCTGGTGGAGGCAGCACAGCTCCGAGTGTGATCCCAATAAGGGAAGTTTTAGAACAAATTCTGAGGGGAAAAAAACCTTGCTGAACAAAGAGGTGACCAGAAAGTGTCACAAATTACACCAGAGGTTTGTCAGAAGAACATTCTGTCAGATAAGTCATTCTCTTGATGAGAAAACTAATTTCCTTACCAGACATGATAGACTGGAGTTAATTACCTGGAGCTGCAACTCAGATCACTGAGTGAGAATGAGGATATTCCTACCAGAATTCAAAGGGGTTTGTGGAGCAGTCTGGGGCAGGGGGGTTATTTTTGTTTTCTGTTTTATACATTAAATGCCATGTTGAGATGGCACTCCTTTTGTTCCACGAGTTGTCTGGAATATGATCCTCCCATGGATATTCCATAGTAGTAAGTGAATATTACATATATATTCACTTGTATATGAAGTGTGTTTGTATTTTTTTATTTTTTTTTACATACTCCTAGGTGTGTGCTGAGGGAATTGAAGGCAATGCCAAGCTCTTGTCTGTGCAGAGGACAGGACAGTGCTGCAAGGTCCCAGGATGGGTCAGAGGGGAGGCACCACAGTGAGTCCGTCTGGTGCCACTTCCCTGCTCCAGCAGAGCCATCCCAGAGCACCGGGCACAGGATCGTGTCCAGTCAGCTCCGGAATATCCCCAGGGAGGAGACACCACAGACTCTCTGCTCTCTACTCAGGGCTGGGCACTGCCAGGGAACTTATTCCTCATGTCCAGCTAAAACTTCCCAAGCATCAGTTCCGCTGGTGCCATTGCTGGGCCCTCGGAGAGGAGCCTGGTGCATGCTCTGACACCTCCTCTTAGATATTTATGGATCAGCCGTCTCCTCCTGAAGCTGCTGAGCCCCAGCTCCCTCAGCTTTCCCCTCAGGGACGCTCCAGCCCCGCCATCACCTCGGCAGCCGCGGGTGTGCTGAGCTGCGGAGCCCGGAGGGGCACACAGCGCCCCGGGTGTGCCCACAGGGCTGGGCAGAGGAGCAGCACCGCGTCCCCGCCGTCCCCAGCACACAGAGCCGGCACGGGCGGGCTGTGAGGGGACAGCGCGGCCAGAGCAAAGCTCCCTCAGCCGGGCTCGGCACGGGCGGGCTGTGAGGGGAGTGGAGCCGGAGCAAAGCTCCTTCAGCCGGGCTGTGAGGGGACAGCGGCCGGAGCAAAGCTCCTTCAGCCGGGCTGTGAGGGGACAGCGGCCGGAGCAAAGCTCCTTCAGCCGGGCTGTGAGGGGACAGCGGCCGCAGCGCCGTTCCCTCAGCCCGAGCGCCACTGCCCGCCCGCCCCGCTAGGGGGCGCCGCTGCCCGCAGGCCGCTCAGCCGAGCGCCGAGCGCGCCGGCCCCGGGGCAGCCCGCGCAGCCGCGCGCCGATGCGCGGCGCTGAGGGCGGCGGGATGGCGCTGTGGCGGGGGCTGCGCTGCTGCCGCCGCGCCTTCGCCTGGGTGCCCGTGCTGCTCATCGCGCTGCTCCTGCTCTGGTCCTACTACGCGTACGTCTGCGAGCTCTGCCTCGGTGAGCGCCGCCCGTGCCCAGCGGGGTCCCCGCTCCGGGCCGCCCCTCGGTGCCGCCGGGGCCCCCGCGGAGCTGCGGGCGGGGGGCGCGGCGGGCCGGGGGCTTCGGCTGTTCCCCTTCTCCTTCTCCTCTTCCTCTTTCCCTTCTCCTTCTTCTCCTCTTCCTCTTTCCCTCCTCCTCCTCCTCCTCCTCTTCCTCGCCTTCTCCACTTCCTCCTCGCTCTCCTCATCCTTTCTTCCTCCTCCTGCCGTGCCCGCGGTGTGAGCGGGGCCCCGGTGTCCCTCGGTGTCCCTCGGTGTCCCGAGGCTCCGATGCCGGCAGCGATCCGTGCACAGGGACAAACACTTCAGTACGAGCCGAGCCCTGCTCGGGATCAGTGGGTTTAGGATGTGCTGCCCCGCTTTCCGCAGGGTTTGTGCCCGGCCGGGCGGGCTGGGGGTGCTGTCTGTCGGTCCTGGGCCCTGGTTCTGTCTGTCCCTGGAGCAGGGAGGTGGCGTTTGAGAGGGCTGGGACGGTGATCCCACCGTGAAAGGCGGCGTTGTTGTGATTTGATAACGTCCAGATGTGATTTATGAGCTAAACAGTAACAAACATCAGTCTGTGCCCTGCCTTACAATGGTTTTATGTTTGTATTCTGAAAAGGAAAGAAATAGGTTACATGGGATCACGCTCAGGCGTGGAATTGTTACAGTATCACAGAAAACACTGCATTTGAGAAGAGGAAGTTTTATGCTGGCTAGTAATTGTATATTTAATGTAACAACTGTGTAGTAAGTTGGAAACTTTCTTATGTTTGTTATATTTGTTATATCTGGTTTAGTGTGCTATTGGAAAAAAGAGTTGTTAGCTCTGGTGGAGAGAAGAGCTGGAAGCTTGGAATTGTGAAATTGTGAGAAGGAGCTGTGACTCCTCAGGACAGAGTAAGGCAGACAAGTGAAACCAGACGTCCCAGAAAGGATAGACTGAGATGTTCCTGGGGCAGGAGCTGCCTTCTGGCGCTGCACAGCAAACATAAATCAGGTGTTTGTTAGGGTTGGCAGTGCAGTGAGACCTGCTGGTGTTTTCTCCATGGGAGCTAGAATGAAATGCAGCTTCTTTGGTCTGTTTTAATCAGCAGCTTGGCAAAGCCCCCAAACACTTCATCACATTTATCCCATCTCTGAGACCGTGGGCTGTTTCTTTCAAGAATTCACATAGGATGATATCTCTGAGGTGCATGGAACTGTCATTAGAACATGTGACAAAAAATGTGGAGCATTTTCCTGGAACACTGTCAGTGTTTTGAGATGTGCTGTGCAAATTCAGTAATCCTGAGCAGGGGCTGATCCCGGGTCCCAGTGCAGCTGCTGGAGGAGGCTCAGGTGCTTTCAGTGAGGTTTGGGTTGGGCTGTGCTGCTCCCCAAGTGCAGGTTCAGCTGGCAGGAGCTCAGCTTGCTGTGTGGAATCACAGCTTAAATTCATTCATTTGCCCACACCCACCTGGTTTTTTTGCCTCGTTTCTCTCTCATCTCTTCTATTTGTGTGTGGAGGAGTTTATCTATGCAGAAGTTGCACTGATTGAATTATTTCAGGATTGGAGCATGAACTGTTGGCCTGTGCTGTTACTTGCCAAGCAGGATGTCTCTCTCTAATTTCTAACCCAGCAAGGCTTGCTGAGCTGGCTGCCTCTTCTCAGCTGCTGGGAGCCTGTCAATAGTGAATGCTTTGTCTGGAACCTGGATTTGCATTTTCAGCTGTGCTGAGCTGTGGGGATGTCTGGCAGGCACCTCCTGATGCTCTTTGAGCTCTCAGTGCTGGGCTGGCCAGTGAGTCACAGGAGGAGGCCTCAGTTCTTGTTTGCCACGGTGACAGCAGTGATCCTCCCCAGAACCTTTTGTATCTCTGTGCTCTTGTCTCAGGTAAATCCTTAGCCAGGCCCTGCTGCAGGAGGGAGCCAGGCACTGCTTGTGAACAGCTCATCGTAGCTTGATTGGCAGCAAAGCAAAGGGAAAACAGAAGGTTTCCTAACAGTCTTGTTTACCTAAAATTGAGTGGGCAGAGAAACAACCAAGATTCGGTTTCTTTTTTCATCTCCATTGCTGTGTGGCACAAAGCTTTGTCTTCCAAGCAATGCTTTATCAAAATATCACAGAACTCCCTGTTTTCAGTTCAAAAAGCTGTCCTTGTCTCTTCTGTTAAACTTGCATGCTGGCTTTTCAGATAGTGGATGGATTTTCAAATAGTCACTGCAAGAAGGCACTGAACAATGCACCTTCTGCTGCTTGCTCAGAGGCTTCTGTTAGGAGAGCCTTTTCTCTCATTATTGTGAAGTAAAAAGGAGTTGTAAAATTTCTGCTGATAGGTAGTGTAAAAAAACAATGAACTCACTGCAGTTGCTGACTTGGCCAAGGCTGAGAAATTTAGAAGTTTTTAATCCTGCTGATGCAGAAATGCTTTGGGACAGTGCTTACAATGAAGAGTCAAGACCACCTTGAGATCAGTAGAAAGCAGCTGCAAGTGTGTGGCAAATACAGAGACACAGGTGCTAGAGGAGCCCTGGTGATCTTCTCCCTGTCACCACAGGATTGCTTTTATCATATTTCTAATGCAAAATGTACAGAATATATTTTATAAGCAGGGAAAAGACAGCACAAGTAAGAGTGAGTGAACATCTTGCTGTGGGTGTGTGTGTGAGTGAAGAGTTCTTATGGATACTTTTGGTTTGATGCTGAGCTGTGGGCTCTCTCTTTGCCTCTTGAATGTGAACATTTTTCCTAAAATGGCTGTATTTCACACAGAAATGTTAATTGTCACAAACTTCTCTGGGATTCATATTTCCTCTGTGGACACTTGTTTTTTTTTCTTTTCCAGTGACTGTGAGCAACCCTGTGGAGAAAGGTATGTGTGATAATTTATTATTTGCCATGCAACCCTCATGTAAAAGGGCTCACAAATGTTCTGGCTGAGATATCAGAAATATCTGCTGTCATATTTTTAAGGTCCATCCTCTTTCAGTGTTTCCTTCCTGTGACTGCACCCTCCTGAGGCACTCAGCATGCTGAGCTCCTGGGTGCCCTGGGAAATGCTCTGTCTGGGCAGAGCATGGGAAGGCTCTGATCCCTCTGACGCCTTGAGGAAAAGCTCTGTGTGTATCTGTGCACACCCACACCCCTCTTCTCCCTTTCCCTTTCACATTTCCAGAGCTGATTTTACAAGCCAAACAGAAAATACAAGTTCCCATCTGCAGCCCACCTGGCCTTTTTTGCTGTTCTGGTTGATCTTTCAGTGAAAGCTATTTTTGCTAAGTTTTTTCCCTCAGTTCTGGTGCCCACTAACAGATCCTGAGTCACAGCACAGTAGGATTGCTCAGTGACACTCTTGAGGTGTGTTGGTGGAGGTAATGGCCATGTTCTAAGAGTAAGGACTCAGTGGCTATTTTAATATTTTTCTCCTTCTTTGGATGCTTTTGGCTAATCCAGGTGTTCTCTTGGTGACTTTGTTCTTCAGGGGTTGTGAAGGACAGGAGTAGGTGTAGTGTGAGCTGTTCCATGAAGAGCAGTGCCAGCTGACATTTAAACATCCTCCAGATTGCTGCATCCAGTAAATTCCTCTATAAAGCAGCTCAAATGTTTGAAATTGCTACAGAGAAACTGCAGAAAGCAGGATGTTAATGACTGAAAGATGTTAATGGCTGCTCTGCAGAAGAAAGTTAATTGTTGCCTACTCTGTTGGTGCATCTCCAGGTCAGCTTCCTCTGACGTGCTGCTAGGCTGATCAACAAAATTAAACCTGTTGCAAGATTTATCTCCCTCTATATTAATTAAAAATGGCTCAGCTCCACCTGTAGTGTGAGGATAACATCTCAAACCAGCTTGGAGCATGAGAATACTTAGCTGTGATTCACAGCTCCTTCCCACAGTCCATCACATCCTTGGGAGATGTGTCCCATCGTTTGCTGTCTCATTAGAAACTCTCACTGATGCATTTGGCCTTTTGTACCAATTTTCACACAGGAAAAGAAGTGTTTTGAAATAGTTAAGAAGTGTTTGAATTTTAGATTTCTCTTTCCAACTAGTTATTTTAATCTTATTTTCTGGAATTTGAAGCTTATATGAAAAGGGGAAATGAGATAGTTTTATTTAAACACATTATTTCATTGCAATAACAGTCTTGTAACTTTGATAATGTCTTAATGAGCTGAGTTAAAGAAATGGCAAATAGTCTGTGCAGCTGAAGGACAGCTCCTTTGGCTCCCTGTCCATGGAAAGCCTGCAAATGCCAAAGGAGTCAGGTTTGCACATTGAACTGAGACTGTTCTGACATGGGCTGGTTTGCAATTCTTCCTCAGTAATCACAAGCCCTGTTTTGATCAAATTCAGGGAAGTTTTCCTGATTTATTGTATCAATTGTAGCAAATGTAAAAGATGTTTAATAAGAAATTGGGCTTTTTCTGGTGATGTAAAGCTCATATTATTTCTGCTCTCACAAGAGGATCATGGTGCAGGGGTGGGCAGTGCACACTCTGCTTCCCACTGCTTTTAGCAACAACTGAACCACAATACTGGGAGGTGCAAAATTCACCTTTGCACTGCTCAGCAGCAGCCAGATGTGCTGGGCTTGTGCCTGGGATGTGGGGAAGAGACAGGAATCCTGTCATTGCCAGGGATATGGGGCTGTCACCTGCCCTGTGGGACAATTCTCTGACAGCTGCATCTTCCTCTCCCCCAGAATGGGATCAGGTGGAGCAGGGGAGGCTCTGAGTTTGGTCACTCCTGAGCTCTGGGTGCTGCTGACCCTCAGCCATGAGGTTTAGCTGGACTGCAATAATGGGTGGCACTGGATGGACATCTGTCCTTTCCTTTCTTCCTTTTTTTTTTTTTTTACTTTGTTGTGCAAAATTTGAATTATGCCCATTGTGGATGAAACCTTTGCTTAAGAAGTCATTACTCTGTTTCTGTTTATTTCTTTTCTCGTTTTGTTTTTAGTGGCCTATCTCGTAGTATTCCATATTCTCTTTGTGCTCTTTGTGTGGACATACTGGAAGTCTGTTTTCACTCTCCCAATACAGCCAGGCAAAAAGGTAAGAGAGCCAACACCTTTCATTCCTTGCAAAAGAAAACCACAGATGTTAAAGAGAACTCAAAAATCCTTCAGTCTTCAGTTGATCTGAAGAGGAGAGTCAGAGGCAAATGTCTCTTAATTCTTTTCAACCAAATATTTACTTTGTCATGTTGCTTGGGTTACTAGATTTACCTTTTTTTCACATTTTATCTCTCTATGAAATACTAATAAAACACTCAGACTGAGGCAGCAAAATGAGGTCAGTATTTGTGTGGCACTCCAAATATACTCAGCCTTGCTCTGATCCTGATTACAAGAATGTAAATTTATAAATAACAACTAATCCCGGTTTTAAATATTAAAAAAGGTTCTTGCTCACAAGAGAGGTGCTGAATGTGTTATAAAGGTGAGTAATGGCATTCATCTAGGGTAGCAATAGGAGCAATTCTAGTAAGTTGTTTTATGAGCCTTAATTTCACTTTTTCATTTCTTATTGCTGTCTCTCGGTATTCTGGCTCTCCAGCACTCACTGCCTCCCTTTGTCTTCTTAACAACCACATTTCCCGCTGAATTAACCTCAGGAGGGGGAGGTAAAAGCGTTCCCAAGCTCAGCTGGATGTGAAAGGCTCGGCTGGGTGTGAAATGCTCTGCGGTGCCCGTGCTGAGCGCTCTGTGGTGCCCTCTGCTTGCAGTTCCACATGTCCTACGCTGACCAGGAGCGCTACGAGAACGAGGAGCGGCCCGAGGTGCAGCGGCAGATCCTCGCCGAGATCGCCAGGAAGCTGCCGGTGTACACGAGGACAGGGAATGGAGGTCAGCCCGGCACGGAGCCCGAACCCCCCCAGTCACAGCCAGCAGCAAGGCTGGCACCCAGAGCATCCTGCTGAGCAGCAGCATTGCCAGGCACCCACTGACTCCTGCCCTCCCTTGCTCACAGGAAAAACAAAAAAAGCCTTGAGCCCTTTAATTCAGTGCAGTTCCAGGTGCTGCCTTTGAGGAGCAAGATGTCAGCCTTTGGATTTACAATCCAATAGCCCACATGTGCTGTCTGCATTTACAAATAGAATAATCAAATCTGTCATAATTTTTACTTAAAATGGACTCCGGCTTAGGGATGCAGCACATACTTCTGTGACCAGTTTTCTGTATTGTGTTCAGTGGTTAAATGCCTGCTGCACTCCCTTCACAGCTTAAAGAAATTTGTGTTCATATTGGAGGCTCTGACCTGCTTGTTTCTGTCAGGCAAGCCATTTTGAAGCAGAGAACTGGATTATCAAAATGAAGTGTAGGTAATTGAGTAAATGTGGATGCAAGTGTGCAGCTTTGGTTTGTCACTTTTGAGCTGGCTGTATGAGTTAGATCAGGGTTGGTTAGATTTGGGATAGATGTTAGGAAGGAATTCCTTCCTGTGAGCATGGTGAGGCCCTGAAACAGCTTCACAGAGCAGCTGTGGCTGCCCCTGGATCTCTGGCAGTGCCCAAGGCCAGGCTGGACAGGGCTTGGAGCACCCTGGGACAGTGGGAGGTGTCCCTGCCATGGCAGGGAATGGAACATGATGGACTTTAGAATCCCTGCCAACCCAAAGCATTCCATGGTTCTGTGATTTTGTGCTTTCACTCATTGTTGCCCCATCTGCAAGTCTCCATCAGAGTTATGAGTGTTGCTTACCTGATTGTGACCTGCAGCAAACACCAGGTCACCTGCTGAAGTGATAGAGGAAAGGAAAAGAATAGTTAGGAAATGAGCACAGTATCAACTAACAGAGAAAAAAAAAAAAACCAAAACACTTTTCCATTGTTTTAATTTGTCTCTGACTGCAGGGATTCGGTTCTGTGACAGATGCCAGCTGATCAAACCTGACCGTTGTCACCACTGCTCTGTTTGTGCCATGTAAGTCATGGGCTGCTGTCATCACAAGGTTTTGGGAGTGGGCTGCTCCTTCAGGTGTCTTTGTACACAAAAAGGTTCCCCAGGGTCTTTGTCCCAACTGCAGCTCTTCTGCTCTAGGGCAGAAATCATTCTTGTGTCTCTTTATCTCCACAAGGAGCAAGGACATTGGTTGGTCTTCAAACACTAAGAAATGTTCCATCTTAAAATTATATCTACCTCAAAAAACTTGGAGACAGCATCATTTTGAGTATCTATTGTGTAGAAACCTCACAAAAATCAAAGTTTTGCTGTTGATCTGCAGTTGGAAAAGAAGTACCAATTAAAAATCTTCCATTTTTCTTTTTTGTCTTTTTGCAGGTGTGTGCTAAAAATGGATCATCACTGTCCATGGTATGTCCTAGATAACTGTTTTGTGGTTTTCTGAAAGGAAAGGTTACTTAGATATATTTCTTATGCCTCTCATGTCTGTATGCCTCTCACATTTTAGGCCATCCATCTCTTTAGTTTGGGAAACTTATAAAATAATTGCACTTTGAGATTGCCTGAAATTAAATTTTAACAAATCATTCACATTCGCTCCATAACCCATGTGTAAAAATGCTATAATATTGATAAAGTTTAAACCCCAACTGCTAATTAACTCATTAACTATTATTCAAATTTGAAAGGAACTCCAGCTTAGCCTTTCCTTTGGGCTCTCTCAGTGTTTCAGCTGCACTTGGGGTGCTCCCAATAACAACAATTGCACATGGATTGTTTCTGGACTGATGATGGTCAGAGACAGTCTGTGCAGAAAGCTGCATGGAATAATTGAGCTTTACACCTTCCAGAATTGCTGCCACTAAATTTCTTAAATTCCTCCTTTTTTTTTTTTTTAAAAAAAAAAAGGAAGATTTAAGAATTCAGAAACAACCCAAACATTTCCCTACCTGAACCTTCCTGGTGATCAAAATTGTAGAAGATTTTCCAAACCTGAGTTCATACACAAACACCCACTGGGGTTTTTTGTACATCCCCGTGTTCCTTTCTAGAGCTCTCCTGTGCATGGACAATTCTAACCAGGGTGGAGTGAATTGGGCTGTGTGTAACAAACAGGCAGGGCTGAGGTGGCTCCTGAGCTTTGCAAAGGAATAAAGCAGCACAGAACTCCCGGCTCTGACTTCCTTGGCAGACAAGAGGCAGACAGGAGGAACGAGCTGCTGCCTCTGTGACCCATTTCCCTGTGGTACCAACCTCAAAACAATTCCAAAAATCGGAACTGTGCTTCTCCTGGGCCCAGGGAAGGGTTGGAGGGAAAAGCAGAGCCACCGGTCCTGTTCCCTTGCGGCCACTAAGGGGAGCTGCTCGTTGGCAAATTGGGCTGTGTGACCCAGGGGTTCCAAACCCCCAAAACTGGTTCGTGCTCTTTGTGTTACACCCACTGTGTACTGCACCAATCCTGATTTCAACTTTGCTTTTGTCCTCCAGGGTGAATAACTGCATTGGATTTTCTAACTACAAATTCTTTCTACTGTTCTTAGCCTATTCTTTGTTGTATTGCTTGTATATTGCTGCAACAGTCTTCAAGTATTTCATTAAGTATTGGACAGTAAGTCATGAAATCCAGTTACTTTTTCATCTGCTCTCAGTCTCGTGGGCTTTGGTGACTCTCGGTGCTCTGTTGCTCTCAGGCAGTGGAGGGGCTGCATTTTCCTGGGAGGTGTTTCCTGGGCCCTTTGGGACTCCACCTCCTGTTACATGTTCATCATGCACAGAGCAAGAAGCCAGGAATTTCAGACTGTAGATTATTTTCTGGCAGAGAGGTGCTGTCCCTTCCCTGTCCTTGTGTTTGCATGGGTGTACCTTGGAATGTTTGGCACTGATGTGTAAGATCCTGGCAATGATTTGTACATATTTACTGAAAAGAAAAAAACAGGTAAAAAACCCATGTTCATTTTCTAACCCCCACAGGCCTCCTTTCTCAGTTTAAAACCAGTGACCCAAAGGAGGCTTTTACTCAGTTACTACTGATTGTTTCTGTGAAAGCAAGGCCAGCTGACAGCTCCAGCAGGACACTGGCCCTTGGTCTCTATTTCTGTCCCCTCTCCTCAGTACCTGTGTATGTTTGTGTTTAGGTACCTTGGCTGTGCACTAATTGTTCCCCACGCCCAGCAAGGCACAGCCCTGAGCCCTGGATGTCCCCAGAGCCTGCCTGTGTCCCTGCTGGGCACCTCTGGCCCCTGGCTCTCCTGCTGCAAAGGGAAAGGAGCCTTTCTTCTGCTTGGAGTGTCCCCCTTGGCTTTTAACCCTTCCCTATCCATCTGTGCTCAGTTCTAACCCTCCCCAATAGCTGCAGATATGGAGGGCAGGTTTCTCTGGGCTTACCTTGAGCAAGGTGCAGAATTTTAATGTATGCACAGGAAACTCAGCAGAACTTAATCAGGGCTTCAAGAGCTCCTGCCTGCTCATTTCCCCAGGCACAGGGTGCTCCTCATGCCCACCTGGGCAGCTGTGCTGGGCTGGCTCAAGGGTTAATAACACCCCCCACTCTTTGTGCTGTGATACAGGAGGGGAAATGAACCACATTCATTTCTTTGTCTCTTTTTGCTTTATTTAGTAATGTTCACTTTTGCCTGTAAATTTTGAGAACTCCCAATAGGAGTTTTAGAATTATATTTCTAAGTACAAATAATTTCCATCTTTAATTTGTTCCCATCACTTGTTCTGTGTTGCTTTCCTTTCCAGGGTGAGCTGACCAATGCACGCTCCAAATTCCACATCCTTTTCCTTCTCTTTGTGGCAATCATGTTCTTTGTGAGCCTCATGTTCCTGTTTGGCTACCACTGCTGGCTGGTCAGCAGGAACAGATCCACTCTGGGTAAGGCTCTTCTGTCTCTTCCTTCTGGTAAGACACACCAAAGGTGCTGTAAGAAGAAAAAAAAAAAAAGAAAAAATGCATTTGTTCTATTTCTGTATATTCCTGCTGGTTTATGAGGAGAGGAAGATTTAAGATCTTGGTACAAGCTGCAGAAATTTGTCACTGCAAATGAGCTGCATTTATTAGCTGGTGTGACAAAAGCTTTGTTAGGGAAACCAGAGCCTAAAAGTGTAGAAGTCCAATTATAAAAGTGTTATGCATATGTGAAACTGTATTTGCTGTGAAATGAGTGCAGCTTTTCAGGAATAATGGTTTATTCTTGTACTGGGGTGCACCCCAATCAGCTTGGTGAGCTTGGGAAACACAGTGTCCATCTTTACTGATAAAGACAAATAAGTTGTGACTGTAAAATCAAAGAAATTATCATCTAAAACAGTATCATTTTGCCAAAGTTTCTTTACTTTTCCTCAGATAAATGTTCAACTTTCAAAGCTTTTGGGATAAAGTTTTGTAACAAAACAGACACTGTCAAGAGAGAGCAAACATTCTGATTTTATCAAGTTATTTACTTCAAAAGTCATTTCATGGGGCACTGAAGCTCATCTATCCCAAAACATCAGACCTGTGCAGCAGCTGAGCAGGGAGATCAAACTGTTCCTAAGGCACTCAAGGTTCTTCTCTCCTCTCTTTTTTTAATTTTATGCCCCACCAGAGCCCAGAGTTTATTTGCATTTATTTGTCCCTAGTGCTTTTTCATTCTAACATTAACAAATGAGGTGATTTAAATCTGCAGTGCCACTTCTGGAATATGCACTGAACACCAACCTACTTCATCCTGCATGCAGAGTTTTTTACCTAGAAACTTTTACTCTCTGAATTCCATCAAGTCCCACAGGAAGATCTTTTAATTCCATTCTCTGGATGAAACAACCCCTTGTGGGTTCTTTGACTGTTCTCTGGGTTCAGTTGCACAACCAAATTCTGCCTTCAGCTGGAAGTCTTTACAGGCTGTGCAAAATGGGAAAACCATTATTTTGAAACTCTGTATTGCTGTGTATCTATAATCTGTTAAATCGTGTTGTCTTTAGATGGTTATAAAATGCACAACCCTGTTTCAGTGTTTGCCATTGATTTTCATTTTTTTCCACCAAAATTGTCTCTGTTTGCAGAGGCTTTCTCAGCTCCAGTGTTTCAAAATGGCCCAGATAAAAATGGATTCAATCTTGGCTTTGTGAAGAACCTCCAGCAAGTGTTTGGGGAAGAAAAAAAGCTCTGGTTGCTGCCTATTGCCTCTAGGTAAGTAACCCTGCTAAAAGTTGATGTAATTACAGTTTCTCACATTTTGTGTCCAGGTTTAGGTCACAGGAAAGTGGGGGTTTTATGTGTCTTTGAGTAAGAGTGGGGCCACTTCTTGTTGGGTGTCACCCAAACACAAGTGAGATTTCTGCCCTGAAGAATCTGTGGGATAAATTGATAAAATTTATACCTATTAATGGCTTAATTTTCATAAATGTTTTCCTTAGTTCCCCTGTCACTTCTAACTGTCCACATTTTTCCAGGCCTTTTTTCTGTATTCAAATTACTTGACCAAATTATCACATTTACCTTCTGCTAAAAACTACTTGATTCCAGGCCACGAATTTCAACTTTTGTACTGCAGAGACCTTGAAAAAATTGAGAACCAAAATGAAAGACAAACACAGTGCTTAAAGATGATTTAAAGTAAACATGGGAAATACTGGCAACAGAAAACTTTGCAGAAAAAATGTAGAGAAATTGTCGTTTTTTAGAGTTTCTTGCTGCTTTTGCAGTGTCCCTCTGTCCCTTTTCCATGCAGCCAGGGGGATGGACATTTTTTCCCCATGAGAACCTTGAGTGAAGCTCGGAACCCTCTTCTGGCAAATGAGGAGCAGTGGGAAGAGGATGGAATAGATGAAGAGCCTCAGGGTAAGGAATTAGTGAAATTGCTTCTCCTGATCTACAGTAGCCAATAAATGAACTATAAGAGATAATCAAATAAAAAAACTGTGTTGGTGAAGTCCCTGAGCAGCTGGGACTTGATTAATGAGCACAGACTAAAATAAGCTCTGCTTTGGAAACAATTCTTTTTTTAATAACTTTCTACTTGCAGGTGAATGAACTTAAAAGGTGTTTCAAGGGTTAGAGAAAGTGAAGCGGCCACAAACTGAGAGCATTTACATGTAAATGTTGCTGCATGCAGCCCAGTTATTTGGGATATAAAGTGGTGCCTGCAAGGAGGAGAATATTTTGATTTTTTAAAGTGTATTTATCCTGTGGCAGTGTGTGAAATCAGGCATGCAAACACCTGAGTTCAGGGATGCATTTAGGAGGCTGCTTTATACTTTGTCCAGCTTTATTTCCAGTGTAAATTTACCTGCTCTCCCAGGGGGTTTCTATACATATTGGTACTTACACAAGGTAACACAAATGAGTTTTTAAACCAACAAAATTTGCTTTAAAATAGCAAACTATGGCATTTCTGTGAATTTTTAATGATGCTTAAAATAACTCCTTTAGGAATGAGTCAGAGCTTCTTCCAATTTTTACAAACTTTAAATTCCATGAATAAATAATTAAATCTTCCATATGAAAACAGTGGCAGTGAGGTGATTTTTGGCTAGATCAGACCCCAGACTATGGTCTGGAGCTTATATGAAATCTCCCAATTTATAGAGCTTATAAAATAACTAACATTTCCAGGCAGTTGAACTGGATGATCACTGTGGGTCCTTTCAACTGAAATATTCAAATTCTCTCTTACACAGCAGAGGTAAATCAGTAAAAGTGTCTAGCCAGAAAGACCTGAAATGTTCCATTAGAACTGCAAGACCTTTATTTATCTTTGTGGCTTTAAAGCTTGTGACTTGGTTATGAAATAAATAAAGCCAATAATAGAGTAATCTCAGTTAAAAACAGCTGCTCAGTTCTCTCTGACAAGTGGTTGTCTATTTTTGTTTGTAATTATCCTTAAAAACACAGTCCCATGCTTAGTGAAAAATGTATTCTCAGTGAGAAAATCAGATTTATTTGTCTCTAACTGCTTTGGTTTTCACAGGTTCTGGTGAGGCCCCATCCCTTGCCATAGAAAGGGAGACATAGCAGTGTGAGCACACAGTGGTGGAAAGCTGCATCAGAAAGGTCAGTGTTTCTTTCTTTATCTCCCTCAACACCACTGCTCTGCAGGGACTGGGGAGGTGATGTTGAAAAGGTTTGGGCTTTAGCAGGAAAATATTTCTCCAGCTTGCCCAGCAATCCCTTATTCAAGGGGCCCTGGAGGGCAGCAGATGCTCTCAGAGGCCCTGGGCTGGGTAGCACAGGTGACAACAGAGCCCAGCACTCTGTGAAGGGGAGGACACCAATCCTGCAGCTCCTGTGGAAAACAGAGCTGGGACAGTGGCAGGATGGAAATTCTGGGGTCTGTGGGAGGTGTGGGAAGGGGCAGGTGAGGTGTTAAACTGAGCACAGCCAAGGTGCAGCTGGGGACACAAGGAAGTGCCCTGTAATGTCACATCAGCTGTCACTCCTCTCCAGGCTTTCCCTCCCCCTGGGAAAGGTGGGTCTGACGCCAGCTGGGGCAGGTGCTGCTTCCAGAACATTCCCTGCTCTGGCTTGGAGAATGGTGGAGATGCCCCACCCACCCCCTGCCGCAGGAGCTGCGGGCAGTGAGGAGGGCACAGTGTCCTGCTGTCCAGGGGAATGGAACTGATGAGATCCCAGCAGCATCCCCTGCTGTCCCTCTGGCAGGAGGTGGAATTGCCAGCTGGGCTTTGCCCCTCTCAGTTCCAGGGCAGGCAGTGACTGCTGAGGCAGAGCCCTGCAATCCCTGCCTGGCTCCCTTCCACACTGCTGTCAGTGGGTGTAGGACTCTGCCTTGTTCCCCAGAGTGTTTTCTGTCAGCAGTGAGGGCTGCATCCTGCCATCCCACCAGGCCAAGCAAAATCAGCATTTTCCTCTTGTTCTTCATGGCTTTAAAATGACTCCCAAAGCCCAGATCAGCCCTCAGTCCCTCATAACAGCAGTGCTATGGTTGCACATTTGTATTTCTTTAAATTTCAGCTTCTCTCTCAGGAGCCAACATCCCTTCTCTTGGCAAGGACTTCAGTTTTGAGGGGCAGAAAACAGGTGGATCTCCAAGATGAGAAAACATCCTGAAGTATTGTCTGATGGGAATCTGCATTCCAGAGTGCTTCTCCAGGAATCCTGCTGTCCAGATGTCCCAAGGCTTTATAAATTTAAGTTACAGAGTTAACAGAACAATTTTACAGAGTGATTGTGGCCAATCTTTGGCCTACTCTCTTTTTTTTATAAATACTATCTATTTTTTATTCAGAACAGGTACAGATGTTGATGCGAGTGCGTTCCGAAGGCCTTTTCATTTTGCAAACATCAGGGACTCGAGCTCTTGAAATTCTTCCAAGCCATAATATTCTTGGGGATGGTTATTTATTTTGAGGCTGATTCTCCAACCTTCTCTGACAAGTGGCATTTTCTCATGTATTTAAATTCTGAGTGAGTTCAGCTCAATGCAAGACAGACCCAGTTAAATCTGGCCCAGTTAAATTGGGAGCTGAATGTAAAAGTGTTGAAAGCAAAAGTGCTGAACATGCACATGTACATGTGCAGCTGTGAGTGAAAATAAAATATTCACATTGCCAGTATCAAGATTCAAGAATATTGTGGCCATAGATTTTTTAAAACATTTTTAGGGAGGGTGTTATTTTCCTGGTGTTTGGGTTATAGTGCTCTTGCATCCCACTTGCAGGCTTCTAAAATGCAAAAGGGAACTTCAGACAGTCCAGTTGGCATTAATTCCTAGGGTTAAAATATCATCTCATTCCTGGATCAGTGTTTGATGGAGATTTGTGTGTTCATGGAGTCAGAAAGGAAGATGTGAATTTGAAATATGCACTGAAAGTTTGGCTCCAAGAGTCATGTTTGGAGTTTCACTCCACAGGGGTGGCTTTAGCCCCAAAATGCTGAAGACACAACTGATATATTGAATTTTTTCAGACTTCTTCCCAGCTCAGTGCACTGAGTGGCTTCAGGGGTTTCTGCACTAAGAGGTGATCAGATTTGTTTCTGCATTTTGCTGCATTTACAGTCAAAGAGGTGAATCCCTGTTTCTGTTCTGGGGCATGGAACTGAGACTTGGCTGGCTGGATTATGGATATTTTTCTAGACCTGAGTCCTTTTTTTTTTAATCTGCATGATTCAGCCCAGTCCATCATTCTTGTTTGAATTAGGTGCATGCTAAAAGTATTGGTGTACTGCCTCTAAGATCATTTAGTACCATTTTCTATCCCATTTTTGTGTTTGTTATCAGCCCACTGGTGTTGGCAGTGACTACAGGAGCAGCTGTGCGTGACAGGAGAAAGGAGCTGATGAGTGAGGTTGGTGATGGAGGCTTTGCCTACAGAATAAACCCCTTTTTCCTCTGTTCCTCTGCTGCAGGGATGTGTTTGTGAGCCAGGAGAGCCTTGCAGAGGTTCCTTCCCTAAGAGAAGGTTTCACTCCTGGCTGATCCGTGCCCTGGGATGGAATTTTGTCCCTCAGCCTCTGCAGTGTGTGTGGAGCAGTGCTGACCTCCCTGGGATGTGTCACTGCTGAATTTGGTTGTGAGGGGCCCAGGTGGGCTGGCCCAGGCTCCTGTGGGTTTGTCTCTCCTCAGGGGGGCCCTGAACACTGAAAATGTTCCTATTCAGCCACCTGAGCCCCATCTGTTGAGTGGCTCTGTCACCAAACGACTGCTGAGTGCTGGAAGGGTTTTCCCTGTCAATCTAAAGCTGCATTTCTGATGTAAATCTGGTGTTGGACCTTGTGCTGTGTGTGATGCAAGGTGGCAGCTGAATTAATCCCCTCATTCCTGGCAAAATGTGCTCTGGAGGGGGAGCTTGAGAGGATGATGGCAGCTAAACACAGCCAGAATGTAGCGCCTACAGAGGTGCTATTTGTGCCTTTAAAAACTTTAAATTCCTTGTATATAAAACCAGGAAGGTGATTTGGTGACTTTGTTTCATCCTGCCAGCTGGAGTGTATTTTCCCAGAGCTTGTGTGGATTTACAGGAGTTTTCTGAGCAGGCTCTTGTGCCCTTCCTGGCTTTGGCTCTGGTTCCAGCCCTGCCATTATTTGAGTTGTTTCTGTGCCAGGCAGGAACAGGGAGCTGTGCAGGAGCTCCCCTGCCTGCTCCTGCTGCTCTGAAAATCAGGGTTTGTCTTCTCATACTAAGGCAGATATCTTTGTGATGGCACAGGTACCAAGCTCAGATTGAGAAAGGGTTTTAAATGTTTCCAAGTAACTTTTATTCACTTTTCTTGTAATTAATTATGGTCATCTCTTCCCTTTCCTTCAAAGCAGCTCAGCCTCCCATGGTTGGAACAAACTCTTGTTAGAACAACACAAAGTTTATCACTTCAGAGCCACTTCTCAATATCCACACATCAGATGCTGGAAAGTTTAATGAAATGTGAAACAAACCCAAAAGTTGTGTAAAATGAGGCAGAACAAAATGGGAAAACCCACATGTCTGAGTGAGCAGCTTCATTTTATTCCCTTCTGCTCACTTAAGGTGATATTTTACCCCTGGCCTTTGTCCTTTTAATGCTGAGTAAATGCACTGGAAAACAGAAATTCCTCAGGCTGCTGTGGTCACTCTGCAGGTGACAAAAGAGAAAATATTCAGCCCAGTGTGTGGTAGGCTTTTTTAACCTGCAAATGGCTCTTCAGGGGTTACTCACTGCAGCACCTCCTTTGTTTTCCATGCCCTGATCCTCATCCAGAGGCTCTCCCCCACCATCACTGACTGTAAGGGCTGTGTCAGCAAAGCTCTGTCCTGCCTGCACCCTCCATCCCAGCATTCCAGGGGTGGGATTCAACACCAAGGACACTGCAGCTCTGGGAGCTGCCCATGATTCCATGTGAATGTTGGGCCATCTCACGCTGCCTGTGCTGGTGCCCAGCATTCCAGGTACCCCTGAGCCCTCTGTGTGCCAGGAGCAGCCCACGTGTCCCCACTGGGATTGCCACCAGTGTCACTGTCACCCTCTGGGTGTGTGCTGTAGGTGCAGCTCCATCCAGGGAACCTGGAGAATGAAGGTTTGAGCCTCAGTTGTGCTGCTGCTGTCAGTGTGGCTGTCAGGCTGCGGGGGCTGCTGCAGGTGTTCACTCCAGCCTGGAGCAGTGTGCAGGCAGCAGGAGAACTGTCCCCACCCCTCCAGGAGCTGCTTTCTCTGCTTAGCACTGGATCTGCATTACAGCTTTCTCAGCCTGGAACAGTTTTTCCAAGTGATCTCACCTTGGGAAAGGAGGGAACTCTTTGGTTGGACTGTGATGCCTCCATTTTTACCCCTCTGCTCCTGGATTCATCCTCTACAATAACTGACCCCTAACAGCCACTCCTCACCTCCCCCCTTCTCTCCATTTCCATTCAGGTACAAACCCCAGACAGAGCATCATATTGATGTTTCTCTGTGTGCAATTGTCCTAAATCCAGCCCTGGGCCAGCAAGTCCTGCCCAAGGAACCTGGACTTGGTTTCTCTTGCTGATTGGAAGTTTTTGGAGTAGGATAATCTTGTTTTCCTTCAAGCAGGGAGCACTCTGTATGTTTGAGGAGGCTGTACCCACTGTGAGGGGTGCAGCCACTGGTGAGAGTCAGGAAGCTTCCAAATCCCACTATGCAATGAATGTTTGCTTCCTGGGCCAAACAGGAATGGATGCAGCAAAATCCACACCAGCTGCAGCTCTGTAGTTCTGGATGCTGGTCTGGACTGAAAGCACAACTTGATGCATAAAGTCTGTCATGTGATATGAATGTAAAATGTAAAAGGGGAAAAAATTACTGATTTTTTCCCTGAATTTAGCTATGAAGAATGATGTACTGAGCAGTTACTCTGTGCAGTTACTCTGCTGAGCAGTTACTCTGTGCAGAGCTGAGGCACTCATGGGAGGGTTTAATTAGCAGGGGAAGGAGCCACTGCTGACCTTGTTTATTAAGGCAGAACTAATTAACTCAAAAGGGTCATGTTTCCATTTCAGTGACTCCTGTGGTACAGATTTCTGAAATGGATCCATAGTACTTGAAAATACCTCAATTTTATTGATATTTTTCCAATTCTATCAGCTTCTGCTTTATTACAGAACACTTGCAAAGCTAAACTCACCTGAACTGATCAGATCCCTCAGGTCACTGAAGGTGTTTGCATGGCAGAGGGGCTCTGGTGTGGCAGACCCTGCACTGGCTCTGCCATGGGCTGCATTCCTGCCCTGGTCACACACACTGAGCTCACACCCACTGCTGCAGGGTTTTGGTCTCTTGTCCTTTTTCCATCCCACTTTGAGTATTCCCTCTTCCTCCTGAACATGCAGATAAATATTTTCAGCTTTGAGCTGCTTGTGCTGGTTTTTTTGGATACTGTGAAGGTGAGTAGGTGTCATTTTATGCAGTTGTGCCATGTATTTTATTTGTAATTATTCTCTGTTTGTCAGGTATTGGTTTGTGGTTCCTCTCATCAGGCTTTGCTTAGAGCAGGATCCCACTTTCCTGCATTTTCTCTTTCCTAAAGCCTCATTTCTTCATTCTCCAGCTTCCATTTGGGATGTAAACCTTGTGAAATAAAATGTAAGTTTACATTTCAAATACAAGCCTGTAAGTTGCTCATGCCTGCATGCTCCTTACAATACTATTTTTTTCTGTATGAGGTTTTAAGATTTACAGCAGCATTTGTAAAACTTTAGTGGGTAACAGCCATTGTTAAAAAAAATAAGAAATTATGCTAAGGAGGGGGAAAAAACCACAACCCTCAAAAAAATCCAACAAAAAGGACAAAGGGATCATCTCTGCTTCTTATTCCAGCTGTGCTTGAAAAGAAATGCTGCTTGCATGCAGTGCTGTCAGACAGCCCTGAGACAGGCAGGTACCTCACCTGAGGGCTTCCCTGCTGTTTCAGTACTTCCTGAAGCACTTCCTTGGGTTAAACCTTGCACTAAATCCCATGGAAACCCAACAAAATCAGCCTCCCCCTCTCCCTTCTAACCTGGGGAAGGTGAGTGCAGCCCTTCTCAGCACTTCCCTCTGTAAGAGAAGCAGAAGCCCAAAGTGAAAGTGTTGGTTTATTATTTCCCCACCTTTTTCTGAAGGATCTGGGAGCCTCCAGGATGTGTCCCAGAATTCCCTCAGCACATGGAACTCTGCTGATGTCCTGAACTGCTGGGCTGGTGCAGGTGCCCCTCCCTGGGAGGGACCAGGCTGTGCCTGAGAGCTGGGGGGAGGAGGTGGAGCTGTGGTTCCTCTGCTCTGCTGGAGCTCCATCCTTTGGAGTTAACTTCACTATGGAATGGCTTTCTGCTCTACTCATGGAGCTACTCCAGAGTGACTCCAGATCCACTGCTGGAGCAGGGAGCTTTGGGTTAGGAACACAGCAAGTAGGAAAGGTCTTGTTATTTTATAAATGTATAATCTGCCTGCTCAGATGGCTGTTCCTCAGCTGAAAATGCTGTTTGTGGTGCAAAGGGGTCCCTCAAAGATAGAACTGAGCTGGATCTCAGGATCAGAGAATGGCAGAGGCATGGTGCTGTCGGTGTATCAGGAGGGTTTAATGTCATCCAGAAAAGCCAGGGGGTTTCACACACTGGAAAATGGGGCTGGAGCAGAACCCCACTGCAGGGGGAGCCCTTTTGGGGGCTCCCTTTGGGGCAGGATCAGCTCTGCCATCCCCATGGAGCTGCCAGAACTGGGACACAGCAGCACCCCCTGAGTGGGAGCTGCACCCAGCTGCTCTTATGGCCCAGCATGAACTAGGGCTGGCAGGTGTTCTGTCAGAACTGCTGGTTTAATACACATCCCTCCCCCAATTCAATGGGAAGTAATTATTTTGCAAGGAATGTCACAGCAGGACTGCTGCCCACCTTTGGGGTGTTGTGTTCAGGAGTTTAATGCTGCTGCTGGCATTGAGACTTTTGATATCAAATGGGTTTTTACAAAAGCCTTGGATACTCGTTTTTACTGTCAGACCAATGCTCTGACTATGCTGATGCTCTGTGGAGTTTCACTGGTATTTTCCAAGTGTTTGTACAGTTTCTACAGCTGAATATCCTGTATGTTCTGCTTTGTTGTTTTTTATTATGGTTTATACTGCACTGCAGGCAAGGACTGCATTAAAACCATTTTTGGCTAATTTAATAGACTTGTGAATGGTTATTTCCTATGCTTGGGCTAAACACTCCCTCTCTGGAAGTGTTATACAACTTTAATTAATTGGAATTACTGCTTGGAACAGGGAAGGTTCTTCATCTGTGACAAAAAGATTCATTGGTGTGGGCAGCCCAGACCTCAGCACTCCACTCACCTGATAAGAGGTGAGGACATTACTTGAGACAACATTCCCTAATCCTGCAATTGTAGAATATGGATATATTTAAAAACAATAATGGTTTCTATTGTATTCATGAATTTCCCCAGAGTTACAGTAAGGGGAGGTACTGGCCAGCTGGGTATGGTGTGTTTGATGCCAGATAAAGAAAGAAGGGATTTGGCTGCAGATTGATGTTTAATGTGACCCAAACAATGAGTGCCCTGAGGCTTTGGAAAGGCTGCTGAGCCCTGAGGGCCACGCTTGTCTTCTGGCTCTGGTGCTCCTGAACAGGACTAGAAATTGAGTTCCAGCTTTTTGCTGCAGTTTTCCTGTCATTTAAAGGGTTGGGAGACTGATACAGCCACAAGTTTTGTCTCTCAGAACTCTCAAGTTCTTTGTGTGCAGAATTTCCACAGGCAGTGCTGCTCCCACCCCCAGTTCCCACCCAGTTTGCACCTCTGCTGCAACAGGAATCTTCTTGACTCAGAAGCCCTGAGCAAGACAACCAGGGCTGTTTCACTATTTGAGAATAATATTTGCACAGCAAAATCCCAAGAATTGTGTCTTTTATAGCAGCCAGACCAAAAATGGCTGCTCAGGAGGACCCTGAGATTTGGAAGCACTGGGAGTGGCTGTGGCTGGAGTGATGCAGGTGACCCTAGAAATGAAGGACACTCCCTGGGGGTTTAGTTGGGTTTATTTTGCTCTTGCAGGAGGCCACAGACAGGCTGGAGAAGAATAAATAGGTAAAAGCAGAGTGTGGCAATGACAGAGCCCCAACATGGAGATGCTTGACCGTGTAACCAGAGTGCTTTGTCACTGTGCCTGATCCCTGTTCAGGCCAGCACTAACCTAAGCTAGTTGGCCAAAAAGCTTTTTAAACATGCCCTTGGCCAACTCAATAGTAATAAAATGTAAAAAAAACCTCTTGTAATGCCATAGAGTCATATCCAGTTGTTCCAAGACTGTCAGTCTGTCCCAAAGTACTTCTGTCCAAAGTGTGTTGGTGCAACAGGGTGCACTTCTGTAGTTAAAATGGTGATTTCTGGGAATTCCTGGATGATGGATTTGGCACCTTGGAAGAGACAGCAAAGGCAATAATGACTACAGTGCTCCAGCCCGTGTCAAATCATGATCAGCAAAAGTAAGTCAGGCTATGTGCTTCTGTCTTCCTGTTCCTGCCTTAGCTAACCATCTATGAGGAAAACTGCCTGACTTAGGGGATTGCTGTTTTGGGGTTTTCTTCTTTGGAATTGCCTTTCCCATACACCCATACTCCCAATTAAAGTGGTTACAGGCTGCTCTGCAGTTCAGCTGAGTTTTCTGATAGCAATTTCTGCCAGGGCCAATTTCTAAGACAACACACAAGATCCTATTTCCTCCCAAAGAAGCAAATGTTCCTCATTTAGATCCCCTTTTACCTTTAGCCTGCAGCCAGACCAGTTCTGTAGCTCCATTCAGCTCCCACTCCTGTGTTGCTCTGGTGCTGGAGCACCCCCACATTCCATGGTCCAGACCAGCAGTTGGCCTGGCACTGCTCTGTGAGCCATGCACTGGCAGTGCTGCAAACTCCTGCTTTTAGGAACACTCTCCCATTTGCAGTTTTGCCACTCAGTCCCCTCCTCACTGCCCACACCAAACACGGCGCCGTCTTTGCTCAGTCTTAAAATTCAGCCAAAAAACCCCCAAACCTGCTCTGAGCAAAGCAATGCTGCCATGGCAGAGGCACAGCTGTGCCCTGCCTGTCCCCTGTGTGACTGATGGCACTGTCCCCACAGACACAGCTGTGCTCACCCTGTGCCCACTCACCGTGAGGTGTGGAGAAGAGGCTGAGCAGGATGATGACGCTGGGCTGGACCCCGTGTTCCACCAGCACTTTGACAGCCTCGATCACTGTGTTCCCAGTACCTGGGAGCAAGAGGGGGACAGGCTTTAGGGGTTTTTGTGGTTGGTGAACTTGTCCTAAGCTGTCTGAGAACACCTGTGGTACTGCTGGTGTGACTGAATGGTGACTCTGTCCTTTCTCATGGGAAAGGCATCACCTCTGCATGTACTCCTTGTTCTCCTAATTGTCAGAGTGGACAAGTAACCTCATCCCAACAAACTCCTTATTATATTAATCTAGAAATGTCTCATAATAGAATAAGAAAAATACTGTTTGAGTCTTTTCCCATGGCAAAATTCATATAATTAAATTTTTGTCAAATCTTAATCTCAGCCTTTCTCCCAAAAGCAGCCATGCCCAAACGATTTGCTCTGCATTCACACTGGTGCAGCTGAGTAATGTGTGTCCTGGCACAGCCTGATCAGTTCCCTGCTCTGTCCCTAAACCAAGCAGAAACCCCAAGCAGAGCCCAGTGAGGACATTTTCAGCCCATGCCAGCTCAGAGGAGCCTGGCTGTGGGTGCTGGCACTCACTCAGGATCGGGTACATGAGCAGCACTTTCCTCCTGTAGATGTCAGGGGGGAACTTGGCGTAGTACACCTTGGCTCGCTGCGTCTCCTCGTCGCTCTGGATCAGGATCTTCCCGATGCGGATGGAGCGGCAGCAATCCCGCAGGCCCTGCTCCATTGCCTCCCCTGCAGGGCAGCACAGACACAGCAGCACAGGGTGACACTGGGAAAGGGGCTGCAGGGACAGGGACAGGCCCAAAGGAACAGTCCCCAAATGGACAGCCCCAAAGGAATAGTGTCAAAGGGACAGTCTCAAAGGACAGGTCCAAAATGGACAGTCCCAAAGGACAGTACAAAAGGAACAGTCCCCAAAATTAGAGTTCCAAAGGAACAGTTCCAAACAGACAGCCCCCAAAGGAACAGTCCCCAGATGGACAGTCCCCAAAAGGGCAGTCCCAAATGGACAGTTCCCAGAGGGACAGTCACAAGTGCACAGTCCCTAAATAGACAGTCTCTGAAAGGACAGTCTCAAACAGACAGCCCCCAAATGGACAGTCCCAAAAGAACAGTCCCTGAAAGAACAGTCCCACCCCTGTGCTGGTGCACAGCTCTAAGCATTAAAACCCCTGAACTCTTCCCCTTTTCCCCTGTTTACAGCAAGCTGAGTCTCCTCAGTGCTCCCCAGCCCTGGGTTTGGTGCTCCCAGCTGTGCTGAGCTCTCACAGGACACAGCTGGAAAGGTCAGAGGGGTGGGTGGGGTTTGGGGACACCCCGGTGACAGAGGGGGGGCAGGGTGTGGGGCCAGAGCTGCTTTGCCAGCACAGATGCCAAGGTTTGCCCAGCACTGGGCACTGACAGGGACTCTGCCCCACGGAGCGTGGCTGGGGTGGGGCCCTGGCTCTGGGCACAGGAGGGAAACAGGGGAGGGCACTGGGCCCCTGACAGGGAACAGGGCCAGGGAAGGGCCACAGGAGAGCTGTGCCAGCCATTTGGCTCCTTAAGGGTAATGGGAGATAGTCCTGGACATTCTCTTATCAAGGATACCTAAGAAAGAATTTGAGTAAACCTCTTGTTGCACATCTTTGAAAGGAAGTTGCTTCATGTTTCCAAAGCATTTAAAGTGTTCCTTCAGCAGCACCTACCACTTCTCATGATGCTGACCCCACAGTTTCCCTTCTCGAATCGGACTCCTTCATACTTGTGTCCTGTGAGGAAAGGAACAGCAGGAAAGGAGCAGCTCAGTGGCTGCTCCCTTCTGCCCTCTCTGACAGAGAGGAGATGGTCCTGGGTCTGTCACAGACTGATGGGAACAGAGGTGACACCAATCTCAAAGGTGAAGCCACTGCTGTTTGATGTAAAAATGAGCACAGGTAAGGGATGCTGCTCCTGGGTGTGTGTCTGAACTCTGCATCCACAGCTGAGGGTTTGCAGTTCATCATTTCTCTAAGTGTAATAAAGCCACACCAATGCTTTCCTGCAGAGTGGGAGTGTCACCCTGCAGGAATGCCAGTGGAGTTCCCCGGGGGAACAGGACTCAGCTGGTGTCCATCTCACAGGGGGCTGTGGGTCACACCATGGAGCTGAGCACCCCCCCAAGCTGCTGATGCACTCAGCTGCTGCCTGAGCACTGCACACCTGAGGATCTGTAACCTTACAGGAGGAACCACAACTCCTGCAATGGTTTTCTCCAGTGCCACTTTGCATTTCCTGCCCATCCTCACTCCCAGCTGGCCTCAGCTGCAGGGCCAGATTGAGGCTGGCAAAGCAAAGCTGTTTGTGCCAAGCACTTTTTCCTTGATGGGCATGTGAAATGTCACCAGTTTTAGTTCCAGGCTGTATTCTGGGCAGGAGAACTGATCCTGCACATGCACTGGTACATTTTCATCATGGTTTTGCAAGACCACTGTAATCCTCAGTGAAATGACAGTGCTGACTGTTTTGCTCAGTTGTGTTGATATGTGCCTTGTAGCTTTCTAAAGCAGCAGGGACAGACACTCTGCCCTGCTCAGAGCTCCCCAGGGAAGTGCTTGTGGCACCAATAATATACACCAAGTCTGTCAGAGTTCAAAGACCATCTGGATGTTGCAGGGTTCAGTTTCAGGCTGTTCTCTGAGGAGCAGGGAGTTGGACTCAATGATCCTCTGAGTCCCTTCCAGCTCAGGATATTCTGTAACTCTTGGAATAATTCTCTGTATTTTGATACCAGTTCCAGCTCCAGTCCTCCCCAGGCCAGGGGTGGTTTCCCACTTACCTGTAGGAGTGGTCACAGTACATTCTGTGTAGGGCAGTTGGTTCAGTCCCTCTTCAACCACGAGTCTGATCTGTGGAACCAAGGAGATGGCTCAGCTTAAAGGGGTTGTTATCTCTGGAGATAAGGCACTACATGGCAGTAGGAGTTACAAAGACTGGGTGAGGCCGAAGGGTCTAAAGGGGTCTTTAACAGCAATTAGGGACTGCATTTAGAGACTTTTTGGGGGAGAGGCCTATGTTTTGGCCACAAATCAAACAAAGGCATTGAAGAACAAAATTGGGAAAAGAGAGGGGTTCATAAGCAATCATAAAACTGATTTTATTTACATCTGGTAGGCAGAGGCTTCACAGACAAATTATTCTCAACAGATGAGTGAGGCACCAATGTAACTCCCTTTGCTGACAGGAAATCCTGGGGAGGGAAAGGTGAAGCTCCCCCTCAGTCAGGCTCTATTTTCACATCCCTGTTTGTAGGACTGAACTGCAGCTGGGCTGCCAGAACAGCCCCAGAGGCTGCAGCAATGCACACACACCAGCAGTGCCCAAAGACAAGTCAGAATCTCTTTATCATCTTTATCTCCCAGCTCCTCCCAGCTCTGGTTTCCAGGTGGTGCTGCCAATCCCTGCACTTTTGGATGGTCCAGGTGGAGGGGCAGCTCATGAGCCCCCAGCCCTCCCCTGGTGCTGCCCTGCAAAGCACCAAACATCCACCTGCAGCCAGAATGAGTGACCTGGCTTGTGCTCTGGGGATTAAAGATGTGAGAATTCTCTCTGTTCATGAGCCAAAGATTCACAGCCAGAACTGCTCAAGCAAAGCTACTGCCAAGCAAGAGCTTTCATTAAAACTCACTGATTATTCAAAATTCACTGTGGGATGGAGAGTGAGGCAATGCTCCTGGGATGGAGCAGGTGTACTGCTCACCTCAGGCAGTTCTTATTGCAGAGGGCAGCCTGGAAGGTTTTCCTGTCCTTCCATTCTGCCCCAGCTCCTGGCACACAAGCAGCCTCTGCTAGAAATGGTCCCTTACATTTATAATCTCTCTTTCAAGGTATTTTTAGTCATTTTTATACAACTTTTCCTTCCTAGAGCTGTGTTTGTGGCAGCCATACTCAGAAGTTGTGGTCAGTTTCTGGGACATTTGTAACCAATTTTATTTTATGTTTTTGAACTTAATTCACAAAAAAAAAAAAAAAAGCTAACCTATTTGCCAGGTTTGGAAGAAAAGCCTTTTTCATCTTGCTGTAGTGCTGACATTGCTCCACATAATCTGCCAAAAGTTTGGAGTAACCCAGCAAAGGTCTTATGGTCAAATAATCTCTGTGATCTCCCTACACTTATCAGTGCTATACAGAGAGGCTGGAAGGATTCTTTGTAAACTTGTCAGTGTTGATAAAACATTTATTTTTGCACTGTGCTTCCTGCCACCTCCACAGTCAGGGATTAATTTCCTCCTCTTTTCTCTCATGCCCCAAGAACCAGCTGCTCCTCTCCCAAAGGGTGGCTGCCATTGCTTAGAAGATAAAACCAGTGTTATTACAGCCCCTCATGAAACAGGAAGTAAAGCTTTGGTCCCAAGGTAGAAAATCCTCTAACCCATTATGTGTGGCTTTTCTTGGAAGCTCAAGAGGAGGCAGAACATCCTCTGCATCTGTACAGCTCTTTGCACTCAGCATTTCAAACCATTTTGAAATGACTCCTCCTCATGACTTTAACCTCACTTCCTTCAGCTTCAGGATCACAGCCCTGGCAGTGGCATTCAGACACTCCCTGCCAACCTCCACTGCCCATTAACTCCTTTTTCTCACAAGTATCTTCAAACATTTCCTTTGTGTCATCCCCTTTTGTGTGAAACAAACTGCCAGAAAAAACTGCACCCCCAGAAATCCATCACCTTTAGAATCCTTCCTTAAGGCCTCTCCCTCTGGTGACCTCAGGAGACACTGCCCCTAACAGTTTAACTTCATTCTCCTCATTCTCCTTCCCAAGTTTAACTTCATTTCCTTCCCCTATAATCCCACACTTTTCTCCATGCATTGCCTCTTGCCATTAAACTCTGTTTGCTCTCTGGGTGGAAAACAAGGCAAGTCATAACTGTTTGCACCTTGCCAAGTTTAGTAGAGAGCAAATTCCACATGAAATTATAACTGTTCTTTGTCACACCTAGGAAAAATATTCAGAAAATGAGAGTGCTACATAGTCTTTTGTGCAAAATTCCTCCCACAAGATGGAAACCAGAGCAGCAGGTTCTGTGGCAAGGAGCTGCAGCACACAGAGGCTCCCTGGCTGTGCTGGCCACCCACAGAGGACACTGCTGCAAGGACCTGAACTCACTGCCTGGATCTGCAGCTTCCAGCAATGAGAGGAGAGGAAAAAAATCAGTGTTTGCCTCAGAACAGGGCAGGACACCCAAGAAAGGTGAGAAGGTACATGGAGAAAGGTCCTTCACACTGACAGTAAGGTACTGGAATGCAGGAAACATCCTCAAGGAGGGGAAAGTAGGGGAAAGTGGAAAGCCATGAAGATAAACAGCACTGCAGTCACAATCTCAGCTTGTGGTCATATCTAAGCCTGAGCAAGCCTGGATTAAGCCTGGGCTCAGCACAGGAGAGCTGCCTGCTGTGCTGTAACTGTGAATGGTCTCTGACCGTGCTGGAAGGGGAAAAACACCTCCCTCTGTTAATGAGAGTGGATTTGCAAAAAGCAAACACCCTTGTGGACACAAGCAAGTGTGTGTAGTAGCAAGTGCTGGGGCTTTCTTTAAGCTTGTAATTTAAATGAGATAAAAGCTACACTCCCAGCAGTCTTTGTTCTGACTCACTAAAACATGTGAAAACTTCAAACTGCTTTGTCCCTGCCAGTAACCACCATATGGCTAAAGACAAATTCTCCATGTGGATGCACCCAGAGCTGATAATCTAATACACACCAAATGCCAGGAGGCACTGCTGCATGCAAGCCACTGGTAACATCCAGGCTGTAAGAAATTGTACTGCTTTGTTCACAAGATCAAAAGTGCTGCTTCAAACTCAAACTCAATTATCTGCAGCCTCTGTGTATCTGTTTTTGAACAGAATTTTCTTATTACTGCAGGTCTCTGTCCTCAAGTAGCTGTGGCTGGTAACACCATGGCTTCTGGAACCTGTTGAGATGAAACAGTGAACAGAAGTCCCTATATAGAAAGTTGCAGTCACACAGCAATTTCCTTTGGATAGAAAAGTTGCTGTCACACTACCATTCTTCTGTCCTGAAAGACCCATTTCATGGAAGAGTTACAGTATAATATCAAGAAGAAATTCTTCACCTACCAGACGATCAGCAGAAAATACAAAGTCTCCTCTACTGGATTTCCTGGAAAAGGTAAAATTTACATTTTAAACTGGGAAATAACTTTAAGAACATTGCTTAAACACAACATTAAATACTATATTCCAAGGCAGATCAGAGAAAAGTCTCCTGTCCTATACAGAATTTATCCCAGAGGTTCTGGGTTTTCTGGCTGGTGGCAGAGATGCAGTGACCAGCACTGGGGTTTGGCTCTGTACCAGCAGCAATCAAACACAAGAGGATGATGTTCTCTGGGTTTCCCATGGTGCTGCTGCTCCAGCTCAGCTCCTAAACCCCTCCTGAGCTCAGATATTCCTGCACTCCCTGCAGCTCTGAGCAGGTGAGCTTTGCTTGCCTGTCCTCCTGGCAGACAGAAGCTGTGGGGCAATGACCATGCAGATCCTTAACCCAGGGCTGACAACACACCTGATAAGCAGGAGACACATCCTATCTTATCTGGAACTCACTGAGTGTGATGAGATCAGTGAATGTGAGGTTAAACTGAGCAGGGATTAATGAGCATTCCCATGAAAACACCTCTCTGCCTCTTATTATTTTGGGTACAACCTTTTGCTGCTGTGCCTGTGTGGCTTTTGGACCCTTCAGAAGGCAAAATGAAAGGTTGAAAGCCTGAATTCTAAAAGCAGCTTTAACACCTTGCTTCCCATGCCAAGAGCAACTCCCACTACACCAGAACAGGACACACTTCTGATCAAGGAATGGCTTTGAAAACCCAACATGGTAAGAGTACTTTTAAATGAAATGTTCTATTAATCCCTCTCATGTTTTCAAACCCTAATACTCTGCATGTCTCCTTAAATACCATTTTCATTTAATCCCCAAGGTTCTGAGACACCTCATGCTTACATGAATGAAAGTCAAAAGGTTTGCCTGCTCATTGCCTAGGAACCAGTCACTGATTCCCACTTTAAAAAAGAGCAATAACTTAATCTAGTTTCATTCCTTGCATTAATAACACACTGTTAAAATACTGTTTGCCTTTTTTACCCCTTCTTTCTGGTACTGACAGGATATTCCTAACTTTCTGCTATTTTGACATTAACTAGACAGGCAATGCTCAAAAAGACCCCAAAACTTGAAAAAAAAAACCCCAATCCAAAACCTATACAATTATATGACCTGATTTTATTAAGGTTTTTGGAAAGTTTCATTTTTCTATCTGTGGTATTGATAAGTATTTTTAAAAGTTGAAGTAGCTAAGTGGCCTATCTAGGTTCTTCCAGAACCTAGAAATTTCAGAACATTTAGCTGAATTTCACAAATAGGTGTAAGACAGACCCAACAATGTCCAGACCACAGTTTTGACTGCAAAGTGCTAACGTGTTCTGAGTGAATACTCTGAGATATTAATGCAGATTGTGAAGCTTTGAACCAACTCCTCTGTGGAGACACAGATGTTCCTCTGCACAGTTCACTGAACACCCCTCATTGGTCATACCTGCTTTTTGAGAAGGGAGGGCAATGGAAAATGACAGTGCACACAAATAACAGTAATACAGAAAATGTCAGACCACGTGCACAGGGGCAGCTGGAAAGCTGAGACCACATCTCAAACCCCACATCCTGCCAGAATTGCCAGGGGCAGAAAAAAAAGGGTTTAAGTGAAAACACTGTAACTGTTCTTCCTAAATACCAGCTAAAATACATAAAGCAACAATTCATGTCAGACTAGAAACTGTTTCAGCTGCTTCATCAAGTAACAAGACAACATCTAAAAATATGACGCATTAAAACCTAACTTGTAGCAGGAACGCTGTGTTACACAATATAAATGAATTTCACTTTGTTTCTGAAGGCAGGGGAGTATGGCTGACATCACAGTGCCTGTCTTGGGAGGTGGGAAGAAATGGGTTTTTTGGGACTGCATTGTAATATAAAGTAGCTGCAGGGTTTCTTCCTGCCTTAGCACTTGGTACCAGTGACAAACACTGCCAGGTCTGCAGGTACTGGGGCTTCAGTAACTCCTGTTTCTCCCATTACCTCACAGACCTTGTTGAGAGACACCAGGGTGAGGGCCAGGCTGGAAAAAAGCCACTTCCCTACAGGGGATCTGTAAAAGGCTTTTAAGAAAACTGAAGGCACTGGATGAGCTGCTGACACTCAGGGAGATGAGGTAGCTCGGAACAGGGCCATGTTCCACCTGCAGCACTTCAGTCCTTAGTGGACTGCAGTGTTTAATTATTTCCATGCAGGGGCTGGGGTGCAGAGGGATCCCACCCTCCCTCCCTGCAGCACAGGTGAGTTACACACTCAGCCTCTCTCCCTTCAGCACAGGTGAGTTACACACTCAGCCACCCTCCCTCCCTGCAGCACAGGTGAGTTACACACTCAGCCTCTCTCCCTTCAGCACAGGTGAGTTACACACTCAGCCACCCTCCCTCCCTGCAGCACAGGTGAGTTACACACTCAGCCTCCCTCCCTGCAGCACAGGTGAGTTACACACTCAGCCTCCCTCCCTTCAGCACAGGTGAGTTACACACTCAGCCTCCCTCCCTGCAGCACAGGTGAGTTACACACTCAGCCACCCTCCCTCCCTGCAGCACAGGTGAGTTACACACTCAGCCTCCCTCTCTCCCTGCAGCACAGGTGAGTTACACACTCAGCCTCCCTGCCTGCAGCACAGGTGAGTTACACACTGCTGAGCCCCTGCCCTACGCAGCAGCCAGGGCTGCACATCCAGCCACTCTGCCATCTGCATTTCTATGTTGTGACTCTGCTCCTTAGGGAATAAGAAGCTTTAGCAGAATGCCACAGAATTATCTCACCCAACAGACACAGGAGCCTCAAAGTACCTGGATTTAAATCGTAGATCCTGTTAAATCATGAGTTAAAATGACACTGCCAGCCTGAGCTAATGAATTTTCTTCTATATAAACACATCACTGCACTATTCATTTCAGTTTCCAGATCCCTGGTTCACATCTGAGGCTGGAAATTACCTTGAGATCATTCTCTCCTTGTAAAGAGACTGTCTCTGTTCTAGAATGTTCAGTAGCTCCCATCAGAGCACTCAAGGTCCATATCCCACTCAGTATGAAAGGCTTTAAGCACTTGCTGAGCAGAAGAGTGACAAGGCTGAGGGAAATGAGTGGAGTGAGGCACAATGAAGTTGAGGTGATCTCCATCTCCCCGACTCTGGCACACAGACACAGTTCTTGTTAATTTTAAAGAAGCAAAAGTGCCATTTCAGTCTGCCAGGAGGACATCCCTGTCCCAGCCAGCCACCTCTGAATCCCATGGGACACCATCACCAGCCAGGGTGGGTTTTTATTTACAGCAATACCAATTGAAAGGCCATGATTTCTTTCTCTGAATCCTCTCAGAAACAAAGAAAGAGCTTTCCACTTCTCTGAGCAGCTCATGCTATGGACAAAATAGAATCCTAAAAGCCTTCTGCACCTGGCTGACCAGACCTCAGCTCCATCCCAGCTCACTGGGATTATCTATCTGAATATTTACCCCGTCCTCACTTACAGTAATAGCCCAAATTGACTGGGTTTTTTCCCTACTTTTGTTCCATTTCTCACTCCTCAGGAGCTTGCCTTTTAATGTCTGCCATTTTCAGGTATTCCTGTACTTGGAGCATCCATCCTCTGCAGCATTGAGGATTCTAAATATTCTCCTTGAGTTAAGGTGTTACCTGTTCTTATTTAGTCCAGAAAGTCTAAGTGACAGGGCTCTATCTGCCTGTAGATGAAGCTTCTCCTTCTTCCCAAGCACTGTATGCCAACATACCTCTCTATCAGCTTAAACTGGATTTTTGACCAGTAGCTGCTCTGAGTCACACTGCTGCCAGTTCACAAACACAGTTTGAGGAGTTTCTTTTAGCACCTGGTTTGAATGCTACAGTAGCTACACAGTTGTCTTAGGGCAGACTGCAGCTGCCCAGGGAAAGGTTCATGAACAGTGCCTAAAAAATCCTTTTCTCCCTTCAGCATCTTTCTGAATGACAGGCACATAAATAGGCCAGTTCAAGGTCTCTTAATGAGATGCAGCTGAATTCCTGGGATAGAACACAAAAATAATATTTCCCTACTGTCCTTCCCTACAAACCCAACCTTTCTGAGCAGGCTGCCACCCCATTTTCCTCACTGGTTGGGAAGGGAGCTTGGAAGTGACAGTTCCATCCCCACTTCCAGGGCAACATCAGAATAAAGCATAGCCTGCAATTGCTGCAGCTGCTCTGAGTAATTCACTGTTTACAAGCCCTATTCTAGACTTCCTCTTACCAAAGTCTTGTGCAATAAAGCAGATGTAATTCCAAAGAATGTCCTTCAAGTTAAAATTGCAGCTGCTGCTTTCTGGATAAGCTCACTGTAACCAGAAACCTCTTAAATGTATTTGAAAGTGGTCAAAACCCATGTACAACAAAATAATAATAATAAAACCCATGAGTAAAGTAATTACATTGCTAGTATTTGTCTAGACATCAAAATTATATGGTTTTCACTAACCTCAAACCCCTTCAGAGGCTATCACCAAGCCTAGCTTGGATTCCCTCTCTGTCTCTCTCTGCTTAGCCCTCTCCCAGATTCCTTTTCTGCTCCACAGAGAAGCTGCCAGGTGGGTGATCTGTGTGGTCTTGCCCTCCTTACATCAAGACTGCACTGCCTCTGGTGTTCCTGCTGCCAGGTTTTGTTTTTCCCACAATGCTTTGAAAATTAAGGAAAAGCCTCCCCAAACTAGTTTAAGGCAACAAGGCTCAACTAAGTAAATAAAATTAATGGAGGTACTGTGTTTGAGAAATGGTGATCAGTTTTGCATTAAAAAATTAATTATTGTTAGCTACAAAGTTAAGCCTCAAGAGCCAGAAAATAGCAAAACATGGACTGTGCAGATAGTGAAACACAGCAAGGAACAGTGTCTCTGCAATGACTTACTGCAGATGTCAGAAAGCCACTGTGTCACAGGAAGAGAAGGTTTTATTCCGAACCTGATCATTCTATTAATAGACTTGATTTCACACCTCTTTGCTGGTGGTTCCTGCAAACCAGTAGTTTTTAATAGATGGATGCTACTGAAGTTTGTCTTATGTTGTACGCTATATCTAATACCTTCCACTATCACCTTCCCAGTGCTGAACAATCACAGCTACAGAGATCAGTGGGAGGGAGGGACGTGTTCAACACCTGAGCTGTGTTGTGGAACATGGTGCTCACAGGTATCTCCAGGTAGAGCCTGGGAAGGGCTCCGTGCCCCATGCTGCCCGCAGGATGCGATCTCAGAGAGCGGTAATGAGCCCCAGCTGCTGCCGGGCCCGCCGCTTGTCCCTAAGGTAGAGCCTGCTTTCCCCAGGGCTTACACACATCGTACTGCGCGCTCCTTGTGCCGATGATGTGGCACGCAGGCTCCGAGCCGCCCGCGGGGCGGAGGCGAGCAAACACCGCCATCAGAGACCGTCCGAGTGTGTGAGGGGTTTAAAGCCCGGCCGAGCCGCTCGGTGCCCGGCAGCCCTGCGGCGGGGTGGGCAGGGGGCCCCGGGAGCTCTGCCTGCCCTGCCCCGGGGCCCGCCTCACCAGCAGACATGGCCGCGCCGCCGGCCCGGGCGCTCCAGCCGGCACACGCGGCACGGCAGCGCGTCCCGCCGGCCTGGGGCTGGGCCCTCGGGCCCGCCGGGACACCGCAGGCAGCGCCGAGCCGGGCAGCCGGCACCAGGGCCCGCCTGAGAGCGGCTCGGCGGGGCTGCGGCTCCCTGAAGAGCGAAGGATGGAGCGAGGGACAGGCGAGGATCCCCCTCTGTCTCCCCGGCCCGCCGCGGCTCCTCCCCAGCCCACACGCCCCGGCCCGGCCCGGCGCGCTCACTTGTCCCTGATGATGGTCTGCAGCTCCCGCAGTTGGTCGTTCATGGGCAGCAGCTTCAGCTGCGGCCCGATGGCCGGCGCGCCGCCCTCCCCGGCGGGGACCGGCGCCACCGCCACCACCCCGTTACTGCTGCTGCTGCTGCTGTCCGGGCTGGGGCAGCCGCTGTCCTCGCTGGGCTCGGCGAAGCGGATCAGCCGGGTGCCGCCGCTCGCCGTGGCCGTGGCGGCCGCCGGCGGCTCATCCTGCGGCCGCGGGCCGAGGCGCTGGTTCTGGCAGGGCATCGCCTCCATGCGCCGGGGCCGCGCCCCCGTGCGCGCCGCCGGGGCGGGGGAAGCGCGCCCGCCGCCCGCGCTCCATTGGCGGCCGGAGCCGCCGCTCAGCCCCGCGGCGGGAGCGCAGAGCGGGGCGGGACCGGCACCGGGCGGGCACCTCCTGCCCCGCCCCGGCCCGGCCCAGCCCCGACCCTGCCCCGGTCCAGTCCCACTCCGGCCCTGCCCCGGCCGGACACGTCCAGCCCCGGCCCTGCCCCGGTCCAGTCCCAGCCCCGGCCCTGCCCCGGCCCTGCCCGCACTGCGCGCTCCGGGACAGCCCCCGGGAGCTGAATAAAAGCCTCCTTTAAGTCGCTGTTTTTAAATCGAGAAAGGAGGCCTGTGGGGGTTAGAAAATGAACATGGGTTTTTACCCATCTTTTTCTCTTAAGTAAATATGTACAAATCATTGCCAGGATCTTACACATCAGTGCCAAACATTCCAATGTACACCCATGCAAACACAAGGACAGGGAAGGGACAGCACCTCTCTGCCAGAAAATAATCTACAGTCTGAAATTCCTGGCTTCTTGCTCTGTGCATGATGAACATGTAACAGGAGGTGGAGTCCCAAAGGGCCCAGGAAACACCTCCCAGGAAAATGCAGCCCCTCCACTGCCTGAGAGCAACAGAGCACCGAGAGTCACCAAAGCCCACGAGACTGAGAGCAGATGAAAAAGTAACCGGATTTCATGACTTACTGTCCAATACTTAATGAAATACTTGAAGACTGTTGCAGCAATATACAAGCAATACAACAAAGAATAGGCTAAGAACAGTAGAAAGAATTTGTAGTTAGAAAATCCAATGCAGTTATTCACCCTGGAGGACAAAAGCAAAGTTGAAATCAGGATTGGTGCAGTACACAGTGGGTGTAACACAAAGAGCACGAACCAGTTTTGGGGGTTTGGAACCCCTGGGTCACACAGCCCAATTTGCCAACGAGCAGCTCCCCTTAGTGGCCGCAAGGGAACAGGACCGGTGGCTCTGCTTTTCCCTCCAACCCTTCCCTGGGCCCAGGAGAAGCACAGTTCCGATTTTTGGAATTGTTTTGAGGTTGGTATCACAGGGAAATGGGTCACAGAGGCAGCAGCTCGTTCCTCCTGTCTGCCTCTTGTCTGCCAAGGAAATCAGAGCCGGGAGTTCTGTGCTGCTTTATTCCTTTGCAAAGCTCAGGAGCCACCTCAGCCCTGCCTGTTTGTTACACACAGCCCAATTCACTCCACCCTGGTTAGAATTGTCCATGCACAGGAGAGCTCTAGAAAGGAACACGGGGATGTACAAAAAACCCCAGTGGGTGTTTGTGTCAGAACTCAGGTTTGGAAAATCTCCTACAATTTTGATCACCAGGAAGGTTCAGGTAGGGAAATGTTTGGGTTGTTTCTGAATTCTTAAATCTTCCTGGGTTTTTTTAAGAAATAAAAGGGGGAATTTAAGAAATTTAGTGGCAGCAATTTTGGAAGGTGTAAAGCTCAATTATTCCATGCAGCTTTCTGCACAGACAGACATATAGATGTATAGCAGTAATACATGTAAAGAAGGCTTTCTTTTCCAAAAAGTGCCTTTAAAAAAGAGAAACTGATTGAGAAAAGGAAGGCAGGGACTCACCCTCTCTCCTCTTCCTTCCTTCCCAGATCATGGCATGCCATTCAAAAGCAACAGTGTGCTGTGGGAAATAACACTGAGCCTGCAAACAGTGAGTCCTTACTGAGCCCAAAGCCATTCCTGGAGAAGAAAACTGGTATCATGAGCTGCACACACTGAATTTCTCCTTTCCTCTCTGGCACACCTGTCAAGCCTCACTGCTTTGTCAGAAAACGTTCCCTGCCCACCCAAGCCAGCAGTGCAGGCTGAGCCCCTGCTGCAGACAGACTGCCCCTGCATTCCTGCCTGTTTGCATCCCCCTGAGCTCTGTCCCAGAGCAGCTGCAGGAGCAGAGCTGATGTTCAGCCTACACCTTCTCTTTGCCCCCAGGCTCCAGACACACCCAGCAGATGCTCAAGGCTGTCACTGACCTTGAGGAAAGACAAATTCCCAACGTGCCTGGCAGAGCTGCAGAGGGACTGAAGGTGAGGAGGGTCCCTGAGGAGTTTCCAGGCTTCTCCATTCCTTGACAGGCTCCTTGCTCTACCAAACACCCCAAAGACACCCAACCCTGCCTCACAAGGCTAAAAAGCTCCTTATTCAAGTCAGGAACCCCCAGTTCCAGCAGGGTCACAGCCTCTGAGGCTCCCCTGGCTGTGCTGCTCATGGGCTCTGAGCCCCCAAATCTGTCCCTGCCTATTCCTTCCTTTCTCCCACCTTCCTTCCAACATCTCAACTTTAGATTGTAAATCTTCCTTTACATTGTGCATTTCTCTTACCAGTTCCCATGGCCAAAGCCCTCCTTGGTGGTGCCCTCTGAGCAGGAGGAAAGGAAAGCAAAGCTCCCATTTGTGCCTGGGCCAAGGCGAGCGCTCTGGGCACAGAGGGCTCTGTGTGCCCTCGTTCCCTTGGCAGCAATAACAACCTCGGCCACTTCAGGGGAGGTGACTGCATTAGCAGGGCACAAAGGGGAAAAGGGCAGAAGAAAAGCAGCCAGTGACAGCCAAAAAGTCTCAAGCATGGCCTGGTGGATTTGCAGTGAGCCAGAGCACAGGCTGGAACAAAACCTGGAGAAGAGAAAGGGATCAGGGCATCACAGAGCCACAAACTGCTGGGGATTCACTGCAGGTTTGATCTTCCCACAGGCAGGAAATCCATGACCTGGGCAAGGCTGGATGCCTCTGCTCTGTGCTGGGCTGATGTGCCCCTTCAGTTGTTTCTTGAGCACTTCAAGGGATGGTAACTCCACCACTGCCCTAGGGGACTCCTTCCAATTCCTAACCACATTTTCAGTGAAAACAACTGGACATGTCACTTTTGTAACACAATCAAGCACATTTTAAAATACAGCTCTTTTATGCTACTTATTTAACTGGCTGTGAGATAAAACTCACACTGCATTTCCAAAGTGTGTGCAGCTGCTCGGTTCTTAAATGCAGGGTCTAAGGATTAATAGTTCATATTTTTCTAGAAATAAGGGCATTAGTTGCTACATCCAAAAGAGTGCTGTGCCTTTCAGCATGCATTCTATTTGCCAAAATCATTTTTCACCTCAGAAAAAGGGCTTCCATCTGCCCTTAACCTTGTCCTCTTTTTCTATTTTTATTTTCTTTGCATTACTTTGTTCTCATTAATTTTCAGTCTTGCTTCAGATACTTCTTCCTTGTGATCATACCCTTCCAATACCATTGATTCTAAAAGATGTTTGAACATTGGTGCTTTCCTTTTTCCTCTAGCCTGACTCCTGAATTGATTTGGATTCCCACAGCCCTGGGGGATTTTCTTTTAGGCTGATGCCTGCCACAGCTGGAACTGTCAATGTTACCATACAGAACAGAGGGTTCAGTCTCCCTTTGGAATACTGATTATCTGGAATTTAGTGTTGATTCTTTCCATTTTATAGGAATGTTATTAATTATAAATCTTACTTCTAGAAGATATAAGTTCTTATTGCTAGAAGTGAAATTCATTACAGTGCTAGAATCATATTAAGCACCTTTAATGAGAAAGAAGAACTTCAAGAAACTCTAAATAAAATGTTATTTCATCTCCACAAGATTGGTGTTATATTTGTGTTGCTGAGCTGCTTCTATAAACTTTTCTAGCCAAAAAACTAACATGTTCTCATTTAGTACACTGACCTTGGTCTCAAGCCCTGGTTTGTCATCTACACAGCTCCTGGAAAAAGGCCAGATTAGATATCTTTTAGGATTCTATTCACAAATCTCCTTTGTGGTGAGTTATTTCCATTACTGGAGCTTCTATTTCTTCAACTGAGCTGCTTCTGTCATCTTTCCAGAGTGCCAGCTCTGGAGCAGGCATTGATTTGTCTGTCTCCAAGGAGATCCTCTGCTTCCACAGCTAAATCTGCAGAGAAATAGATATTTATTTTGTGGTGAGCTACTTTAAACAGTGTAAGTTCATAAAACTCCTCTGTTGGCTTTCTGTGTCTCTATCATGAGCTCTGTTCCCCTGGTTCAGTCACTCTGGGATAGAGCTTGTTACTTCTACAGGAATTTGGGCTCTTTTCACCCTGGGTGTCTCTCAGGCTTTGAGCAGTGCCTTGTGCAGGTATCAGTAATCTGAGGTCACATAAATAAAGTGGTACCAAAAGGAGAAAGAGAAGATCAGAAGTGGAAACAAGAATGAAATATTAGCAGGAGGAAATAGAGCCAGTAGCATGGGGGAGTTATTACAGAAGGAACAGCTAAAGTAAAATTTGCAGGGAGAACACTCATATCAAATATATTACATTTGGAAAAAAGAAAATGGTACATTATCTAACAATGACAAGGTTGAGATGATGCAGGGGTTGTGTGGTTTGACAATAAATGTTTGCTGAGGGATTTGTAAGTCTCCCTTAGAGGCATTGAAGCTGAGATCCTGTGACACCACAGTGCAGCTGCTGTTATCCCTGTGCATGATGTTCCATGCAGCAGTGTCCAAAGAGCCTAGCATGGTCAAAACACTGGTCACATTTCACAGGGCTGAGAGCCTGTGCTGCACGTTGGATTGACCCAAAAAGCACTGCCTGTGCACACAAACACTGCATGAAACCATTGCAGCAGTGCACGTGGGGAAATTGCAGAAACATTTGAAATCACTCCAGAGATGCTGCCATGCTGGCCAGCCTGTCTGTCCAGGCCATCCCAGTCAGAGCTGTGATTATCCCGTTTTGCCAGGTCAAACTTCCCTGCAGAGCAGAGCAAAAGGAAGGAAGGGGATGCATGGAAGCCAGAGGCCCAGAATTCCTGTTTATCCCTCTGAATCCCTATCCCTATCCATATCCCTATCCTGTTTATCCCTGCCACGGGGCGGCACTGTTCAGAGCCAGCTCTGCCAAATGCAATTATGATGAGGAATCAGATTAGTGCCAGAGAAATGTCGCCTTTGTCATTTGAAGTGGATCCTGGTCAGGAGCAAAGTTGTGTATCAAAGTACAGACTAGAGAAATCCTGCCTCATTAAAAATCGACTTTAAGCCAATTGTCCTCTTCCTTTCTGTCTGTCTGTCTTTCTCCCCTGCAAATGAGCTTACAACTCTCCCTCAAGGCAAGAGCATCAGCAGTCAAGCTCTGGTAGCTTTGAAGAAATCTTTGTGTGATTAGAAGTGCCACACAGAGCTCCAGCCTTCTGACAGCTCTGCATGCCGATCACATGGGAGTATATAGGCCACTGGAAATGTAATCCATGGCACAGCTCTGTCTTCCTAAGTGGGTGTTTAATTAGGAACTGTACTATTGCTGCATTATTCTGTTTCAAAGGAACTAAAACTAAGCTGTGTGAGCAGGAAGAGGCCTCTGAGGTAGCTCAGAATTTAACCCTAGGAAGGGTGTGCAATACAGGATTAGGTGTGTATGGAGATGCATCATCTCACGTGCCATCCACGCCTTCCCCTCCGGCCTGAGCTCCCTCATGGTGCTGGAGCCAGGGCTTTTCTGTGCCTCAGGCAAGGAAACTGCCTGGGCAGCTGCACTGTGGGGGACCCAAAATCCAGAGAGACTGTGTGCCAACATGAGCATCTCTTTCTGTGCGCAGTGATGACAGTGTCCAGCTGCACCAGGACAAAGTGTGGGAGTGCTAGCAGCAGCTTGAAATGAGCAGCCTGCATGAAGTACTGACAGAGCTGCTGACCAACATGAGCCATGCTTGCAACTGTGCAGTTTGTGCTGAGGACACCCACATTCCAACAGTGCAGTGCCTCAAAGAGCAGGCTTTTATCTGCACAGTCAGAACAGAAAGGTTTCTGAAAGCCCTTCATTCATTCCCTTGTTCATTCCGGCTTAGAAGGGCCTGGTTAATTCCCAGCTCGGCAGGGGTGTGCCTGTCCCCCTCAGGGTGCCATGGCAAGACTGAGAGCAGCCCCTTTCTGGGGATGTTGTGGGACTGAGGGCAGCCCCTCTCACCGTGTGCTTTGCTAGGGCTGTGGGCTGCTCCTCTGGGAGGTGCTGTGGTGGCACTCAGGGACACTTGAGACACCATAGCGGGGCCAAGGGCTGCTCATCTCTGGGCTCCATGATGGGGCAGTAGGCAGCCCCTCTGAGAGTGCAGTGGCAGGACTCGGGGCTGCTCCTGTCTGAGTCCAGTCGTGGGGCTGAGGGCTGCCCTGCTCTGGGTGCCATGGTGGTACTCTGGGCTGTCCCCTCAGGGCACCGTGGCTCGGGATATCTCCTTTCGTGGCACCATGGGGAATGAGGGCAGCTGCTCTCAGGGTACCATGGCAGGGCTGAGGGCTGCCCTTCTCAGGGTGCCCTCAGGCTGCCCTTCTCAGGGTGCCCATAGTGGAGATGAGGGTAGCCCCTGTCAGAGTGCTATGGTGGTGCTCAAAGCTGCCCATCTTGGGCCACCATGGGGCAGCTCCTCTCACAGAATACCAGGAGGAGGCCCAGGGCAGCCCCTCTCTGCCCGCCGTGGTGGCTCTGAGGGCAGCCGAACCCGGCTCCAGCCATAGCACCGCGAGCCACCCTCCCCTCAGGGCGGCCAGACCCGCCCCGCTCCGCCCCGCCCCGGCCCGCCCCTCCCGCGGGTCCGCCGCCGTCCCACAATCCCCTGCGCCCCGGCCCTCGCAAGATGGCGGTGCTGGGGGCACCGCGGGGCCTGGCGGCCGCAGCCTCCCGCAAGCGGCGGCTGCTGCTCGCCCTGGCCCTGCTGCGCCCGCCGCCCGCCGCCACCCTCGCTTGCTTCGCCGGAGGAGCCGTGGGGAGCGGACGGCGAGGCCCTCGAGCCGCCCCGGGAGGAGTACAGGTGGGTGGGGGCGCCGGGGCGGGCGGTGAGGGGTTGAGGGGACGCTGTGGGCTGAGAAGGATGAGGGGCGGGCGCTGAGGGGCTGAGGGGCCCCGGTGCCCGCAGCGCTGTTCCGCCCGCTCTGCGAGCACCGCCCGGTTCGTCCTTGCCTGGCCGGTACCGGCGCCCGCCGGGCCGGTATCGGTCCCGCCGCGCGGGGACCGGGGCTCCCGGGGACACTCGTGCGGAGCTGCCGGGGGTGCCGGGGGCTCTCTCTGTGACCAGCATTAAAGCCCTCAGTGTCTCTGAGCGGATGCTGAACGCTGTGCCGGGCCCGACTCGTGATTCCGCCGCTACGTGCGGACCGGCAGGTGGACTTAGAATCCCTTTTGGAACGCTGTAATATGGCCTAGCGAAATGTTTTTTATTCCAAGTAAAGTATTGAGTACTTTATCTCAAACTAAATCCAGCTTTTGGTAATTCACGTGCATTTTTCAAAGTGACTTATCTTTGGTATCCCAAAGACTGAGGTAATGAACTTTCATAAACTCTCAGCTTGTAACTCTGTTTGATAATAAACTTCTTTATCCTCTCAGATTGCTGCTGTTTATGAGTAACTTTCCTTTGTCACCCGCCTTGATTAGTTTTTCCCGACAGGCAGAATTTTGTCAGGGACTATGGTTAACTTTATGGCACTAAATGAGATGAGCAGGACTGAAAGGGCAAATTTTGGAGTTTTTAATTTTGAAACTTGTGTAAGAGGCTGGGAGCTAAAGTGGATGCAGATCAAATATTTTCCCCATGTATTTGCATGCATTTAAATACACCTGAACACTCGGTATTGTCTGGTGTTCCTGGAGATGAATTTCAGCTGTTAGGGAACAAACAGCAATGTTATCATGGTGATGAATAGAAGTATTAATTATATTCCTGCTTTCCTTTTGAATGACTTTATTTTCATGTGAGAAATGCCAGTCCCTGCTGAGCAGTTTTAATTGCCACGTGTCACTAAATGTGGATTTGCTGAACTAGAAAGTAAATACTACATCTGTGGGATATATATATATATATATATGTGTGTGTGTGTGTGTTCCTCTCTTTGGCTTTTCAATTTATAGGCATTTTTGTGTTAGAAAGTGCTCAATGAATGCATTTTTTGATGATCTGGTAATGAATTTTCACTTTTGCATCAAGCTCTATTTGGCTGAATATTAGATTTCATGAAATGCAAGAGCATTTATTTTATTAAACAAAAACTCTAACAGGAGGCTCAAACTTAAGTGTCCTGGGCTTTTTGGTTATAATGCCTTTCAGAATTCTGGGACATGGTTTTTCAAGCATTTAGATAAATTTGCTGACAGAGGAAGATGTGTTTTCCTGACAGGAAGGACTTTCCCTGCTGTGGTTACAGCAGAGCTCCTCAGTGCTGGGGTAAAACCCCATTGGGAGTGAACTCCACAGCCACAGTTCTGCTTTAATTTTATATATAAATTATATATTTTTAAAAATTAAATAACAGAGGTTTGCAGCACCAGAGCCAGGTCAGTCAAGAGCTGTGCCTGTTTCAGCTCAAGCTGGTGACCAGCACAGCCATAGCTGAACTCCTGAGGAAAAATGGGATTAAAGACAGGAAGGAGCTCTGTGAAATGACTGTAAGAGCAAAGTTGTAACCATTCTTTTTGAAAAAGTTAATTTCAAAGACTTGGCTCTCATCCTTCTGCTCTGCTTTGCATTCATGTGGTACTTGGTCTCCTGTCCTCATAGTTTCATGTCCATTGTAGATTTTTTTAAGCTTACAGTTAATTGTAAGCGTAATTGTATACAAAATATATATTTTCTATGGGACTTTGTACCATGAGAGTCAAATACAATAGAGTTGTTTGGGTGTTATTACAATACAGATTCCAGTATTTTTTCCCCCTCACACTTATATTTTTCAGTAGTTTTGATTAGATTCTGAATACTAAGCCACATAACATTTGTATGCTGGAGAGGAAGAAAATCTAAATTTAGGGAGGGGAAAAACAGGTTTCAGGAGCTGGGATCAGGCCTCATTTTTTACTATTGAGATCAGCTTGAATTTCCATAACCACAGTTCCTTCAGTTCACCCTCCTGTGGCTGGAGCAGGCAGGGCCTCATCATGTCAAAACTTGTGTTTGGAATTTGGGATCTCTGCTCAGTACAGAACTGGAACATTGGCTTGATAACTTTATGAGTAACTGAATAATTGCTGTTGGGTTTTTTTCTAGGAAACTTCTGGGTTTTTTTTGTTGTTTGTTTGTTTGGTTTTTGTAGAACTTCGCCCTATACTCAAAATAAAAACCATGACAAATTCTGTTCAGTGTAAATATGGAAATTAAATGAATCTAAAAATTAGTTAAATTAGCCAAATGGAAAGAAAACAGCTTTTGACTGGAAGGGTCAAACAGCCTTTAAGTAAGGATAATTATTTTGCTAGGAATCTTTATAAGCAGAGAAATACATTGAGAAGTTTGTTTCAGGGAGAGCTTTGGCAGTTGTAGGAAGCAGGGCTGTGTAAATGATTGTAACTGTAACAGAACAGAATAGAGACTTTTCCCTTCCATTATCTTGCCCTTCCAGCTGCTAGTGATAAAGAGCTTGTCCTTCTGCATAATTTAATAATATCCCTGGCTCTGGCAGGGCTTGCAAGAGAACTTTCAGGTATTTTTGTTACATTTATTTCTATTTTTCTTCAGTTATTTATTTATTTTCACTTGGAGCTCGGTCTGTTCTGTAAAATGGCACTGATGTTTGTTGTGCTGACATTCCGTGTGTTTGTGTGCATCGCTGAATTCTCTTCTCTGGCCTCTGAAGGTGCAGTTGGGCAGTCCCTGGCATTCCTGCTTGTGTGGGGCTGCTGGAAATCCCCTGAATTGTAAAACCCCTTTAGAGAGGAGTTGCTGCTGAGCAGGGCAGCAATCCCATGTCTGCCTATAAAAATGGACCCCTGAAATTGCTGTGAGGAAGGATGCTCCATCCTGGAAGGGTTCCAGGCCAGGCTGGACGGGCTTGGAGCAGCCTGGTGTCCTGGGAGGTGTCCCTGCCCATGGAGAGGGTGACACTGGGTGAGCTTTAAGGTCCCTTCCTTTATCCATCCAGGTGCCCAGAGCAATTGCACATTGGCCACTGGTAAATGCAGCTCCAGTTAAGTTTGCATTGTTCGTTCTGGTGACACTTTAGCCTATCTTCATACCAGAATATTTTCACCTTTTTCTCTCGTTTTCTGTCGCAGACATTTCTCCACAGAAATCCTTTCTTTCACATTTCTGCGTCTTTGGGAGGCCAGAGGCCTCTGAAAACAAAGTAAACAATTGTTATCAGCTGCTGTAGAATGCAATAAGATTCACCTTGATTGGCTCATTTTCTATGTTTATAATTAAGAGCCAATCATCAGTTCAAGCCAGGGGACTGAGTCCTTAGCCACAACTTTGTTGTGAGTTCTTTTCTATCTATTCTTAGCTTAACTAGCTGCTCTGCAAAACCTCTCTCTATATTCTATTTAGTATAACTATAATGTATTATATCATATATTAATAAATAAGCCTTCTGATCAAGATACAAGATTCACCGTCTCTCTCTCACCAACTGCGACCCACACAGGTCGCAGTAACAGTTTTCCTCCATTTTCTTTCCTATGCATCATTTCTTTTCTTGCCCTGTAAACTCAGCAGGATTAACTGTGGGACTTAAATGCTGCAGAGGAACCTGAATCCCACCTTCAGTTATCTTTACAGTTAGTTAAAAAAAGTCCCCATGAGATGAGTGCAGCATGTCTGGAACACAACATATTCCAGAGAGAAGCTTCTAAGTGTGGGTTTGACCTTGCACAAATGTGTTTAATCCCTGTTGTTTGTTTGCATTTGTAGCATTTAAACTACTACCCACAGTCATGACACTCTAACAACATGACTTTTATGTGCAATCAGTACTAGACATCTGTTTCATCCTTTAGAGTTTAGAGAATCATATCCAAAAATACATGAAAAGAACATAATGGTGCAGAGTCAGGCATTCAGGAGGTAGGAAATGCCAGAATTTCAGTTGCCTGCATTATTTGTTAAATTCTGCAATAAGCAGGACTTGCTCCTGGTTCTTTAAAGCAATAACCTGCTTCTTTTATGTGTTGTGATTAGATTAAAGGATGGCTTTGCTTTGTAGTCTTAAGGCTCTTGGGAGCCCTGGTGAGGGAAGGTGGAGTGCTCAGTAAGTGTGGAGAGGCAAGGGAAGCTGCAGCCCCTCTCATTTGGGCTCTCTGTGCTGTGATGGTCAGGAATTACCATAAAGGAAAGTGTTCACCTTGTTTAACTCTTTGTTTCTCTGCTCAGATTTGTTTTTAGCAGGAGCTTGAGAGAGGATCGAAACCTCCACTCTTCCAGGCTCAAGACTGAAAATAAGAACAGGTTTTTTGTGTATCTTGTGCAAAACCTTTCATGTTTTTGCTGACTTAACCCCATGACAGTTCATAGCTTCTTCATAAGAAATCAAACTATTTATCTCATGCAGTAATTGAGGCCGAATCTGCTGCTGTTTCAGTAGAAGTTGTTTCTGTGATGTTTGCTTCATGTTTCAGTCAGAAGTGAACTCTGAGAACTTTAGTGAAACATTTCTCTGCTGTCCTGTGTATACATCCCAGAAAACAGTATTTAGCTACTTTCCAAAACTGCTGAAGCATATTTTTTCCATTATATTTTCTGTTTATGGCGCTGTCAACATTCCTGTGGAAAATGTCTTGCTGTAGATGGAATCCTCAGTGCTGACACAAAGCTGGAATGCATCTACAGGGAAATGCTTTAGAAATGCAACTCCTTTGTTTAACCCAGGTCTTGGAAGGATCAGGATGGTTCACCCAGGCCAGTTAGCTCTGCTAAATGCAGAATGTATAATTATAATGTTCACTTTCTCTATATAATGTCATATAATAGAAATATTTGGAATAGCAGGTGCATGTGATAAGTTGTGGAGAAATGGTTTTAATTTTCTTTGAAATGACTCATGAAATTATTAACTGAGATATGTCTGAGGAAGAAAAGGATGTTTAAGGCAAAGTATAAAATATATGATGGTGCTGCTCTTTGATAAGGTTAAAATTACCTTTTTTATGATCAAGTCCCTCTTTTTTTATTTTCTTTTTTTTCTGTTTGTCCTTTGCCATGGGCTGGACAAACATCTCTTGGTGTGAGTGTTATAGGGAGTGAGGTTAATTCTGTCCCAGAGCAGTGAAAATGGAATCCTGAGTGTCAGGGCTGATGTGCACCCTCAGTGCTGACCAGGAGAGGTCCCTGTGCTTTGCCATGGAGAAGGAACTCCTATCCACTCCCTCTGAGGAAAACAAATGCTCCTTTTGAACTATTTTAGCCCTTTAAAACATAAAAATATGGATTGCTTGGCAAGGTAACATGTGGAGCATGGTGCAGTTCTGCCAGCTGTGTATTACAGGTTAAGTGCATTGCAGGGTCTGTGAATATTGCATTTATTGTGTCCTGCTAACCCAGAACTTGCTGCCAGCCCTGCTCCACTTCTCTCATGGTCCCAGGGTTGCCAGGCAAAGCTGGAGCTTGGATTTGCCTTCTGGAGACAAGCATGGCATGAGCTGAGCTGAGAGGAATTGGGAATGGCAGAAGCTATAAGCATAAAAAGAACATTTCTTAATGAAAAACAGGACAAAAGACTGTTTGAAAGAATTCAGGAGACAACCTGGGAGAAAATGAAAATGAGAGGAAAGGGAAAGCTGGGCTTTTGTTGTACAGAAGAAACAAAGTCTGATGAGAGTGGGGATTCAGGGAAGGGAAATGCAGTTCATTGTCACTGAGCAGTTCTGATGTGTGAATGTAATTTATTTTACAGCTGCTCCCCACCAATTCTCTTTTTCTGTGGTCAGTTGTTAAAAAACAAAGCCATCTGCCTTCTTTTCATGTTATGCTTGTTTACATAAACTAGATGAATATTCTCTGAATATGAAGTGCATGTTCTGCATGACTCTGTTTTCATTTCTTTTTTTTTTTCTTTTTTCTTCCTGTTTTATTCTGTAGATTCCACCAGTCTGCAGGCAAGGATCATGGCACAGCCTGGGAGGGAATTATTCAAGACCATTATTGGAGCATTCAGAGGTGGGTATAAATTGTTCTTCCAACTTGCAGGTCATGAGAAACTTAAGCCTTTGCAGCATCTTTCAGTTTAGACTCTTGTTGCTTTTATTTTTTTTTAATTTCACTATTTACAGTTCTGAAGTTAAATGGCAACTTATGTTTCTGCCCCTAGAAATCTTTTTGAATCTCTGCAAACTAATGGTAACACAGTAACTTCAAAAAAGAGATCTTAAAAGTGTGGGGTTTGTGGTGATGCTTAGATTCATTTATTAAGCACAGAAAATACCCAGTTAAGAAACTGAGTTTTCCTTCAATATGTAGGGCTTTATTCTATCAAAATTCTGCTTAGATTGTAGAATATTCTCATCACTGAGTGCCAGGATGTCAGGCTCTTACTCCTGTGAGGTCTGCTTGCCTTAAAACCACTGCAAACACAGGGCAGCTGCAATTTTTCCTGTTTGTGGAAGAATTGACACATTTCTGAGTAACACACTTGTTTGAATGAAGCTGAGAAATGTGTTTGTCTTGCCTTTTTTTTTGTTTGTTTGTTTTTAATTATAAAATAACCACTCACAGCTGACTTAAGTAGCTAAAATCTTTTGAGGGTCATTGTGACTTCAGAGCATGAAATCTACTTAGATTTGGTTTTTTGATGCTTTACTTTAAAATGTGAAAAGTGACATTTTGATTTGGGAAACCCTGGGGTCTGCTATCAACCAACATACATAAAATAAGATTGCTAATGAGCTTTTAAATAACTTAAACTTAGAAATTGCCAACATGTAGCAAATCTTTTAAACAAAAAGCAGATTCTTTTTTGAAAAGCTTTAACAGGTCCATTGTTTGTGGCAGGCACTTTGAACTTGGAAAAATGCCTGGTGGTAGTGATTGTTATTTTTTAGTACATCTACATGCATAAATAAATTCAGAAATTTTCCCCAGGGCATCTTGGCCACATGCTAAGAGAAGTGACATTTGTTTTTAACAAGCAGGTTCTTTTCCAAACAATGGGATAACATTCCCATTCCCATCCTGGGAGCAAAGACAAGTGGGAAGCAGATTTATCTCATTTTTTGCCCTCAAGTAAAGCTACCCTTACATACATGGAGGGAGTATTATTGCTTAAATGTGTTCCACTTTACATTAATGTGCCTGAGTATGGGTATCCTCCAAAACCTCAAGGTTTTCCTGTGTTCAGTTCATTTTCAATATTTAAGGATCTGTTATCTTTCCCTCCTGGCTGCTGGGATTATTATATCCCTTTTTTATTACTGTTTTCTTAAGCAAGGTTTTTAGAGGGAGGTGAGATCTTTTATTAAAACAAGTTTAAACTGTTTGATGATGAGGGAGGTAAAACAAGCCAGTAGTTCTTTCTGCTGCCTTTTATGTGCCTGTTTCCTGAGGTTCTTGCAAATTGACTTTTCATTTTCACACAGATCCTGCCCAGGTGGCAGCTGATGGAGAAGAGGATGTGTTGGCATGGCCATGCTGGTGGAGGGCTTCACACAGATCCAAAGGAAGGGGTAAAACTTGCTCAATTATTATTGCTTTTTAAATAAAAAATGCTATCAGCTTCCCCAAAAAACCTGAACCTAAAAACTGAAGACCTCAAGCAGCAATTTGTCCAAAATTCTCTCAGCAGATACATAAATATTGTAGTAGATACTGTTAAATTGTCAGTGTAGACTTGCTAGCTCTTAAATCACCAAATGTGTGATAATGGTGTTGAAGGGTTTTATTTATTTTTTAAAAATACCATTTTACTGTTACACCCTGGAAATTGCCCTGGATTGGATTCTTTGGATGGAAAATGTTTCCTTGTCATTCACTGATGTGTTGATCTGGTTTGTGACTGATATTTGCCTGTGACTTGGCAGACAGGATGGTGGAAATCAGCTCCTGGGTTGTTGCATCACTTGGTAAAATCACACTTGAAATAGGAGGGGAGAGAAGCAATTAAACTGTGTTCATTTTTACTTGGAATTAATGGTAATACCTCTGGTATATTTTGCCTGTGTTTCTATTCAGGAAGCACATTAAAGTAATGATGATGGTATATGAGGAGAAGCAGGATCTTTTATTAGACCAAATGATTACAATCAGAAAATGAGGGAAACTTTTGGTTAAAACAGGACAGTATCAACTGTGTGATTAAAATTGCCAAATCAAAGCTCCTGAGTGTACAGAACTTCCATCCTCTCATTTCCTGGGCATACTTATTTCTGATGCTTTGTGTATTTGCAGAATCATTCTGTGTCAATGGTTATAACTTGTTCAAACCTGGGTGGAATCCACTCTAAAATTCATGAAGACCACATTGATGACAAACAATTTTCAGTTTCAGAATCCAGGTCTTCCAACTTGTTCAGACCTGGGTGGAATCTTCTCTAAAATTAATGGAGATCTCATTGATGACAAACAATTTTCAATTTCAGAATCCAGGTCTTCCAGGGCTGCTCTGCTGGTTTAACTGTTCTGATGATGTCTCTCCTACAATTCTTCAGTTGTAAAGAAATTGAAGATTTCAATTTAGGATTTTCTTTCAAGTTGTTATCTGAGAGTTGCCCTTCATTGAATCCAGACCTGTTTGTGCTACAGGCAGAAGTCAGGAGATGTGTGTGTTTTATAGTGAGAGGGAATTTCCTAACCTGAGGTGTAGCCAGCTTGTTTTAGTAAACATCTCTGATCTTTTCTGCATGAGGCACAGGGGAAACAAAATAATTTCCTGTCTCCAGTCATAGGTACCAGGGCTGTGCATGTAACATTAACTTCAGACTCACTTTTAAGCCCTCCTTGCAACAGGTGTAAGAGATTTTCAGAGATTTCCTGAGCAAAGCAGACTTCAAACCCGAGTCTCCTTCTCTGTTTGACATATTTAAATTCCAGGGTTTTCTCTGGTCAGAAAGGAAATTGAGGGTTCTGTTTACCACAACACAAATAACCTTAAGGGATGTGGGATGTTCCTTAATGCTAAAACTCACTAGCAATATGTTATCCAAAAATTTTGATGCCAGATGATATTTTTTAAATTTGCTGGCAGTGTAAAATTCCATTGGCATTCTCCCTTCAGCCTCCACTTGCAGCTATTCCTGTGGAAATCAATCTCTTAACTTCTTTATTGTAATAAATGCAGCTGAAACTGTTTAATACAGGCCATGGTCAGTTAAGGCTGTTGTCTAACCAAACAAATACCAGCTGTCCAGGGGAAAGGAGCAAGGACCAGCTGTGGAAAAGGTGAAATGTGTGAGGAGTGGAAAATAACAGGCAATGTTGGGTTTGCCAGGAGTTTCTCAGCAAAACTGAAGGGAAGGAAGTGCTCTGCTGCTCCAAGTGCAGCTCCTGTATCTCATGTGTGCTTGCACTTGTATTCAGTGGGTACAAATACTGGCAACCCATTCACTGCATTTTTTCTCCTAGGATTATACTTTTAGGAGAACTGCAGGTGAGATATCTGTCAGCTCTATTACACCTTTCCCTGTTGCAGATATTTTCTGACACACCAGGCTGTTTATTCTGACTTTGGAAGTGACATTTTAAATTGCCCCTTTTACAGCACTGAGCCCTAAGGATGAGCACAGAGTGCAGGGCACATTACCTTCACTACTAAAGAAACTTACACTTTTTAAAATTCCAAAATCTGCTTACAGCAGTGGCTGCTGTGCTGAGTGCTGAGATCAGAACTGATCTTTACCAGCTTTGGGGGATTTTTTGGTGCTGGTTGGGAGAATAACCTCATGCAAGGGGAGAAAGTTGTGCTGGTACAATGGAAGGGATGATAGAGCTGCCTGAGGGAGCACACAGGGAGCCAGAATTGTGTCTTTCTCTCTTCATCAGCACTGACAGCTTAAATTCCAGTCAAACTACCCCTTTCTTGTATCCCACTTGTGACAGCTCATCATCCTGGCACAGCCTTTATCCACCAAGTGACAGGGTCAGCCCAGTGAGTGCCTTGCAGTGCTCAATAACCATGGAGATGGTGAAGAAGAATTATGGCTTTCTTTTTTTTTTTTCCCCTCTTTAGGTATTTTAAAAGGTCCAGAACCTGGATGGGATGGGTAGAAGGGGCAGGAAGTTGGTCCATGGTCATTCTTTTGCAAATAACCTTCAGTATTGCACAGAGTGTTTTAGAACCATGCTGCATTCAAGAAGAGGAAGAGGCTTTCCTTCTTTGCTCCTTGCTGTATAATATTTTTCCTTCCATTCCTGTAGAAATAGACCTGTAAAGAAAATGCTAAACATTACTACCATTTAAAAGGAGGTGAAATAATTTCATCTCTTAACCTTTATGTACCTCAGAGAATCAAAAAAGGGCCTGAGTCCATTGAACAGATTGCTCATTTGAATTCTTAATGTTGCCACTTGCATATTTAAACAAATTTTTAACTCATGTTTCTGTACAACAGTAACATTTATTTCATGGTAAACTTTGATGTAATATGTGTGCATTTTGCACCCTTTGATATTTCTTCTTGTTCCTTTGCAAGGCCTTTGGCAAGTGAGTGGCTGCCTCCTGACTTTTTTCTAAATGGATTTGCTTCTGTCACCCTTCAGAGCCATGAAAAAAGGAAATAGATTCCTTGTTTGCAGCCAATATATTTTGTTCCTTTTAATAGGTTTTCTGTGCAAAGTCTGCCTAGCCAGTAGCAACATATAATTAGAACTGCTCTGATTGCACTTTTGTATCTTTTGTGTTAATGTGGTACCAATTTTTTTTAACTTCCTTTTAACCTGTAAGTGGTGATCAAAGATATTTTCCACATGTTTGAACTGCTTTTTATGCATATCCTTGACTCAAATGGAAAGATTCATGTATATGCTGCAGCAGGTATCTCCATTTTTAAGAGGGTAGGACACAACAGAGGCACTTTTGCATCCTCTCTCCACTGACAAATCTTCCATATACCCATTTTTTAAAAGTCCTTTGAAATGTGCTTATCCTGTGTAATGTTCCAATACATTTGCAGTGACATTTGATGACAAAATGCCTTGGTTTTGCTTGAAGCTGTGACTAGAAAAACTGAGATGAATTTCCTGGTGCTTTTAAAAGCTTACCTTTATAGGATTGGCTTCCCTGGTTGCCTCAGCAATTTTACCTTTTAACAGACCTCTCCTTTCTTACTTATTCATCCCAGACCTTAACAGAGAATTTCTTTTCTAATTTGGTTTATCCTCAAACAGGAAGATTTATTATAACACTCCCCCTTCCTACTGACTTCTGTCACAAGAGTCATCTTTGAAAGGTGTGCACTAACTTTTTGTTTCTCTCCCTCCTCCCCACTACAAAATATTGCCTGAAATGGGGAGATTAGCTGCCCTTGCTGCCCTCCTTTCTCCCTTAGATAACCCTTGTGTCTTTCAAGTTAACCCCAGTGTAGCCAGCCCAGAAAAATGAGTTGTTGGTACTTGTTGTCGATTAGGAAACATGGTTTAGGCTGCAGATAATTTAGCTTGGGAGTTCAGTGTTATTATCAGAAGTGTCAGTGATAAACATCTTTTCATCTGGAAAATAATACAGCAAAAAAACCCCCAACAAAATAAAAAAATACAGCAACCAAACCCAACAACAGAAAAATAATCCCAAAGGAAAACTTAAACACAAAAAGAAAAAGTAATGTTTTTCAAGCTGTCTTGTTAAATGGATTGTGCTCTTACTTAGAGCAAAATTTGAGATTTGGAGGAGAAGCTATTTTAAGAATTCAGTTAAAATTGACAGCATCATTTAAAGGTGAAAACTTGAGGTTGTGTCTAGATCTTGTTCTGTTTATTGCAAATACAAGTTTTTCTCACATTGTTTTTGTCACACTTTGTTAGAGTGCAAAAACCTGAGCATGAAATGTGTGCAGATTCTCCAACTTCTTAATGTAACTCTAGGAGTTCAAGCTAGGGCTACCTGTAGCAGATATTGCTGAATCCCCTCACAAAAAACAAACCTTAAACACTGCTCAGTGATATTGAGCATTGTGCTTATCCTGGGTAATGTTCCAGTACATCTGCAGTGACATTTGGTGACAAAATGCCAGCACGTGGCCATGTACATCTTCTGCCTTGTGAAGCCTGATTAGCCATGGCAGGGAATGTTCTCCAAACTATTTATGTTTATTGTGGACCTTTCAGGCTTCCTTCTTACCTTATTTTGTTAATTTGTTAATTTTTTTGCATTTCTCTCCTGCTATTTTAAAACATCTTCCAAAAAAAGAAGTAGCAAGCCCTTGACTTTTGTACAGCAGTCTTGAGGAGATAAAAGAAAAGGGTCAGTGAAGTGTTTAAAGATGGGGAATTGTGGTTTTCTCTATGTTCCAGTTGCAGCCAGCCAGGTTCCATGCTCTGGAGAACATGGAACATTTTAATGGCATGTCATGGACATAAACCCAAAAACTTCCACCTTGAAATGTTCATAGGCAGTCGTGGTGTCGGGCATTGTCAAATGTCTGTTTCCTACCAAATAAAATACAGAAGTGATCCAACTGTATGAAATTCATTACTTACAGTTGTTTTACTTGCCAAGTCTGTGTGTAAGCAGTGCTCTGTTTGTGCCCCCCCAGCTGAAGGAGATTGATGCCAAGAAGATCATCAGGGCCATGCTGTCCTACGTGTGGCCCAGGGACCGGCCCGACCTGCGCGCCAGGGTCGCCCTTTCCCTGGGCTTCCTGGCCAGTGCCAAGGTAAGAGCAGAAACTCCCACAGCTGCTGTTCGTCTGTGCAAGGAATCATTTGCTTTTCTGGTTTTTAAAGGCTTTTATGCTACTAAGATTTTTCACAGGAACATATATGAGAAATTATAGATTGGATTTTGGAACAGGGTGTATCTGCAGGGAATACCCATGTGCATGTTTAGGGAGGTGATGATGACAACTAGAACTTCTGTTTCCCTTGATTTCATTAGTTTAGCCCAGGATTTTCCATTTCTGGTTAATTTTTTACCCCAGAAATTAGAGGAAATGGGAGTTAAAGGCTGTTCTTCTCTCCTTGTGTGGTGCTGTCAGACAGTGCCCATTCTGAACCCTGAATGTGATCAATGTGGTGGTGCCTATTCACAGGTCTTGCTGTGCTGTGGAAAGGGATTTGAGCTCCACTCTGTTGATATTTCTCTATGAGATAACAGAGAATTAATTATTTTGGGGACTCCTCTGGTGTCCTCATAACAACCCTGCTTTCATTCAAATGATTTTCATGTAGTCTTTGATTATGAAATGGAAGATTGCTCTTACTTTTATTTCATTATGTGAAAGGATCTATATTCTTACCTGCAACAACATTAGTGTTTATTTGTTCTTTCAAAGAATTTGGAATGCAAAACTGTTCTGCAGATTAAAAGGGGGTATAATTCAAATTCTATGCAAACCTTGCAGAAATAGTTCAGAAGAGCAAATGTTACCTTCCTTTTGCTTTAAATAAAAAAAAAGAAATATTTGATTGCAAAACACTGGGAGGAAGTTTTGTGAATTCCATTGAGACATACAGCTCAGCTGGGTTGCTTTTAAGTACAGCAATTTTAACCAAACATAAAGCTAATATTAGCACTCAGCACCATTGCCATGTTATGAAAAGAGAGAAGAGACAAATTTCAGCTCTGTAGGTGTTAAAAGAGGAGTGCTTGGGAGAGAAATGTGCTCATTTCTGTGAGCTGGAGCTGATCTACAGTGCTTTCTCAAGGGGTTTTTATCTCTCAGGTATTTGTGGGTACTGTCTCCAGCAGATACTTGGGTTGTGCTGCAGCTCAGGATGTTGCTGATAATGCAGGTGATGACATGCAGAATATGGCTGGACTGTGCAAGTGAGCTTCCCCCTTTGGGCAAAACACACAGCATTGCTTTCCACTGCATTTTAAAACTCCTCAAAATGCAGATGCCTTGAGGTTTTCTGATGTGGATCTACCAGGTGGAAATGAAAATCATTCTCACTCACTTCCTTTTAAAAGACTTTTATTAGTAATGTTAATAATAATCTGAAGGCAATTTTTTAAATGTTTGAAGGATTTTTTCCTGTTCTTCTCCCCCCATTCCCTGTTCTCTAATTTGTAGTGTTATATGGATATGATGGAGAATGTGTATCCAGCCTCTAATCCTGCATATGGCAGCACTGTACCTTGCCTTTAAGAAGTCTTATTAATGTTTCAAGCAGCTTTTTGGGATGTTAAGAAAACAAAATTGATGACCAGGATACCTTGACTTGTGCAAATAGCTCTGTATTTGGTGTAAAAAAGAGCCATTATATTTCTACTGGGAGAGAGAGATGTTTCCCCATCAGAAAATCATTTAACTCTTTGGGGAAGTAATTGATGTTTGGATCTTAAGTGTTCTCTTAAGTTTCCCACTCTATATTTGTACAAGGCAGCCCAGAAGCCCTGATGTCCAGAGCAGAGTCTCAGAAGAAAAGCAGAAAACCTGGTGAGCTCTGCCCAGGTTTTAGGAGATGCTTGTTAGAGCAGAAGTGTTTTGTGAGAATGTTTGTTTGGGCAAACAAGGATTTCATTGGGAAAACACACAGCAAACTCTCTATGGAAAATAAATATCATAACTGGCAGGGGTGGAAAATTTTATGGATGTCTCCTAGCTGTTCTTTGTTTTGTTCTGTCATTGCAAAGCTGTGTTGGGTAATTGCAAATTAAGGAGTTACCCCTCATCTTAGGAGCTGTGCTCACTCTTCCTTTGTGGGAAGAACTTTTCTTGAATTGCTTCATGCTTTACACGTTCTGTGTGTGTGTGTCAGTGTGACACAAGTGATGTGCAATAGTTTATTCCAGAGCTGTGGTGAGTCTGTCACATCTTTGAGCCCTGAACATCTGCTGCCCTTGCAGAGCACACAAAAGGTCACTTTGTCCTGGAGAAAATGCAGTACAAAGTGGTTTACCTGTGTCGTTCCTGCACCATGTGTAATTGTGTGTGCTTTCCTCATTATCCCATTTGGGAGCCCTTTGTTCTGCCTGCCTGTGAGGTTAATTACAATGCACTCCACAGACCACACAAGCTGTTTGGTAAAGTTTTTCTGCTATATCATTGTGTCAGCACAGGAACACCAGCCTGTTTTTCTCCTCACTGCAGTCCTAATTTCTTTGTTCACTATGGAACAAAGTGAATTCTGTGTCTGAAGGATTTGCATCCTTAGTGTGGATTTTGTCTAAAGGCCCCTCGTTCTGAGGGGGTTTGCATAGAGAACTGGATGTTCATGATGGCTGCTGCAAGTCACCTTCCCCCAAAAGAAACACTTCTGTCAACCCTGTGCCCAATTCCTTCTGAGTTTGACAAAAGATTTGCAGATTTTATGAATTTACAGCAATAGATTTCCAGTTAAAATACTGTGGTTGTAAGGTGGCTTCAGTTTTATTCTGTGAGAACTCCAAGGAATCACAGAGGACAGGTAGGTTATGAAATTCTCAGCTGTGGGGGGAAAATGTAAGGAATATACCCCCAGTTTAATTTAGTTACTTACTCACAAAACAGCTGCAGTTCATTTCTCCTTGTGCTGCTGCTTGAGAAATAATTTGTCTCTTTAAATCTTGCAGTTCAGTAAAATTCACTTTCAAAACAAAAGCCAGTTTGTGTGCAGTTACTGAAGAGCCTGCAGTTACAATCTGTCTTGACTACTTTTGTGGGGCCCAGTTGCCTGTCATTGAACAAATTATTGTGATTTTTGGTTCCTTTTTGTCTCCACATAACTGCCCGTGGTATTGTGAGCCTTCAAAGCAAGCTGTTAGGATGGCTCTTTATGACAGGATGGAGTCTGCTCCAGGGCTAGTGAGGTCTTTTCTTCCTTGCAAGATGTGTTGTATTATTATGACACACTTGAAATTTTTACCTTAAATATTTATAGCCTATCTAGATGTGTGTACATGATCTGAAGGATGCAAGAGGAAGGCAGGTGAGAGGAGTACACAGGGAAAATCTGTGTTTTCAGACATTGCTCAGCTTCTGCATATCTGCATTTTCTTTTTCCATGTTTTCCCACCTTTTTTTGGCTTCTCTACTGGTGATTGTATAGCAAATGCTTCCTTACTTTTCTGTTTTTTTTCCCTTTTTCTTCTGTGGCACAAGGAGAAAAGTGCTGAGGCTTCTGAGGAGCTGGATTAAACACATGAATATGACAAAATCACTTGTCACCTCTGTCAGCCTGCAATGGGTTTTGGCCTCCTGGTCACAGAGCAGGCATGTGTTATTCATGAGCCAAAGAATTCTTTCAGACTCTCTGCATTTCTACTGACTGCTAATTCCATCAGTTTCAGAGCAGGAATGGCTGGCTGAGGAGGCAGGACACAAGGGTTGAATTGCAAATTCTGCCTGCACACGAAGATAACGATATCCAGCTGATCAGTGAAGCATGTTCCTGTGATCTTGGTGTTTGAGCTCTTTCTAGGGGCTCAGATGGAGTTAGATAATTGCAATAAACCTTTAGAAATTGGTGGCTTTTTGAGGAGTTTCAGGTGAAAAGTGTTTAAATTGGTTTGAGTTTTTTTTCCCTACTGGAAAAAGTGTAGTTCAGGTGATCATTAAATTTGAAGAAGCCACGAAGGCAGGTGCTTCTTCCCTCATCTGGAGAACATTTTGGAGCTTCTTTAGCAGTCTTGCCTCCACAAGGGATGGAGATTTCTGTGTGATCTCCACAAATGTGTATGTTTATATTGGTCCAGAGATAAATTCAGTCATCCTCATGCCAACATTTCTCACTGAATTATTGGCAAAGAACAGTTCACTGTGGACCAGTTTTATCTTGTTGGGGCTCAGGCTGTCATTAATTCATCATCTTTATTAAACAAAAAATGCTGGGAAGAGCAAAATGAAAGATAAGGCTGTTTGCCTTAAATGTAGTGTAGTCCCATGGGGGAATAAAGATGATACTGCACTGTCAGCTTAAAACAGTGCAGTCATTAAAAAAATGTTTAAACTCATTTACTCATGATTCATTCCAGGGCAACCTGCTGTTAAATGTGGGCAATTGAGTTGGGATGATTTCATGGGATGCTGTATTTGCTTTCCAATAAATTCAAGCAAGGATAAGCTATTAATTCAAACCCAGAAATAGAAAATGCACAAATTCATATTGAAAGAGTCTTTTTAATGGGAATTGTTATCAAGCTTTCAGGCATTAGGCAGAGGAGGGAAGCCTGTGCAGATATATTGTGTAAGACAATTGTTTTTCATGGTAGATTTTCATGGTCTACCAAGGTGTGCTTAAAGCTTTTTGTTCTGTGCCAGCAAATACAAAGAGAGAATGTGAATTTTTGCAGAAGGATGAAATTTTGTTTCCATTACTGTGAACGTGATCTCATTGACTTAACAAATTGAGTAGGAAAGGCCTGTTTCTAATAATGGCCTCTCATCTCTTGCTATAAACTTTGTAAGATTAACTTTTTTCTTTTTAAATTACTGGAAAGCAGACTGTCTTGATTGCTAATGAAATGCAATACTGTGCTGCCTTGTTCTTATTCAAGCTTTACCCTCCAGGAGTCAGAACAACTATAACCTGAGACCAGGCTTTAAATTTCATTTAAAACTCTATTGGGAAGAATTATATTGATGTAAAAGAAGACATTTCTACAAAATTGTAGGCTGTTACCAGTTAAATTAATTGTGAGTGGAGAACAGCAGTTTAAAGAATTCATCTCTTTTCTTTAAATGGACTTTAAATATATCTGTGGTTCTATTTCAAAACTACCTGTAGTGTAGCACAGTCTAGTGAGGAATAAAATCTCTGCAGAGAGATTTGTGAGAATCTGCAGCAAATGAGGACCATCTGCATGGCAATATTCTTATTTTCTCCTGAGAGGTGTCTCCCAGGAAAACCTGCACTTTGTCATGTTGGTTGTCACTGGAACAAACATGGCAGTAGATTCATCTTTATCAAGAACAAAATGCCACCCCAGAATGGAGTTTCAGTATCTCTGAAGGCAAAGTGGAGTTGTTTGGTTGTACTGGGGAAGGGATTTGAGATTTCCACAATTCCCATCTGTTAGAGGGCAGCTGTGGCTGGAGGACTCTCAGGCTGCTCTGGACAAGTTTCAGAGAAATGCTTGGTGTAACACCTGATCTTTCAGCTGCTTTCTCTTTTCAGTTACTAACAAACCAGCACTAACCTCACCCAGGTGCCCTCAGATCTCATGTATCTACTCTCAGAGTTACCTAAATCACGCTGTGTTGAGAATTTTGATGTGTTTTTTTATAATGTATTTCATAGGGAACACATGGGGGAAGAGGAGAAAATTAATTCCTTCCTCATTTGCATTTAAATCTTTAGCCTAAAACACTGTCTGAAAAAACTAACAGCACAGATTCAAAAAATTAATTTACATTATATTCTTTAAATCTGTAGTTTACAAAAATATTTTCAAAACCCAGTTACTCTGCTTGGTGAAGTTTATACCTTCCACTATTTGCCATAACTTGTAAAACTGGAAATATTGGATCCTGGGACAGTCATTAGAACTTCTGGAACTCTGTCTTCCCCCTTGAATTTGGACTGAACTTAAGAATGACTTTATCACTCTTTTGTCTCAAAATCTGGTTTTATCCAATTTATCTACAGTTTTTTTCCCTGGGCTTTCAGCTCTGACAGATGTCCCTAAATACAATTGAGATCTAAGTGGGTATCCAAAACATTTGGTGGAGAGAGCTGAAATATCTGTATCAATCTGGTTTCTGTTTCTTGTTTCTTCTCATGTAAAATTATTTGTCATCTCCTCACAAGTTTTTTCCAAATACTAAAAAAAAGCCCAACCTTAAGCTAACTCAACTTGCTGTAAAGTATTTTAACATCTGCTGTGATTGTAAGATTGTAGGTCATAACTTACTTGTTCAACTGCTAAAAAAGTTGTGTCCTTATTTTCAAATCTCAACAGTTAGGAGCAGTTTGAATTAAGAAATTGTATTAATTTTATGAAGTTTGTTTGTAAATTGCCTTTCTTGTTGGTATAAGTGAGCAATGTAACAATGGTACATTAACAAGGAATTTTAGGTTTTCTGTGAGATTTTCCATTTTTTCTTGTGCTGCAGTTGTGCAAATAGAAAACTGCTAAAGTTGATGTGTTTACATATCCATCTGTTTGGGGTTTCACATCTAGAGGGGCACACTGGGTGATAGGTGGTGGATGTGACTTTTTGTTTGAAAACTAATATTTGTACAGTAATTTGTAGTGTCTTATGGACTGTACAGACAATCTTTTGTGCTGCTGTGCCAAACCCCAGGGTTTATAATATTTGGAGTGATGTTGCAAATGAGAAGCATTATTTAAATTTTAGGGGAGTATTAACAGAGACAAAGGAGGGGTTGGTTTATTTTCTTTGACTTCCTTGGAGCTTTGGTTGAATCCATGCCAGTGACCCAGTGTTAGCAAAGTGCAGGTGAGTGTTTCCTGTGGAACTGAGCTTCTTCACACTGAATACTGCCAGCACCACAAAGAGCAAACAGCTCCAAATGATGGCACAATTTAGTAGCACTGTGTGTGCCATGCAGTGGCTGCTGCTTGATTCATTTCCTGGGCTTGCCATGCTGTCCTGAGAGCTCAGCTCACTTCCAGGGCCTTTGCAGTGTGGTTTGTTGAGGACAGAAATCCATATTTAAAAGAAGACAGTGAGAGAGACAAAGTAACCCTGCAGTGCCAGCAGCAAGGGTTTAACATCCTGCTTGAAGTAAAGAGCAAACTCACCCGCACTAAGTGCTCAAGGACTAAATATAACAGCAGAGCAATTTCAGACAATAATAGTCATGCTGCAGAGATGTTTTAATGCAAATGGTCTAACTGGTGTGCTCCTGCTTTCAGGCCATGAATATTCTGGTTCCCTTCATGTTCAAGTTTGCAGTGGACAGCCTGAACGAGGTGTCTGGGAACGTGCTCAACCTCGGCGATGCCCCGAGCACCGCGGCCACCCTGGCCACTGCTGTCCTCGTGGGCTGTGAGTGCCTCCAGACCCTGCCTGGGACCTCAGGGGCTGCAGGGAGGGAGGGAGGGGTTCAGCAGAGCTCCTGCCCGTTGCTCTGCTGGCCATCACAGCTGCTTGTGAATCACAGAATCACAGAGGGGTTTGGGCTGGAAGGGACCTTCAAGGTCATCTGTGGGCAGGGACACCTTCCACTGTCCCAGGGTGCTCCAAGCCCGTGTCCAGCCTGGCTTTGGGCACTGCCAGGGATCCAGGGGCAGCCCCAGCTGCTCTGGGCACCTGTGCCAGGGCCTGCCCACCCTTCCTAATTCCCAATATCCCATCCATCCCTGCCCTCTGGCAGTGGGAGCTGTTCTATGTGTCCAAGGGCACAAGCTGTGCTCCGAGCCCTGTCTGCCCTGACCTTGGACATTTCAGGGATCCAGGGGCAGCCCCAGCTGCTCTGGGCACCCAGAGCCAGGGCCTGCCCACCCTCCCAGGGATCAGTTTTTTCCCAATACCAAATGTAAACCTACTCCCTTTCAGTTTAAAGCCAAGTTTGGGTAGGAAGGGATTTTAAGATTCCTTGGGCAGGGACACCTCCCACCATCCCAGGCTGCTCCAACCAACCCTGGACACTTCAGGGATCCAGGGGCTGCCCCAGCTTCTCTGGGCACCCTGTGCCAGGGCCTGCCCACCCTGCCAGGGAACAATTCCCAATTCCCAATCTCCCATCCATCCCTGCCCTGTGGCAGTGGGAGCCATTCCCTGTGTCCTGTCCCTCCATCCTTGTCCCCAGTCTCACTCCTGGAGCCCCTTCAGGTGCTGAAAGGGCTCTGAGCTCTCCCTGGAGCTTCTCCTCTCCAGGTGAGCACCCCCAGCTCTGCCAGAGCCCCCAGAGCAGAGGAGCTCCAGCCCTCAGAGTGTTGTAACAATTTCATTGTTACACTGTGTTGATGTCTATTCCTAATATTCTCTGACCTTGCTTCTGGTATTCCAATTAAAAAATGAAATAATGCTTATAGAAACTATTCTTGATTATAAATCCTGCCCTTTCTTATAACCAGCTATAAAAAGAAACTGATTTAAATGTGTGCACAATGGTTTATAAATGAAAAATTGCATAAAGCTTGGGCCAATTAAGTATAAATTACCTTTGAACTAAAATTGTTGAAAATATATAAAGAATGAGTCTAGTGTAATTTCATGCATGAAGGGAAGTTGAAAATATAATTATTTTCATTTTGTAAACTTTTTCATTCCTTTTTAGATGGTATCTCAAGAGCTGGGGCAGCATTATTTAATGAAGCAAGAAATGCAGTGTTTGGGAAGGTAGCTCAAAATTCCATCAGGAGGATTGCCAAGAATGTTTTCCTGCACCTTCACAACCTGGACCTGGCCTTCCATCTGAGCAGGCAAACAGGAGCTCTGTCAAAAACCATTGACAGGGGCACCAGGGGCATCAGCTTTGTTCTCAGTGCTTTAGTGTTTAACCTGGGCCCCACAATGTTTGAGGTGGCTCTGGTCAGTGGAATTCTGGTAAGTGTGCTTTAGTTGGAATTGTCTCATTTAGGAATAATGCTCTTACCAAATTCTACTAATTATAATAATAATAATTGAATTTACAATGTGAAAGCAGCTACTTCAAAAGAGAGCAAAGCAACCTATAGTGTTCAAATATCTGGTGTTTTAAGTAAGCTTATTTGAAGTGGTTTTCACATTTAAAGCCTCTCTTCAGCCAGTTGCATTTATGTGGACAGTTTTTAATGTTTTTCTTCAGAATTGTTGGAAAAATGAAATCAGAAAAGTAAACTGTGCACACAAGTGTCAAATATACCCAGGTGACTAGTGAGGAAGCAGAATAAAAATGTTGTGGTTCAGTGTATTCAGAACAGAGGAGGGAGTGATTATTGGCTCTTTCCTGAATACTGATCTGGACTTATCCAGAACTTAAAAGTGAAAATGAGCTTTTGGAAAACAGGCTTCTCCTGGCAGGTTTTAAGCTTAATGCCCTGAAATTTAAACTTCTACAAAATAAATCACACATTCTGTCTTTGAAGTCAGGATCTTTGGGTGTTATTTGGGTGCAAAAATCTGAATCATGGTTATGTATCTTGGTTTAAATTAAAAACAAGAATCTTGTTCTGTTTATTGGCCTTTTTGGAAAGACTTAATCAAGTTTGAATGGAACAGTGAAATGCCTGTTGGGTTCCATTTTCTAACCAGTGGAAATTGCAGACCAGGCTGGCTGTCAGCCAACCCTCCTTAGGGCTTTTCTCTCCTGATGTGCCCTGAAGTACAGAAAATGCTTCCTAAGTTGTTTTGCAAGGCCATTTATTTCTTCTTCTACAGTCCAGCTTTCTTTCAAAATCTGAAAAAGCATAGAAACAAATACTTATTTGTGAAAACAGCACAAGCATCAGCAGCATTTATATGTTTTATAATTTGAAAAATAACTTTGCAGTATTATATACACTAGCTCTTGGTTATTGCCTGCAATCTTTTCATCTAAATCCTTCTTGCTGCTTTCCTTTTGAGTTTAAGCCTTTATTTAGCCTTAAGCTGTTCAGAGCAGGGATTGTGTTGGGAGGGACCATCATTTCTTGTCTTAAAATTAGAGTAGCCTAGCTGGAGACATCAGTGAAGTTTTGAAAACAATAATGATTCTTTTTTTATTATTATTTGATTTGAAATCTTGCAGTATTACAAATGTGGTGCTGAGTTTGCTTTGGTCACTCTGGGGACCCTGGGAGCCTACGCGGCGTTCACCATAGGAATCACACAGTGGAGGTAAGGCAGGCCCTGCCCTCATCTTCCTCAGCTTGGGATGGTGCCTTCAGTGGCTGCCTGGAATTAAGAATAAGAGATATTAGGATTAAGAGAATAAAGTGGGAATTTATTAAAGGCCTTCAATGGATTCACCTTGGGCAGTGCAGAAACCACCAAGGACACACGCAGGATGGATGATGGTCATGAGTTTTTCAGACAATTATAAGTTTGGTCCATTTACATATCAGGGGTTAATCCTCCAATTCCAGCTTCGGGCAGTGAAGTCATATTCCCCTGTTGTTGTTATATAGCAAAGGTTTCACATTGTTGTCTCCTTACTCAAGAGTTTTGTACCTCCTCAGTGTTGCTCATAGGCAGCTCCTCTAGGCACTGACTCTTGCTGGTCCTCACAGCAGCCAACTGACTCCAGCTGCCACCAATCCACTCTTTTATAGCACTGTTCTTATTGGCTGCAGGTGTGGCCTGTTAACATCAGGCCTGCTCCTAATCTTTAGTAATTGGTCCAGCTGCACCTCTTTAGGGGGTAAGATTACATTCTATACCACCTTCATTTACCCATGCTGTGTCCCCTTACATTCCCCCAGTTTGCTACCCCACAATTCACTTTTAGAGGCTGAGGCAATAGAGTATCCTTGAATCTCAGGCCTAGAGGAACTGTTTAGTCTGACCAAAATGAGAAGACAGTTAACTGACACTCTATAAGGAATTTAGAGTTATACACTAATGCAGTACAGGGTTTGAAAAATATAAAAGCTAAAATAAAAGCATCAGTGATGGGTGAAGCCTTCCTTTCCTTTCCCAGGACAAAGTTTCGGATAGAAATGAACAAAGCTGACAACGATGCCGGTAACGCTGCCATTGACTCGCTCCTGAATTATGAGACTGTGAAGGTAAGGCCAGTCTTTACTACCAGGCTCTTTGTCTTGCTTCTGTCAGCCTTAGGGAAGTGAGTCATAAGATTCATCTTTAAAGGGCTGCATATTTGGAGCAATAGCATATTTTTAAGCAGTATTCATTTGAAGAGGAGTGCGTGGCACTGACAGAGTAGCAGGAAGGTTGTTAGTGGGGGTGGAAAAAATCTCTTTGTTAATAAAGAATGAGAAGTTTCTTTCATGGCTGAATCACCTTGACCATCAATTTCTGCAGAGAGTAAACTTAGTCTTGAAGAGGAGGTTTAGGTTGGGTACTGGGGGAAGGTTCTTCACCCAGAGGATGGTGGGCACTGAGCAGGCTCCCAGGGAATGGGCATGGCCCTGGGGCTGCCAGGGCTCCAGGAGTGTTCAGACAGCTCTGTCAGGCACAGGGTGGGATTATTGGTGTGTCTGTGCAGGAGCTGGGCTGCATGATCCTTGTGGGTTCCTTCCAGCTCAAGATATTCTGTGATTCTTTCCTTCAGCTGTTAGAGAGGAGCTGTGTGTGTGTCACTGCACTCTGTTCATGCTGGATTTTACAGCCACTTTAACACTCCAACATGTTTGTACTGTCACATTTCCCATTTTTGTTTATATTGTAGTATTTCAATAATGAAAAATACGAAGCCCAACGGTATGATGAGTTCCTGAAGACCTATGAGAGAGCCTCCCTGAAGACTACCTCCACTTTAGCTCTCCTCAACTTTGGCCAGAGTGCCATATTTAGTGTGGGTTTAACAGCCATCATGGTGCTCGCCAGCCAGGGCATTATTGCAGGTAACTCACCTGTCTGTAAGCCTGAAATGAGTCTCTTTTACCTCAGTTCATCCACAACAGAGGTGTTAGTCTTCATTAACAGAGGGTTGATGTGATAGTTCATTTTGAGAGTTTTTGGTTGAGAGTTTTTTGCTTAAGTTTTGTCTATATATTTCTGCTTCTTGGAGTATTATTAATTCCATTTTATCTCTCTCTCAATGGCTCAATCATACTATGATTTTATCAAAAGCATTATAAAAGTTTAGCAGTTAAAGAAAGATCCCAAGAAAATGTCACTTTAGGAAATTTCTCTTAAAGGTTTTTGAAAGGCACTTCTATAGATAAAAATATTTCTGTGGACATTGTACAAAGATCCTTTCTTTTTGCCCTTCTCCCTTCCCATTTTGGCAAGACTCCATGTATGTATACCCCTGTGCTTTGTCTCCAGTATTTTTGTTACCAATAATTCACTTTCCTTCCATTAAGAAGGAAAGAATTGCTTCCATCTGTTCTGCACTTGTCTAATTTACTACATAAAATAAAGCCTGCTTGATTAGCAAGACAGATTAGCAAGCTTCAAATACAGAATTGGGATGAAGCTCTGCTAAAGCAAGGTGGTTTTAGAGTAAAAATAATGATGCTTTAAAGACTGTTAGCATCCAGAAGTGTTTGAAGGGCAGACCTTTATACCATGTGCTCTCCCTTGCATCTGCTTTGCGCTTTTTAAAGATGCCAGGCCAGGGAAGGGTTACACTGAAGAGATCAGTCAGTAGGTGCAGTTTATAGCTGTTCTTAGCAAGATTTAGAATAGCTTGAAGCAGGATGGTAGACATATGGCTTTAAATCATCTTTCTGGGCCTGTTTCAGCTGAACTGACCTGCCACTTACCTTTAGCTGCTGTGACATCCTGAGCTTTCCCTTGATCAGCCTGTTTGATAAGAGCTGCCCAGAGCTGCTCAGTGTGTTTCAGCAGCTCTGTGGTACATGCAGGGAGAAAGCTCTCTCTTGATCATGACAGAATCTATCATTTGCATTTGTCTGTAATTGTACTTAAGATTGTCTTTCCTGATTTGTGCTTCCATATATTATTTCCTTCCCTTTTAACTTCCTTAGGCCTCTCTGTGGATTTTACAGTCTGATGTTGTATGTGCTGCTTGCCTTATTTGCCAGTGCTATTACATCTTTTTAAAGTGAAATCCACACAAACATTGCCATTCTTCTCAGGCACCCCTATATAAAATCTGAGAATGGATTCTGTGGTTTTGTTTGTTATTTAAAAATCTGGGTTTAGAAATGAGATAAAAGAAATTAGGTTTGATGGACTTGATCAATTCTTTTGGTGCATCCTAAAAGGAAAACCCTTCAAGTCTCCTTATTCTCTCACACCCCTTTTGTCTTAAGGCAGCCTTTCTGTTGGAGATCTGGTAATGGTGAATGGATTGCTGTTCCAGCTTTCTCTGCCCCTGAACTTCCTGGGAACAGTGTACAGAGAGACAAGACAAGCACTGATAGATATGAATACCTTGTTTACACTTCTCAGTGTAGATACCAAAATCAAAGTAAGTAGTAACTTATTTCCCTGAAGTATCTGGGCATTTAACAGGGCAATGCCATCATTTTACCATGTTCTCATCTTCCAGGTTTAATTTCTATTCATGAAAGAGTTGTTGTGTGTGAGGTTGCTGTTCTGCCTCTTCTTAAGTGCAGTTACTGCAATAAGTTAATTTTCTTTTTCTTGCAGAGAAGCAAAAATTGCTTCATGGAAGCTGTGTTTGTATTGAGACTTCTTTATTTAAGTATTCATGCCTCGTGCTTGAATTTTTATTGGTAATTAATGATGCAGAATATATTGCAAAAGAAGTTATGAGGCAGAGTGTTTACAGCAGGAATTTTTACCTCCTTTGGGGAAAAGGAGGAGCAAACCAATGTCACTTGTGCAGCAAATTATGATTATTTTCCACATATCTGAGCTGGAGTGTCTGTTTGTCTTTTTCTGAGGTGGGAAACGGACTGTCGAGCTTGTTGAAGTGTTGGAGATAATTTCTGGGCAGCAGATAAAGTGGAATTCTTCTTTTCATAGGATAAAGAGCTGGCTCCACCCCTGCAGATCACCCCCCAGACTGCTTCCATTGCCTTTGACAATGTGCATTTTGAATACCTGAAGGGGCAGAAAGTCCTTGCTGGAGTGTCCTTTGAAGTCCCTGCAGGAAAGAAAGTGGCCATTGTAGGAGGTAGTGGGTCAGGGTGGGTAAATGGACTAAATATGCCAATCAATGCAGAATTTAGTTTCTTAAATGTGGTGCTGCTTGTGTTTGCTTTTTGTTGTTTGTACATCATTGGAGATTGTAAATGGCAACCAGGATGTAACATTAACTTCAATTCTTTTCAATTCCAGGAAAAGCACCATTGTGAGGTTATTATTTCGTTTCTATGAACCTCAGAAAGGAAACATTTATATTGGTGGACAGAACATCCAAGATGTCAGTTTGGAAAGTCTGAGAAAGGCAATAGGAGTTGTGCCTCAGGTATTCCATGTTTCCTTCTCCCCAGACACTCCATTGGAACAGTAATTCTAATAGTGATTCTCAGTGTCTGGCACTGTTCAGTGAAGGCCACTCCTAATGCAGTGGTGTTGCATGGTGACTTTCAAAGGAACTAGACATTTTTCCCCCAGGAAATATTATGTTTTTATATGCATCATCATATAGATCCAATTTCTGAAATGTGTTTAAGCCTCCCCATGAGAAGCTGCCTCCAGCTTTAAGTGATTTAGCTTTATAGTTGATTACCACCCATAATGAGTTAGCAAAGTGGTGAAACTATGCATGACATACATATTTAGGACAAAATATAATAATCCTTTTTTTGGGAAAAGAAATGTCCCCAAACACTTTTACCTTCAGGCTGTGTAAAGAAAAATAAAAACCATTCTGTGTTGATTCTTTCACGGGCTGGGGACTGTAGCATGCCCTGGTTTTGCAAGGGCCCCATGGTGTGCAGAATTCTAAAGATAGGAAATGCCAAGCCATGGTGAATGGGCTACAAAGACCCTGTTCCACCTTTGGACCCCTGCTTATCTCTCCATTTCTGATCCCCTGTACCCTATAAAAAGGGCTGGTTTAGCCTGGTTCTAGTGGAAGAGCTGTCACTGGAACCCTTCTCAGAAGAATCAATAAAGACATCACTGTGGAACCCCACACAGCCTTCTCTCTCTCCCTGTGTCTGCCTGCCTGGGCACCTAGCAGGCTGAAGGGCTGGAATCACAAAGAGCTGAAATCACAAAGAGCTGAAATCACAAAGAGCTGATATCACTGAAGCTTGCTAAGGTTGCCTGTGGCTGAGAGCTGCTTGGGAACTCAGTCTGTCCCATAAAGGACTGTGCTATCTGGACCCTGCAGCCTGCTGGGGACACCCTGAACCCAGCAAGGCTGATTTAGGGGACAGTTCTGAAGCTGATGTTCATAATTTCTTCTTCCCACCAATGCAGGATGCTGTTCTCTTCCACAACACCATCTACTACAACCTGCTCTATGGCAACACAGAGGCCACAGCAGAGGAGGTGTATGCAGTGGCCAAGCTGGCAGGGATCCATGATGCCATCCTGAGGATGCCCAATGGCTACAACACCCAGGTTGGGGAGCGAGGACTCAAACTCTCAGGTGGGCTCCCAGCTTCTTTGTATCCCTTTTGCTGCCTCAAAGTTTCCTTCAGAGTTTAGTCCTCAGGTTTGGTTTTAGTTTATTTAGTTTATAACACAGAATCATTAAGGTGGGAGAGGATCTACAAGATCAAGTCCAACCTCTGGGTAAATCCTACCATGCTCATTAAACTGCATCCCCAAGTGCCACATCCATTCCTTTTTGGAACACTTCTAGGGATGGTGACTCCACCACTGCCCTGGGCAGCCTGATGCAATGCATGACCCTTCAGTGAAGAAATCTTTCCTATCATCTAGCCTAAACATCTCCTGTCCCAGCCTGAGGCTGTTCCCTCTCCTCCTGTCCCTGTTCCCTGGGAGCACAGCCCAACCCCTCCAGCTGTCCCCTCCTGTCAGGAGCTGTGCAGAGCAAGAAGGTCCCACCTGAGCCTCTTTTTCTCCAGGCTGAGTGAGCCCCTTCTCAGCTCCCTCAGCTGCTCCTCATGGGACTTATGTTCCAGACCCTTCCCCAGCTCCATTCCCTTCTCTGGACACTCTCCAGCCCCTTCATGTCCTTGTAGAGAGGAGCCCAAAATAACTACCTGTAAGGCTGAATATTAATATGAATATGTACATTTTAAGGCAGCTGTAGTCTGCAAGATGTTCAAAGGAATGTGTTTTCAGGGGATACTGTTAAATGAGGTTGTAAGTGAGGCTGGCAGTGCATTTAAGTAAAAATTATTTTTCTCATGATCTGTTTGGGTAGTGGACTAGAATTGGGAACTCTGTGTGTTTTGAGGGATGCAGTGGGTGCAGACAGAGGTGCTGCCTGTTGCAGAGACAGTTCTGAGGGGGATTTCTTTCTCTGCAGCTGCTGCAGTCAGTCCTGGTGCTTTTGAAAAAGGGGGTCAGAGGGTGCAGGCTGTACCCAGAACGTGAGTGCAGGAGAAAGTGTGCATGCTGCAGAAGGGGATTATGCAGAGACCTAAAAGAGAAATAAAGTATGTGAAGCACAGATCTGGGTGAGGGAATAGAAGGTGCTAAATAGGTACTGGCAGAACTGAAGAGAATCGTGCTAACAATGAAAGATTTGTCTTGTGCTGCCTGTCTCCCCACACTTATAATTGCTGGAAAGAGGATTTGACTGACAATAGGTTTGAAATGTCTTGGTGTTGATAGAAGAATAGAATGGTTTCATTTGGAGGGAATCTTCTAAAATTCATCTAAACCAACCCTCCTGCTGTGAGCAGGGGCATCTTTCACTAGACCTGGTTGCTCCATGCCTTAACCTTATGTTGAGGTTTAGATTGGATTTTAGGAGAAATTTCTTCACCCAAAGGTTTGATCAGGGTTCTCAGGGCAGTGGTGGACTCCTCATGCCTGGAGGGATTAAACAGCTGTGTGGATGTGGCACTTGAGGACATGGGTCAGTGGTGGCTGGGGGAACAGTTGGGCTCTCCATGGTCTTGTGGGGCCTTTCCAACCTGCATGATTCTGTGTCCCTTTCTGAGTCTGGAGCATTGTGTGGGGGTGTGCTGGAGTTTCCTTCTGACCTCGTGACTCCTGTAACAGAGCCTTTCAGAAAATGGTTCTGCCTTTCCTCCATCCTTCAGTTTGTGCTGCCACTGGGATGGTCATAAGCACCCACCTGCCAGTGCTCCCACAAAGGTGGTGTTGAGAAAGGTAAGGGAATTGTGTTCTTTTACTGCTTTGTTTGTATTTAAAGAAGAAAGAATATGTAAAATACCCAGGAGAAAGAAAATGGAATTCTTTTGAGCTCTAAGCATCTGCCACTGAAAGAACAGCTTCAGTTTCTTATTTTCAACAATTAGGTGAATATTGACAAATACCAGTGGTAAAGAAGCTTCAGGAATGTGTGCAGCCAGGGTACAGGAGTCTCAGGCCAGTGCTCTCAGAACTGGTGTCATTGTGCAAAGGACTGGAGATATCAAATGGAAAGCTCTGAGTTCCTTCAGTGCTCTGTAAAATGCTACTGCTAATTGCAATCTATAGTTCTCTCAATAGTAGATTGGCTCCCTAAATTCTTATAAAGATATGTATTGATTCATTTCAGAATCAGTTTGTGGGGTTTTTTTTAAGTTAGGTGAGGCTTCCTCAAGGAGAACACAAAGTCCTGCTTTGTTCTGTTACTTTGTGGCAGGAATAGGGTGAGTAAAAGGTGTGTGAATTCAAGTGATTCTCTTTAAAATCCAGGGGTTTATGTGCACAATGGAAAAACAAGATTTTAGCTGCAGTGACAGATTTGCCAATTTAAGTGGTGATGTAGCATTTTGTGCAGTTCTTACTGTTCTCAAGGATTGATTCATCAAGAGTAAAGAGTGAAAAACAAGTTGTTTGGGTTGTTCCAATTAGAACCCACATCAGTGTTGGCTGATAGATGTGTAAGAGGCAGAGCTGCAAATCCCTGACTCTGTGAATGGAACAATTTCTGTGCTGCTGCCCTGGGTGTGAATGGGGAACAACATTCCCTGAAAATATGGGGGATCTGGGTACTGAAATATGTCTTTCAAACATGGATATTGTCAAGCTGTGAGTTTTGAAGATGCTGTACAAGGGAGGGAGGGAGGGGAGGGAGGGAGAACACACTAAAACAGACTGAGTAAATCATACAGTTCTAATTGCTCCTCAATTCTGCCAAAGACAGTTTAAAATGTGAACTGCAGCATTACCACCAGCCTTTTAAATGGTTTATGAAAGCATGTTCTCTCCTGATAGGAGTGGAACATTAACAAGAGTATAATGGTATTAAATGGAATGTTTTGAAGTCTTGCATAAAACAAAGGAGGACAAGTGCACAAATGTGACGTGTTTGCGTCGCATACCAAATGTTTAGCAGATTTTAAGTTCTCAAATGCACCTGTTTTCCTGTCTGTAAAAGTTGCCCTGAGTTATTCTTGAGTAGATGTTGGCTGTAAGAATTGTTTAGGAAGGAAACTAGTCTGAAATTGGGTTATAGCAGAAACCAGCAGGCTGTAGATTGCAGGCTGATGGTGGTTTGCAGTACAATATTAACTGTTCTTGAGTGAAATTTGCCATTATGGGGTGGGAAGTTGGATGAATGTCAAGGACAGACCTGAAAGACACAATGTATGAGCAAAATGCCTGAAATCCAATACAGCAGGTGTGGACAGAGCAGTGTTGAGAGAAAACTGGATTTGTGTGTGCAGAGTTACTGGATGGAGCAGATCTTAGGCCAGGTGAATGGGCTCCTACTCCCAGGTGTACAGAGTGAGTAACTGTACAGCATTGTTACTCACCTGTGTCAGACTCTTGCCTTGGAGCAGATACAAAATAGTTCTCTGTCCTTTTCCAAAAGGATGAGCAATCTTGAATCACTAAATTTACCAGGGAGCAGGAACTTGTGTGCTACTTATGTAACACGTCAGACATTTGTCAGCAGTGACTCTGATGTCTATTAAAAAAGGAGAAAAAACCCAACAACCAACCCTTCAAAATCATGTCTGCTGTTGAATTTAGACTATCACAATTGTAACTTAATCTTTTTTCTTTTTTTTCCTCTTTCCCCCTCATTCAGGAGGAGAAAAGCAAAGAGTTGCAATTGCCAGAGCAATGTTAAAGGAGCCACTTATTTTTCTCTATGATGAAGCCACATCATCTTTAGATTCAATTACAGAAGAGGTAAATTGGGATAAAAAATCTAGAATTTAGGTGATACCACGATGTTTGATTCTGATGCTTTTCCTTGTTCTTTTCCTCTCAGAATTCTGGGTTTTTTCAAGTGTTTTCTCAGTACTATTAAGACATGCTGTGTTGAAGCTGTTGTTCTAAAATGTGGAGCAGAGAAGCTCAGTCCATCTGTCTGGAGAGAGTGAGGGATATCAGCTGTCTCTGGGATATTTTCTGTTTCCACTCTTGACACATTTATCCCTTGAAGCTGGTGCAGGTAGCCATGAAAAAATCCCTCTAAATAATTGAGATCTAATGCAGGACAAGCCCCCCTGGTTCGTTGTACAGATGCAGGTGTGACCTGCAGTGCTGCTGTTCATTTGTGCCCATTCCACAGGAGGAGCTGTGACATGAATGTGGTGGCACTATGACAGGAGCTGCATCAGCCTTCATAACATCATCTTTGTTTAAGCACAAAACTCTCAGCACCAGCAGTAATTTCCCAAACTGATGTCATCAAAAATGAGCTAAGCTATGGCTCTGTTCACTTATGCAGATTAAGTGAATTTATTGACCTGTAATCACTAAATTACTTTCATTTTCCAGATGCAAAGAATCCAGAGGATGAACTCCATATAGCACAGCTCTGAAATGTAGCACAGCTTCCTCATGGGCCAGAAATGTCCACATCACACTGAGTTCTCACATTTTTCCTCTCTTGTTTTGGTGTATCTGTGCAAAAGTCATAAGCAAAGCAGAAAGTTTCAGTGTAGAAATGCACTTGGAAGACAGCAAATGAAAATGAGGCTTTTCCACAAGAGTGTGCCTGGAAATGGAAATGTTTTCTGACAAAAATTTTCAGAGAAATAAAGTGGACACTTCACTTATGGTAGTGAGGGCACAAATTCCCCATCAGTGCTCCTTGCAGAGGGAGGGTGTGGTTTGGAAGGTGCCATAGAGCTCACAAAGGAAACGATGGATGGATGGGTGGATGGATGGATGGATGGATGGATGGATGGATGGATGGATGGATGGATGGATGGATGGATGGATAATTCCCAGAATTGCTCTGCCTTTGTTCCACATTAGCATAATACTGAGAGGGATTTTTTCCTTTAACAATCATGGGAAAGCATTAATATTACAACCATGAGGAGTTCTTATTTTCAGATGCTTTTACTGCTGTTTGCTTCTTGTGTAGCATGGCTCCATGGGGAAGTTTTTTCCTGAAATGAAGTGACACTTCTCTTCCTGTGTCCCTGGGGATAGCTGTGTTTTTCTGTGAATGCAAGGTTTTTTTTCAGTTTGAGGCTTTAGCAAAACCACAGATATTTCATGTTTGGGACTCTTCTGTTTCTCCTGTACATACGCATGGCTGTTTGTTATTGGGAAGCTGTAGCAGTACCAGAGATGATTTTCAAAACTTATTTACAGTAATTTGCATATTTCCAGGAGCATTTTATCTCTCCTCATCTCACTCAGGAGTGTGTAAGTGTTTGTGTCTGTTCCACTCTTGCAGAACATTCTGAAAGCCATGAGGGACATGGTGAAGCACCGGACGTCGATTTTCATTGCGCACAGGTTGTCCACGGTGGTGGATGCAGATGAGATCATCGTGCTGGATCAGGTGAGGGCTCACCTGGTGCTGTGGGATATTCACACCATGGCAGGCTTTGCTTTAGGGCCCCTCTGTGTCCAGTTTGAATTGTGTTTGAATTGTAATTCACTCCCACCAAGCTGCTGGAAGTTTTTTCTTTGGAAATGAAGCATGTTTGAAAATTCCAACCCAAGCTTGGCATGTGTGACTGCCTTCTATGTTGTTATTTTTATGCCTTACTGTTGCATGTTTTTAATCTAATTTTTTGCATGCTTCTGTCATCTGAAGTTTCCTAATGTGTTCCCCCAATTTATGCTTCACTCTCATTGCTCAGGGTCTGTTTTTCACATACATCCATTTTTCCTCTCAGTGGAAGGAGAGAGGACAGTGTGTTCTGTTTCCATGCAGATAGAACTATTGCAGGATTGTTCAGCCTCGTTATGTTTAAAATCTGAGCACCATTCTCTGTTGTACCTGTAGAAAAGTGTGATTGTTCCCTTTCTGTAGGCTTTTTTCCTAAGAAAAAACCAACATGTCTCAACATTTGATTCCCTAATATCAGCATTCAGCTGTTACCTCATACTCACCCAAAGTCCATTTTTTCTCTATTATCTGTATCTGGCAAGAGATTTAAAATAAACAAATGTCCTTAAGATAACTTCATAATTATTCTTTTAACTGATAATGCTGAAAGTACAGTGCTCTGATCTGCTGATAATAGATGTTAAATTTATCTCTGCATGCATTTTTATCAGTTGCTATTTATAAGCTTGTGCTCCTAGGTGTCTTTAGTGACTTAAAATACACATCTAAAAGCAAATAAATTATTCTTACACTATATTCAATGACTTCAGGGACAATTAGAACCATATCTTTGTGAAATAGTGACATTTGCTACACAAAACTCAACTTTATATGAATCTGAAAAGGATGAAGTAGTGGAATAAATCACTTGCAGTGCTCCATGGAGTTTTTAGTTGTTTTTGATCTGCTTTGTTTTTTCAGCTTTTGCTGAAAAAGCCTCTCCTAAGGTGTATCCTTCCTACAAGTGCACGTTAAAACATCTCACAAACATTTTGTAACGTGTCACAAGGCAATTGGCAGCTTTTTGTTTTCCATGCAATTTTTCACAGCTTACTGAGAGCGTGTTTTGTGTTGTAGTGTAACTGTTAAATTAAAAATAAAAGCACAGCCTCGAACTGTGAGGGAGCCAGGGTGCTTCCTTTGCTGAAGGATGGAATTGTGGATGAGGGAGGCAGCACTGCCTGTGCCTCTGCCATCCAGCAGGATTGAGGTGTGAGCAGCCAGGGAAGTCAGGCTCAGGAGCAGGGATGACACAGGGTGATTGTGGCTGCTTTTGCTTAGCAATGGTAATCAGGGAATCACAATTCCAGCACCTTTGCTGAGGTAAAATCAGAATCATTCCTGGCTGAGTAAATGTTGGAGTAATGATACAGATCCTGATGCTGTGGAGCTGAGCAGAGAAGTTCCATTTTTAGGATTGGTCAAGAGTTACTAAAAAAAGCCATAATTCAAAACCTGCTCTCTACTCCAAATGAATCACTTAAAGAATTGAAGTAAATTCTGCACTTCTGTTGATCAAATGTATATTTGTTCAGATTCTACTGGCATAACTACTAATAGAAGTGCCAAGACACAAATTCTTTCCCAGCTTGTCCATCAGCAGATGTCACAAGGAGGTAGATTTAATTGTAGATCAGAACTGATATCAAATCCATGTAGTTGTCTGTATAATGAGAAGGAAAAGTAGCTGGAGAATGAATTAATGTATCAGTTTAATTTGAAGTCAGTGAATGTGTCTCTCAAAGTAGAAAATTAGTTTGGTTTTTTGAAGAGTGATGGTATTTCTCTGTAGGGTTGGAGTTCTCATGGGATTCTCCTCTCCAACTCTTCCTTTCCATGCTGATAGTCAATAAATCATCTCTGCTCTGACAACAGCCCAGAGAACTGAACTGCTCACACAATTTCCATGGTGGTGATTGCAGTGACACAAGCTACAGAGCACCCATAAAAGCAGTTTACACTAATTGTTTTCAGGATTTGACCTTAGATGTGCATTGCTTGTCTAATATAAACCCCTCTCTGTCTGTTCCTCTCTTTTAGCTTCCTCCCCTGTGTTAGTTACTGAGCAAAGATAAATCTGTGTTTATTTTGGTACATTCATGTCACCTTTGCAGGAGTAGTTGAACACCTTGCTGCTCATATAGAGGTCTACATTTACTTTAGATAATTTCTGCAGTTTAGATAGGAAACTTTACTTTAGATAACTCCTCCAGTTTAGATAGGAAACTTTAGATAACTCCTGCAGTTTAGATAGGAAGCTTTCCATGCTGTGAGTTTTAGATTTTGCCCAGATGGACAAAAGGCAGGTGCAGTGTGAGAAGGGCACAGCTCCTTGTTTTCAGCTGGCAGTGCCCACACAAGTGAGTGCACTGTGCAGTCAGTCCTTCCTTGCTGTTTCAAGCTCTTCCTCATGAATTCCTGCTCTAATCCATACTGTAAAACTCTGGTCCATAGGCTGGTTTATTGCTAAAGATCTGGGAATGTGGATTCCTGATTTCCTGCCCTTGTTTTGCAGGGTAAAGTCGCAGAACGTGGCAGGCACGCAGAGCTCCTGGCAAACCCCAGCAATCTCTACTATGAGATGTGGCACACCCAGAGCAGCAAAGTGCTCCACAGTCACAACCAGCCAGACTGGGAGGAGAGAGCCAGCCACACGTCCAAAGAGGAGGAAAGGAAGAAGCTAGAAGAAGAAATTATCAACAGTGTGAAAGGCTGTGGGAACTGTTCGTGCTGAATAGGATCCTGGATCTTGTATAGCAGGTTAAAAATGCACAAGAATACAGTGAAATACAGCTCTTGTTTTTAAGTCAGCATTCAAAAACTTCTGGATTTTGCAATTTTTGGATTTTACAGTTTCACAGAGGGACATAATTTCAACCAAAGGAGTTCTATTTTTGCATCTTTAGGAATCTCTAATATTCAGTGGCATCTGCAAGAGCTGAGCTTTTTTCAAAAACTTTAAACTTCCCAACCAAGGGTGTAATTTATGGCAATTTTTAGGCATTGATAAATTCTCCTGGTAGTTGCCTGATGTGGATTATTAAATTGTAAACAGATTTGTCCCTGATTTACATTATTTCTCATCATTGATGGTTGATAAATGCGTCATGTTTTAATTGTAATTGGGCTAATTTGAACTCATTTGCTAGTGAGGAAGATGCCTTTTAAATTCTTCAGTGGTGTTCTGGTTTAAAAATCTTCCTTGTAGAGAGTAAGTACAGCCTCAACAAAATATTAGACTTCTAGTAGCAAACTAAATATTGGAATTACCCCTCTCACCTTTCAGAAGCACCTTTCATACTGCACTATCAGGAAATGGATTGGTATTATTCTAAAGGAAAACTAACAGCATTTTTAGGTGAAAAATGAACAAATCTGAGTTCAGGATTGTGTATCCTCACCATCTGCTGTAGTAGTCAAAGCAGAATGAAGTCGCTCTTTCTAGTTCAGTCATGGTCTTAGGGAGCAATTAAGATTCAATAAAGACTTCCATAAATTTCTATTATCTCATTAATGTATGAGAAAATGACCTGGATAATGCTTTCAGCATTGCTATAATAATCTCCTCATTTCAACAGCCAGAACTTCTCCAGTGGGAGGAAACCTCAGACTTTGGGATCTGCAGGACACTGGGGGTGTGTCAGGTTTTGGGGGGGCTGCAGGGGGAGAAGTTTCCAGAAGCTTCCCCTGTGTCCAGCAGAGCCAAGGCTGAGCACATCACCAACAGGGCAATGCACTGCTGGGATCACAGATTTGGGAAGTGTAAGAGCAACTGCAGCCAGAGAGAGGAGTGGGAAATGGGAGAGGAGCAGCCCTGCAGACACTGGGTAGGGAAGAAGGAGGGGCAGGAGGAGCTCCAGGAGCTGGAGCTGAGATTCCCTGCAGCCCATGGGGGTCCACTATGGAGCAGAGATGCACCTGCAGCCTGGGAAGGAGAGCTGGATGGAGCAGAGATGCACCAGGAGCCCTGGATGGAGCAGAGATGAACCTGCAGCCTGGGAAGGAGCCCTGCATGGAGCAGGGATGCACCAGGAGCCCTGGATGGAGCAGGGATGCACCAGGAGCCCTGGATGGAGCAGGGATGCACCAGGAGCCTGGGAAGGAGCCCTGGATGGAGCAGGGATGCACCAGGAGCCCTGCATGGAGCAGGGATGCACCTGCAGCCTGAGAAGGAGCCCATGCTGGAGGCAGGAGGATGTTCCCAGAGGAGGCTCTGGCCCTGGGGAAGCCCACCCTGGATCAGGCCCCTGGCAGAAGCCATGGAGGGAGGAGCCTGTGGTGCAGGAGGTTTGCTGTGACCCCATGGGGGACCCACACTGGAGCAGCCTTGCCCTGAAGGACTGCACCCTGTGGCAAGAGGACACATGGGAAAAACACATTGGGGCAAGGGAAGAAAATGAGGAGGAGGAAGGAGCAGCAGGAACAACGTGATGAACTGACCACAGCCTCCATTCCCCAGGAGGAAGGGAATTCTGAAGTGAAGTTGAGCCTGGGAAGAAGGCAGGGATGGGAGGAAGGCGTTTTAAGATTTTATTTCATTTTCTCATTACCCAACTCACACTTGTAATTTGCAGTAAATGAAGTTAATTTCCCCTGAGTGGAGTCTGTTTTGCCCAGGACAGTAATTTGAGTGGTCTCTCCCTGTCCCTGCCTTTCCCACAAGCCCTTTGTTGTGTTCCCTCCCTGCCCAGCTGGGTGGGCACCCAGCATCCAGCCAGGCTCATCCCACCATAACAGGGTTGTGTTTTTAGGCTTTGTCTCTCCAGAGAAGTTCACCATCTCTTTAGCACAAGCTATCCTGGTGTAATTCTTCTTGTTAAATTTAAGAATTAAAATCTTTCTCTTGGATGCTGAAAAATAACTTTGTTATTTCTGAGGAATTACACCGGTATAATTACATTGATATAATTACATTCGTAAATCAGATGCAAGATTTCTCAGTGTGGGCACTAGGGAAGGGCTGAATTTGGTGCTTCTGGAAATTTAATTGCAAATAGCATTTATTTTTTTGTTATACCCCTCCCCTACAACTCAAAATAGGAACATAACTTAAAAGGAGTGAAACCTTTTCTAGTTACTTGTTTTCACTCTCTTAAAATGATGGATGAAAAACCAAGCTGGCATCAATCTCCTGTTAAAAATTATTCTAAAAGCACTTTAATTTTCATCCTTGGAGTGCAGAAGCAAAGTGAAGTCCAGTTAATGCAGTGGCAGTGCAGAATTCCAGCTCACAACCTTCCCTTTATTTTACCTAATTGTCTCCTGGTTGAGCTGCTGACAGCAGTGAGGGGACTGTAATGGTGCAGTTATCTCCCAGCTGCCAGAAATAGCAAAGGTTTATTGAAAATCTTATTTATGAGGAATCTCCTGCATTGTGGCAAACCCCAAACTATGGCTCTCCCCCTGCTCTGCAAGAGCTGATTTTTGGAATTAATCTGTCTGCTGTTCATGCAGCAGGTAACAGGCAAAAGCTGTAAATAGTAATATTGCAATGCTAAGATTGTTTTCCTCTTGGCACAAAGATGAGAAATTACTCTGGTCTGAAATGTGGAGGGAAAGGGCTTTTCTCAGTGAAAAGGTTTCCATGTTCCAGGGCTTGGACATCCCAGAAGGTCCCTACAGGCTGCACAGAATCAGGAATTGTCTGTGAAATGTCTGGAGTCCAAACCCACTTTAATGCCAAGTCTGATTGTGTTTGTGAGGGACAATTTCAGATGAAAGCTGATGGATTTATCACTGTGGATGGACTTAGCAAGGACTGAGAGTCTTGGGCAGTACAGGTTTGGAATGAGGATGGTTTTCAGGTGGTAAATGCCAGGAATTATCAATAATTGTTTAAATCTGTAGGGTTTGCAGGTCTGAGGCCATTACCTGTCTCTGCCATCCCTTTGGTGCCAGTGGATGTGCTGCAGCTCTGGCCAACTTCACATGGAATGGCAGGAGGGAACTCTGGACAAAGGCAGTTCCTAAACCTGCTCATACACTAAAATATGTATTTTATAGAAGTGCACTGAGTTTCTGGAATTGCTGGGTAAACTTTCCTGGCTTGGTGGTGGCTGTATTGTGGTGAATTGCTGTGGAGAAGCTGCAGCAGTACTGGCTGAGTCTCCTGTCTGCTGCAGAGTCAAACTTGTGCTCTTTTTATTGTTTTTCATTTAAATTTTGAGGTTTTTATTCCTGTACTGTGACTCCAAAGTGTCACCACTGAAGCAGATGCTTAAAGCACTGAATGGGAGAGTGGTGGCTTTGGAGAGACTCAGTGACCCTTAGGACAATCTGCCTGGCACCTCTCAGAAAAGCCTTACAATTCTCACAGAGATTGATTTGGGGCTCTCTCCCAGCCTCAGTGGATCTTGGTAATTCTGCTCTTCTGCAAACTCAAACATCCCTTTTCTGAACAGCAGCTTTTCATATTCTGGACTCGTAGCTGGTTGTTGTTCAAAACTCAAGTTATCTACTCCCATTATAAAATCTTTGCCTGCAATTTTAGAGTAGAAAAAGACTTTTTTTTTTCTCTTCACTTTCTGTTTTTAGAGGAAATGTGTTTGTAGAAAATGGACTTTAAAAATGGGCTGCTGCTTGCAGTGTGTAGTGATGTGTTAACTGTGAACTTAGAGAAATCAATCCTAATTTCCATGTAAAAACTTTTTAAGCTCAGGATATCAAGTCACAAGACACAAAATTGGGGCTATTTTAACCTCCAAGTTAGGAAACTTAACGAGTTATTGGCAGGGAGGTTGTGGATGTTCAAAGCTTACTCCTTGCAGATGATCCCTCAGGGTATCTCAGCTCTCCTGTTCCATGGAGGTGTGGTTACCTACATCTCTCAGCACTGAGATTTTGTTCAACTTTTCAGAATGGAAATGTAAAACTTACATTGTACAAGAAGGTGACATGTTCCAGAACAACACAAAGCTCAGCTGAGATGAGATTGTGTAACCTTTCTGCTGGAAGACTCCTTACCCCACTCCTGTCCTTCATCTGTGTGTAGATAATTCTTACTAAATAAAGGATTTATCTTTGTGAATAAAAATGGCTACCCTGTCACAACAGCTCTTCCAGCTTTGCAGCAATTCCCAGAGGAAGCAGTCACTGCTGTGGAATGTGAGTCTTAATTCAGCAATTGTTTGTGGTGCTTGGTGGTGCCAGTGGAGCAGGTAACCAATCCTGGGGTGTGAATTGGCATAAAGTGTCTGAATTCCAGAGATCCATCAGGGGTGAGTTCATGGATCACACCTGGATTCTGCCCCCACTCAGCTTTCACACCCCCTACATTTGTGTGTGGAGCTGCAAAAGCAGGTGAGGTGTTGGCTGCATCCCCTGATGGGAATGAACGTGGTGAAAAGCCTGACTGTATCTTGCTTTAAAACACTCAGTTTTTATAAATGTAAGCTCTTAACATGTGCTCAGTTAAAGTAGAGCAGATTTAAGAATCTGCTTGAACCCTTGACATGACAGTGTAATCACTGACTGGACTTCTAATTGCAGCTATAGCTCATTATCAAAGCAGAATGCAGGAAACATTTATTATTATAATATTATTATTAATTAGTGCCCTGCACTGTATTGATCTGAGCCACAACAGCCACTGCCCTGCTGTCACTGAGCTCTGTGAGCTTGTGCACAGGGCATGGGGATGGATGGATGGATGGATGGATGGATGGATGGATGGATGGATGGATGGATGGATGGATGGATGGATGGATGGATGGCAGATCCTAGAGCAGCCTGGGGTGTTTCAGGTCTGACTGGATGAACTTTCAGCTGCTGTTTTTAAGTGTTCATTTGTTCTACCTTTAAATCCTGTAATGGTACAGTGCAGGAATGCTCCATAAATGTTACTGACATTAATGGAATGGCCACATCATGGATGGAAGGACAAGAGGCAAATCATAAACAGATGTATAATAATGTATAGAACAGACAGGATTAATCTACTTTTTTACTTTAGTGGATAAATCTGATGTCTTTATAAGAAAATTCTTAAATGGTTAGTTCTTGAAAACTATCTTTTAAATTCCTCCCAGGTGACTTTTGACCCTTCTGCGGATGTTCAGGGAATAGCCTTACCCAGCCTGGAAAAGCAGCAGAAACCTTGAGAGAGGACTTCTCCAGAGGCAGGGCTGCAGGCTGGGGTGTGGGATCTCCTCCAGGTGAGAAGTGTCAGTTGTACTAAATGGCACAGTGGATTTATTAGTTAAAAGAAAAAGAGCCAAAATGCTTTACTGGTGTCTTTGGGCAGAATTTAAAACAGCATCCCTAAAGCTGAAAGAGTCATGTAACATCTCAGCTCCCCCACATTAATTTCCAGTTTCTAATGCCCTTTATAAAATTGTCACGTAAAGCATTTTAAGTCACACCAACATAAACTCGTAAAGCTCTCAGCTTTATGCTGGAGAGGGAAAAGGAGACAAGTTCTTCCCCTCTATTATGGAGAAGAATAAAGAGCCTGGAGCAGAATAAATCAGGTGGTGGGGTGTCTTTGAGTGCCTTGTGCAAGTGTCAGCTGAAGATTTTATTGGCCTTGTACACACCAACAAATATTTAGAAAAGTGAGGTTGAACGGATGAAAAGTTTCCATATTGCACTTGTCAGAGAAAATGGAATTGAAGGTCAGTCTGTAGCTGGGAGGGAACCATTCAAGAACAGCAATGGAGGAATTACGGAACGGGCTCCGAGCTTTTAAAACATGGAAATGCATCTTCATGTGTTTGCTCACAGAGTTGTAAAAATCTTTATTTCTTCAGTGAATTGAAAATCTTCCTGGCTTTTGAAGAACACAGATAAAAGATTCAGCTTATTTACAATTAAAACCAGGGAATGTTCTCTGGGGAAAACAGTGTTTGCAGAATCTGTAAAAGGTGATGAGTGATAGCGCGTGTCGATGCCGCTACTTGCGATTGCAGGAACGTAGGATACTTGGCAGGATACAAGGGAGGGGGAAGAGCTCAAGGCACAAGTATTTTAGGCTGGAGTTGTTCCTTCTGCCTTGTGGAAATTGCTTCACTTCAGAGCCCACACAAGGACTATGATGGTAACACACACACACAATGTTTCTGAAATCTACAGGGTAAAAATTAATGACCTGATGTTGTACAGTACAGAAACTTTTTTTGAAGAAAAACAATATTTTTTTACAGTAGTTAAATGTCAGAGGAAGGGAAATGCAGAGTGCTGAGGTTGGGTTAGTGGAGAAGGAAGATTTTCTCCATTCAGTCCTTTCACTCCCAACAGTGAATGTTAATCTGGGCCCTGCATGATGGTGACCACTGCAGGGGTCTTGGCTTTGTGATCCTCCTTAGACATGACCTTACCTTGTGCCTCATCTTCCTCCCTCTCCCCTTATTGGGGCTGTAATTCCCTAATTCTCCCTGAAACACTTCCTGTCTATAAACTGGAGGGAGCATTTGCAGTTTCAGTCTTAGGGGTTTTATCCCACATGTTCTGTGAGAGGTGCTGCCTCCAGAGGTGCTCTCAGTGGAATGGGGCACAGCCTTGCAGGGAGAGGTTTGCTCAGTGAAATGCTGCTTGGGGAGCTGTGTCACAGCCTCTGCATGTTCCAGTTTGGCCTCCAGGTCACCTGAACCAGCAGCCTGCTCCAACAGCCTGCTCCAGGTGGTTCTTGCCTGCTGGGCTCAGGTGGTGCTGGGGTTCTCCAGGTGTCTCATTTTCAGCAGCATGTCTGGGTGAGGTAGCTGTGCTTCCAGAATGCTCAGGGAGCTTTGCAGACAGCAGCCTGTGCACACGATTCCCACAGCATGGAAAGATCCATTTGAATGCCACATCCACTAAAAATCAGTGTTTACAAGAACCCTGCTTAGTGCTGCTGCAGAGATCAAACCTGGCTGCTGAAGGTGTGTTTGGGTGCTGTGCTGTTGCAATATGTGGAGCAATTGCATTCAGTCTTCTACTTTCTTATCAATCCCTGGAATTTTTGATGTTAGGAATCTCCAGCTAACCACAGAAACCTTCTGTCACCAAATGTAGAACTCCATGGCTAAAATGTTACCTCCTGAAGAGCAGCATGAGCAAGATTTAGCCCATTAGGTGGGATTTTTAATAGTTGCTGTTGCCTGAGCTATGCTCTGAGCAAAACAGGTAGCTGGAACTTCGACCAGTTAATGAATTCTCAAATCAAAATATGTTGTATCAAAAAATGGCTAAAGTTGCTTAAATATTCCTAAGACTTTGTGCAACTTCTGTCTTAGGTTTGTACATGAATTACTTTAATTCTGCCAGATTTAGCTGGATATTTCCATGATGCAGTGGCATTGAAGCTGGGAAGAATTTATTGGCACAACAGCCATGTGTCCAGCATGTGCTGGTGTGGGATGTTTCCAACACTCTTTGTATCTTCCCTCGGGAGGTGTGTGTGTGATTCACAGGTGAGTAATCTCTCAACTCCTAGTTCATACAGGAAATGCCACACCATCAACCCCTGGTATGTATAAATGTACTATGTCCAGTGAGAAGGGAACAACAGAAGCTGGGCTGCAGCACTGAAATTATTTCCTGATTCCTGAAATGGTCCAGGAATCATTGATAGCTGGTCAAATGCAAATAACACTCATGAAAACAAAAAGGAGCCATAAAAAATACTTTTTAGTGGATGATCAGCTCTGGAAGCTGAAAATAAAGTGGGTTTTGTTGATTGTTTTGTGGGATTTGTTTAATATAATTGAAGGTCCTAAACTTTCTTACTATTATTTAGCCTGCTGGGAAGCAGTCAAGTTCCAGTAAATAAATGCCCATGTGATTCCAGTAGGTATCTAGAAAAGCAAATCCTCCAAAGGGATCTTTTCAGACTTGATAGCAGAGTCCCTGTGGAAATTCCTTCAGTGGATATAAGCTCACATCTAATGGCAGCCTCTGATTTAGGCCAAAGCTGCTTTACTGACACTCGAGCCGTCCTATGGAGATCCCGCTCTAGCTGAAAACCACACAGACTTTCGCAGCCCATAAATCCCATGGAATACATCTCTTAAGTACTTTACTCAAAGGAATGTTAAGCTCTTTTACTAAATCTGCAAATTACAGCTCTGTGACAACTCTGAGTTTACAGTCTGACAGCTCACGTCATCAGTCGGAGCAGATGAGCGGAGTCAGAGGCGGCATCGCTGCTGCTGACTTGCAGGGATCTGGTAATAACAATCCACTGGAAAATGTTGGAAAGCTGTGACAGCCTGGGAACGGTTTGTGACATCTGTTAAACACACTTGTTTTTATTCCCACTGACTGCAGCAAGATCCAGTGATATTTCATGGAGAAGGAGTGGTTGTGTTCCAGAGCGGTTCCCTCGAGGACCCACGCCACCATCCAGTGAATTTCATGCAAATGGCCACATCCCAATACCTGAGCCAGATTAAAAGGAAGTTTCTCGACAGATTGTTCTTCCCTGACTGCAGGAGGTAATGAAGTGAAACCAGTGGCCAATGAACTCTGCAGGAGCAGGAGGTGGAGGAGGCTGGTGAAGCCCTGGCTGCTGAGTGCTCTGGGGTGCTCAGCACTGGCTGTGTGGGGAGTGAACACTCACTAATGGCTTCATGGTTCACAGCAACTCTGCCCTGACTTAAACTGAAATGGGCAGTGGCAGGAGAGCTGTAAACTCACAGGTGCACCAGTGTATCTGGGGAACTCACACGAGGCATGAGTGTGAGCAGCCAAGGGGAGAAGCTGTGTCTTTCTAAAGATACCCTGGATGAGTCAGTTGTGCCCCGTGACTGAATACAGGGCTCCTTCAGTGCAGCTAAAGTTTATGATACATTTTGTAGGCACCATCTACTTGTTTTAAAGCACACTTGGCCTGAGGTTCTTACTGAACCTGCTGTAAGACCTGTGGGAGTGGTGGCAGGAACTGAAGGAAACATTGGTTTGACAGCACACAACTACTAATTCAGCCAGTGCTGCTCTTTAAAATAGGTGCAGGAAAGACCATAGCTGTAGAAAAACTATACTTGTTGAGTCACCCAACTGTTGCCAACAGAGTTTTTGAATCCCAGGCCCAGTTTTTGCACTGCAGGCTGTACAGCAGAGGTGGGCAGTGGCTGTGAGTGTGGCAATGAGTACGAAGGGAAGCCCTTGGCACTGTCTGAGTGCTGAGCTGCTGTTCAGTCAGGTTATCTGGGCCCATGAGAAACTGGGATCAGCCTGGCAGAGGCTGACTGAAGTGTTTGGTTACCCACTGGCTAAATATCCATAAACAGAGGAAATGAAATAATTGTTATTTTAAAAACCCAAACCTACCTAGAGGAAAAAAATCTAACTTTTCCATTTTTTCCAAAGGCTTCTCCAGCGGTTTGTGATTCTTTCCAAGGACTCCATACCTTCTCACCAGCCTTAGGGATGAGAAGGTATGAGAACAATATAATCTATAAATCCTCTATCTTGAAGGTTTTCTCCCACCTGAACAATTCCATGATTCCATGGTTTTATAATCTATAAATCTATAGCTAGGATCATTTAGGGACAAGTTTGATGCAAGAAAGGGGTGGTTACCTAAACCCTGATGTTTCAATCCGCTGAAACCAGAGTGGTTTTTGCTTGGGAAGTGCAGAAGTGAATCCTTTAAATGTGTGTGACCTTTTCTGTAAGAGTTGCCTCAAGTCCAACATGAACACCTGCAGCCAAGTCCATTGGCCAAACACACTCTGACACCATCTTATTTCTGAGGAGCCGACCAGTGTAAGGAAACACACAGCTGAGAATATCTGTTAGTCCTGGAAGATCCCTAAAAATGTCCAGACTTCAGCCTAGATGAGTGTCTGTGAATCTCAAAATCTTGGGCCTGCCATCATAAAGAGCTCTATAAAAAGGTTGGAAATGGAGAGCTGCTGCAAGTCCTGTGGATAATTACCTGGCTCTGTGTGCAGGAAGGTCACTTCACACAGGCATTGCAATTACTTCCTGGACAAATGGAAAATGAAATTGCAACCTTGTGTGTGATTGCCAAGAAGACAACCCAAAGTGCTGGCTACGAGCAGAACCTCTGCCCTCTGTGTGGCAGGAAAGCTGGCACTGTTCTCTGGAAACAATGGATTTGAAAACGTCCATCTTCTAAAATGTGCCCTTTCAAGGTGTCCAGTGAAAGATGATGAGCTGCTAAGTGTTTGCAGTGGTTTCTGCAGCTCTCAGTCCAACAGAGGGCTCTCATCACCTGAGACCTCCCAGGGTGCTAGGGGAAAGCTAAAATTCAGACTGAGTTTAAGCAGAGCCCAAGCTGACAGCAGATACAGGGCTTAGCACTGGAGAGGGATTGAATGGTCCTGTGCTGTCAGTGGTGGAGTAATCACTGAATAAGTGGAGTTTTTTTCCCTTTTTTATTATTCAAATTAGGGGCAAGGAAAAACCAGTATACCAGCACTGTGCTGCCCAGAGATCCTATGTTGGTTGCAGAGGACACTGAGGTGGAAATCCTGTCCTGGTGAAGGTGGAAGCAGATGATTGATAGGTCTTCTGATAAGCCACAAAAGAAAATTTGCTGAGAGATCATGAATTAATATTTTTTTTTAAATCTTTGGTTGTAATCACTCAGCATGTAAAAAACTCCTTTAGTTTTAACTTTACTCTTAATTTTGGGGAAGGTAATGAAGGATTTAGGAAGCACCTTTAACTTGTGCTTCCTGTTGTGATTTGTGTTGTTGAAAGCAAACATTTGGCTTAAGGAAGATTTGCACAGGTGTAAAGCTTTCCTTGTATGAATATTTAAACAAATGGGGGTCTGTCACTGATCTGCAGTTTAGTAATTTTTTTTATCAGGCTTTGTTTGGTTGGAAAGCATTTCTTCTGTTAGGCTATAAAATAAAAGGATTTATCCTTAAAATAAATTAATCAAAAATCTCTTGTGAAAATGCTGAAGCTAAGTGGAAGGTTTCCAGAAAAATCGAGCATTATTATGATTTTTTAAAAGTGTGTGTAAAATAATCCAGTCTTCCAAAAAGATGCTTGAAGTTGTTTGGATAGAGTTGGCATCTGCCAGAGTCGAGTCACACATAAGATAACATGATTGACCATTTTTGGCATGGGATGGGCTAAATTGGCTCATCTGTTGGCTGTCAGTCTCTTCTGAATTAGATCCAACGCTTTGTAGGCACGTTTCCATCTGGTTAAGTTTAGGACTCAAGCTGTTTATATATTAAAAAAAAAAAAGTATTTTGTACCAATAAAAATTTCTAGAAAAAGGGTTTTGCTTATGTTCCATTTTGAAACTATTTGGTTTTCTTTCCTGGTTAAAATAACCTCCTGAGGAGTGAAAGATGATGTGTCCATGTATTATGTTAAGACCCTTGAAACATGCAAATAGAATGGAAAGAAATTAAAAATTTTATATGTACGTATTTAAATATATGTATATATGCATGCATATCATTCTGTAATATGTGACTCCTCTAAATTGGAAAACCAGATTTTAAGTCTGCTAATATTTTAACCATGTGCATTAGGAAAGGAGGATGAATACATGCTGTTACACTCACATTGAGTCTTTCTAAGATTGGCCTTGCATTATTTTTATTCTGAATATTTGCCATCTGGCACTGGGAGCTGCAGTATTTAGTGCCACAAATAATAATGAAAAATATGGTAATAGCTCGTGATACTTTAACGTAAAAATATAAGACAGAGGGTATGAAGCTCTGGGCGTATGATCTTACAGCTGCCAAAGCATGTTGTTCCCTCTGCCCTTGTTTTCCATAAATGAGTCTTTGATTGGAGACAGCAGCAGTAATGGGAAAGTCATTGGTTAATGCACATTAATGAAACTGCGTTACTGGAGTTAATGAACTACAGTCCTGAAGAAAAATGAGCAGGAAAAACGCCAGGGTTTGTGCCATTGTGTTCAGGTAGCTGTGGCTGCACCCAGACACACCAGGAAAATGTCTCTGACTCCAGATTCACCTGACACAGAGAGGCCTCTGTCTCCTTCACATTGGACAAGCCCCATAGAAATGCCTGAATTTGAAACGAAATTGCCTTTTCCTTCTGTCTCCCCCCATCAAAACACAATGAGGGGACTGTTGCATATTCAGCAAAGCTGTTGTTCTTGCTGCAGTTCAATTGCATAATTAGATGGGGCTTAAGGAGAGCTGAACCTCGGTGATTGTGCAGGCTGAGGCAGAGGTGAGACCAGCTCATGGAATTACCCAGGTGAGTTGCAAACCAACTCAGGGAACTCACTGAGGTGTTGGTGCTTCAGGAGAACAGATCCAGGATGTTTGGGTTCAAAGGCAGTGGGCATTTCCTGAATGTTCCCTTCAGAGAACACAGGAATTCACCTTTATGATTCCTGTGAGATGGGTTTATTTCTGAGGGCTGGCCAAGCAGCTCTGCAGATGCCAAGAGCTCTGTGTTTTGTGGCATCTCTGCTGGCATTAAAATCAACCCCTTCCACCAGTCCTGCTCTATGGGACCTCTGCACACCACTGCAGCATCCTCTGCACTTGGAACGGGAGAGAAAAGCACAAGGTGCCTCTGGGCATGAAGAGTTGCATGTTTCCTAAAGAAAGGAAATAATTTATAGAAACTACAAGTTACAGCTCCATCCACAACAAACAGGGCTTGGCTCTGCTGGTCTGTGGAGCAGCTCCAGAAGAGCCGCAGTGCAATGGGAAGGATGGAATTGCAGAACAGAATTTGAGTTTCCAGCTGTGACCAAAGAGTCCTGAGCAGCCCTCTGGGCTCTGCCATTCTGACCCAGCACTTCCAGGTGCCAGCCAGCAACTGGCCTTGAACCCTGGGGTACCAGAAACTGCCCTGCACCTCTGCAGTTCATGCTTGCCCAGGTCATGGATTTCCTGCCTGTGGGAAGATCAAACCTGCAGTGAATCCCCAGCAGTTTGTGGCTCTGTGATGCCCTGATCCCTTTCTCTTCTCCAGGTTTTGTTCCAGCCTGTGCTCTGGCTCACTGCAAATCCACCAGGCCATGCTTGAGACTTTTTGGCTGTCACTGGCTGCTTTTCTTCTGCCCTTTTCCCCTTTGTGCCCTGCTAATGCAGTCACCTCCCCTGAAGTGGCCGAGGTTGTTATTGCTGCCAAGGGAACGAGGGCACACAGAGCCCTCTGTGCCCAGAGCGCTCGCCTTGGCCCAGGCACAAATGGGAGCTTTGCTTTCCTTTCCTCCTGCTCAGAGGGCACCACCAAGGAGGGCTTTGGCCATGGGAACTGGTAAGAGAAATGCACAATGTAAAGGAAGATTTGCAATCTAAAGTTGAGATGTTGGAAGGAAGGTGGGAGAAAGGAAGGAATAGGCAGGGACAGATTTGGGGGCTCAGAGCCCATGAGCAGCACAGCCAGGGGAGCCTCAGAGGCTGTGACCCTGCTGGAACTGCCTGACTTGAATAAGGAGCTTTTTAGCCTTGTGAGGCAGGGTTGGGTGTCTTTGGGGTGTTTGGTGGAGCAAGGAGCCTGTCAAGGAATGGAGAAGCCTGGAAACTCCTCAGGGACCCTCCTCACCTTCAGTCCCTCTGCAGCTCTGCCAGGCACGTTGGGAATTTGTCTTTCCTCAAGGTCAGTGACAGCCTTGAGCATCTGCTGGGTGTGTCTGGAGCCTGGGGGCAAAGAGAAGGTGTAGGCTGAACATCAGCTCTGCTCCTGCAGCTGCTCTGGGACAGAACTCAGGGGGATGCAAACAGGCAGGAATGCAGGGGCAGTCTGTCTGCAGCAGGGGCTCAGCCTGCACTGCTGGCTTGGGTGGGCAGGGAAGGTTTTCTGACAAAGCAGTGAGGCTTGACAGGTGTGCCAGAGAGGAAAGGAGAAATTCAGTGTGTGCAGCTCATGATTCCAGTTTTCTTCTCCAGGAATGGCTTTGGGCTCAGTAAGGACTCACTGTTTGCAGGCTCAGTGTTATTTCCCACAGCACACTGTTGCTTTTGAATGGCATGCCATGATCTGGGAAGAGGAGGAGGAGGAGAGGGGGGGAATCCTTCACCCTCATGAGTCAAAACCCCACCCCACCTCCTGGAGTGCTTCTCATTCTGCCAGTGGTCTCTGTTGGACTGTTCTTCTTCAGAAGTTGGTCCTGGAAGTCTGAGAGAGTGGGGGAGAAATCCTCTCCAGCTGTTTGTGTTAGAGTGGGATTGGAGGGGGATGTCTCCTGCCACCCTGCTGCCTTTTCTCTCTGAGTTTGTAAGGTTCATAACATCTGCTTTACCAGGCTCACCCAAGAATGCAGGATTTGAGATCTTCTGAAAATCCCATTTGTGTTCTACTTGTGCCATGGGCAAACCAGAATCCTGTGGTGGACCTCTGCCTCTGGTATGGTTTAGCAGAGGGGCTGTGTATAGCAGAAATTATTTGGGCCACAGAAAAATAAGGATTTGACCTGTATTAGGTGTGCTGCAGTGGCTCCCATAAATCTGGAAAAGAAGGAATGATGAAGAAAAGAAAGAATGACAGAAAATGGGCACTTGGGGACCTGGAAACCACCGTGGCATTGGCCTCTTGTCATAACCCAGGTTCTTTTCTCTTAGACTGACTCCTGGCTCCTAGAGAGAGCAGCAGGCAGAGGATCCTGGCATATATCCATGTCTGGGCACATGGATTCTGTGTGAAGACAGCTGGAAGGCTGGGACAGATGTACATGTCTGATCTGCTCTGTGGTGCAGGTTGCAGTGAATGCTCACAGAGCTGGCTGCAGCAGTGCAGCTGCAGGGGGGCAGGAGAGCAGCAGGGCTGTGGGGCAGGGCTGGGCTGGCAGCACAACCACCCCTGGCTCAGGGGCTGCCCATCCCCTCCTGCCAAAAGGAGCTTTCTTAGCACCTTGTTCTCACACCTGTGAGCCTCTATGCGACAGCCTGGAAAATGAATACCCTGCCAAGGTGGGAAAATGAATACCCTGCCAAGGGTACCCTGTCAGTGCCCCCTCCACATCTGTTTGTGGCACTACATGGCAAGATCACAGTGTTAATTTTTCAGATTGCCTGAGATGCTGTGCAGAACTTCAGGCTGCCTGTCAATCACTATTGTGGTGGTTCTGTAACTGAAGGACCTTCAGTCAGTGGTGTGGGTAAGTGGAACTGAAGGCATTGTATTGTTATACAGCCCAAGGATAATCTTTGAGCCTTATGTTTGTGTTCCCCCTAAAATACAGCACTTAAATAAATACTTGTGTTGTCTTTCTAAACTGGATCCAGGTGCAAGGCTCGCTTAATTGAATGTGTCTTTTCATCTCCACCAAGGCCCCCCCAGGTTAACTTCTAATCTTATCTTGGTGATTACACTCGGGTGATTGCCATCACCTCCAGCGCACAGCTCCAGTGTGGCACCTTCCCAAAGGCATTGGCAGCAGCTGGGTGGCTCTGCCAGGTGCTCCTGGCCATGTTATTTCTGCCCTGGGAGGTGCCTCAGCAGAAGAGCTGCCAAATTTGCTTGTGTGCCTTTGGTGGCACTTTTCAAGGGCACAGCCCCTGTGTGAGGTTGCTGAGGGCAAAACCTGCCCCCAGCTCATTTGGAAAGCAGTTCATGACCACCATCCACCTGTGTGTTTATTTTAGTGAGCACTGCCAGGTGTGCTGTCACCATCTCACCTGACCCTGATTAATTACTTATTTATATTACTCGAATCTTTCTGCCAAAAAAATGACGGGGTAGTGAAACAAAATGCAGCATTGCAAACGTGCAAAGGCACAGGGACTGAAGTGTGTGAGTCCCACAGCAATGTGGTGAGGCTGGAGAGGAAAACCAACACTTGGGATAGGACTGGGAATGGCTACTTCCCAGAAACTGTGACACCACCTCACTCTGTGGCCTTGGGCAAATCATTTACTGCTGGTCTCAGTTTCTGCACCCCTTCAAGAGTGTGCCCTGACACAGTGGGAATGCATAATTTATTCACATGTGACACATAGCATGTTCTGGTTCTGGGTATTGCTGATAATGAAGAAAAAATGAGATTATTTCTTAGTTAGCAATGCTGAAGGTTCATGTGTAAAATACTCTGAATTCAGAGAGCATTCCATATGTTGTCATATGTTCTTGTTTTATTACTGCATGGATGGGGGTCTCTGATGCTGTGGGAACAAGGACTAAAGTGCTTGATACTTGAATATTTTAGCCACAGATTTAGCTAATCAATTTTTAAATTGTATGTGTTGTTTAACATGAAAAAGCAACTCAAGCAATAACTTAAGACTAGAAACCTCTTTTAAATATCACAGTGAACTTAAATAAACCTAAAGGCTAATAGGTGTGTCTGGTTTGCCTTCTATTTGCTAAACCATTCTATTGACTCAGGAGATGAAATAACAGAAGTTTTCCTCCAGTCCCCGGTGCAGAAACTCTGGCCACGGTGCATGTGAGGGTGTCACAGAGACACGAGGGGGATTTATTCACTCTGCGAGGAGGGGAGGATGTTCACGGTGCTCATGTGAGGGTGTCAGAGACACGGGGGGGTTTCTGCGATAAGGGGAGGATGTTATCGGCTCACACGCTCTGGAGATGCTGGCTCCTGCCTTGACTGTCGCCCTCCTGCTCGGCAGAAGGCAGCGCCTGGTTTGTCCCTGCCTTCCTTCCCTCGGCGTGCCCCGCATCTCGGCGAGTCCTCAGCCGGCCTGAGATGAGGCAGCCTCCTCCCGGGAATGGGCATCTGAAGGTAAACCACGGGTTTAGCCGCTGTTATTAATAACGTGATCATGAAAATAAACCAGAAAAGGTGCTGCAAGCCCTAAGGTGACTCCCATATCCACTATGGAGCATTCAGCCAGATGGACAGCGCTGGGAGCCAGTTCCACTCCCGGGCTCCGTGAGCTGGGGGTGACACCCGCCCGGCCCATTGTCCCCTCCCCGCCGGCCCGGCCCGTCCGTCCTTCCATCCCCCCGGCCCTTCCCGTTCCCTCAGCCCGGGCCGAGCTCTCGGCACCTGCCCGGGCCCGGCGGCGGCCGCGCGCCCTTTATGGCCGGAGCGGGCGCCGTGCGCGCTCCCGCGGGCCGGGCCGGGCCGTGCCGGGCCGGGTGCGCGGGGCGGGCAGCGGGTCCCGCTCCCAGCGAACGAACAATGGCAGCGGCGGCGCTGCCCGGCACCTCCTGAATGGGCGCAGGCCTGGGGGGGGCGGCGGCGGCGGCGAGGAGGAGGAGGCAGCGGCGGCGGGGCGAGGCGAGGCGGGAGCCGCCGCCCCCCATCCTCCCTCCCGCCCTCCGCCCGTCCCTGCGCAGGGAGCGCGGGGCCGGGGGGCCCGTCCGTGGGGCGGCGGCGGCGGCGGCGGCGGGGGAAGGGGCGGGGGCCGGCGGCGGGAGGCGGGGGCCGGGGGCGGGCGCGTCCACCTGCGCGCGCCGGGCCCCGGGCGCATGGAGCAGCGCTGAGCCGCAGCACCGGCAGCGCCCGGCGGGCGGGGGACCCCCGCTCCATCGCGGGCCCCGCGCCGAGGTGAGTCCCGCCGCGGCGGAGCTTCAGCCACACGCAGCCCCCCTCCCGTGCCGGCACACCGCGGGGGCAGCGGGGAGGAGGAGGAGGAGGAGGGGATGCTGATGGCAGCGCCGGCCTGCGCGGAGGCCTGCGGGGAAGTTGCGGGGTGTGCGTGTGTGCGAGGGTGGTCTGAGGTGACGGGGGGGGGGGCGGCAACTTGGCGCCGTGTCCCCCCCACGGGCAGGTGCAGCGCGGGGCGGGGGCGCCGCCCCGCCGGGCCCCCCGGCGGCCGCGGGGGCCGCGCTTACTTCAGCCTCGGCCAGAACAAAAACATAATGAAGGAGGGGGGATGGGATTTTTATTTTTATTTAAGGGGGAAAAAAAAAAGCCCCAGCCCTGGGAGTAGCTGTCACCGCGCGCATTAAACTAGAGAACTGGCTAATCAAATAAAACTGGCTCATTGTCTGAAACTCTATCCCAGCGCAAAATGCGGCTGTGAATGTAATTAACCATCTGTCTGGCGGGCGGCGGAGCGCCGGGTCCGTGCGGTCGGCACCCGGGCGCTGCCGTGCCCGAGCCCCGGGATGTGCCCGGTGTGCGTGTGCGAGGAGGATGCCGGAGCCGGGGGGGGGGGGACGCGATCCTTCCTCGGCCCCGAGGCGAGCGAGCGATGCGCGGTGCGATGGATGAACCCAAACAAGCCGCGGGGTTCCGGCGGTGAGCGCCGGGCCGTCGGTGTGCCGTGGGTGCTGCCCCGGCGCGTTCCGCGGGGAAGCCGCGCACGGTGGGTGCGTGTGCGGGGGATCCGCGGCCGGCGGCCGGGGGTGGATGCGTGAGGCCGGAGGGAGCGGTGCGCCTGTGCGAGCCGAGGCCTCCTCAATGAGCCTCTTGCGGGAAAACAAAACGGCTCCGCGCTCCTTCCATCCTCGCGGAGGTTTTCCCCCCGTTTCCGCCCGGCGCTGCGCTCGTCCCCCCTGCCCCGAAACCTCTGTGCAGCCATCAACATCCTGGTACTCGGAGGTACCTGCTGGCATCGCTGGAGCGGCGTGGTACTGCGGTAACACCGAGCCCGCGGCGCACGCTGCTGCCAGCGGGGCTCCGTGTGCTCTACACACGCTCCTGCCTCTCGCTTTGCTGTTTGAAAATTTTTTTTTTTTAGGTGGTGTGCGTGTGGTTTAGTAAAGGAATAATACATAGGTTAAAAAAAATAGCGGCAGCGCTCAAGCAGGTAGGATGCGATTTAAAGTCACTTCAGCTAATACCCCATGCAAGACTGCATTTGTTAAGGTATGTGAGCTGTGCAGAAGGCAGCAGTCTTTAGTGAATCACTTTTGAAAAACAAATACTTGACAAAAGAACCAGACCTGCTAAATGGATAACAATTATGTAAGCCTATAGTAGGTTTTGATGTATGTCAAGTCTGTTAAATAAATCAACCTGTTCAGTGAATAAATCTGCTCTGCACCAATGCCTTATTATAAATTTTTTAAGGAGAATAAACCTGTGTATTTAAGGCGTTTTTAGTGATGTGAATCTCGTGGCCAAGCCCCATAGCTGCCAGTGACACAAGACAAATCCGTGGGGAGGGTGGGGTGCAGGAGCGTGGGGAGGGATAAGGTGGATATTAAAAATACACAAAGATGTGCATAAGGATTCCTAGTGATAAAATTCTCACTGATCCATGTCTTGATGGAGTATTTGCTTTGCAGTGGCAATGGCCCATACAAAGCTACATTGATTTAGCTTGCTCTGTTCACGATGGCAGTTCTGGTGAATAATTATTTTCCCAAAAGCCCTAACCAAGGGAAGAAAGAGAGTCCCTGCTTGGCCTACACAGTAGTACAGTATCTTTGAAAGCGCGTATCCGGCTGCAAATAAAGAGAGCCAGTTCAAGTGTTACTACACTCAGCAGGAATAAAAGGGAGGCAGAAAAGGGGAGCACCCGGCCGCCTTCCCCGTGTGCCTCGTCCCCCTTTCCCTCTCTGCTCCTCTGCTCAGCTTTGGGGGCGGGGAGGGGGGATTTTTGTGGGTTTGTTTTTCCTTTTTTTTGTGTGTTTGCTGTTGCCTTTTGGAGGCGAGGCTCTGGCAGCCCACTTAAAGGTTGAGTTCTGAATGCTGAGGAGGCTCTTTCAGATTGAAAAATAGAGAGAAGAGGTTGTGGCCAGTGGGTTTTAACTTCCAAACTGGGACAGGGAGTACGCCTGTGTGGGGCAGTGCCTCGGTGGTGCCCTTCTCTTTTGAGATGCTGAGGCCTCGTGGATGGTTTTGTGGTGGGTCACGTGTGGATCTTTTTCGTGGCTCTGCAAAGAAACGTATGAAAAGGCTCAAATGTGCTTGCAGGACCAAGAAGGCCCCAGGCTTGGGGAGAAAGTGTTCCCAGACAAAGGGTCTGGCTCAGGTTGGATCCTGGGTGTGGGATGCGAGGTGCATTTTTTGGATATTAAGGCTTTTCCATTGTAGCAGCAAGCCAACCGTGCTGCTTTCCCCCAGCACAGCAGTGAACCATCCCCTTGAAGTTTATGCCCCGTTGCAAACAAAAAGCAGCATTAGGAAATAATCTTCTCCTTGGGCAGAATCCAGGGAGGAGAGCCATGGATGCTCCAGGTCCTTGTGTGGGGGCTCTTTGTTGCTGCCACTGCTGAGTTTGTGTTTGGCCCTGAGAGAGGTTGGGTAGCCTGGCTGTTTACCACAGTAAAATTGCTATTGCTTCTCAGTAATGACAGCTTTTGGTCTGTGAGGGTATTTTTAAAAAAATATATTTTGAGAATTGGGAGCAAAATAATTGTTATGTAATCCACCTGTTACGTTCAAAGTCCTGTTTTCCACCTGGGAGAGGATTGCACTTTTTTATTTTTCTGCTGGATCTTTGTGTACTTTTAGCCCCGCTTGAGTTGGCTTTATAATCATTACCTGTGTGTACAGTCAGGTGCTTGACGAGCCTGATTTTGTGGATGCTGCCAGCAGTGAGTAAATGAGGCATGTGGCATAAAACTGAGCAAACCATGTTTTGTTGGAACCTTGCTCTTCCCTCTTTTCTCTGAGCTGGTGGTTCACACCCCTGGTGTCACCTGTCACCTGTGCAGGGGTCTGAGCTGTTCCAGCACAAGGATCCACCTGATTTCCTACCTGTGTGTGCTGTGAGAGGGATCTCAGCCTTTTGGGGTTTGATTTTAGGGCTCCTGGGTGCTGTTACAACCAAACATTAAATAATTGCTGTGTGTTGTGTCGTGTAGAAAGCAGTGAAATTACAGATGCTGAAGATGATGGACTGCCTTGAGCATCCAGGTGTGGGGGTTTGCCTGAAGGATTTAGGAACTGAGTGTAAAACCTGTTGTGCTGAGGGTTGGTAGCACTGCTGACACGAGGAGAAATGGGGAGTGTTTGGGAAAGCTGAGCCAGAGGGAAGCTTGCAGGAGGAGCCCTCAGCTCTGCAAATGAGTGCTGAACCCTCATCCTCAGCACATGGTCCTGGGAGCAGCCAGGGGAATGGCTCTGGTGCTCTGGACTGCGGTGGTGGTGCTGGGTGGATTTTGTTTGCAGTTCAGGGGAGTAGCATGTAATCTGTGTAATGCTGCTTTTGTGTGCCTCTATTGCAAATTGATGTCTGGGGAATGACATGAAGCAAAGGCTCTAGACCAGCGGGTCTGTGATATTTTTGTAGCAATGTCTTTTTATTCAAAGCAGGTGTCATGGAGATCTTTCATCCCAGGATTTCTTTCATCCCTGGCGTTTGTTAGCTTGTGTTAAAACTTTAAATCTTGAGAATTTCTTCTGTACAGAAGGTGTTCCTCATGTTGCTCTGGCATGGGCTGAGCTATGATTATGCAGCCTCCAAAGAGTGACACGGATGAGGTGGATCTGTGTCTGCAGGGCTACGTCAGCCCTGTGAATAATCCAGGCACTGGCCCAGTGCCCTCCAGTCCCAGGCAGGGTCTGTGCCAGCCCAGCTGGAGGAGCTGCACTGGGATCTGGGGCTCTTGTCCCTGGGCAGAATCTTCTTCTAACCCTTAAGCATTCACGAGGTGATTTATATTTGCAGTCTTGTTTGCCTTTAAAAAAGCTTTTGACTACGAGATAACTGATTTGCTTAATTTATCCAAGCTCTTGTCTCGATGGTCTCCCATGATGGAGAATTTTGCTGGCTAATTGTTGCCTTTCACTGATTTTATACACATCTTCGTTTTGTGCTGCATCTTCAGAATCGGGGTGGATGTGTCACTAGAAGTTCCTGGTCAGTCTCCTTGTGTTCATTTACTGGTGTTTCTCCCTGCTGGGAAGGTGGCCCCACAGCATTGCTCCTGCTTGGACCCCAGCTAATTAATGTACCCCATCAGTTTAACACCTTTCTGATCTGTCCCTGTCAGGACTGTGGTCTGTCTCTGCCAGTAGCTTTGCTTTCCTCAGGCATCAGACCAGGGTGCCTCTGTTAACAGGGAGTTTGGGGTCTGATTGTGGTGTCCCTTGAGAGGTGCTGCAGTGCCATTCTCTGTGTCACTGGGCTGGCAGAGCTCACAGGCCTGGCCTTGACACCAGGTTGGGGTTTTTGCCAATTTATCAGCTTCCTCCTCTTGCTGCTGGGGGTTTGTGTGGTGCAGAAGGGGCTCCTGGTGGTGGGTTTGGTGTGAGGGTCCCTTCCTCTGTGTGGGGCTGTTCCACTCTGCTCCACTGAGGACCCTGGAGAGAGGAGAGTCGGGATTTTTAAAATAACCCCAAACAGCCAGGGCATTTTCTGCCTCTGCTCTCCCCTGGGGTGGGAGCTCCTCACACATTAAAACCCAACATTGTCACTGTCCTTTTCCTGAAACTGCTGAGAAGGTGGTGATACAATGAGACTCTTAGATTTTTGAGGGTGTTTGGACACTCAGATGGAGATTATCAGGAAAATGAGCTCCTGTGGATCCTGCAGGACCCTCTGGAGTGCCAGGATGTGTTTGAGGTGCTCAGAACCCCTTGGTTGCTTCATTGCCAGCATGAGACCTGGGTCCTGGGGAGGGCTTGGGCACAAATTCCCAGTTCCATTCCAGGTGAGCTCTCTGCCATGCTCTGGAGCTGTGTCCTTATTAAAAAAAAAAAAATCAGATTCCTTTCCTCTCACTTGGGAGGATTTTAATTGTCAGTTACAGCACAGGGGAACCAAAGGTGGAAAACACAAGTTCTGTGGGTGAATTTTGTTTCCTGCACAATGTCCCAATGAATGAGATGAGTCTTTGATGGAGGAGAGAAGCTGAAGCCTTATGAAGGGCCTGTTTATTGGCATTAATTATTTTTTATTAGTTACAGCATCCGTAGTCCGTTGGCAGTAGAAGAGCCCAAAGTAAGAATATTAATTCTTCAGAAGTTTTTCAAAGCTTGCATTTTTCATAAGAAGCTTGTGAAGCTTCAAATCTAAAGCTTCCAAAGCCTTTTTTTTTTTTTTTATTCTTCAGAAGTGCCACTGAAGCTCTTTTTTTTTTTTAATTTCTTGTATTTTAGCTGAAACTATGAGTTTTACACATGGAAAAAAAAATTAGTTCTTTCCCATCCACTGCATTGGCCCCAATTTTCAGGTCCCTGGCTGGGTCAGCTAAGCCCTGTGCAAGCATCAGCTGTGCTCTGCAGAGAAGGTGGGGACACTTTGCTCCTGTTCCCTGTCCTTTTTCCCCTCTGGCTGGGGTTTTGAAGCACAGATGGGTGTGAAAGGTGGATTTGTTTGTGACTGGACAATACTTGACCTTCACAGCTGCTGAATAACTTCAGAGAAATACTGAATTGTTTCATGGCAATGAGGATGGCTGGGAATTAAACCAGTACAGGGGGAATCTGGTGTCTGTTTGGCCAGCAAGCAGCATTTTTTTATTTTATTTTTTTCTAGTAGCCTTGCAAGGTCATGTTTTAATACTCTGAATGTGAATTTAAGGGTCATGCTGGTATTTCAGTGGTAATACAGATGGATGCTGGATCTTATTTCATGTTGCTCCAGGGAATGGAGCAATTAGTAATCTTGGCTCTCTCTGAACCTCGAGGGGGAAAATGAAAATTGCCTTTTTCAGGGTGGTCACTGTTCTCATTTGCATGAGAAAACTGGTGGGGAGTGGGGTGATTTTAGCTACAAAAAGTTGGGATGTGGGTTTTTCTGTTTAATGTTACTGCCAACATTACATGGACAGGTTAATTCACTGCCAGCTGTGGCAAGGTGGGTGGAATTTTTGGGAAGAGCAGAAGGGAAAGTGCTGCTGACCACAATTTTTCAGCTCACATTAAAGCCAACAAGCAAACCCCAATCTCCCTGCCAGCAGTGCCTCTGTAGGAAGCAGCACACAATCATTTCCCATGGTTTGTTTGTGCCTGCCTCTGAGGAAGTCTCCTATATCAAAATCACCTGTCCATGCAGTGAGAGAGAGCCAGAGATTCATTCTGGAGCCTACGGAGCATCCAGTGCCAGCTCTGCGGGAATTCAGCTGCTCTGGCTCCAGCTGAATTGTGCCGTGGGTACAGGGGAGTTCAGAACAAATAATTGTCCTGACCCTGGAACCTGCACTTACTTGATTGTCTTATTTGTCTGGTTAGTTTGGTGGAGAGGGTTTGTAGTGCAGGGAGAGGAGTTTTGTGTATTGTGGCTGTTTTTTGGTTAATTTGGCTGTTCCTTTGGTTCCTTGCCTGCTGCTTGCTGGGTTTGGGCACTCAGCAGTTACCATAAAGCTGCAGCTTTTTGGGAGATGGATGGATGGGCTGGCCACTGGGTTCCCAAGGAGCTTCTTGTTTGAAAGAGTGAATTTTTGAAAGGCTTGATCACTCAGCATCACAATTTATGGCTGTTTTAGCAGCACAAAGTTGTGTTTCAGGATTTCCATTCAGGTTATAGCTTCTGTGCAGTGTTGAGCTGAGAGCCACGTGCTCCTTACAGTTCTCTCTTCTTCTGCAAAGGGTGTTTGAGCTGCTGCTTAATCATCAACAGGGTCTGGTGCTGGTTCCAGCCTTTGGGAGCATTTCTGGCTCTGCAGAAGGATGGGCACTGGTTGTGCTGCAGAGCTGGAGCTCCTCAGTGCCTGGTGTGTTGGCTGTTCTGTGAATTACTGATCCTGACTGCTGGTGTGTGGAGTTACAGCTTCCAATTCGTGTGTTCAGCAAACCCTGGTGTCTCAGGTTCTCTCTGGGTTTTTTCCCTATAAACTGCATCCTCCCTTCCCCCCTTGTTTGTGGTGCTCACCTCTCCATGCACAATCTCTGTGCTGGATTCCTCACTAGGATGAGTTCAAGATTTCCTGAAGGTTGGTTCAGGGGGAGTTTGGAAGCATCTTGGATTAGTTTTTCACCCACTGCAGGTGCTCTGGAGGGGTTGTTGGGTAAAATGAGTGGCTTGGGGATAAAAACAAAACAACCTCAATGCCAGCAAGGAGCCAGGAACAGGAGTGGAGGAAGGTGGCTCCTAGGAAGGGATTTCAGTGAAAGTGATGGGGAAAAGAGGAACATGCTGCCTAAACTGTGTTTTGAAGCTTTTTGGCCTGGTGTGGTATGGGACAGTCTTCATCTGCATCGTGATCAGTGAATTTGTGTGTGATGGAGTCCAAATATTGTATCAGAAATGCTTAATGAATGTCCTGTGCCTTAAACCTTATGTGAAGGGGTTATGTTCCCCATTGCAACGTGAAGGAAACTTAAAATATCTGAAATCTGCAGTTGACAATAACATTGATGAGTTCTTATCCTGCATTCCTGGACTGATGTTAAAACAAAAGGCAGTTTAAGGGTATTACAATATCTACATAATTTCTATATAATATATTGTATCTATATATAATACATCATTATATTTAAGGTTATTATCCTGTCTTATATTCTGTTGTTCAGGCCTGGGCGTTTGCTGAAGGGGCTGTGTTAAATCACACCTACATTTGTGAGGCTCAGGTTGAAGTCTTGATGTGTAGCTCAGAGTTTAGTCAGAATTTTTGTTATTTTGTTAATACCTTCATCCCCCTGCCTGCATTTGTGGGTACAGCCATACCCTGTGGTGGTGCCTGCTAAACTTGTTATCTGTGGCTGCTTCAATAATTTCTCTTTGGGGCAATATAAAGCTGATTAAACATAAATGACAAGAGGGGGAGCAGAGGGGTTGGAATGAGCATTTCCAGGTCCTGCTCAGAGCCCCCAAATGCTTCACACCCTGCTCTGTCCATCCTTGAACAACTTCTGTGCATTGCACGGTAAATGCAAGTCAAAACAGTTTGTTTGATGTTATTTATTCAAATCTGGAAAGGATGGTTGTGCAAAGACCAAAGAAAAATGGTTTTAGTCTGACAAATGCCAAGGGTTTTTGTTTTGTTTTTAAAGCCCAAACAAACCCTTTGGGATCCTTGGCTGGGTATATAATAGCATGAAATACACTATTCCTTTCATTCTGCTCCCTAAAAATCTAATTTTTTATGCATTTAAAGTGGGAGTTGAGGCAAAAACAGAGTTTAGCTCTGTTGACCTATATTTATGAAAAGAGAAGGCTTGCTAAGCATTGCAAGAAAAGAATATATAGTGCTGTTGGTATACTCTGACAAAATGTACACGCATACTAAAACCACTTTTGGGATTCTTCATCTCCTTACTGAATGTTTAAGCCCGTTCCAGCCAGATTCAATCCAGTTTTGCAGTTCATGGCTTGTGTGTTCAGGCTGCCATTAACAGCCATGAGGCATCAGTGAAGGAGGGCAGCAAAACAAGGAGTGTGGGGTAAGCAGGGGAGGGTGGTGGTGCTGAAACCCTCCCTGATCCCTGGGTTTAAAGGTGAACTTCTTTCCCCTGTTTCCTTTTCGTTGTTTTGTTTTTTAATTCAGCCCACTCTCTCCAAAGTGCAGTTTAATGGTTATCATGCTGCTTGTTGCATAACTGTGGCACAGATGTTATTTTTTTGTAATGTTGCCTGACATATTTAAAAGGGAAAGAGAGGAAGGGAATTTATACCCTTTGGAGATGAATATGTGGAGCCTATTAGTCTTAAAAAAAGTGTGAAGAGCTAGTTAGGGCTGGAGCTGGCACATCTCTGAAAGGCTGATCCGTGGAGTGCAGCTCTTCAGATAAAGAATGAAGGTGTTTTATCTTCTGGGGTTTGTTGTGTGTGTGTTACCAGACAGCCTAAAACCCAAACTTGGTGGGGTATGTAATCTTTAGGCACATGATTAAATGTTTTATGGAACCGAGACCAAATCCAAATGCGTATTTAATAAAATGCTCTCCAGAATTAAGTTGTAGGAGATAATCACTGGAGGTGCTCAGAGTTAAAGGATGTGGAGATGAAATGCCTCTCTCAGCATGGGCAGTGCTCAATGTGTGTTTATTTCATTGCAGCTGCAAACAGCACCTTTAAAGTTCCTTTCTTATGAAGCTTTGACTGAGAAAATACAGTTAGGAGTACAGTTTTAGCAGAAGGAAAAAAAATGCATTCAGGCCTACCATTTCTGGGTGGAATAGGCATGAGAACATGAAATCATCTCTTTTTGGCATTTCTAACAACATAAGAAGTTCTAAAATAGTAGAAATGCAAATAAGTAGAGTGAAACTGGTAGATGCTGTATTTATATTTATTTATGTATAATAACAGAATGCCTGGTGTTTCAGATCAGCACAGTGTGCCTGGATTCTCAGAGTATTTGTTTTATAAACAGGGATAAAGCTGCACAACCCACCTCTCCCTGCTCTACAGAGGAGCAAAGCAGCTCACAGGGAAATTAATGACCTGCTAGAAATGCAGTTGGGAAGGGAACCCCAGAATCTTGGCTTCCCAGCCCTTGTTTGAGCCTGTGCGGATAATTGGGATAAATTCATAATGGGGAAAGAGGAGAGAAGAGGGAGATGTGACACCCACTTCAAGATGGAGCATCTTTTTGAAGTTGTGGAATAAACATAATTCAACTGATTCTTCTAAAAGAACTTGAAAAAAACCCAGGTGAACAGTTATAAAAACAAACAGAATGAAACCTGAGAGTGTTTTTGACTTGTTTCTTGCCTAGGGCAAGACATTTAGGTTAGTTTTTATTTTGCTTTTGTTCTGCCCTTTGCCCCTCCCCCTTGCTGGATTACCTACTACAGGAAATAACAAATTATGCAAAATAAATCCTAAATTACAGTTGGACGAGGCACGAGGGTAAAATTGCAGAGGCTCAGGTGTAAATTGGAGGGCAGTGCTTGTGCCTGGGATTTTCTTCCCCAAGGATCAGATGAGGTGTGAGCTCATCCCTCAGCTCTGGGGTCCTGGGTCAGGGAGGGGATGTCTCACCCTGCTCCTTGCTCCATCAGAGGCAGGGACACAGGGACACAGCTCCAGGAGTGGGAATTTTCTCCCTTTCCGTTCCATGCAGTGTTTGGTGTGTGTGGTGCTCTGGAAACATCCTCCTCTGGCTAAGGGAAGGATGGAAAATAAAATACAGGGCTGAAATAGAAGGTTGGTGCTGATGCAAGCTGTGTTTACTTTTGAAAATTCAGTTTATTAAACTCAAGGCTGCAGAACTCCAGGGATCAGTGATGCTGTCTGAACATCACCTTCCGCACCGCACAAGCAATTTTTCAAAATTACTTTTTTAATTAAAAGTTGTATCGGTTTAACGCGAGTTAAAGGAAAGTTCACAGGCTTAGCATCGTCTCAAACATGCTGCAGATTTGGGAAAGAACCTTTCCCTGCCTTCTGAAAGTTTATCCAAAACAGTGAATATGCATGGGAAGAGAGGGAAGTCTCCTGGGCAGGGTGAAGGCATTTATTGATTATCAGTCCAGCTCCGCTCCCATTACCTTCAGAAGGAGCTGCAGAGCAGCAGAGTTGGAATATGAACATAAGGAAAACAAGGAGGACTCGAGGTGCAGCAGAGGAAAGTCAATACAGAGCTTATTTAAATGTCAGCTGCCTGGAAGAGCTGTGCTCCAGAGCTGAGAGGAGAGATCAGGGCTGGGAGGGAGGGAGGAGGCCGGGCAAGGCTGGGCTGCTGCTGGGGGCAATGCCTGCACAAGGAGTATGGTGAGGAGGGAGAAGGAAATGCTGACTGAAAATTGCATCTGACAATTAGCTGTGAGCAGCTAATTGGAGAAGTTGTGTGGCTCTTGGGCAGGGGAAGCCTGTGACTGTGCTTGGTGGGCGATCTGATCCATGTTAACAGTGTTATTCATCAGCGCTGCTGACAGGGATAAGTGACACCCATTACAAATCTGTTTACTACCTCTAGATAATGTATTTAGTTCCTGAACGTATGTGCAGGGTAGGGAGTGTCTGTGAGCACAGGGTTTCTGGAATTTTACAGAGCTATAGAATATCCTGGGTTGGAGGGGACCCACAGGGACATCGAGCCCAACTCTGAGCTCTTTGAATAATTTAAAATCACATTGACTTTATTTTCCCAATAGGTCAGAGTTGTAATTCTGTGGCATTTATCAATGTAAGGGGTTTTGTATTTGGGGAGAGCTTGAGCAAAAAAATTACTGATTTGTAGAAGAATTGCCTGATTCTGACCATTTTTATTTTGGAAAGTTAGCCACTAGTTACGTGCTGTAATAAGAAGTAGTTTTATTACTGTTGTGCCAGAAATAAAATTAGGTTGAGCACTCTGATGCAGAGTCAACCTCCAAAATGTTGCACTTGGGGATGTGGCTTAGTGATGGGCTTGGCAGTGCTGGGATAATGGTTGGACTTGATGATCCTGGAGGTCTTCTCCACCCCAAATGATTCTGCACAGCACTCTGCATTTTGGGCAGGACTGGAGGTGAGAAAGATGGGGTACTGTAGCTCATTGCAACCCAGCCAAGTTTCCCTTTATTTTGTCAGCCTCCTGCTTCATTGTGAATGGAGTTTGGTGGTTTGTCTGCAGGGAGGTGAGTGCCTTGTGCATGTGAGAGCCAGAGCACTCACAGGCTTTGACATCCAGCCTGTTCTGGCAGTGTTGGTTCCTTGGCACGGCCAGACTTTGTCTCAACCCTGATCAGAACCTGTGTGGGGTACCAGGTGCTTGCTGAGGCCAGGGAGACCGTGAGCATGGGAGCAAAGTGCAAAACAAACTGGTCTGGATGTGTTTCATCTACATTAACACACAGCAACTTTGTGCTCTTACCAGCCATCCCTCACAGTCTCACTGCCTGCAAAGGTGCATTTACTGAAAAACACCCCAGCCCTGCACGTGATCCTATCCTGCAGGGAGCAGGGAGAGCAAACAGCGTGTGCTGAGCTCTGTTTGCACTCTGTGATGCTCCTCTGAGCAGAAGGGCTCCCACAGAAGACACTCTGTTGTCCACAAGGGCAGGTGGCCACGCTGGGCAGGCGGGATTTTACAGTTAGGTGGGATGTGCAGCAGTGGGGTAAAGTTGCTGTCCCCCTGTCTGGCATTGGCTTTTATTTTCCAAGAGGTGTGATGACAGCAGAACAGTGGACAAGGGAAGTAGGTTTGCATTTAAAATACACAGGAGGTCCCATTGAGCCAGCATTGACTTCTCTCTTGGCCCTGTAGCAGTGCCATCACTTTTCTGTCCTGTTCACCCCACTTGTTCAATGGGATTATTAATATGGGTGTGTTTGCTTCCCTGAAAATCAGTTAAAGTTGGAACACTCTTGAAGAAGTCTCTCAGTACTGCTTTAAACATTTAAAAACCTTAAAAATGTAAATTAAAAAATGTAAAAACTTCTTGATTTCTTTACTAAAAAGAAGTTTAACTCCTCCTCTGCTGGAGTTTCCTCCTTGCATTTTTCCTGTTGCTTGTGTGTGGTATCCCACGGCTCTTCCAGTCTGCATCCTGCTTTATAAAATGTTACATTTTATCCTGTATTGGAGAGTCAGATTTTCAGTATGTATCTTATTACACAGAATGGGAATAGGAGGCAACCTTCAAAATATGGGCTGTATAACTTCTTCCCCTTCAGATGACATAGAGCAGTTCTCATGCTTAATTGAAAGGTTCAGGATTCTATTTTCAAGACTTCTATTCCAGTGAAAGGTGGAGAGCTCTTTTTGCAGATTACTTGTGGCCAGGACTGATTTCTTGTCCAAAAATTAAACTCCTTTAGCAGTTTTTTCAAAAGGCAGCTGGGGAGCCAGTGTCAAGAGGGGGTCGAGTTGAGAGGAACACTTTCTGTAGCATTTAAATGAGATATTTCTTGGAGGGGATCCTTGCAAGGGGGGTTATCTGTAGGTGGTGTTAAAATCCTTGGATGTTCCTGGAAGTTGGATTGAAGATGAAGGGAGGGAGCAAGGATGTGAATGCTGGGAGGAGTGAAGAGTTTGCTCTTGCAGGGCAAGGGAACACAGCACCTTCTTTACAACTCTCACCTGCAGCCCATGTTTCTTTCCCCTCATGGAATTTTTGGTTCTCCTTTGGTTGTCTTTCCCTTCAGTATCAAAGCTGCATCCCCTGAAGGTTGTCTTGGTGCCTGAGTTCACCCAGGGAATGAGATGAAACAAGACAAACTTGGTTCTAATCGCTCTCGTCTAATTCTGCTGCATAATGGAGATGAGCAGTACTTACATAACAATATCCTGGGATGTTAATAGATTTAATAACACAGAAAGGTGGGAAGAGGTTCTGAATTACCTACAAAATGGCACCTAACTAATGAAGGGAAGCTCATCTCTTTGAAGGAGGGTCAGATGGTAGGAGCGAGACTTCTGCATATGCTCAGAAGAGGAGACAAAATGAAGCTGCCCGTCCTAATCAGAATAAAACTCCCATTAAAAATAAGTTCTGAGGTGCTGTTGGATTATGCCAGCAATACAGGGCTTCTAATTCAAGTCTTGCAAAAATGTAAACACAGAGTCCTTTAGATTAAATATTTTTTTTTTCCTAGTGTTGATATGTTCCAATATTGGGGATTAGAACTCTGTATGTGCCCAGCGAAAACAATTGGTTCATTAATGCTGTTTTGTTAGACCTTGCCCCCCTCTTGCCATGGTGATAAGGGACCTTAATTAGATCCCAGAACAAATGCTGGGGAGCCTGACAAAAAGGAGAAACATGGGGAGGGGGTGGAGAAATGCTGAGATGTTGTTAGCAGATACATGCAGAGAGCTGCATCCTGCAGAGGAGAGAGCGTGCTTTATGGAAAACTCTTTATGGAAAACTCTGGATTTCCTTCCCAGGAATTCCCACAGCCTGTGCTGCTGGGCTGGGAACATCCATGGACAGTGTGTGGGACTGGCCCTGGCAGCTCCCTGCACATCAGGTCCAGGAGAGGGGACTGTGGGTTAAAAATGTGCATTCCTGAATCTCTGCTGGTGCTCCCCATGGGAAAGGGTCAGATCATTGGATTGACTCATGTGTTGGTTGTGAACAAGAAAATGTCTGTGTGGGGAGGCTTGGAAAGGGAGAAGGAGGAAAATTCAGAGGATTTTTTATGAATGCATTCAGCAGAGAGGATGTAGGCAAAAGAGGGGGAATTGTGGTGCTAAACAATGGAAAGGAAGGCTGGCAAATAATCTGGGGAAAGGAAGAGAGCTTTCTCTGAGGAGCAGATCTCCATGTGGTTTCAAAAAAGCAAGCATGCAGAAACATGGGCGTTAAAAATTAAGAAATGCTGGGTTATTCTGTTTTTCTATTATTGGGTGCTCAGGTTACACCTTCAAAACTTCCTGTGCAATCGTTGGGGGTAGAACATTAACTTCAGGTTTAAATCCCAGCTTCTCATTAACTGCATTTCCAGCCTGAAATTGGAGGACTGTGGCTATCAGCTCTCATACCTTTGTCTCCAGTCTTAAATTACCTGCTGCCTGATTAGTTGTACTTCATAATTATTCCTTACTTAAATTATCTTTCCATAAAATAAGACTGTCTCTTTGAGTCTGTGGTAGGAAGTGTGTTTTTCTGGCCGTGAGACAGTTGTTCTCTGAGTAACTAATTTATTAATTTATTTTTATTTTCATGTCAGGTTTTCTGTATCACAGTGACATGTCTTGGTACACAGGTGAAGATGTTTCAAGTGAAATTTATTGCATTACAAGATGATGCATAAAAGCCAACCCTGTTGTCAAGGTCTATCAAGCAGTTTAAAGCTTGGAATTGGATCTCTGTCTAGCCTAATATTTTAGAAACTTTTAAGTAAGAACAAGGTGTAATTCCTCTATTTTAAAAAATAGGCCTCTGCAAAGCATGCATCAAACCTGCTGGCATTTTAGTAAATATATCAAAAAGCAAATTCAGGTGCCTGTAGACCTACATCTCATTTAAACACATTATAGTAGGTGCTAAAGTAATGCTGTGAGAGGCAGGTGTTATCTCTGAGTACACACAGAACTGTCCATCAGCCCTGATGATGTGGGAGTGCCTCTGTGTGATCTCTCTGAGCTCCCTGAGCCTGGAATGAGCTGTGTGGCACCAGAAGCTGCTGGGTTTGGTGGTTGTGCCAGTTCCTGCTGAGCTGCTTGGGCTGGGACAGGGTTGGGTAACCAGGAGTAAAAAAGCTCCGGGTATCATAGTAAAAAAGCTCTAGGTTATCAAGGTGTGCTGCCCCAGTGTTGCAATGGGCTCATTTCAACAAAGGTAGCTTTGTTTTGCCTGAAATGCGTTCAGAAAAGAGAAACTATTTGAAGTTTGCTAAGTACGAGATGTCTTGCATTTTCTTACTCATCCACTATTTCTGTGTGTTTCCAATACCTCTCTTTAGGATATTTATTCAAGGTTAACAGAACCTTCTTTACAGTCCTTGCTGTTCTTTCAAAACCCTGCCATTCATTATTTTTTTAATTTATCTAGAGAGCAGGGTGGCCTTAAACATCCAGGAGTATCCAGAATTAGTTTCTGTTTCGCAAGAACAGAAAGTGGCTTCTCTTTGGAACTGAATGGGAACTGAGGTAGTCCAGTTTAAGTTTTCCAATTTTCCTTTGCAGACTGAAAGTGACTGTTTAGGCTTAAACAAGTTGTAAGGGTTATAAAGGTGATTTTATGGAGCCTCAATGGAAAGGAATTTCAGATAAATACGTACAAGATGACTGTAGGTTTAGTAACATTAATAAAATAAGAGATAAAGGTAAAGTAGGGGGAGGAGATTTGAATTTTCAGATGGCTGAGATAGAGGAGTGAAGAGGGTGAGCAGCCTCTGCCACTTAATTGGACCTCAGAATAAACTGGAGACCAGGTGTCCCTGCTCTGTAAACCTGTGGTCTCCAAAATTATTGTCAGATAAACATTACAGCAGGAAAGAAACCTATAAACTCAGGTTTTTATGGGTTATAACACTGATAGTTGTAAATAACAGCATTAAAACCCGCCCTTTTCAGACAGGTGCTTCAGGAAAAGTGAACATGAGCTCCTGCCCCTCTGTAGGAGTCTGTGCTCCAGAATTCAGGGAAGGGCTCGGTGGCTCTGGGGCTGCTCTGGAAGTGGCTGCTGTGTGGTGTGAGCAGGGTGAAGCCAGAGCAGCACGTTTGGAAACTGCCTTCAGTGTCTTTAAAACTTCAGGGGTTGCTTCCATGTTGTACCTGGCTGAACATCTTGGAGCTCTGGGGGGAAAAAAGGGAGGCAGAGGATAACAAACTACATCACTTAATATTAAGCTGAACTTGCTTATGGATTTTAGTTTGGAAGGAATAAAATTAATATTTCCATCTCCATTGTTAGTCCCCTCCTTGGCAGACTCTCTGTGTGTGCTGGTGATGGAATTCTCTGATTTGGGTTGGAGCTGCTCCTGTCAGAGCAGGAAATGCAGAGTCAAGGTGCTAAATAATGTGATTAGATGGTCTAGAGGATTTAGTCCTAAATCATGATTTATTTTTTAAGCTGTTGTTCCTAGTGCTGTACATGTTAACTAAGAAGGTCTGTTTGGCTTTTACTAAGTCAAAACATTGTAGGAAAGTTTTTAAAGTCACAATTCAAAGCTCAGATCATGAGTTATAACTCAGACCTTTGCTAATTCCCACCAGTGGCTCTCTGGTCTGGGTGCAGAGGAATGCAGAGACCAAAGTGGGAGTGCCCAAATGGCAAATTCCCTGTCCCAGGGCAGCAGCAGCACTGCAAGGTGTGGGACTGCAGGAAGACACCTCTGAGTTAAGCTGATAAAACCTCTCTTTAATCCTTATTCTGCTTTCCACCTACTTCAATTAATTACAGAGATGAGTTGTTAGTGGTGAGTTTTATGAAACCATGTGTAAACAGTGTGTATAATGAAAACAATAAAGACCTCATTTGTAGATCAGACATCAGGGAGATAGGATTATTTCCTGGCTCAAAGCAGGTGTCAGTTACGTGGATATTTCCCTTTGTGTGCAAGTTTCATGGCAGGCAAGTGTTTTGCAGGGAATAGTGCACTTTGGAGAGGTGACTGGGTTTTACAGGATGGATTTGTACAAGTGCTGGTGCATCCCCATCCGTGCTGGAGCTGTGCAATAATGGTGCAGCCACACCAGCAGAGAGAGATGTGTGTGGGAGAGGTCCTTGGTGGCCTGGCTTCTGCTTTTACAGTTTCTCCTGAGCTAATTGTTGAAGCCTTGCATTAAAAAATGAAACCTAATTAAGGATTATGTGAGTTGAGCAGTGTTGGAAGTCTTGATTCCACAACTCAGTGTGTGCTCCTGAGGGAGCTTCACGATGTGTCTGAAGCATGTCCAGGAGCAGGACTGTGAGAGAAGGAGTCGGGGTTGTATGGAAATGCTGCACAGCTGGTTTAACACAGCTCAGCCATCCCAGCCAGGGTCAGCAGTCACCTGCCAGGTGTGTGTGTGCTTGGCCTGGGGAGAGCCCAGCCCTGGCACTGGCTGGCTGCTGTCAGGGGGCAGCAAATGCTTGTTTTGGGGCAGGAGGAACAGCACTCATCTTCTGCAGCTTTATTCCAGCCCCCCTGGGCAGAAAAGTAGTCCAGCAAAAAAATTTTGGGTGATAGCTGTGCCTAAGGGAAAGCTGGAGCTGCAGGGAGCATCACACCAACATCTCCAAAGGATACAGCTGTGGTGTGGGACACGCTATGGCCGTGGTGTCCCTTGGGTGCTGAGGGACAGTGTCACCCTCTGGCAGGTCCGGGGGTGCCCAGGCAGCAGAGCTGCTGTCAGCAGCGGGGATGGGATGGTGTTGGATTAAAGCCTTTTCTGACCAAGAGATGGGACAACTGAGAGGAGTTTTAAAAACTTTTATTCCATTTTCAGTCTCATGAGACGGGTGAGACAGCACAGATGTTATAATTCACACCATCACAATCAGAAGCCAAATATTTCAATCACTATAAGTGTTTCTTGGCCTATCAGCTTTAGCCATACCATGCTGTAAATGCCTTAAAACCAAACATCTAAAATTATCCCTCATGGGTCCTACTACAATGCACCTTCCATAGTTCTGTTTCTCTGAAGTATCCAGTCTTATTTACAAGGCTATCCTTTGAAAGTTGTTTCTAGGTCCATTTCTCACTTAACAACATCTGTCCTATTCTCATCTCAAAGTTTCCATACAGATGCACTCTGAGTGAGTCTTCTGTCAGGCTTGGAGAATTCCCTACAAATCCACTTCCCATGGGATGGCAGAGCCTGGGGAGCAGAATGGTGATGGTGGGACGGTGATGAGGGGATGGCAGAGCTTGGGGAGCAGAATGGTGATGGTGCAGTGGTGATGATGGGATGGCAGAGCCCTGGAGCAGCAGTGGTGGTGATGATGGGATGGCAGAGCCCTGGAGCAGCAGTGGTGGTGATGAGGGGATGGCAGAGCCCTGGAGCAGCAGTGGTGGTGATGAGGGGATGGCAGAGCCCTGGAGCAGCAGTGGTGGTTATGATGGGATGGCAGAGCTCCATCTCCGGCGGCGGTGCCGGTACCGGAGGAGCCTTCAGTGTGCCCAGGGTTGGATGATCCTGCTGGCCTGAAACGGGGCTGGCAGGAGAGCTGGGGCACTGCCTGGCTGTTTGATTTGTCTCCCTGGCTTCCCCTGCCTCGGCTGCTCTGTGTTCCTGGCAGGGAGGGCTCCTCTCGAGCTGCAGATGGTCACAGGGAGCAGGGAGGTGACACAGGAGCTGGCGGCCACCAGGCAGGAGGAGCCAAGCCACTCACACAGAGCCCTTGCAGGACCCTTGTACAGAATACAGCAGCCTGTAGTGTTTGGTCTGTATATATTTAAAATATAAAATTCACTACGGTCATTCATCTCACAACTACCCGGAGTTTCTCGTTGGTTTAACCAAGTGATGTAGTCAAACTCACAAGTACAAAAATGTCCAAGAAATTAAATTAGCAAGCCAAAAGTGATGGCATGGAAGGGGGCAGGAGGTAATTAAAAGATAAGGCTTTGTAAAAAGCTTGATTCAAAGATTTGTAAGCAGATGTTCAGAGTGTAATTTTTTCTTTGTGTTCACTGGGAAGTTTCTATTTTATTCTAGCTTCTCAGTTGATGACAGAATAACAATACAGCTCCAGTGTCTGTTGTGAACAAACTTCTGTGTGCTTTTTTTCCATAAAAACCCTTTTTGCAGTATGTGGAAGTTTACCACAGACTCATCATGGCTGTATGATTGTGTACAAGTGCTAAATGCTCTTGGTATCCATCAAATTTAGCTCTGCTGCAAAAGCAGCACTCTTGTTAATGAACATCACCAGTAAGCAACAGAGCCAGTGTTTTTAACCCTTTTTTTTACAGAAGGTTAAACTGAGAGTAGGGAGTTATGGTGCAGTTGTGTAAAGGTGTAAAGGTGCTGTAGGCTGCCAGTTCCCAAGGATGTCAGTGATGACAATCAGGCTGCAGAGCAAAAAACTTCTGTTCTCCCATTGAATCATTCAGTGCAGGGTTCCCTGTATGGCACAGGAGCTGGTGGATGTTCATCCATGCATTGTGTTGATTTTATTAATTTTATTTACTGTACTTTCTGTGTTCTGGGAAGACCTGAAGCAGTGGCAGCTACAAGAGCACTGCAAGCTGCTCTGCCCCATCCAAGGCCAGGTCTGATGGTGATCTGAGCTGCCTGGGGTGGTGGAAGGTTTCTCTGCCTGTTTACATGGAAAGAGATGAGCTTTAATGTTCCTTCCAGCCCAGGCCATGGTGATTCTGTTTGTCTGGTCCATGTGAAATCCCATGTGTACTTACAACTGCATGTTTTCTGCAGTTGCACACCAGCTCCTGATCTCCAGTGGGGTTGCAGGCAGCGATCACCGGGCTCTGCAGGAGTGTCTCAGAGTAAATGAGCTTGTTAATCAAGGCTGGGGCTTCCTCTGCTTGCTGAAAGCTAATTAGGACTTGCCCAAAAATATGCATTTTAAATGGCCTAATTGAACTGTTCAGCAGTTTAGTTTAGCACTAATGGAGGCCTGAAGTTTTGGTTGTTTTTGTCAGAGTAGGAGAAGGCATTTATGGTTGGTGGTGATCAGTGTGCAACAGTGCAGCTCCACCTTCCAGTGGAATAAACCTCATGTTCCAGTGGAATAAAAAAGAACCAGAATCCCACTTTTACTGGCTTGGATGCAACAGAGAGCGACCTTATCCCCAAACTGACTGGCTAAATTCTACTAGAGCCTTTTCCTGCTTCCTAAACTGCCCATTATTGTTTTAAGTGCATGTATTCAGTATTCTTGATGCCTGTCCTAAAGCTGCATAGCATTTCTGTAAAACACAAAATACCTTGTGACACTTGCCATTTCTTACTGCATGTACGACCTCTGGAATATCTCCAAAGCTCTGGAAAAGAATGAGATTTTTAGTAATGGCTACAGGCATTAAGGGCATAAATACTGTTGAGTATCACTGGGATTTATGCTCCTAAGTTGCTGTAAATGCTTTTGAAAGTCACATCCAAAGTGCATCATTAAGAACAAGATATGCTGCTAGTGGTTTTTAAAGCAGTTGTGTGATATAGATGAACAATAAAATGAAAGGTGCTTTATAATGTTATTCTTGTGGAAGAATCGTTAAATACATAATTATTACAAACAGCTGAATTTTGGAGAGCTTTCTTGTCAGGATTGCAGTTTGGTGTGTTGAAATTCATCCAGCTCCAGAGAGAAACCAAGGGACTGAGATTTCAGGGCAAAACTCCTATAGTCTGTTGTTAATCAAAAAGAAATTTCTATATATTCCTACTGAGACAAGAAAATACCCCCAGTTCCCAAGAAATGTTCTAGCACACTGATTGTTAAATGTAAATGAGACCCTGTCATTAAAATCCATAGATTCACAGTGCTAAATGACAAATTGCAGTTACCACATCACTTAATACACCATTCTTTTATTTTCATATCTTGCAGGTTTGTTCCTGCTCAGCGGTGTCTGGGAGCTTTTCTGGGCTTTGGGCTGGTGGCTGTTGTGTCTGGGAGGTTTTCAGGGGTTCCAGGTGGTGGCTGTTGTATCTCCAGTGGAAGGAACTTTGGTTTCCACTGACCCTTGAATTTCCTGCAGGCAGGAAACGTGCTGCTGCTCCAGATTCCTCCTGCTTCTCTTCTCACAAATCCCAAACTGTCTTTTCCCCCACGTGCTCTAAACATGGACCATTTCCCCCTCCTTCCTGCCTGGTTTCAGCCCCGTGTGTCATTATTTAGGTTTGTAATTCTGAGTTCTCTTCCTGAAGAGGTGGCGATTCCCCTGGGAGCGTCTCCGTGCTCTGCCTGTGCCCAGCTGCTCTCCCATCACATCCCGGTGTATTTATGGGGCTGGGCACTCCTATTAGCAGTTGTAGTTACATATTTAAACATACTTCACATAACTAATTATGTTTCAAGGCCTGTAGCCAAATTGACTAATTCTGCCTCCTTGAAGCTCCAGAAAAATACGCATATTTAGAACGTGGCTCAAACTTCCCTTTAGCGACTCGGTGGCGTCTCCCTGAGGTTGGGCTGTTTTAAGTGGGCAAATCAAGGTGTTTCAATGTGAGGAAATTTTGGATCAACTTTCCCATCTGTCTTGTCTCATTTTTTTTTTTTTTGGAGCCTGTCATAGGTGGCAGCTGCTCCCTGTTCCAGCCGAGGGGGCTTGTTCTGTGTGGATGTGCTGCTTGGGCTCCTTCACATCATCAAATGCAAAATATTTGTCTTAAGTAAACTCCTGAGGTGTCTACTTTTTAAAAAATCATCACACCGAGCAAGAGGCTGGGCCAGCTGCTTGAATTATTGCCCCAAAGAGGAAATACAGAACCAACTGTGCTGGAAATGGAAGTGGTTGGACTTAGATTTGGAGTTGCTGTTTTTTATTTGTAGAGCTGGCAATTATCAAAAACAAGGAAAGTCTGGGAGTCGTTTTTTCATTGGTGTTGCTCTGCAGGTTGTGTGTTCCCTCTGAAATGCTCATTCCTGACCTGCTGCAGGCTGGGTCTGGGCATTTCTGCCTGGAGTCTGGCTGTAATTCCATTTTGGAGCCCCAGCATCCCACCTGACAGCTCTCACATCCTGCTGCCATCCTGCTAATTGCTTGGCATTCCCAGGATTTTACTGCAAGGTGTTCATGTGCAGAGATCTCCCTCTCACAGGTGGAAGGAGGGGGATTTTTTATTTATTTGGTTTTGCTAGCCTAAGTCAGGTTTGGAATGGGAAGCCATTAAAGGATAAAAGCAACACACATGCCTGTAGAGGTCAATTTAACTGGTACAGCAGCACAAAAACACACAAAGGACCCATGTAACAAAACCTAATCGGCTTTAGCTTGAGGGTTACCAGAACCCACATCTCTGAGATTGCTGCTATCAGTTACATTTTTACAGTTCAGCACTATTTTTTATTGCAATTGAAGCACGATATTTGTACCTATTAGCCTTTGAGTTTCCTCTTTAGCTGCCTCCCCATAAAGGGAGATGCAGCATTATTATTAAACTGTTCTCCGGGCTAAACACTGTGAATGTCATTCATGTCTGTGTTTATTAATAAAGCAGCAAGAGGGAGAAGCTTCAGCTTGTCTGCTTTGCTTGACTTGCGTCAAGGATAACTTTGCAAGAGAGAGCGAGCTTTCAATAAGCATTCAGAATTGCATAATGAAAAGGTTCTGGAAATAATTACAAAAATCAGACTGAAATCACTTTGGAGAATTGTTGGGGGTTTATTTTTTTTTTTTTGGTCAGGATTTTTTTTTTGTTGTTTTTTTTTTTATTTTACATTCAAATTGGCAATGAAGTGTAATGAAGACAGTCAGAAATAACCCCTGCCTCCCACGCAGGGTATATATAGAGATTGTATTTACTCTGCTGTGCAAGCATCTACTGCAAGATGGCACATTAAAATGTGAACAAAACAGCACATCCCCGCTCCTGGATGCCGCAGTGCTGCTGGGATCTGATAAACACTTGGAGTGGGGAGCTGTGCTCAGCGTGTGCAGCAGCTGTGCCACAGCCCTGCCACCCCCAGCGCCAGCTCTGCCCCCTCCAAACTGGGCAGCTCCTCCTCATCCTCCTCTTCCTCTTCCTCTTCCTCATCTTCTTCCCAGAGCAGTTTTCCAAACCTTATCCAAATCTGGAGTGTGCAAACCCAGGGCATGGTGAATATTTCTCTGTCTGCTCTGGGGTGCCCTTTGACGCTTTTGCCCTTTGCGACTTTGCCCCTCACTCATGGAGAAAGTTTCCCAGACTTCAAGATAGACTAAAATCCACAAAAGTGTGAAATAGATTATAGAGAGCAGTGCAGGTGAGTCACTTGGTGAGAAATTGAGGTTTTGGGATTTTTAGTGTGTTGTGGATGGAAGCAAGATGGAGGGCACAGGGTGTTGTCCTGGGTTTCTTCTTCATGCTTCTTCTTCCTCCTTCTCCATGGCTTTGGGTGGCATTTTGTAATTGGGCGGAAAAGTCCCATTGTGGGCTCTTTGGGATCAATTATTGGGTTAAAAGGGGAAATAATCCAGGTGTCCTTTCTTAATTGGATAGTTTAGTCTTAAAAGACCTTGGAACAGAGACTGTTGGCCATTTTGTGCCTTGCTGCCAAACTCGTGTTTGTGAGACTGTTTTATTGATAATAAATAATAAACACCTGAGTCCAAACATGAGCTACCTTCTCATGAACTGCCTTCAATCCAGACCCAGAGAAACCCACACTGGAGCACTCAAACTTCCCAAATTTCTGCAGTTCTTCCTGCCAGGTGTGTGAGCACACCCAGGCAGTGGGGTGGTGATGATTTTCTGGTTGAGGTGGTGTCTGAAATCAACACAGCTCTTCTTCTCTCTTCAGCACCACGATTTATTTTCTTTCAGGTCTAAGCTTTTTTTTTCTCCCCCACCACAAAATTGTTTCCAGTCCTTGTCGATGTGTGTGTGACCTTCAGTGGGTAATCTCTTAATTAATTTTTGTACTGAATATGTAGCATATTGAGACGTGAGCTTTAGGCACTCATCTCAGAGGCTGTGTTAATTCTAAAAATCAAATGCATCAAATTTGGCAAGAAAAGCCCAATTGCAAGTAACCAACCTCTTTCTGCTTCCCTCCTGCTCTTTCACCTCAAAAAATGTCATATTGCCTATATTTGCATGTGATAATTTAGCATAAAAAGCATTTTGAGCACCCTGGAATGAACGTTTTGACATTCAACTGGATGTTTGCTTTTACATTTGCCATACTTGGGTGCACCTCTGTGAGAAATGCATTGCAGAATTTTTGTATCTGAGGTTAGACAAATTGTTTTAAATGCTGGTAATTGATTCCCAGCTAATGCTTTCAGCATGGCTTGCTCGGGCTGAGAAGTGCAGGCAGAGGTTGAATTTGAAATTGGGGTTTATTGTGTTCCTGTCTTCCTTCCATTATGTTCTGAGTGCTGGGGGAGAGCTGCTGGAAGGATTTTTGTTTGGTTTGGGTTTGGTTTTGGGTCCTGTGGTGAGGCTGGTTTTGTGGTAGGTGGTTTTTGGGTTTGGTTTTGATTTTTTTTTATTTTTCGAGACAATGAAAAAAATCAACTTTCCAATCAGCAAAAATGGGTGTGTGGCTTTTAGGCTGCCATGCTGTGGGCTCCCATTTCGTGTATTCTTGCTCTAATTCTAATTAAAAGTGTTCCTTACAAGTGTAGGTATGGTAGAGGGGGAGAAAAAAATGTGTGGCTAGTTGTTGGCAGCAGCTCCTGTTTGCAAAGGGATGTCATCACCTTCAAAATTTGTTGTTTGTAAGAAGGCTTTTTTACCTCCCAGTGCTGCAAGTAGCATTTAAAATAAGCTATCCTGAGAAAAGATCATCAGAGTTCTTCTATTTTTCCCTGGCTATTTTTTTGAAGATACTGATACAAGTGCATTCAAAGAGTTTTTCCATGTTATATATAGATTTTTCACATAGCTGTAGTAGGGAACAAAGGTTTCATGTTGGAAAAAAATAGTGTTTGTAAGTTCTTTGGGGGGGAAACTCTCACAGCAAGATTTGAAATTAATTTCCGAGTCCTGTAAATTTTAATGGATTTAAAAATCTGATTGGCCTTTTATTTTATTATCTTATCCAGATACTGTCATGCAGTATAAACAATAAAATTAAACCATTATATTCTTTATGTGTTTTTCATCAATAATTGAAATGATTTGTTGATGTGGAAATTCTTGAAGGGATTAGTTCCCCATAGCTGGGTTGTGCACTGTGGTGCCATGATGTGTTATTTACTGAATCTGATTGGGGAAAGTTGTTCTCGTTTTGTTCTCTCTAGGATATTTTTATCTGCATTTATTAGCACAATACTGAAATCAGTGCAGTGGCCAGTTTTCCCTTGGAGAAAACTGCTGTGGACAAAAAGGAAGGTCCTCACACCTAGAAACTTCCTTTGTGGCTGTGAAATAAGTGACTTGGTGGTGACAGAGAGGATGGAGAGCTCTGTGCTGCCCAGGGTGAGCTGAGCAGAAATGCAAGGGATGGCCCAGCGTTGCATCTGCACCAAATGGAGATGTGCAACAACAGAATTCTGGATTTACACTGATTTATGAATGTAATGAAAGTGCTCTGCCTTGACTCTGGGGGATGGTGCTGTGCAGGGCAGGAGTTGGCCTCAGTGATTCTGTGGCTCCCTTCCAACCCAGAATATTCTGTGTTTCTGTGATCTCTGTGGGTCCCTTCCAGTCCAGCACATCCTGAGGCTCTGGCTGTGCCTTCCTTGGCATCTGGGCACCACTGGGCAGGGGAACAACCCAGAACTGAACATTCCAGGGGTGTCTCCAGCACTGCATCCTCTGGGAGCTCTGGAGAGCTTGCTATGGACCAGGGGATGTGCCTGTCCTTTTCCAGCCCTCCCAAACATCCTCTGGGAGCTCTGCAGTGCATTCCATGGACTGGAGAGCTGTGCCTGTCTTTTTTCCAGCCCTCCCAAGCATCTTCTGTGCTTGCCCCCCAATGCTTGCCATGGACTGGGGGCTGTTCCTGTCCTTTTCCAGCCCTCCCAAAGTTTTCCCAGCCGTGTGCAACAGCGAAGCCACAAAAAAACTAAAGCCAGGAAAAACTAAAGCTCACTTAGAGAAGTAAATTTGCTGTGAGTAGTAACACCAGGTGCTCTCTAATTGTTCATGTTTTGGTGTGATCTTTGTTTTGATTTATTAAAAAAATATGGATATTGATCTAGTACTGATATCTAACTGTGAGGGACAAAAACTCTAACAGTTTAAAGTTAGAAAGTGAATGTTTATTTTGGGATAGCTCCCAAATACACACCACAATTTACAGGTGATTACAGAGTCCTTTTATCTATACAAGTATTGAATACCCAAAATACAAATGCATATTCATGATTTGGTACATCCCATTCCAATGGTAATTAGTTCAAAAGCCATTAAGCATGAGTAGTTGAAATGGGTCGGTGGTCCCTTCCATGGGGAGGGGTCCCAAAATGTGGAAGTAAGTTTCCTAAATGAAGTTTACTACCTTTTCAATGCAAATATGACGAATGAACTCTTGGTAGAACTCCCATTCCCATCTTCAATTGGTTTCAGGACAGAGGAGGCCACAATTGTCTTATGTTCCCAAAAGCTATTTATCACTTTCTATATTCTTCATTATAAACCCAGCTAACCAAACATTGTGTTGACAAGCAATCAGTTATTAGCTAACTACTAACTCTTAACTCATCAAGGCCTACCTATTTATTTTAATTAACTCCAATAAAGCTTATCTCGAGCTAAAATTTTAGCTCCTCTGACATCTCTAAATTCCTTAAAGTTTGTGTCTCAGTTTGGTGGTGCTGTGCCCTGCTGTGGTGATGCTGGGCTGTGCCCAGGGCTGTGCCAGGGCTGTGATGCTGAGGATGGGCTGGGCAGGGTGGCACAGCCTGGCATGTGAAATACAAAACTGTGTTTGGTGTCAGATATACAGGCAATGTGTATGTTTGTGATTGTGAGGTGTATGGAGACCACCATGGGACAGTTATAAAGATGAATTCTAATAATAACTGAGGAAGTAAAGCATGGAAGAAGGCCTTTGAACCTATCCTTTGTTTGCAATTAACCTTTATAAGTCTTAAGTTGATTTAGGAGATTCGAATTAAAGCTTTAAGGATGTTGCTTTTAGACAGGAACTTTCTGCTTGTAATTAAGCCTTAAAGAGTTTTGCAATAATAACCTTTTGAAGTATAATTTTAAAATATTGCTTGTAGTAAGGATCTTTGAAACTATAACTTCAGAATATATAAAAAGGAAACATGCTTATCTCATGCCTCAACAAAACTGAAAAGCAGCTTGAGAAAGGAAGATGAACATCAACTCAAGGGTTAATAGTTTTGACCAAGGGAAGCTGGACATCACTGTTATGAGATTTACAGTCCTTGCAATCAAAAGGTGGACCCACATCTGGGATCTGGACCTCACCAGCTGGGACACTTCTTCCTTCTTTTGGAAGCTGGACCCCAGCATCTGTGGATACTCCTTTTCTGATACATCCTGAGAAAAACTAAATCACAATAGTGTATAGAATTGTGACATAAAAATTGGGACTAGAAATTGCTGAGAAAGCTGATGAGAACCCCTATAAATACCTGTAAGCCCCAACTATGGGTGTGCACTTGGAGGGAAAACTTCCCCCACTGTACCCAGCGCGGGATTGCTCATTCTTTATCATATTAATAAATAAATTGATTGAATATTGGCCCAGTCAAGCTTCTCATTTATAAGAGGCACAGCCCTGGCAGGGCTCAGGAAGGTTCCTGGGCAGCCCAGGGTTGTGGCAGAGCTGTTGTGGCAGCATCACAGAGCAGCATATGGAGATATGGAGTGTGAGCACCGAGAGCAGAGCAGGGTGAGATGATGCTTCTACAGGGTGAGATGCTTTTAGAGCATCCCTTAACTCCTTCCTGCCTGCATTTCCCTGCATTTCCATCCCCCAGCACCGCCTGCAAGCATATGGTTCATCCCCACCCCGTGTTGTGCTTGGTTTTTATGTTGCAGCTTTTTTTTGGGTTTTTTTTTCCCGTTTTCTCCGCGTGGTTGGGTTTTTGTTTGGATCTTTTTTATTGTTGTGGTTTGTTTTGCTGTCTGTTGCCGTTTTGTTGGTTTGGTTTTTTCTCGGCAGAGGCAAAATACTTGGTATCACCTGTACTTATTGGATATGTGGCTTTTTGAGAATGACATCAGTTTATCTTTGCTAAGCTTTTAATTTGAAAGACAAACCTCTCAAATGATCAATTGCAAGCTAAACTGACCCTTCTCCATCCATATGAGGACCTGTCTGGGTTTGAGCACTGTTTTAATCACCTTTACCTTGCCTGCACCTCACAGAGTTTAATTTTTCTTTATTCTCAAAGATACTTCACCAAACATAAATATTTCATTCTATATTTGCATACCTTCCTTACCACTGGCCTGCTATGTTTAATAAATAAAAGACAGGAAAATAGTTGCTACAATTGCTTGTTACAAAGAACTCAAATTTTAATGATTAATGTAAATAATCATGGCCTTTTCAAGTTTAAGTCTGTTTTAAAAAATCACCAAGACAGTGTTGTTTACATGAAAATGGTGAAAGTAAAGCCTGTTTTTATGAACATAGAATGGCCTATAATCTCACAGTAAACAGATTTTTTAAAAAATAGTCAGTAGGTATGTTTATGTTGGGTTTTTTTTAAATAAGTCACTTCTGAGTGTCTCCCACCCAACAAAGACATCAGCAATCAACAACTTCAGGGAATAATCTCATTTTTGTTTTTATGTAAGCATTACAACCCTCATATTAACACTTGGTTGGTTTTGAAAAGCAGATCCTAGAGTAGATCCAGAGCTTTGCTTTTTTTATACTGAGTTTCAGGTTAGAACAGACCTTCAAAATAAGGATAAGGGAGTTTATAATGGTGTGGAAATACTGCACCGTGTCCATGAGTCTTGTTGATGTACAGCTATCACAGCAGTTAAATGCCATGGTTTAATTTCATCTTTTGACCTCCCTGTCAAAACCATCTTAGTCTAATTTTCAAATATCCAACAACTTTGTGTCACCTTTTCTCAGTTTTATCTCTGCACACTGGTGTTCCTGTTTGTAATCCCAGGATAAATTATCAGATCCCAGAACTCTTGGAACCTGTGGGCTTTTCCCATCTGAACCTGGGTCAGATCCACCCTCCTGCTGCTCCTTTCCCTTTTCCTTTCCCATTTTCCCTTTCCCTTCAGGACAGCATTGCCCTTTCCCAGGGATGATTTTTCCTGGTGTTTTCCCAACAGGACTAGAGCAGCAGGGTGCTCTGGAGCTCCTCTTTCCCACATCCCTGGCTTGACAGGGCTTTTGGAAAACACAGCCTGTGTAAAAATAGTTATTTTTTCCATCCCATTAGTTTGGTTTGGTGGTTGGTTTTTTTTTTTTTTGTTGCCTTTTTGAACTGCTGAAGAAAAAGATAATGCTGCCAACTGGGGAAGGGTGAGGTGGATATTCAGTGTTTGTAATGCTCCCTTCCCTCCTCAGCCTTCCTTTGAAAGGAGCTGGAGCGTGGCTGGTTCTGCAGCTCCTTCACAAGGGTGAATTTACCCAGGCTTGGAGAGGTGGCTCAGAGTGGCTGTTCCAGCTCAGGGTGTCACTGGGAATCCCCAGCTGAGGCTTTGGGGCCATGGGGATGGCACCAGGGGCTCTGAGGGGTGTCTGCTTCCTTATCCTGCTTCCCAAACCCACCTCTGCCAGGTCTGTGCAACAGCATCACCAGAGTTTTGTCAGCCAGGAAAAACGAAAGCTCACTCAGAGAGCTAAAAATTGCTGTAAGAAGTAGCACCAGGCGCTGTCTAATTGTTCACATTTTGGTGGTTTTGGTGTGATCTTTGTTTGGTGGAGACGTTTTGGGCTCTGTCCCTGCTGTGGGTGATGCCAGGGTGGAGGAGCTGTGCCTTGGGCAGGTCCCACCTGTGCCCTCCCTCCCTTCCCTGCTCCACTGTCAGCCTTGTCACTCAAGTGATAATCCTGCCTCATTTCCACTGACTAATAGTGGTGATTAACCTTTTCAATTTTGACATTATAGATAATAAATCAAGTGTATTGGCATCACTCTGCAGTGGTGCAAGTTTTTAAAGGATAACAAAACAGGAATCAGAGCACAGGCACTGCCTGCTGCCCATCCTGGAGGTGTTTAGGGTTGGGAAAGACCTCTCAGATCATCAAGTCCAGCTTGGTTCACCACTAAACCACGTCCTAGTGCCCTATCCACACGTTTTTCCAACACTTCCTGGGATGGTGACCCTCCACTTCCCTGGGCAGCCTGTTCCAATGCTTTGTGACCCTTTCTGGGAAAAATGTGCTTCCAATATCCAGTCTAAACTTCTCCTGCTGTTTTCTCTCCTCCTGTCCCTGTTCCCTGGAGCACAGCCCTATCCTTGGGCTGTCCCCTCCTGGCAGGAGCTGTGCAGAGCCACAAGGGCCCCCTGATCCCCCTTTGCTCCAGGCTGAGCCCCTTTCCAGCTCCCTCAGCCTTCCTGGGTCTCCAGCCCCTTCCCCAGCTCCATTCCCTTCTCTGGACTTGCTCCAGCCCCTCCTGAGGGGCCCAGAACTGGAGGCTCCTCAGCAGTGCCCGGGGAGGGAAGGGGAGGGGGAGAGGAAGAGAGGAAGGGAGGAAGGGAGGAAGGGAGGAAGGGAGGAAGGGAGGAAGGGAGGAAGGGAGGAAGGGAGGAAGGGAGGAAGGGAGGAAGGAAGGAAGGAAGGAAGGAAGGAAGGAAGGAAGGAAGGAAGGAAGGAAGGAAGGAAGGAAGGAAGGAAGGAAGGAAGGAAGGAAGGAAGGAAGGAAGGAAGGAAGGAAGGAAGGAAGGAAGGAAGGAAGGAAGGAAGGAAGGAAGGAAGGAAGGAAGGAAGGAAGGAAGGAAGGAAGGAAGGAAGGAAGGAAGGAAGGAAGGAAGGAAGGAAGGAAGGAAGGAAGGAAGGAAGGAAGGAAGGAAGGAAGGAAGGAAGGAAGGAAGGAAGGAAGGAAGGAAGGAAGGAAGGAAGGAAGGAAGGAAGGAAGGAAGGAAGGAAGGAAGGAAGGAAGGAAGGAAGGAAGGAAGGAAGGAAGGAAGGAAGGAAGGAAGGAAGGAAGGAAGGAAGGAAGGAAGGAAGGAAGGAAGGAAGGAAGGAAGGAAGGAAGGAAGGAAGGAAGGAAGGAAGGAAGGAAGGAAGGAAGGAAGGAAGGAAGGAAGGAAGGAAGGAAGGAAGGAAGGAAGGAAGGAAGGAAGGAAGGAAGGAAGGAAGGAAGGAAGGAAGGAAGGAAGGAAGGAAGGAAGGAAGGAAGGAAGGAAGGAAGGAAGGAAGGAAGGAAGGAAGGAAGGAAGGAAGGAAGGAAGGAAGGAAGGAAGGAAGGAAGGAAGGAAGGAAGGAAGGAAGGAAGGAAGGAAGGAAGGAAGGAAGGAAGGAAGGAAGGAAGGAAGGAAGGAAGGAAGGAAGGAAGGAAGGAAGGAAGGTTGATTAGAGTAGAAAGTAACCTTACCCCTAAGGAGTTGCAGCTGGGCCAATTATCAAAGATTAGGAGCAGGCCTGACTTTAACAGGCCACAGCTGTGACCAGTGAGAAGAAGATGCTATAGAAGAGTGGGGTGGTGTTGAGAAGGGAGCTGGAGTCAGTTGGCTGCTTTGTGAAGAAGAAAGAGTCAGTGCTCTGAGGAGCTGTCCATGAGAAACCAAGGTGTGAAACTTTTGTGATAAGGAGACAGCAGTATGGAACCCCTGTGATGACAACAATGCCCAGCCCAGGGAAATAAATGATCCCTTCCTAAGTCCTGCTGGCCCCACCATTCCCTGTAAATCAGCACCAATTACTGTGCAGCTGGGGGGATTTCAGACATGTGCTTCCATGTGCTGTGTGTGAGCCTGCAGTCCGTGTGCAGGGACAGTTTGCTAATCTGTTTATAGCCTTGGACGTGGATATTTTCAGATCTTTCTTTCCCCCTGCTTTCAGTCTGTGGAAGGAACAAATCCTGCAGGGATGAGAGCTGCTCCAGGGAGAGGCAGCGAGGGTGGCAGTGGTGCTGGAGGGAACAGAAACTCAGATTTGTCTTGTACCCTCTGTGGCTGTGCCAGATGGGACACCCAGCCTGGCACGTGATGCCTGTCTGTTCCTGGTGCCATTCGGGGGTGACAGGGCTGGGACACTCCATTCACAGGCTCTGGGGATCCAGGAGCTCTCCTGACATGCAGATCCACCAGGATCAGCAGCAGGAGTTGTGGCCTGGGGAACATTTTACTTTGTGCCCTTGCCATGGGTAGGAACCCTCTGGAGTGGCAGTGAGGGGCACAAGTGTTGGGATATCACAGAAATCTTTTTAAAAAAGATTTAAAGGATTTAAAGGATTTAAAAATCCTTTCCTTAGGATTTTTCCTCTTGAGAAGCTGTGAGGCCTCAGGAACAAAATGTAAACATTGATTATCTGCTGCTGTGGAATGCAACAGGTGCATCTGGGATTGGTCTCATGTGATTGTTTCTAATTAATGGCCAGTCACAGTCAGCTGGCTTGGACAGAGAGTCCGAGACACATTCATTCCTTCTTTTTCTATTCTTAGCTAGCCTTAGGATGAAATATTTTCTTCTTTTAGTATAGTTTTAATACAAAATATATCTTAAAATAATAAATCAGCCTTCTGAAACATGGAGTCAGATCCTCGTCTCTTCCCTCATCCTCAGACCCCTGAGAACACCATCACATTGGGGTCTCTAGCTGGTCACAGTGACCCCGAGAAGAGTTCCAAAGTCTCTTTTCCCAGCCTGGCACTTGAAGAAGGAGTCAGGGCTCTTCATTTCTCGCTCTCAAGGTTGTTTATTGCATCTTATCTGTAAAATTCTTTCTCCTGCCCTGCCGAGGTCTGTCTAGCAGGACAGTTCCAGGCACTCTGCCTGCCCCCAGGGCAGTGTTATGTCTTTATACTAAAAACCACTTGTACCATGTTTACAGTTACTTTCCAATACCCATCACCTGTGTTAGACAGTGAGCTTCTACTCTAGACCAATCTGTGAGTGCCACCATCACAGCAGAAGATGGAGGCCAAGAAGAAGAAGGAGAAAGGCTGGACATGCCCAGTTCCCTCCATCTGGCCCCCTGAACCCCCATACCAAAAACCCCAAAATCTACTTTTCCACCCCATGATAACTTCACTGTTATTCTACCTGAACTGTTGTGGCTTGCTGATCTTCATCTAAGGTTGGTAATTTGCTCCACAGGTCATAATCAAACCCCCAGGTGTTCTGGGCTCTGTGCCAGGGTCTCTGAGCCCCCTGGCAGGGTCTTGGCCATCCTGGGCAGCAGAGGGATGTTCTGGGTTCCCACACAAGCTGGCAGTGCCAGGCTGGGTGCAGCATCTCTCTGGGTGTCCTTCCCTGCCTCCCATCCCATCCCTGTGCTGCTGGGGGTGCTGCCCAGCCCCTCACTTGTGCCAGGTGTTGTTTGCTCAGGTTTAATTTGCCGTGGTGCATCGGAGCGCTGGCAGTCACATGATAGCTGGGGACCTCACCGTGCCTTCCTTCTTGGAGATATTGTTAATTAAATTTTTTATGAAGGAGCTGAGGCACACCAGCAGCGATCTCCTTTCAAGCAGAAATGTAGCAGGCAGTTCCCAAAGAGACCTCATCTGCTCTCTCCTCTATGAAAATCAATTAGTGTTATGAATGTGTGATAGCTTCTTAAAAATCTGTCGTGTTGGAGAAGTCTTTGCACCTCAGAATGGCAAAGGGAAGGATGTGGCCTCTTGCTGCTCCTCCCTGCCCTGCTCTAGCTGCTGAGCATGGCTCTGGGCATCCACTTGAACTTTCTTTTTGTTCAGGGGCCTCAAGTTTTTCTGAATTCTCATTCAAGACAAAAAACAAACACAGAGTTGTTTGGCTTGATGAGGGTGATATATAAATGAAGACATCCATGATTTGGTACCTGTTACTCCATCAGCACCCCCAGGCAGGGGTTTGCTGAGGTAAATTCTTGTTTGATGTTTTCTAAGGAGCATTTTTTATTTAGTGATTGACCCGTGGCACAACTGACAGTGTGGCATCAGTGATTTTGTCATGGGGCAGCCATTTGTGCTTCTACTTAAATGCTGTTTTAATTCTCTCTCTGTAGTGTAAACACCATCTCCTTGTTGACTGTTGTGTTTGTTTTTTGAACTTCCTATCCAAGCTTAATCACTGATTTTATTTTCCCCCACACCTATCCAAGCAGAGCTACACACTAAAGAAGAAAAATATCATACTTATATGCTAAAATGCTTAATAGCTATGTAGCAGTTATAGACAAAAAATCATTTTCTCAGCATGACAGTGTTACTGGAGTAAATGACTTCAACCAAATGAAAAAGGTGATGTTTGCAGTATATATTTTTGCCTAAGCCTTTATTTTGCGTTATGGCTTGTACAATATTTGACATCTAGCATATGCTTTCAGGAGATTTTTCTAAACAAATTGTGTAAGAAAAGAAAATGAGGGATTAATCCATGAAAATAGAAAAGTTGCTTTTGAAACCACCTTCCCAAAAACACTCAAATTGGAGAGTAGCAATTTGCCTTTTTACCTGGGATGCTGAAGTGTTGCCACTGCTGTTCCACCTTCCTGTCACTCCTTTGTTCCCTCTGTCACAGGAGTGACTTTCACCCATGAAGAATGTATGATTGCACAGGCTGTGACCTTTACAGAGTGCTGTGCTTTCCTCCCCAGCAGTCCTTGGAGAAACACACAGATTTCCCTGCTCAACTCCTGGTTCACAGCTCACAAACAGGCAGCACACCCATCCTTGTGCCTGCAGACACACACAGACATCCCAGATAAACATCCCTAGGCCTGCTCTTACCCTGGGGAGGGAGAGAGGAAGGGTTTGGTGAGTTTTGAGCTCCGTGTGTGCAGGGTTCACCATCCTAGGTGTGCAGGATCCATGGAAGGCTCACTCCAGGTGGGCTCTGGCAGTGTCCTTGTCCCGGCTCTGAGGGAGCTCAGGTTTGTAAAAGGAAAAGGAACATCCTGAGATGCACAGAAATGGGTGTTGGGATGCTCTGGGCAGCCAGGAGCAGTGTGGGGAGGGAGGAGCTGGGATCACTGGTTGTCATCCCTCTTGCTCTTCTCCTTGTCCTCACTCCAGAGCTTTTTGTCTTTTCCTCTGCCTTGCCACAATTTTTCCTGGTTATTTATCTCCCATAAGTTCCTATGGGGAGATCTTGTTACAGGCCTCGCTGCAGGTGCTGTTCCTGTTTGCTAAACACCTTTTCCTCTCCTAATACATCACAGGCTTCAAGCTACTCTGACAAGGTGTCTTGGTTTGGGAAGCAGGAGTCTGCTAAGGAAGGCAGAATCCTCCCCTGAAATGGAGAATGTAAACCCTCCCCACCCCACCAAATTGCTATAAATTTTAAATTAAGGGGCTCTCAGGCAAAAATATGGGAGCAGGAAATAAGAGTTCTTTAATAGGTAAAGGAAAAAATAAAAGGATAAAATAAACAATGCAGTTCACTAGAACAACACTGGCAGAGTCAGAACCCAACCTGACACCCTGTGGGTCAGGGTGTTGGTGGCAGTCCCATTGGAATTGTGGCTCAGCCCTCCTGCAGTGTCAGGGGTGGTTCTGCTGGAGCAGGGATCCTGTAGAGAAGGATGGATTCTTCCTCTGAAGATCCAGTGGAAGAAGAGGCAGCTGCTGTTCCTCTGGGGAATCCAGTGGAGAAGCCGTGCTGATGTCTCAAAACCTCTGGATTATATCTGGGTAGGAATGCTTGGCTCCTCCCTCTGGGCTCACATCTCCCAATGGGATGCTGTAGTTCTTATCAGCCATGCAGTGACATTCAATAGCTGTTATCAGCAATGTCCCCTCCCAGGGAGGTGTGAATGTGGTTACTCAGAGGCAAACTGCCCACTTGACAAAGGTAATCTGCCATACAGATGGGAATAGAAAACATCTTGCATTGCAGTCTTCAACACAAGGACTTCAGGCTCCTTTTTGCCCATGTACACCTGGCACTGGTGTACTGCTTACACAGATATGTGCTGGCATTTAATCTATGTCAGATTATATTTTTTTCCTCCCTTTCTTTAGAATTTTGGAGGTGTGTGAACAGTCTCAACACCTTGCAGCAGATGTCTGGGTTCCCAGAAAAGTATTGCTTAGCCTTTCCTTGCAGATCCTCATCTGCAAAAAAAGAGGTAAATAATTCAGGCATAAGTTAAAGGAATATCATGAGGATAAACTGCTATTTGAAAACTGGTTTTGGAAGTGTTTTAGCTGCTTGGGATCTTTCTGTTCCCAAAGTTCCAGGAGAGCCATTCTGGATGTATGCATTTTGTGATTTATTTAGCAGGCACTTCCAAGCAGTGCTGAGCTGCTGCAGTGAGCCAGAGCTGAGGAGGCAAGCTTGGGATGGCTGTTTTATCTCCAGGTGATGGACAAGATCTCTGCTTCCTTTGTGTTTTCTGTGCCTGGGAATGTGTCAGCTCCTGGTGTGAGCAGAACCATCACTGCTGCACCAGCCAGAAAAAAGCCAAGTGTAGGCAGCTGAATTTCAAGGGGGGAAGGCACTTTCCAAAGGAAGTGTTTGTGGGAATGATAATTTCCTGGTTTTTGCAAACATCCTTGTGCTCTGGATTTCATTCTGGAGCCCACCCCAGGCTTGGATCTTCTGGGTCCAGCCAAGGCTTTCTGCTCTCATTGCCTGAGCATCACCCTCTGCAGTGCTGGTCCCCAGGTGGCCCTGCCAAGTGCTCAGTGTACCTGCTGCTGGCACTTTGGAGTTCTTCAGATGTGACTTTTCCCAGTGTACAAACCCAACTGGCAGAGACAGATCTCATTTTCAACTCTTGCATAGTTTTTAAACATTTACATTGAAGTGGAGTATTAATGATCTAGTGGCTGTTCCACACCAGGGTATAAAGCATTTCAAAGTCCTGCAGGCTGCTGAATTTTGTATGGAGGCAGGTTGAGCAGATCTTTAATTGAGCTCCCAGGAAAATCAGGAGAGCCTGGTGTGGCTTTTGGAGTGGCTTTTCATTCTGAGCTTTGTGTCTGGGAAATGCAAACACTCCCAGCACCCTCATCTCCCTGGCATTGCAGTTACTACAGGATATGACTTAATGAGAAGGCAAAGAAAGGTGTTTGCAAAGCCTGATGTGATATTTAGCTTTACCTTTTCCTGAGGTTTGCCTTTAACTGTGTTTATTTTTGTGAGGAGGAAATATTCATGTCAGAATATGCAGGAGGTGTTGGTGCTGAGCAGGCTGCTGCCCCAGGGGTGGTGTGTGCCTGTGTCACTGTTTCTGTGATAAAACTCACCCTATTCCTCATGCACAGGTCAGCATTTGGGGTTTTTGGAGTCACCCTGTACCTGCAGGCTCTGAGGGGATCCTGGGGAGCAGCAGGCCTGGGGTGTCCTGCAGTGTGTGCTCAGCAGCTCTGGGATTCATTTATCACCAGATCCATTTATCAGATCTGCTGCATTTACCTTGTTCAGGAGTTGCTGACATGGGGCCTCTGTTGTTCAGTCTGGTTTGTGTCTTGCTGATGCCAGACACGTTTGGGTAATTTAGTGATATAATGGTATTTCAACTTCTTTATCCCTAAAAACCAAACAAAAGCCTTCTTACCCAAAAAGCCCTTCAACACCTACATTCAAAGAAGATGTTTTTGCAAAGAGAATCCCTTGGAAATCCCTTGGTTCTACAGTTTCTATTGTAATGCTTTAAACAACTAAGTGTGTCATAGAATCACAGAATGTGCTGGGTTGGACCCACAGAATCACTCAGTCCAATCCTTGCTGTTCCCAGACCCCTGAAAAATCCCACCCTGGGCATCCCTGGGAGCATTATCCAAACCCTCCTGGAGCTCTGGCAGCCTCGGGGCTGTGCCCATTCCCTGGGGAGCCTGGGCAGTGCCAGCACCCTCTGGGTGAGGAACCTTTCCCTAAAATCCAACCCAAACCTGCCCTGGCCCAGCTCCAGCCATTTCTGTGGGAGCTGTCATGGGTCACCAGAGAGAAGAGAGACTTTTATTCACTCAGTGTGTCCCCTCTGTTTGGGCAGCACTCTGTAAATGCTGAGTGGTGTCACACCCAGCTCACCAGCAATAATCCAGAGCATCCAAGGTGTTCCTTGGCTCTGTCCCCTCCCTGCACACCAACCATCCTGTTTACAGAGCTCAGCTATCTCGGGATCTTTTCGGGTCACTGCGACCCTGAGATTGTTAAAAGTCTCTTTTCCCAGCCTGGTGCTTGAAGAAGGAGTCAGGGCTCTTCATTTCTCGCTCTCAAGGTTGTTTATTGTATCTTAACTATAAAATTCTTTCTCCTGCCCTGCCCAGGTCCATCCAGCAGGACAGTTCCAGGCACTCTGCCTGCCCCCAGGGCAGTGTTATGTCTTTATACTAAAACCTACCTGTACAATGTTTACAATTACTTTCCAATACCCATCACCTGTGTTAGACAGTGAGCTTCTGCTCTAAACCAATCCAAAAGTGCCACCATCACAGCAGAAGATGGAGGCCAAGAAGAAGGAGAAAGGCTGGACACACCCAGATCCCTCCATCTTGCCCCCTGAACCCCCATACCAAAAACCCCAAAATCTACTTTTCCACCCCGTGATAACTTCACTGTTATTCTACCTAAACTGTTGTGGCTGGCTGACCTTCATCTAAGGTTGGTAATTTGCTCCACAGGTCATAATCAAACCCCCAGGTGTTCTGGGCTCTGTGCCGGGGTCTCTGAGCCCCCTGGCAGGGTCCTGGCTGTCCTGGACAGCAGAGGGATGTTCTGGGTTCCCACAAGGTATTTCAGTACCACAGGCATAAATCCACATCTGCCCTGCAAACAGAACTTTTTCCTGGATCAGACAGAGATTGACAAGAATTTTCCTGTTTGTTCTGCATCCCTTGCTGCTTCCCATCAAACCAGAGAGCTGAGGGAGGCAGAGGTCCTGCAGGAAAAGGAGTTTGTGATCTCCTAAAGAGTGAAAAGCAGCATGTGTACACAGGGGACAGCACTGCTCTGCTCAAGTGGGCTCTGCTTAGATGCTGTCAGATCTGGAGTCTTTAAGCTTGGACTTATTTTACATGGAATTCTTCAGGGTTTTGGAAGAGGGGGAAAAAAACCCACCTGCTCTCTTGTGGAACTCAGTGCTAGACAGCAGAAAAGCTGCTGTGTATTAATAAGAAGCTGCTCCCTTTCTTCTTTGCTCACAGAGTTTGCTCATCTCATGTTGATTGAGCTGTGACTCTCTGGGGCACCCCTACAAACACAGCCTCATCCATGGGAGTTATCCTGGGCTTCCCTTGTCCCATCCTCTCCCATCCTCTGCACACCTGGGCACAGGGAGTGGTACCTGGTGTCTGCAGGATGTCTGAGCCAGCTGGCAGGGTCTGGAAGGCAGAACCTGCTCTTCCATGCCATGGAAAACCCAGATTTCCCAGTGTAATTCGTGATTTCCAGGATGTAAATGTTCATGGGATAGCCGGCTTTCAAAAATGAGCCTACAACACAATTTCTGGTTAATGAAATATTTCCCTCCTGCTATCCAGCACAGGCTCAGGGATTTTTTGAGCCTTTGGAGGAGCTTGGCTGCTCTGGCCTCAGCCCATCGTGAGTTCAGGGCAGTTTGGGTGATGGGGGAATGATTTGGTGAATGCTGCACATGTAAATCCCATCACTGGTGCCTGGATGGATTAGGAAATGGAACCCTGGTGGAAACAGCTGTGGTGTGGTGGAAGCTGCTCATTCTGCTGACACACAGGATGCTCAAAAACAAAGGCTTGTCCCCCAAAGTTTCCAGCACTGCCATGTAATCTTCTCCCCACTGAAGTGAATTGTTCCTGTGGTCTCTAATGGGAGTTGTGTGGCTCACTCCCCTGCTCTGGGCTTTGAGGAGCAAGCAGGGGTTAATATTAAAGCAGAGCCTGCTGCTTTAGAAATGGGGGAAAGTAGATGCAAATTACTGTGAATGCTAATTGTTTCTATTTGAAAATTCTTGTAGTGTTTTTCTGCAAACACTGCCATTAAGTAAGCATTAGGTGGATGGCTGAACTGCTTGCAGAAAATCTCCTCAGCCAAGTGTGGAGGGGCACGGTTGTGGTTGCATAAGAAGATGAAAAATGCATGTGGAGCCTTCTGGTGTCTCATGTACCCTTCCTTGGGAGCTTGGAGCTGTGCCTGGCACTCAGGGAGCAGCGTGGACTTGAGGCACTTGTGGAGAAAAAGGGGAGGAGCAGATTCCTATAAATGTGTGTGTATCTGAAATCCTAGTGTGGGGAGAGCATCTGGAGTAGACAGGGTCAGGGAAATAACTCCTTGTTACACCAGACACAGGCAGGCATCTCTCTGAGCATTCCCACTGGCTGTGCTGCCAGTTTTGTAGCCATCACTGTGGCTTTTTGTGCAGCCAGGGCCTGATCCCATCCTTTAAAAAAGTGAGGATTTCTTCATTGAGCAGCAATCCGAGGGTGCAGCCCCAAGGGATGAGCACGGCTCTGGGATCACTCATCCAGGTGGGAAGGTGCAAACAGCTCTGCCAGTTCCCCAGAACTTGGGTGCCATCACCTTAACCATGAGCTGCCACAGCCTGTTCCTGTTCCTCTCTCCCTTCCCTGCTCGCTGGGCTCAGGTGAGTGCAGTAACTGGATTGCCAGGGAAGCAGGGTGGGTGCTCTGTGCCATGCTGCAGCCCTTTCATCTGCATGGAACCTTGGCAGCTGTGCTGAACCCAGCAGAGGCAGGAGGGCAGCTGCAGGGTGTGCTGGGGAGCAGTGGGGAGAGGGACAACAGGGCTGGATCCCTCCCTGTGCTCAGAGTCCTGCCAGGGTCTGTGGGGTTGATGTGTGTTCATGTGTGTTTTACACCTGTTCTCATGTGTGTGCATCTGTGTTTGTGTTTTACACCTGTGTTTGTGTGTTTTACCCTGTGTCCATGTGTGTGCACTTGTTTGTGTTTTACACCTGTGTTTGTGTGTTTTACCCCGTGTCCATGTGTGTGCGCCTGTGTTCATGTGTATCACACCTGTTTGTGTTTTACACCTGTGTTCATGTGTGTGCATCTGTGTTCCTGTTTTACACCTGTGTTCATGTGTTTCACACCCTGTTCCTGTGTTTTACACCTTGGTCATGTGTGTGCACCTGTGTTTGTGTTTTACACCTGTGGTCATGTGTGTGCACACCCCGTTCATGTGTTTTACACCCATGTTCCTGTGTTTTACACCCGTGTTCATGTGTTTCACACCCTGTTCATGTGTTTTACACCTGTGTTCATGTGTTTTACACCTGTGTTCATGTGTTTTACACCTGTGTTCATGTTTTACACCTCCCCTGCTCACCTGGCAGCCCAAGCCCAGGGGCTCTTTTCCTGCCTGACACAGCTCCCCGCAGTTTAAGAGGCAGAGGCAGGTGATGCTGTGCTGTAAAATGCAGATGTGAGGAGGGCAGCAGCTCAGCCCTGAGCTGTCCCTGTGCCCTGGGTGTTTCAGCTCTGGCTGTGTGCACACCAGTCAGTCTGGCCAAGTGCCAGGGGGTTTGAGTGCCATGGTGTGTTTGCCTTCAGCTCTTTGTGGTTTAGCGGTGAGTTGGGTTTTTTCCTTGCTGCTGGGATGTGGTGAAGGGAGATGTAGTGGGTTGATCACCAAAGCCTCTCTCTCACTCCCGTCTGCATGGAAGAGGAGATGTAATGAAGGGTTCATGGGCTGAGATAAGGTCCAGGAGGGATCACTCACCAAATGCCATCACAGCCAAAACAGGCTTGAATTAGAGATATTAACTGAATTTATTACTAACAAAGCCGAAGCAGGATAATGAGAAGTGAAATAAGACCTTGAAAACACCTGCCCTCACTTCTCCCTTCATTCCAGCTGTACCTCCTCCCTTCAGTGGTGCAGGGAGACAGGAATGGGGGTCTTGTCCAACCCTCTTCCACTATCCCTGCTTGCTCCAAGCCCCTCCTGGAAGAGGGAATTCCCTGCCTTGTGTCCCTTGTTTGCTGCTCCTTTGGGATGGTGCAGTTTTTGTCCTTAGCCAGCTGGTGCCATACACATCCCAAACCACAGACACCTGCTTTGTTTAAGGCAGGAATTTCACAATCAATAACTTTTTATTTGATCCTAGGCTTCTTTAATCTTATTGCCATAGTCTCAGATTAACATGAGAATTAGCTTTCAGGGACTGATGCGTTTGCTTGTATTTATCCTTTTGTTTGTGTTGACAGATAATCCTATTACTGCTCATCTTGGTAGTTTGATGGCTGTGATTGCTTCTATTACTGATGTCTGGCTGTAAACCTGTAAGCTTATCTGAGCACTTGATTATACCTTTGGCATTGAACACCTCTCCACCCTCCTGAGGAGTGGACAGGATGAGTATGAATATTCTTGACATAAATACTTGTGAAAAAGAAAATGACAAAAAGAAAAGACAGAAGCAAAAGGCACATAAGAATTCAGGGAAATATTGCTTTGACTTCAGAGAGTTTCAGATCTGTTAAAATTGGATATGGAATGGCTGGAGCTCCTTGCATTGTGTCCTTTTAGTGAACTTTGCCTTGTTCTGGGTATCGAGAGGTGTAAACCATAGTAGAAATGATGGAAAGGAGCCCAGGCCTGTTGGGTTGCCTCTCCTTTCTCCCTGTAAGAACAAATTATCACTGTGCTCCTCCCTGTCCTGTTTTGCCCTCCTTGGTACAAATTCTGTGTCACTCCCATTGAAGCTTTATTTTTGCCTTTGTGGCTTTAATTTTCTGTGTTGGAAATCTGCAACCCCTGTATGACCAAAGCTTGTGGTGATTCCTGCAAGGGGTCTGGTCATCAATAAACCAGTTAGTGCAGCTCAGCTGAGCCCCAGCAGCCCATGGCCACCATACTGTGGGACACAGCTCTACTCTGGGCACCTGGAACAGCGGGAATTACCCTGGGGAAGCCTTTGCCACTGGAGCTGCCACCTGGGCAAGGAGGTGGCTGTGTGTCCCTCCATCCATGGATCCATCCATCCATCCAGCCATGGGTCAATCCGTCAATCCATCCATCCATCCATCCATCCATCCATGGGTCAATCTGTCAATCCATCCATCCGTCCATGGATCCATGGATCCATGGATCCATCCATCCATCCATCCATCCATCCATCCATCCATCCATCCATCCATCCGTCCATCGGTCAATCTGTCAATCCATCCATCCGTCCATCCATCCATGGATCCATCCATGGATCCATCCATGGATCCATCCATCCATCCATCCATCCATCCATCCATCCATCTATCCATCCATGGGTCAATCCATGGATCCATCCATCCATCCATCCATCCATCCATCCATGGGTCAATCCATGGATCCATCCATCCATCCATCCATCCATCCATCCATCCCTCCATCCCTCCATGGATCCATCTCTCCATGGATCCATGGATCCATCCATCCATGGATCCATCCATCCATCCATCTATCCCTCCATCCATCCATCATCCCCCCATGGATCCATCCATCCATCCATCCATCCATCCATCCATCCATCCATCCATCCATCCCTCCGTGGATCCATCTATGCATCATCCCTCCATCCATTCATCATCCATCCATCCATCCATCCATCCATCCATCCATCCATCATCCATCCATCCATCCATCCATCCATGGATCCATCCATTCATCATCCATCCATCCATCCATGGATCCATGGATCCATCTATCCATCCCCATCTGTCATCCCTCCATCCCTCTCTCCATGGATCCCTCCATCCCTGTGGTTCCTGGAGCAGGACACTGCCCCAGTTCCTGGCAGCCTTGGGAGGAGCTGGTGCCTGTCCCTGCCTGCCTGGGCAGAGCTGCCTTGGCTCAGCAGGAGTGGCAGGGAACCTCTGGAACATCAGCAGGAGGATGCAGACGTGCCCTGTGGGACTGCAGCAGGCACCTGCTTCTCAATTAAATTAAATTAATATGAGGGAAAAGAAGTTTTGCGTGCAGGTTTGCAAATACAGGTCAGTGGAAGGTGAGCCAGAGGCTTTGTGGTGAGGATTGAAAGGTGTTCCTGGGGTGTTTCCCTCTTCCCCAGAAAAGCAACCTAGATGGAGCTTCTGGGGCAAGGGCAGGTGGTGGAGCAGAGGCCACTTCTGAGGAGCCTCTCACTGTGTGTGTGGCAGGAGTGATTCTGAGCTGTGACACTGTTTACTGAAAAACCCAAAGCTTTAAACCATAAAAAATCCAAGACATTTACTTTAAATGAGCTGCAAAGCTTCCTGAGCTGTAGAAACCAAAAAGGGCATTTGTCAGCTGATGGGTCCATCCTGCATGTGCTGTCCCAGGTTAAATGCATCTCCTGTGGGAGGGGAGTGGGTCCTGCCCAGGCTTCCATGGAGCTCAGCCTGGTGGAGCTCTGCCTGTCAGGATCCCCATTTATTTTTGGGCATCTTTGTACTTCCTTGATGTTTTTCCACTGCTTGGAGCTGTAGAGACCCCTGGAAGGATGGGCTGAGTGCATGAAGCCTTCAGAGGCTGAAAATCTGAATTTGGCTGCTGCAGTGCTTGTCCTCCAGCAGCCTTTTGTCTCTTCGGATTTCATGTTTAAATATTTTTATAATAATTTATAGCCTTCATCACTTGAAAGCAGTGAATTTTCTTTCTTCTGTCTGGACTGATTGTTTGAGAGATGTTAAGAAGAGAACTAGTTTTGCCCTTATGTACCTGCTGTGGCTTCACCCAAAATTTAGGCTGTGATTTATAGAAATCAGCAAGTTTTTTTAACTAGCCAAGGCTTCTGACAGCTCTTTTTTGTATAGAATTTTATTTTCCTGAATAGTCAGTAGGGTTGTTTTATTCCCTGCTAAACGGCTCTTATAAATATCAAAAGAGTCATAAAAACCCTTATAATTTTTTTTTTTTATTGATTCAGGAAAAATAAACCCAGGACTTTTACTTAAAGGGTAATCTTAGAAAATAGTTGTGGTTTGGCTGGTTTTTACAGGAGTGTTCTTAAAGGAGCCAGCTTGAGGCACCCAAATCTCACAGAATGTGCTGTTTTGTATTACTGATCCAGCTGGAATTAGTCAGAAATCACTGTCACCTGCACCCCAAAATACACAAATGCATCTTGAAGCAGCCTCTGGGCTTGGGATCTGAGAAATGGGATAAGGGAGGGACAGAAAAGAAGGGAGTGGAGTTATTCAGATGGCTTTTGGATCACTTCATTCTCAGATTACTTAATTTTATTCTTTTAACGTAATCATTTGACATTCCCTTGGTTCAGCCCTTTGGATAATTTGGTGTAAAGTTTCAGGGACTGGGTTTTCAGGAGGGTTTAGAAGAAAGTGGTGACCATGGAAAGAGATGTCAGCAGAGGAAATAGCAGAGGAAATTCAGCTGCTGTCATTTCACAGCAGAAAGTGAGCAAGCAGCATCTCCTGTTACAGCTCTCAGCAGAACACTTCTTGTTCCATCCCTGACACCATTCCCCAGCTTTTCCACAGAAATCTTCTCCAGAGTGTGCCTGCACAGCTTTATTAGTAATGAAGGTGGGATTTTGGGGGGAATGGGGTGGGTTGGGATGGATGGGGTGTGACAGGAGGGATCCTTCTCCCTCCTGAACCATCACAGGTGTGGGATTGGGATTTCTGACAAGCAGAGGAATTTGAATGAATAGATTATCAATCTTGTCAAAAGGTACCTTGTTAACCATTACAGTTTGTTAATTTATCTTCCAGGGTCTTTATTTAGAGGTTACCTAACAAAAATGGGAAGTTTCAAATATGCTTTGAAATGATTGAGCAGGAAAAAAAAAAAATTCCAATGGTTTTGGTTGTAAAGAGCTGTAAAGCCCATTTTGGTCCAGGGCAGGGACACCTTCCACTGTCCCAGCTGCTCCTGGCCCTGGGCACTGCCAGGGATCCCAAAACATCACATTTTAGCCCAGATTTAATTCTCCACCCCTGTGCTGTGCCTTGGTCCCTTTGCCATCCTCCCTTGTGTGTGTGCCCAGTGTCACACTGATTGTGACCCAGTGATTGTGGTGATGGTGCAGGTGCTGCAGAAACCACATCCTCATCTGCTTGTTAGAACTCTCTTTTGGTTTTTTTCTCTTTTTAATGGACTAATGCAGCAAGAACACATTTCTCTCTGTTTATTTGCTCATGCTGCTTTATGGAACAAGGCACACTGAACACACCCATTTCTTCAAAATAGGGAGCAGCAACTGTTTTTTGCATAATTTCTAAATCCTCTGGACACTAGTGACTTCAAAAGAAACCCACAACAAAACCACCCAAAACCCCTCTATAAAAGTAAAAGACAAATGGAGATACCAGACTACAAAAGTATTCTGAATAATTGGGGATTATCCTTTAATTTCATGAGTTGAGGAAGAACTAAATCTTTTTCTTTTTGTGCAAATTCTGTATTTCACCCGTGATGATGATTGCTGGTGCTGGGGATTAAATGCTGAGAATTTCTTTTAAAAACTGGGCTGTGGTACCTGTGGCCCTGAGTGAAATCACAGAAGCCAGGTGGGAGCTGCTTTTGGTGGAGGAGGTTTTGGGCTCCTTAACCTGGGAGATGCTGGGGTGAAGCTGATTCTGGGAAATTAATTTAAATTTTTTTTTTTTGGGTTTAATTTTCCCTGCTGCAGCCTTGTGTAGCCCAGATGCATTGTGCAGGTGTAGAGCAGCTCCAGGAAGCAGAGAATGGCATGTTCAGAGCCATTGATGAGAACTGAGGTTACTTTTAATGTCTTGTACCACAAGTATTTCGTGTATTTTTCGTCCTTAATGGCATTCAGGCTTGTTATAGGAATTAAGCACTGTGAGTTAAAATAACAAATCTGCACTATGCTTTGCTGGGTTTTAAATCAAAATGGCATTCTTTTTTCATGAGCCCATAATCCTTTCTTTTATACAGTTTGATGCTAGCCAGCTCTTGCTTCCTGAGGCAGAACCATTAGATATCAAAAATATAATTGCTCTCTATATGAGTGCTCCTTTGTAGCCCAGCCCTTTCATGTTTTGAGGCTGCAGCACTTTTATTTCTTTAAAAATATTCTATTAAGTTCTTCTGAATTGTGAATCCCAGCCTCCACAGGTAAGGGGTCAGTGCCCTGTTGGGAATCAGCAGAGAAGTGGAGGTTCATGGTTAGGATTTGCTTTTTGGTGTGGGAGTTCAGCTGGAAATGGTGAAATCCAGAGACAGGAGACTGTAATTATCCCATCAGTGCCAGTTGGGAGTTAATTAATCTATAGTTCCCCACCTGGCATCCAAAGTGGAAACTGTTTTGGGTGAGGGAGAGAATAGTAATGGCTTTTCTTGCACTTGCCTGAGTGTGAGGTTTGCAACGCACAGATGCTGGAATCTATACAAATCTATACATTGCATTTATTAATGTGCTGCAGGAGCTCTGCTCTGCCTCGTTCCACACAGAGATCCGTGGAGGTGTCTGATTTGTGTGGACAGGTGTTTTCAAACCCCAGGGGGCCTTTTTTGTTCCTTGCTTCTTTCCATTCCATATCTGTGATTAAAAGCACTGCAGGGACCTGCACAGCAAACCCCCCGCCCATCCTTCTGTCCCTGGGGAATTTCACATCCCTGGGGGAGGAGAGGCTGGGGGAAGTTCAGCTGACCCGTGCTGGACACCAGCAATTGCTCCCCTCTTGCTGAAGGTTATGATTCTGAAAGCCCAAGTACACACAGACATTTCCTTTAATAATACAAACCCGTTTTCTCTGTCTGCCAGAATTGGGAGCGTCTGGTGGTTTCCATGGAGAAGGATATTTCTTACAAGGCCCAGCTATTTTTGCAGACTATTTTGTCATGTATTTGAACTTGCAGTCTTGTGCCATTTCTGTTCTCCTGCTCCACGAGCAGGGCAGGGAAATGCAGCCAAATTCCCATTTAGGAGCAGCCAAGGCTCTCTGTCCTGGCTGGTTCTGAGGGTCAGGGTGCTGGTTTTGTGCTGTCCCCTGGTTTTACTGTGTTTTCAAGGAGAATCCCCGTGCAGGTGGGAGAGGTGAAGCTTCTCCTGCTGTGCACCAGCACAAAGAAGCTGCTCAGACCCCAGGAAATGTTCCTTGGGGAAAGGTAATTTCACTGCTGCTGTTTCCTGTTCTAAATTTTGCATGGTCTCAGTTTGTTTTCCAATTGACAGCTTGGCTTTCTCCAATTTTGTAATTATGTATAAAGTTTTGTCTAACAAATGCCATTTCTTCTTGCTTGATTCCGCTAATTAGAACTTAAACTGTGTTATTGGTCCTTCAGTGCTTTCTTCTCATTGCTGCAAGAAGAGAAAGCTCAGAAAAACGTGCCTAGACAGCATCCTGTCTTTGCAGCTCGTCCCCTATTGCTTCAGTGTTGTCCACTACAAGTTTAATTACTGTGTGAGAAATACTTTTTCTCAAGTGGAGCCAAAATCTAGGATTTAAGCCAAAGTAAATTAACAGTTCTCAGAAAACCTGGAGTCCCAAAGCCAAGAATTTCAAGGCTTTTAGGCATCTCTCTGTTATTGGCAGGCATCTCGTGATGTCATGTGGTAGAACAAATGGACACCCAAAAGCTGGAGTCAGCCTTGTGCCAGTTTAGCAGGAAAGATTAAAACTGATTTAATTTAGGGAGGCCAAACTGAAAATAATGATTATCCACAGAAACGGTGGGGTTATTCCATGAGCCATAGCTCCTCTTCTCCATTAGTGGCAAATTTCCAAGCTCCATTCTCAGTTCCTAAATTTGCACTCTAGTTTTAGTTTTTTATTTTGAGGGCAGAGGGGACTGCTTATTTGTGAAGTTGTATTTGATTAATTGTATTTCCAAATGTGTTAAGTGTAGTACTCTCTCTTTTTTTTCCTTATTTTTTTCCTTATTTTTTCCCCGCTAAATTGTCATACTACACAGACCAAACATTGAATTTGGTATAAAATCACTGGTGTTCAAGGACTTAGAAGGAAAAGAGCTATTGGCTGATGGAGTGAGGTTAACATAACATTTGAGGAGAATTCCTGATGATGATTTTACCTGGTGTGTGCAATCAGGAGGGCTCTGTGTGTGTGTGTCTGTGTGAGTGTGCTCAGCACAGAGCTGATAATAAGAGTCCCTCTTTGTGTCTGGTTCCTGCAAATACAAAGCCCCGAGGAAGAAAGGGAGCTGTGCTGCTCTCAGGCTGTGCTGGTGGCTCTCTCTGGGGTGGTCACACCAGGTCCTGCACATGCAAACATTTGGGATGTGCTGGGCACACAGAGATCTGGGTTCTGCACATGGGAGAGCTCTTGGGAGCCTTGGGGGCCTTTTGCTTCATGGAATCCAGGCTGGTTTGGGTGGAGGGGACTCTAAACTCATCCCACCCCTGCCATGGGACACCTTCCCTGGCCCAGGATGCTCCAAGCCCATCCAGACTGGCTGGAGGGGCTAAAGGCAGCAGGGCTGGAGTCTCCCCCCATTCCAAGCACCCTCCCCTTGGATCAGGGTCTCTCCTGCAGCACAACCCTGAGGGATGGAGGGGTGGGGACTCCTCTGCATCCTTCCCTCCTCTCAGCACCTCCTGTGTGTGCTCAGCTCCCACCAGCCATGGCTTTGCTGTTCAACACTCCTTGTGGCAGTGCCAAGGTTCAGAGGCTGGAGAGGCTTTGGGGGCTGAACAAATCCATCCTGCCCCGTGGGCACCAGCCATGGCAGAGCCACCCAGGCACTTCCAGGGTGCCCTGAGCATCACCTGGGCACGTGCCACCTGTGTCCCTGGGCCAGGTGTGCAGCCCTTGCATGATCCTGTCCTTGCTCTGTGTGCTGAGGTGTTCATGGATGTGTGTGTGTGCTCTTGTAATCATGATAATTAAAAAAAAAAATGGGAATCCTGTCCCTGAATTTGTTTGTTGAGATCTGTGTCCTGTTGAAGTGCTCAAAGAAGTGCAAAGCAAGTCCTGATATATCAGCTTTGCCTCTTGGGTGCTGGGAGAGTCACCCAGCAGGGAAGGTGGAATGGCAGCATCCTGCACCAGCCCTGCCTGGGCTGGCAGATGTTCCAGATGTGGGCATTGTCCTGGGCTGGCAGGTGCTCGAGGTCTCTCTGGGTGGCACAGGCTGTGCTGTGTGTGATTCCTGCACTGCTGCCATCCCTGGTGTGTCCTGCGTGTCAGGACCTCACCATTTACTGGTGGGCAAATGGTGTAGTGCGAGAGTGAGGAGGGGAGCAGGGGCAGAACATTTTACTGTTTATTTTGTACCATTTTTGTAACATTTTACCGTTTATTTTGAATGATTATTCAGGTGTCTGTTCATTGTCACAAAATGCCTTTGCTCATGCAGGAGAGCAAGGTGGGCTGAGGCTGAGCCCCCAGGAAGGGGAGATGTGTACCTGTGTGTGTCTGTTCACCTGATAACATAAAAGATGCTGCTGGAGGAGCTTGCTGGGTGTAGCTGTGACAGAATCCACGGAGAAAAGAGGAATCGTGTATTACAACCAATGTGACTGACTGAGTTCCTTGTTTTGATGTTTGCTGTGGGTGTCAAGGATGTATAAATGCAAACAGCACATTCATAAATTATTTTGCGTTGCTGGTAGCTTTCTGAAGAAAATAATTTGTAATGAGCTTCATTTATGCAGCAGAAATAAAGATGGGATTAGGCGAATATTGAACTGTAAATGCACTGGTGATTTTTGGCTTTTGTGAGTAGCTCAGAGAATCTCATCATCTATCTCTGCTCTGATCTTGAATATGCAGAGCTGGCTGTGCCTTTCATGCAGCAGCTATTTTAGTGTGCAGCAGTCTGGCCTGGAGTGGGGTTGGTGAGCTTGGCAGCAGCACCTGCCTGGGCTCTCCTGTGGTCCTGCCGTGGCTCAGGGGCTCTGCTGGGCTCTGTGAGCAGAGCCTGGCCTGCAGAACCCTGCTCAGCTCCCTGGGCTGGGCTGGGCTGTGCTGGGCTCTGTGAGCAGAGCCTGGCCTGCAGAACCCTGCTCAGCTCCCTGGGCTGTGCTGGGCTCTGTGAGCAGAGCCTGGCCTGCAGAACCCTGCTCAGCTCCCTGGGCTGGGCTGGGCTCTGTGAGCAGAGCCTGGCCTGCAGAACCCCTGCTCTGCTCCCTGGGCTGGGCTGGGCTCTGCTGGGCTCTGTGAGCAGAGCCTGGCCTGCAGAACCCTGCTCAGCTCCCTGGGCTGTGCTGGGCTCTGTGAGCAGAGCCTGGCCTGCAGAACCCTGCTCAGCTCCCTGGGCTGTGCTGGGCTCTGTGAGCAGAGCCTGGCCTGCAGAACCCTGCTCAGCTCCCTGGGCTGTGCTGGGCTCTGTGAGCAGAGCCTGGCCTGCAGAACCCTGCTCAGCTCCCTGGGCTGTGCTGGGCTCTGTGAGCAGGGCCTGGCCTGCAGAACCCTGCTCTGCTCCCTGGGCTGTGCTGGGCTCTGTGAGCAGGGCCTGGCCTGCAGAACCCCTGCTCTGCTCCCTGGGCTGTGCTGGGCTCTGTGAGCAGGGCCTGGCCTGCAGAACCCTGCTCTGCTCCTTGGGCTGTGCTGGGCTCTGTGAGCAGGGCCTGGCCTGCAGAACCCTGCTCTGCTCCTTGGGCTGGGCTGGGCTCCTGGTTTCACCCTCAGCCCCCACAGGTGAGGAGCGTGGGCTGCGGGGGGGGGTCCAGTGCCTCCCACACCAGGAATTGGTGTTGGCAGGTATAGGAATAGGAACAGCAGATGTTACACCTGCAGATTTTGCCTTCCAGGTCTCCTGCTGGGATCTGTGTGCTCTGAATTCCCAGCAGTGCTACCTTTGAGTGGCTCCCTTGTAGGATGTGGTTTTTGGCCAGACTGAAAGGTTTGTGTGTGGTGAGCTGGAGTGTCTCAGCCAGCCTTGGTGTGTGTGAGGAGTGGCTCTGTCCGAGGGGATTTACTCTGTGCAAAAGCTGAGAATGTGCTTTGGCAGCCCTGGAGCTGCAGGCACCCCTCACACCCCTGGGTAACCCTGCCATGGGCCATGGCCTCACTGACAGCTCAGCTCAGGGTGCACACAGCTGCCCACATTGCCAAGCCCTGCTTTTGCTGCAGAGGAAGGGTGCATCAGCTCATTTTTGGAGTCTGTTAGATGAGGAAATGTGCTCTTTGCTGCTGCATTTTAACGAGGCTGCTGAACCCTTGGGTGATTAGTGTATTGGTGCCACAGCGTGCACGGTGCTGAGAGCACTTACAGCCCTGAGCTCAATTTCACACAGGTGCAGACAGCAAATATTTTTTCTTAGCAATTTCAGGCTCACACACTTAGAACGAACTCAGCTATCTTCTCCATTTGTCTCTTTGTATCTGCTGTGCACGATGGCTTTGGAGGGACTGGGGTTAGTGACGAGCCATGTGATTTGGGCTGAACTGCTTGAATTCAGCCCAACCTGTTGTGTTCATGGCAGTCAGGTTCACTGAGGAAGCAGCTGCTTAAACTCTGCCCATACCCCTGACCATTAAATGTGAGGGGCTGAGTCAGGAGCTTTGGTGTTGGTTTCACCTGCTGGTGTAATTTTTCCAGGTCTGATACAGGGCTATTCAGAGTGAAGAAAAGGTGGCTCTGAGGAGGGCTCAGAGCCTCTTCCAGGGCCTAAAGGGGCTCCAGGAGAGCTGCAGAGGGACTTCGGAAAAGAGCATGGAGTGCCAAGACAAGAGGGAATGGCTCCCACTGCCACAGGATAGGTTTGATGGGATATTGGGAATTAGGAATTGTTCCCTATGAGGGTGCTGAGGCATTGGCACAGGGTGCCCAAAGCAGCTGTGGCTGCCCCTAGATCCCTGGAAGTGTCCAAGGCCAGGTTGGACAGGGCTTGGATCAGCCTGGGATGGTGGAAGATGTCCCAGCCCATGGCAGGAGGTTGGAATGAGATGAGCTTCAAGGTCCCTTCCATCCCAAACCACTCTGGGTTCTGATTCCATGATGACCAGTGACATTCTCGATGCCTTTTCTTTTTTAATGAGCTAATTCTTTAGCTTGAAGGTCTGCTTCATCTTATTTAGCCTTTTTAGATTTTGCAAAACAGCCTTGCCCCTTGTTGAGCTGCCTGGAATTGTACTTCCACTTTAATTTAGTCACCTTGAAAGAGGACTGCCAAAAACAAAGGCAGGATTCAGTGATACGGATCAGCTTACACCAAATCAGCATTGTTGCCTGAGAATATCTCTTGCAGTGAGAGGAGCTTGAAACCTGCAGGGTGTCTTTTTATGAAAAAAGCAAAATATATACTTATTTGTATGCATAGACCACCTAGGGGAGTTTCTTTTGAATTTTGCAGTGTTTTAAACACTCATTGATGTGAGTGCTTATTGCAAAAGCAAGGACAAATAAGATGTACAGTAGCTAAAGGGCCATTTTTGCCTGGAGGTGCACAGGAGAGGAGTAAACAGGATTCATTAGAATCAGAGGAAGGAGGAACAGCTGTGGGGACATGTCCCCTGCCAGCACAGAGGCTCAGGACCTCACTGGTGGTGCAGTGTTGTCTTACACCTTTTAATATTTGCCAGATTAAGGTGCTGCCTGAGCTACACAGGGTGCAGGGTGGTGAGTGCAAGCTGATAAATATGTCTGCATTTCTTTGTTGGGTGCTTTATATCTGATGGTTTCTCTTCCCCTCATTGATGTCCAGCTCTGGGATATTCACAGACAGCTAAAACCAGTTCTAGGCTTGGCCAGCCTTCCTGCGGTGGGACGGGCAGGACCAGGCAGAGTTGCCCAGCCATGGTTGGCTTTTGGGTTGACTCATGGAGCAGAGGAGTTGTGTTGCAGACATCTTTTCATTAAAAATCCTTTCTTAGTATTTTTCCTCCTGAGAAGCTGAGAGGCCTCAGAAACAAAATGTAAACAATGGTTATCTGCTGCTGTGGGATGCAGCAGGTGCATCTGTGATTGCTCTCATGTGGATGTTTGTAATTAATGGCCAATCATGGCAGAGCTGGCTCTCTCTCTGTGCAAGCCACAGACCTTTGTTGATTCATTTTTTTCTATTCTTAGCTTAGCTAGCCTTCTGATGAGAACTTTTTCTTCTATTCTTTTAGTGTAGTTTTAATGTAATATATATCATAAAATAATAAATCAAGCCTTTTGTAACATGGAGTCAGATCTACATCTCTTCCCTCTTCCTCAGATCCTGTGAATACCGTCACAGAGTTGCTGTTTGTGATGTTCACAAGAACGCCTGAAACGTGATCAGAACGGAGGAAAATAATGAAATCTGGACTCTCATACATCTTATTGCATAGAATACATCCTTTATAGTTTTTGGGCAAAGTTTTATGTCTCAGTTTGCACAGTGTAAGGGAATAATTGAATTACTGAAGTCTCAGAGAGAGGAAATGGAAGTGCAGGAATTTCTGAGCACAAGGTGTTGGGTACAACTTATGGAAATAAGGTGGGAGGTACCTGTGGCCTTTTAGGGCCTATTGTGACCTTGGACCATTTAATTTCATTTTCTAGGTGCTGGTGCAATAAATTTTAGGCAGAAGTTTTTATCTTGAGGGCTTGCAGTGTTGCAGGTTTTCTGTGCCCAGCACTCCAAATTGGAGCTGGCTCTAGGCTGGGTTGTAAGAAGCTTTTAAGGCTTGAGTGGTAGCTCAGAATTCATTTGATATGTATTCAAAAGCAGCAGGAGGAACTGTTAATTCATCATATTATGGGTGCTGATGTGGTGTGGGAAGGTCACTGTGCAGATCTCAGCACCAGCTTGGCAGGGAGTGAGGAGGTGACCAGGAAGTTTTGGTTAAGTTTATGAATAGCCATTAAATAATTGGATATTAAACCAATATCCTGGGAGCTGGGAGGCTGCTGTGTGCCCAGCTACCCTTCCTAACTGGGTGTTTGAATTTTGAATTTTACTCTCTTCCCGTGCAGGTTTCTGCTAATGAGTTTAAAAGCACCTGTGAGCCTTTCCTGCAGGTGGGAGCTTCCCTTCCCCTCCTCTCCCAGTCTGTCATTCAGATTCATGTCTGAAATCCTGGGATTCTTCCTGAAGCTGGTTGAGAGCAGTGCTGCCATGGTGTGGGATGGGTTTGCTTTCACTCTGAGGGGGAGGATTGTGGGCTGGATGTATCTTTATCTTTATATCAGCTTTGTACCAGTCAGTGCTGGCATCCCCTGCATCCAGGCATCATTCCAGCCTTTCCAAGGCTCTGTAAGGGGATGATGTCCCTGCCCCATTCCCCCAGACACTTAGCCAGAGCAAGCCCTGGAGTCCTGAGGTTCAGGATAATGCTACTATTATTTCTGGTGCTCACTTTCTCTGTCTGGTGTCTAATGCATCTCAGAAGCTCATTATTAATCTCAAAAAAAAAAAAGAAAAAAAAAGTGTCTCTATTTAATTCACGAACTGTGAATACTAAATATTTCAGATTGTGTTTTGTTTTTCGTTGTTGTTTTTTTGAAGAACTCAAAAATTTCAAAACATCTAGAGGGCTCCTAAGGAATAGCATAAAACAAATAAAAAGAAGATGGGATGGAGGGAAGAAATCCTTCCCTGTGAGGAAGGGAGTGCCCAGAGCAGCTGTGGCTGCCCCTGGGTCCCTGGTGTGTCCAAAGTTGTTTGGAGCTTGGAGCAGTGGGATGGTGGGAGCTGTTCCTGCCCAAGGAATCTTCAGTTTCTCACCCTGAGGTTTTTTTGGGAAAATCCTGCTCCCAGGAGTAGCCTGGAGGTTGTAGAAGGAGCTGTGGATTCCCAGGATGGGCAGTCAGGGATGGAGCCAGGTGTCCTCCTGCAAGAACAATCTGCCCTTGGGGCTGTCAGGTGCTGTAGGGGTGGTTCTTTGAGTTGTTGTGAAAGATTTGATTTTTCCTGTTGTTTTTCCTTAACACCGTGCTTTGTGGAATTGATTCCTCAGCTCCTTTTCCCGGAAGGTGCCATCACACCTGAATAGACCTTTCAAATTCAGCTCCCTTGAAAATAATGGAATTAGGCTGCGGTGTTGTTCCCGTTTAGGAAATCAATCTCTTTTTGAAAACCCTTTTTGGGGAGAGCAGAACTACCTGGCAGAGGGCTCTGGCTTCCCTTGCAGAATTCCCCTGCTCTGGTGGGCATCCCTCGGTGTTCCCTTCCCTGCTGTGGGGAGATTTGCTGTGATTTTGGAGCTGCCATTTCCTCAGCAGTTCTGTGCTGCTGCCTCTGTTAGTATTTAATGCTGATCTCTCTCCACTCTCCCTTTATCTCTCCTGACATTTCTGTCAGGCCCTGGACAAACAGCGATGTGCTGGGGTTTTATTTTCGGCAGCGCTCTCCACCACCAGACTGCGTTTCACAGCCATCCCCTGTGCCAGAGCTGGGAAAAACTGCTCCTCTCTTCATTCACAGAGCTCATTACTGCTGCTGGCTCCTCGTGGCCTCTTTCCAGAGCTTCTGAGTCCCTTCAGAGCCAATTCTCTGCTTTCCCTGCTTGGACACCGAGGCGTGGGGATGTCCTCGATGATGTGATGGTCCATGGAAAGCCATGGGTTTCTTCTTGACAGTCCTGAGTGGTGAAATATTGTGTTGGCTGCTTTGCTTTTCTTATTTCCCCTCTTGGTTCTGCTATATTTTTATATATATATAAATTATACATATATAAAATAAACAAGGAAGTTTCTGTAGAAAATAAATCGTTGTTGAGAGAGGGCAAAATGACACTAAATTGGCAGCTTTACAGAAGGTATGATGCCTTTGATTGATTAGTTGTCAAAGAAATGTAATGTACTAAACATCATGAAGATTAAGGATGTGAAGATGGTTAAAATTCAAGTTGCATAAGTGTTTGGTGTTAGGTTTAGAGCCTCTTCCAGAATTTTAATTTTGAAAATGCAAAGTATTTGTTTTATGCTATTCCTTAGGAGCCCTCTAGATGTTTTGAAAATTTTGAGTTCTTCAAAAAAACAACAACAACAAACAACAACAAATACTTAGTATTCACAGTTCATGAATTAGAGACACTTTTTTTTTTCTTTTTTGAGATTAATAATGAGCTTCTGAGATGCATTAGACACCAGATAGAGAAAGTGAGCACCAGAAATAATAGTAGCATTATCCTGAACCTCATAATTACTCTCAGGGTCTGATTTTATATTGTATCTACTGTTCATGAAATAACAGCAGCATGTGTTGGAAAGGGGCTTTTCACAGTGACATGTAGTGATAAAAGAAAAGGGGGAGTGGCAGGGCAGGGATGGATGGGATGGAGGGAAGGAATCCTTCCCTGTGAGGGTGGCAGGCCTGGCACAGCGCGCCCAGAGCAGCTGTGGTGATCCCTGGTGTGTCCAGGGTTGGATGGAGCTCAGAGCAGTGGGATGATGGGAGGTGTCCCCAAGGAATCCTAAAGTCCCTTCCTACCCCAACTGTCCTGTTTGATTCTGACAAGAACCCCTCAAACCTGTGTTCCCTTCCTGCCCCACCCCAGTGAGCATCCTGCTGTCCCCCCTGAGAGCCTTCTCTGCAGACACCACAGTGCTGTTCTCAGTCATCTCTGCTGTGATGCTGAACAAGTGAAAAAAATGAAATGCCCCGGACCTGACAAGAGTTCAGCTGGTGACAAATGACTGTCACACTGACCAGTGTAGGCTGCTTGTTCCTATTCTCCTCTCCCTCCAGAGTGATATTGAGCTGGACTGTGAGCTGAAATCATCTCTGTGTTCAGTGCTGGCACCAGCAGCTGGGCCTCACTGTCATCACTGCCACCAGCTGCACTTGAGGAGAGACCAGGGAACACATTTCCAGAGATGCTGGCAGGTGATGGGGACCTCCAGGCTGGTCTGACCACGGTCATTTGTCAAAAGCTGCACCATTTGCAGGGACTTTGCCTCTGAAAGCTGCCCTGGGTTAGCCAAGGTGAGGTGATGACAGCTCTGCTTTTCCTTGTGAAGACAAACTGAGAAGTTTCAGGCAGGAATTTTTTTTGTTAGGACCTGCCAGTGCCAGCAGGGCTTTGGGTTGTCCACAGACACATCTTGCTGTGAAAAGGCCCCGGGTGAACTTTAAACTTGGGTTTGCTGTGGCTGTATTTATTTTGCTGCTCTGAGCTGTATTTTGCTTTTCTCTTGTGAGTATGGGGGGATGAGGATTTACCTGCAAACCCTCTGCAGCCCTGTCTGGGTGTTTCATGTGCTGCAGACCTGGCTGTGGGTGGAGGAGCCTGTCCATGTCCTGCTCCCAGCTGTGCCATGGAACCAATATTCTCTCAGCATTCTCTGTGCTATTTTTTCCCTGTCTTTTACCTTTAAAGTTGGATGTTGATCATCGCTGCCACTTGTGTGGTGGACCCACAGTGCCACCAAACCCTCCCACGTCCCCCAGGGGTGTTTAACCCTGCAGTCAGACCCAGTGCTGGCCTTTCCCCATCCTGCAGGGGCACAATGAGCCAGATCTGTCCCTGCTGCTGCCTCAGCCTGGGGTTTGTAGGCAGCTCCTCGTGTGGTGTCTGGAGTGAGTTTGTCAGAGCAGCCTTGAGATGAAAGTCACTAAACTACAATAGTTTATAAATGGGGAGCTCCAAGGTATGGCTTTTAGAAGTTCATTTAAGAGCATGGCAGCTCTTTAAACTGATTTCAGTAATGAATAATTAAAGCATAAAGTACAAGAAAAGTAAATATTTCATTGAAATGCTAAACAGAAACTATAAAATCCGTTGAAGACAAAGAAAGCTTTATTTTTTTCTTCTTCTTTCCCCCAACTTCTTTTCCTGCATGGAGAGCCCTGGTCTGGACAGGAGGAATATTCCAGGGGGGAGATGGAACCATCAAACCCCTGCTGGAGATTAGAAATTCTTCCTTACCTTTTTAACCATCCTCCTCTGAATTGTCCTTCCTTGGTTAACTTGTGTGTATAATGATTGAGTTAATACCCAATTTATTCCTTTCCTGGAAATGTTTGTGGACTTGGTAATCACAGAGGTTGGGAAATCTCATAGCTGTTCTAGTGAGAGAAAACTGTGTCCAAGCTCCAGTGCTAAGCTGTGTTCAGCAGGAGTTAAACGGGACTAAAGCAGATGAATATATGTGAATACATGGACTTGTGTGTTTGCCATTAAAATTAATAAAACCTTCCTTGAAAATGGCTGGTTAAGAACTGAGTGTCACTAGGTAGTAAATAAAACAATGAGGCAAGTCCTTTGAGTAATTTTTCCAGATTCACTCTTACCCCCACCATGTTCTGGACTCTTACAAAACGTCACAACAGCTTATTTAGGGTCTCTGTGGTTAGAAGTCAGGTTAGATATTGGTTGGGGCTGTGTTTATTAAGTGATTACCAAGGGCTGTTCATTTCCAGGAGGTATCCCAGCAATCCTCACCAAAGCCCAGCAAGGATGAATGGATAATTTGTGTAACTGGGAGATCAAGAACGAGCATTCAAGGTTGATGAAGACCTAATTTCCATTTAAAAACGAAACCAAACCTAATCTGAGGCATTAGAAACAATAAGGGGGATGCATTAAAGGGTATTTATAGGCAGTGTTAGTCTTTATTCTGCATTGAAGCTGAGGGGGACTTACCTTGTACCTCAGGCAATGACAGCAAAATCAGATCCAAATGTCACTGCTGCCATGGGGTCTCTGTCCATGACAGAGTCACCTGTGAGTGGCTTCTCCAGCTCTGGTTTTCCTGCATTTCTTGTGTTTCACAAACCCACAGAGTGATTACCCAGCCATGACTCTGCATCCCTCCCAGGGCTGTGTGGGTGATGTGCATCAGGTTCCCAAAGACCCAAATCCTAAAATTGTTCCCAGTCTTTTCTGAATGATTGTGGAGCAGAGCTGCTCACTGATCATTGCTGGATTAGTCACTGTGCCTCTGATGTCAGAGGTTGTTTGGGATTAAATTTAATAGAAGACTTGGCTTTTGCAGCATCCTATTTTTTAAGTGCTTGGATCCCTGAGTGGAACCCTAAATTTGGGTTAAATACAGACTGCTTGGAAGGGTTTGGCTCTGGATAAGGTGATTTTTTTTTTTAAAGCCTGGAGAATCTGGAGCACCTTCCAGAGTTGCCCAGGCAGGAGAGGACAGCAAGGACAATTCTTTATATCCAGAGAGATGCTGGGCACAGAGCTGGAGGGATTGAAGGTGTTGGACTCAACACCTTGGGGCATGTGACAATGAGCTCAGGTATCTGCAGATTTAGGGGCTGCTACACCTGGGGGTTCTTGGACCAGATGAGACCAATTCCTGCCCAGCCCTGCCCTGGGCACTGAGCCCTTGTCTCTGCTCAGCCTCTGAGCTGCTCCATCAGAGCAGCCACCTGGGAGTTCTGGATATTGGCTGGTGCTTGTCAAGCACTTGAAGATTAAATATGCGGCGTTGTGAACAAGTTTTTGCTTTTCTTGTATTGAGCTGGGATACTGAGGTGATGAGCATGGTGTAAATATCTGGAGAGAGGAATGCTGAGCATAGTAATTTGTATTGATCTCAAAAGCTAACAGGCCTTTCTACAGCACTCTGCTTTCTTGGTGTATATTATGGCCGTGTAATAACAGAGTTATTATTTCAGGAGAAGAATCAGGAGGAGGAGGAGGAGATTATTTAGAATAATAATCTAATATAAACTAATTATATAGAAGTATATAATATTTATAGAGTATATTAATATTGTATATAATATTATGTTATATATTTTATTAATAATAATATAAACTAATTTTGGAAAGAATACCTAATTTGGTTAAAGGTGAAAACTAGTCCAACTTAGTGTGGGATCAATATATTGTGCATGTCTGAGCATTTCTTGGCTCTGTGGAAACAGTGGTTTACAGGCTAATGTTTTGTTTTATTTATAATGACCCTCTGCTTAGAAGATCTTTTAGAGTTTGTTTTGGTTTTTTGTGGTTTTTTTTTTTTCTTTATTTAAAGGCTGGCATTATTAAAAAAGCAGTCTAAAAACAATGCTCCCTTATCCCTGAGATAAGCTTTTTATAGATGTGATTTTTTTCCCCCCTAAACAAACAAAGCCCCCTAATTATAAAGGATTGCAGCTCTCAGATAGCACTGGTATGATTTAATTTGCCACTTGCTGTCATTATCTGAGTCATTCCCAGGGAAGAAAACACAGGGAGTAGTCCTGGATGTGCAGCAGCAGGACTGATGCTGCTCCAGTTCACTGTGGTAGTGATTCTTTGATGGGTTTGTCCCTTATGGATTCAGTACACACAATTCCTGAAGTGTTTAGAACATGTAAACCCTTTCAATCTGAGGTATGTGAGCAATTCTTCAGTTACTAGTCCTGCTCTTTTTTCAATTTTTATTTATTTTTTAAATCTGTTGCTATCTGAAGTGTGAAGTGTTTTGAACTGGCCTATTTAAATGGTCATTAATGCCTTTTGATGAGCTGAAATACAATATTGCAAAGCCCACTCTGCCCTGAGAAATGGTCAGGACTGGATTTGCTGCAAACATTTGGCAATGGGATGGGGATTTTCAGCCCTGCCTGGGATGGAAATAGTCCCTTATTAAGGAGATCCTTATGAAATACCTTGCAAACCCTGGTGGGGAGTTGGTGTTCCTCACAGAGACACTCTGTGGTGATCACTGAGCAGCTGTGCTCGGATTCCTCTCAGCACAGTTGTGCCTCAACTCTGCCACAGGCAGCAGATGATGCTCCACAGCTTGACAAGGGCCTGTCCCGGAGGGATGCAGCTGGGTGAGCGAGCTGACAGAGGTTCTAGTTCACAAAATGGGCTGGAATTATTAATTCTGGTAGCAGGAGTGTGAAATACAGAATCCCTGTGTCTGTGGAGAAAAAGGAGGGGCCACCATGCTAAACAAGCACCAGTCCCTTCTGAGCTGCTTCCAGAAGGAGCAGTGCATTTTCTTTATTATTTTTTTTTTTTATATGTGCTCAAATTATTTAAATGCTGCATGCGAGGCAAAAAAACCAACCCCACGAAGAAAACACAATTAAAACATTAATTATTAGTGCTGGGAATATTTTGAGTCATTTTTGTATTCAATCGGCTGTAATTAAATACTCAGTGAACACAAAATTAGGTCATATATTATGTAAATAGGATGAGACATCCACTAGCTCCAGCAACAAATGTGTTGGAGTCCTTAAGGGTACAACTGAGGAATGGACTCTGGAACTGATGGGTTTTGTGTGCTCCTGATCTCCCTCTGTGCCTACCACAATTCAGGAATGGATTCTTGGAGCCTGATCTCCCTCTGTGCCTACCACAATTCAGGAATGGATTCTTGGAGCCTGATCTCCCTCTGTGCCTACCACAATTCAGGAATGGATTCTTGGAGCCTGATCTCCCTCTGTGCCTACCACAATTCAGGAATGGATTCTTGGAGCCTGATCTCCCTCTGTGCCTACCACAATTCAGGAATGGATTCTTGGAGCCTCTTTGGTTCTGTGTGCCCCTGATCTCCTTCTGTGCCCACCACAATTCAGGAATGGATTCTTGGAGCCTCTTTGGTTCTGTGTGGCCCATGGCCACCACAATTCAGGAATGGACTCTGTGCCCCTGATCTCCCTCTGTGCCCCGAGCCTACCACAATTCAGGAATGGATTCTTGGACCCTGATGTCCGTCTGTGCCCCATGCCTACCTGAATTCAGGAATGGACTCTAGGAGTCTGATGGGTTCTGTGTGCCCCTGATCTCCCTGTGTGCCACATGCCCACCACAATTCAGGAATGGACTCTGTGAGCCAGGTGGGTTCTGTGTTCCCCTGACACAGAGAGCAGAGGTTCTCTGTGCCCCATGCCCACCACAATTCAGGAATGGATTCTTGGGGCCTCAGGGGTCCTTGTGCTCCTGATCTCCCTCTGTGCCCCATGCCCACCTTAGCTGAGGAATAGATTCTTGGGGCCTGATGGGTTTTAAGTGCCCCTGATGACCCTCTGTGCCACATGCCTACCTGAATTCAGGAATGGACTCTGTGAGCCCCATGGGTTCTATGTGCCCCTGATCTCCTCCCACTGTGCCCCATGCCCACCACAATTCAGGAATGGACTCTTGGAGCCTGATTTCCCTGTGTGCCCCATGCCCACCACAATTCAGGAATGGATTTTTGGAGCTTCAGGGGTTCTGTATGCCCCCTATCTCCCTGTGTGCCCCATGCCCACCCAAGCAGGGAGCAGATCCCTGCAGGATGTGGGATGTGATCTGTGCTGAGCCACCTGCTGCATCTCATGTTCTCCTCCAGGCTGAGTTCTCCCAAGGGAAAGATTTCCTCCATGTCCCCAGTGCCTGTCTCTGCTGTGACCCAGGCACGTGGCTCGAGCACATCTTTAGGCACAGGATGAATTTAGGTGTATTAAACCAAAATTAATAGATGCTTTGATGGTTTCGCTGAGCGATGCTGGGAGCACTCGGCACTGCCCAGGATCAAGCCCTCTATTCTCTAACATGACACTTGATAACTCCTGCTTTAGCAGTCATAATTGCAAATGCCAAACCTGATTTTCCTCCCTTTGGGGATAGTGGAAGCAGTAACAGGTCCATTATTATTAATCAGAACGTTTATGTAGCTCTTAAAGAAAGAAATAACAAATACAAAATCAAGCTGCTGGGTTCTGCACTCTGCTGACAGGGCTTGCTGGGGGAAGCAGCATCTCCTGTCAGTCTGAGCTGCTGCATCCTCATATCCTCCACTCATTGTGCTCCTTGTTCCCATCTCCACAAGTGGCTCTCAGAGCCCTCCCTTCCTTCCCCAGTCCTTTTTTCCCAGCTCTCCAAGTTCTCATGTTTAAATCCAGACATGAACACCATTCCTTGTCCTCCACCCCCTGTCAGCTTCCCTCTGGAACAGCTGCCCAGGGCAGGGTGGCATCACTGTCAGGAAGGGTCCAAAAACCCTTGGATGTGGCACTTGGGGACGTGGTTTGGTGGTGGCCTTGGCAGTGCTGGGGGAGTGGTTGGGCTTGATGATCTTGGAGGGATTTTCCAACCTTGATGATTACCCAATTCAGTTTTTTTTTCCCTCATGGAAGAGGCTGCAATTCAGAGCCGAGGAGGTGTTGTACATCAAATATTCTGTTGGAGTCCTTCAGGTAATAGTTTTCTACAGTGTGTGCAGTTTGGTGCTGTTTGTATTCTTCAGGTGATGGAAGTATCAAATTGTAGTTGTCTCTATTTTGATTTTTTCAGAGAGCTAATATCTTTTCTAGCCTCCCTCCTTCTTCTCTGGCTCCCCCTTCCCCTCACCTCAACCAAAAAAATCTTTATTTCATAGAATTTCTTCTCATAGCCCACAACTGATTCTTTGTAGATACCTGAAAAAAGCAGGGTGGGTTTAAATGAGTAAGAGGAGATGAGCCTTGGCACTGGGTAATCCATGGAGAGGTGCAGTGGGAACTCTGCTGCTCCCAAACCCTGACTTGGGGATCCCAGTTACCCCAGAAGGGAAATCAGTGAGGATGTTTCTGAAGGAGGTGCCATGTGGTTTTTATACCCAGGCAGCTTTTTTTTCCTCACTTTACATGAGGGAGGGAAGAACTCATCTGGTCTGTGCGGAAAGGAAAGGAAAGGAAAGGAAAGGAAAGGAAAGGAAAGGAAAGGAAAGGAAAGGAAAGGAAAGGAAAGGAAAGGAAAGGAAAGGAAAGGAAAGGAAAGGAAAGGAAAGGAAAGGAAAGGAAAGGAAAGGAAAGGAAAGGAAAGGGTGTTGTGGCTCTGGGGAAGGGACTTGTGCCTGGGGCCTTTCTCTCACCTCTTGTAACTCTGAAAGCCAGGTCACACAGTTGCCTCCCTTGTTTGCCATGCCATTTTACCTCTGGAATTGGGGTGTAATCCAATATTTGGGAATGGATAGCTTATTCCTCCATCTAAGCTGCAATAAACCAACATGGACCTTTAGGGTTGATGGTTGTGGGCTGCAAATGTGGGCAGCTTGTCAGAGCTGTGGTGTGCCCCCAGCAATGGGATGTCTGGCACTGTGTGCCTGCAGGAACTCTGGAGCAAAAACCAGGCACAGTGGCCACTCTGAGGCCCTGATATTTCACTTTCCAACTTCCTCCTAGCTGGGAGGGTCAGGCTTGGCTGCTCCCAACTCTGTACTGTCAGGAGCCATGGATTCAGCTTATCAAGCAGTGCTGGGCTTGCTAAGTGCTTGGCAGACATTATAGAAAAGCGAGATGCTATTCATGCTGCAGTGGATAAGGAGTTGGAAAGCTTTGGTTTGAGATTGTGAGAGGCTGAGAGGAAAATTGAAGTCATGGAGATAATGATCATTGGACCTAATGCTGCTCTTGCTGAGAATGCCAAAGGCCAGGTTGTAAGGCGTGCAGAAGTCCAGTTGATCATCTGGAAAATAAGTGCAGATTGAGTATTATCATCTTGGTGGGAGAATCTGGTGAATATATTGATGGAGGAGTGCAGGGATTCGTGTGCTGGTTGCAGGGTGCTGCTTGAGTGGCAGAAATGTGAGGTGGAATTTTTCAAGTGCTTCAGTCGCGTTAGTGAAATGTCAAGCTGCTAAGCACTGATTTCCCAGGACAATAAACCAGTGAATATTATTGCTAATATTATTATGACACAGTGGCTTGAAACTGGTGCATGTGATGCAACTCCAATAACAACAAAAATCTGTGGGTTTTTTTTTATAACTGTTGGGGTGTTGTTCAGTCTAAAATATTAGAGGGTAATTTTAATGCTCTGTGACTTCTGTGTGTCATTTGGATTTGGCTTTTTCTCATATATCCTAAAAAATAGTTCAGTTTGGTGACACTGAAAATCGTCCAGAGTATTCTGCCTTCTTATTGCCAATAGGTTAAAATTTAGTAAAACACTTGATGCTTACATAAAAATCAGCAGAGACACATCTGGACTGGAGATGCTGCCATAGGCCTACAGCTTTTCTTTCTTTCTTTCTTTTTCTAAAGAGGAGAATGAGATTTGAGTTTAAACTGTTTTTAGCCAGCACATTGTGTGCCAATAGGCAGTGAATAGATACCATCTCCTCAGATGTGCACACAATCAGATTTTATCCTCCAGCACTGGAGGTTCTGTGTGCAGCTGCTGACAGAAGATTTTATTTGCCTGACAGAGGTCCCTGTGGACAGAGAAATTGTTCCCCACTGACAAAAGTGGTCCTTCAGCATATTTCTGGATTGTCTTCCTTCAGAATTGTTCCTTCTTAAAGGTCGACTGATTTCCTCCAAACTATTAAACATCCTCTATTAAGGAAAAATAAAATAGCTGTGCTATAAATAATACGAAAATTACCATTCTGACCTTTTTTTTGCATTTCTTCAGTTTCCTTGACCTGCTTTCCTCTCCATGGGACAGCAGTGATGTGTCCCTCAGCCTGGGTTGAGATCCTGTTGTGGGGGCACACAGGGTGGTGCTGCCTGTGGTGTTACACTGGCTTGAGAGGGGTGTAAGGAGGGATAAATGGATCAGCCATTCCATTTTGGTGTCCTTGCTGGTGTGGCAGATCCCTGGTGTGCCTGGTGCTGGTTGTTCCTTGCAGGAGTGCTGTGCTGTGGAGGCTGCATTGGGTCCATTTCCTCTGCAAGAGAAGCAGGAATTGCTTCCCTGATTTTTTGGGAAAGCAGTTGTGCACAGTAAAGGCACTTGTGATACTGGGTCCTACCTCCTCAGACTTGGGATTTCAAACTTGGTTTTCCTCATCTGAAAATGGGTGGATGCTGGCAGTTCTGTGGCCTGGGGTTTTCTGTAGTAAAAGAGAAATTGGAAACCAAGGGTTTTATTCAAGGCACAGGATAATTTAACATCATGCAAGGTCAATCTGAACCTTTCTTGACCCCTCACTGTTGCTATGATGTACTTTTCCCTGAAATCTTCATGAAGTGGGTGCAGTTTATTGCTCGTGAGGGTCTTGGTCTCTCTGACACAGTGTGCACAATTTGGATGGAATCTGTGAGAATGTGTTGGATTGTGGCCTCCTGGGTTACTCCAGCATCACAAGTGGCCCTGTGGCATTTGCTGATGTCTGTGTCATGGTGTGCAGTGAGAGGACACACGGACCAGCTGCTCTCCCAACCAGGGAGATGCTTTGGAAGTGCCCATGGTGCTTCCATGAGCTGCTGGTGACACCCTCACTGCTGGTGTGGACACATCCTTGGCCATGGGGGACACCAGGCAGCTAGGAGGAGGAAGAGGAGGAGGAAGCAGGGCAATTAACTCATCTCCCAAAGGACCAAACGTGTGTTGTGCTGTAAATGCTGATTGCTGCTCCCAGATCTCTCAGCAGTGGCACGGGGCTATTTGGAGGTGCTGGACAGGAGGGAGGCAGTGGCTGCAGCTCTGCTGGGAGAGATGTGGGGGCCAAAAGTGCTGAGGAGAACACACGGTGGATAGGAACAGAAGTGTGCTGAGGAGAGCACACCAGGGACAGGAACAGCAGTGTGCTGAGGAGAGCACACCAGGGACAGGAACATCAGCAGGGTGGGGGCTCAAGGCAGAGCACAGGGGTGTTCTCGGCAGTTCTGCAGTTTATTGCAGCCCCAAGACACATGAGCAGTCTCTGTTTCGGCCTGCACATTTGAAGAATGAGTCAAAGTTCTTCATTTTTCGGTCTCAAGGTTGTTGATTGTATCTTATCTATAAAAATTTTTCCC